>NC_090937.1:309801914-310414389 GCF_040938575.1 Ambystoma mexicanum
CTAGTCCAAGAATATAATAAGATTATGCTCAATACACTGGACAAAATTGCCCCGCTCAAACTCAGAAAAAGCAAACCTAAAGCGCACCTTAACAAATGGTTCACGCCCCAATTAAGAGACTTACGACTTCTAAAAAGAAAAAGTGAAAACTCCTGGAGACTATGCCCTTCAATCGAAAATAAAGCTAAACTAACCTCCATTTCCTTACACTTCAAAAAAGAAGTGCACCTCGCCAAAAAGAATTCCTATGATGAATGGATCACTAACTCAAACTCTAGCATGAGAGAACTCTTCTCCATACTGAAAGAACTAGAGTCACCAATAGCCACACCAGACTTAGTTACCAAGGACAATACTTGGTGCGCAGACATCCAAAATGCGCTAGCAAACAAAATTAACACACTCCAAACCAAAATACAACAAAAAAAGATATGCTCAATCTACAGCATTCCCCTAACACCTCACATAGTGACTCACCTGAGGCAAACAACAAATTTCACTTCTCCAAAACTTCTCCACTAGAAGTAGAAAAGATCATTCTCTCACTCAAACCGTCCAACTGTAAGGGCGACATCTGCCCAGCACAGTTAATAAAAGATGCGGCCAGAGACCTCTCACCATTCATTTCAAAATTAATCAACGCCTCTTTCACATCAGGTACTATCCCAGCTAATTTAAAACACTCCTGGGTGCTCCCACTTCTCAAAAAACAGACCTTAGACCCACTCATCCCGACCAACTTCCGCCCCATTACCACTGTGCCATTCCTCCTTAAAATATTGGATAAAGCCGCCTATATCCAGATACAAAAACACCTTGACCTGCACAAGCTCCTAGGAGCTAGACAATCTGGCTTCCGCCCATTACACGGAACGGAAACCGCCCTAATCGATTTAAAGATGCAAATCGATGAGCTGAGGGCTGGAGGGGGAACAGCACTCCTGCTTTTACTTGATCTCTCAGCCGCGTTCGACTTGGTCGATCATAAGGTCCTTTGCAGGCACCTGGACTCTGCTGCCCATTTCTCTCCTGAGGCCATCAAGTGGTTAGAATCTTTCCTCAGCGAAAGAACAATGAGAGTATTTTTCCCATCAGCTGCTGCTGACCCTACCCCTATATTGTGTGATGTTCCCCAGGGTTCCTGTGTCTCACCAACCCTATACAATATCTCCACCAAACCCTTGTTCGACGATTTGGACCTTCTGGGTATCACCTACACTAACTATGCAGATGATACACAGATTCTCCTCCCACTTTCCGGGGATCATAGGAAGGACTCGGAGTTGGTGAACAGGGTATATCTCGTTGTTCAAGCATGGATGGCCACACATGGCTTGTGCTTGAACGACGACAAGACGGAGCTGATCATTCTGGGATCACACACAAATACCAAAAAACTAGGCCAGGAATTCTCATCCTTTAATATTGATGGAAATACTATTAGGGTCTCCAAGGAAGTAAAAACCCTTGGCTTCTACTTGGATTCCACACTTTCATTTAATAAACAGCTTAAATCCTTGGCTTCCTCCACCGCCTATACCTGCAAACTTATAAGAGCAGGTAAGCCCTTCCTTTCTAACAATAGCTGCATGATCCTGGTCAGAGCACTTATTCTCTCCAGGATCTACTGCTATAATGCCCTCTACAGTGGTGCTAACAAATCAACCATCCAGAAACTACAAACGCTCCAAAACAACGCCTTGCGAGCAGCGCTTGGCATAAATAAAAGAGCACACATTTCCGCCACCAGATGGCAATACAAATGGCTATCCACAAACCAAAAAATACAATTAAAAATGATCTCCTTGACACACAAAGCTCTCAATAATGCCGCCCCAAGCTACCTCATGAACAAAATACAGAAAAAAACCTCTATCAGACCAACCAGAGCCACCAACACCAACTGCCTAGTAGTACCTAGATTTAAACTAACCATTATTGGTGGCAATAGCTTCCCTGTGAAGGCTGCTAAAACTTGGAATCAATTACCTAACAACTTAAGAGCTGATCAACCTTACCCACAATTTAAAAGGAACGCCATCCAACATTTTATCTCCAACGACCACTAGTCACCGGTCCACGCTATTCCCAGGCACGACACTGATCCCTGTTTTCCTGCTGAATTATGATATGTTACCTGCACCATCTCTTATGCAATTCACAGTCTTTTACGACTCCGGTCTTGTATAATTTGTATATTATTTCTGTATCTTGTATAATTTGTATAATATTATTGTATCTTGTATAATTTTGTAACTTTGTAAGCCTCGCATTATCCTACCTGTTGCGCCCTTCTACCCACGGGTCTGGAGCGCATTAGAAATAAAACAAACAAACAAACAAGGAACAAGGGAAAAATGACCAGCATCAAACCCAAGTTATCACAAGACAAGCACTGCACTACTAAACATGGCGGCCTTCCAAGTTAGCAATACAGCACCCACATAAGGAAAACTCTCACTGGGCCAACCGGACCACAACCACAACGATGCTCCATGGGCCCACCAGGACCACAACCACACCTAACCACTACACTACCACCAACGACCAAGTCCAGATCTAATGCCCAATTAATTCCGGAATTAGTACATTCATAACCTAACCAACCCACCAGCGAATCCAACACCTCCATACCAAACACCTCAGTGAAAACCTGCGAGGAACAAAAATAATAAAAAAATTGCACTTCCACCGTTCCGAGCTGCCCCTCGGAACCCGGGACTGCCACTCCCAGTCACACAGTTCATCATAGAACACGACTACCTACCAAAACCAACACCAACCTGGCACTAACATCCTCCCACTCTGGTCTACCCCCCAGAGTCTCAGAACTGCCACTTCTGAGCACAAACTCGCTCAAAAGAGCACAACAAATGCCCAACACCACTGAGGTACCACGCAATTAAACAAACAGTCCACTGCACCAACATCTTAGAAAGTAATGACCTAACACCCTAACCAACATTAGATCTGAAAAGGCTTATTGACAACTTCACCACGCCCCCTGCCCAAACGGTGTGACCAAAATTGGGGCAAGATAATACCACTGCCAGGACAAAATGCCACATCCTGGCATAAAAACATACTTTCCAACTCCCCAGACGGGCACATGCCTCTATATGAACTCAAATAAGTCCAAAGGACAAGGTGAGAATGACGTACTCACCCATATTTATCCACCGGAATCGCGGACCCCCCCCCGGCTTCCGCAACCCACGGAAAAAACGGAGAAGGACCCAAACCGGTACCCATCTGCCAAAACATATCCATGCGCAAGATTAACATGGTAACAAACTCATGAGGCTGAAGATGCAACAATAGACCCACCCGGCATCTACGACTTGCACCTCCTAAACCGCAAACCGACATAGTATATACATAAATTCACCTACAATTAACCTATGAGATAGACATGTAACATAGACCCACCCGGCATCTATGAACTGCACTGCCTAAGCTACACACCAACATAGGCACACGCATAAACCAACACCGTAATGAACCAATAAACAGAAAATGCAACATAGACCCACCCGGCATCTACGAATAGCACTGCCTAAACTACAAACCAACCTAGGCACATGCATAGTGTCATACAGTGATGAACCAATAAACAGAAAATGCAACGTAGACCCACCCGGCATCTACGGCCTACACCACCAAATTCTCATAAGCCTACATTATAACAGAGTACCAACCTGAGGGACAGGTTAGTCTCGATCGATTCCGCTAAGATTCCGGTCAAGACCAATAAACTCAATGGTACCTTTCCCTACATGCACTGCGCTAATTGCAGCTTTGGTATTAAGGGCAATATTGTGTATGTCCCGAGATCAGGTGAGAAGATAATGTTACAACACTATGCCAACTGTGATACAGCTAACATAATTTACGCAATACGTTGCCCCTGCGATATGTACTATGTTGGACAATCAGGTAGACCATCTAAGCTACACTTGAATGAACATTGCTTGGACATCCGGACAAGAAATTTAAATTCCTCGGTAGCACTTCTTGGATAGAGCAGCAACACAATGGGCCTCATTACGAGTGTGGCGGTCCGGAAACAAGGGTGCTGGTAAGCTTAGATGCTACGTTTAACATTTTAATATTTGCAGATGGTGTGATAATCATATATGGGTACACAGATGGCCTGATTTTTACAACCTGCAAACTGCTGTAAGTCCTTTTGTTCTTACTTGATTTGATTTGATTTTACATTTATTACGCGCACTAGTAATCCAGAGTCGGAGCACTTGCTAAATGATGTTATTTGTTACCAGAATTATTACCCATATTGTGGCGCTCCTTTTATCATATGGGGGATGGGGAGTGAAGGGCTCAGTTGGCCTGGCTGGGGTATAAAGCCCATGATTCACAGCATCATCCTGTTCCAATGATTCGCCCCTTGAGCTTGAGCCATCGTCTTGGCTAATTACAGTAAACCAATGGTGATAGAGAAGGAACTAAAAACAGTAAATGGGGACATTGCAGGAGAGATATTGGTTGGGTGGTAGCCCTATAGGCATCTGGGGCTCTCCCCTGGGAGAAAACAGGATTCTTAAGGGTGATATTGAAGTCAGTCCCTTTTGGTATCTGGAGACAGGGAGCGCCGCTGATGGAGAGACAGGAGGGTGAAGCAGCGAAAGCAGGGCGCTGCGCTGGGTGGACGGGTTGATGTAGAAAAGGGGAGAAGGGTTGTGGCATTGAAGGCTGGTAAAAAGATCACTTCTGTTTTAGAGGAATTGAGTGTCAGGTCATGCACGATGACCTAACAATGGAGAACGGATGGGCAGGTAGTGATGCGAGAGGACAGCTCACGGATGAAGCATGTGAAGGAAAAGAATGTTTGAGTATCAATACTAAAAAGAAAATATGAGAAGCTTAACAGGGTAATTCATAGAATTTCGCACAAAAGTGGCGCACGCGGCTGGCGCACAGTGTGCGCGTGCAAATGTCTGCACCAGCCGCGTGTGCTAAAATCGATATGCGCGCACAGCGTATTCATGGACTTTAGCCTCCAAAACCAGACGTGGTGCAGAGTGGCGCAGCGACCCTGCAGCAGCACCAGTTACGCCCCCAAGTACGCCCTCGCGCAAGGAAAAGCCATCAAAATTCCCAATTCAACGCAAAGGGCTGCGCTAACCCTGGACCAGTATACAGGGCTGCCAAACAGCAAACGTCGAGCGGGGAACGTGTATTACTGGGGTGCGCGGGAAGTGCCACACGCGATTTCAGCAGGGTACGTGTATTTCTGGGGAGCAGGGAAGTTTAGCACGCGGTTACAGCAGGGTACGTGTATTACAGGGGTGCGCAGGAAGTTCCACACGCGATTTCAGCAGGGTACATGTATTTCTGTGGTGCGGGGAAGTTTAACACGCAATTTCAGCAGGGTACGTGTATTACTGGGGTGCGCGGGAAGTGCCACACGCGATTTCAGCAGGGTACGTGTATTACTGGGGTGCGCGGGAAGTTCCACACGTGATTTCAGCAGGGTACGTGTATTACTGGGGTGGGTGGGAAGTTCCACACGCAATTTCAGCAGGGTACGTGTATTTCTGGGGTGCAGGGAAGTTTAACACGTGATTTCAGAAGGGTACGTGTATTACTGGGGTGCGTGGGAAGTTCCACACGCGATTTCAGCAGGGTACGTGTATTTGTGGGGTGCGGGGAAGTTTAACACGCGATTTCAGCAGGGTACGTTTATTACTGGGGTGCGCGGGAAGTTCCACACGTGATTTCAGCAGGGTACGTGTATTTCTGGGGTGCGGGGAAGTTTAACACGCTATTTCAGCAGGGTACGTGTATTTCTGGGGTGCGCAGGAAGTTCCACACGCGATAGACCCTGTGCAAGTGGGGTACGTGTATTTCGGGGGTGCAGGGGAGTCCTACACGTGAATTGGCAGTGTGGGTCCTCCCAGGTGTTCCCTCTACACCCTCCACGGCCCCTGCAGGCAGACCACACCACAGGGGACTACCCTGCATCCCTGGTCATGTACCGCAGGCAGCCCATCTACCATGGGCATGCCCCCCCAGCCAAGCCACATGTCACCTTGCACTAGTGATCACCAACGCATTACCCCCTTGCACCCCCACCCCCCAGCAGTGCAGGGCACCTGCCAGCAGGCCCCCGCTCATGTCCACCAGCACCCCACCCTCCAAACAGTGCAGGGCACCTGCCAACAGGCCCCCACTCATGTCCCCTTGCACCCATAACCCCCAAGCAGTGCAGGGCACCTGCCAGCAGGCCCCCACTCATGTCCCCTTGCACCCCCACCCCCAGCAGTGCAGGGCACCTGCCAGCAGGCTCCCACTCATGTCCCCTTGCACCCCCATCCCCCAGCAGTCAGGGGCACCTGCCAGCAGGCCCCCACTCATGTCCCACTTATGTCCCCTTGCACCCCTACCCCCCAGCACTGAGGGGCACCTGCCAGCAGGCCCCCACTCATGTCCCCTTGCACCCCCACCCCCAGCAGTGCAGGGCACCTGCCAGCAGGCCCCCACTCATGTCCCCTTGCACCCCCATCCCCCAGCAGTGCAGGGCACCTGCCAGCAGGCTCCCACTCATGTCCCCTTGCACACCCACTCCCCAAGCAGTGCAGGGCACCTGTCAGCAGGCCCCCACTCATGTCCCCCAGAACCCCCACCCTCCAGCAGTGCAGGGCACCTGCCAGCAGGCCCCCACTCATGTCCCCTTGCACTGCACACCCACCCCCCAATCAGTGCAGGGCACCTGCCAGCAGGCCCCCACTCATGTCCCCCAGCACCCCCACCCCCCAGCAGTGCTGGGCACCTGCCTGCAGGCCCCCACTCATGTCCCCTTGCACCCCCAGCCCCCAGCAGTGCAGGGCACCTGCCAGCAGGCCCCCACACATGTCCCCTGCACCCCCACCCCCCAGCAGTGCGAGGCACCTGCCAGCAGGCCCCCACACATGTCCCCTGCACCCCCACCCCCCAGCAGTGCGAGGCACCTGCCAGCAGGCCCCCACACATGTCCCCTGCACCCCCATCCCCAAGCAGTGCAGGGCACCTGCCAGCAGGCCCCCACTCATGTCCCCTTGCACCCCCACCCCCAGCAGTGCAGGGCACCTGCCAGCAGGCCCCCACTCATGTCCCCTTGCACCCCCATCCCCCAGCAGTCAGGGGCACCTGCCAGCAGGCCCCAAATCATGTCCCACTCATGTCTCCTTGCACTCCTACCCCCCAGCACTGAGGGGCACCTGCCAGCAGGCCCCCACTCATGTCCCCTTGCACCCCCACCCCCAGCAGTGCAGGGCACCTGCCAGCAGGCCCCCACTCATGTCCCCTTGCACCCCCATCCCCCAGCAGTGCAGGGCACCTGCCAGCAGGCCCCCACTCATGTCCCCTTGCACACCCACCCCCCAAGCAGTGCAGGGCACCTGCCAGCAGGCCCCCACTCATGTCCCCCAGCACCCCCACCCCCCAGCAGTGCAGGGCACCTGCCTGCAGGCCCCCACTCATGTCCCACTCATGTCCCCTTGCACCCCCAGCAGTGCAGGGCACCTGCCAGCAGGCCCCCACACATGTCCCCTGCACCCCCACCCCCCAGCAGTGCGAGGCACCTGCCAGCAGGCCCCCACACATGTCCCCTGCACCCCCATGCCCCAGCAGTGCAGGGCACCTGCCAGCAGGCCCCGACACATGTCCCCCAGCCAACACGTCATCACAATCTAGATCCCTGGCCCTTATGGCCAGCCTCCACATGCCCAAGACCCACACAAGTATTGCATCCACCCACATAGAAATGCCAATTACATGATACAACCCCAATGGCAAGTATGTAAATGAACACATGTCTGTCACACACACACAATGGGTGCATGCAAGTGAATGTCAAAACCCATATCATGACATGCATGAAACCAATGAGATGATACCACAAATGGAAGTATAACAAAATATATATTAAAGATAACATGAACGTAAATCAAATTAAACACACAACAATGGGACTAACAAAAGAAATGGTCCATGTCCGATAAATGATGAAAATCAAGAAAACATAAGCAAAAAAAATCCAAAAAGAAATGTTTTCCAAAGTCACAGTTCAGAAAATCAAATCCAAGGGAAAATAAAAAGTAAAAACCATTGCTCCATGGTGAACACAAAAAAAATAGTAAAAAAGATGAATCCAATGTAGAACTATGTACAATTGAAGAATCCAGGGTCCATGAGCCCAGTTTAAGAAATGAAACCTACCAAAAACTACTACCTAATAAAAAAAACTATATACGAAAATGTGGTCCATTGTCCAAGCGGTCCAAAATAAAGAAAAAACGAAAGGAAACCTAATACGAACTAACTAACTATTTACAAGGGCAGCGGGCAAGTCCAACGGCTCACTTGTTGATGTCCCGGGCCAGGGCATCATCGAACTCCTGCTCGATGTCCCGGAGGCGGTCCTCTTCCATGGCCCGAGGGTTCACAGGGACGATGACATCTGGAACTCCAGGTCCCTGCGAATGGCCTCGAGGCACTCGGCCTGCCTCAGGGCCCTACGCATGGAGTTCTCCGCCGTGACCATCGTGAGCCGTGCCTCTTCCGCCCGCTGCCGCTCCGATCCTATCCCATGGCCCAACCACTGCCACACGGAAGACACTTCCCATCCAGGGTCGTCCTGCCCTCCGGCCGATGCCTGGCCCTCCGATGATGACGGCCCCGAGCCATCATGGCTCCCACCTTGTTGCTGCTGCTGCTGTGCCCTGGCTCCTGCTGCCTGCACATCCTCCTCCAGCTGGGGTGCAGTTGTTGAGGTGGCCACCCCTGCTGGACGTCCGACTCCCGACTTTAGCAGGGATGTGTCCTCCACCAGCCTGGCCGCAGTGTCAGAGGCAGCTCCACAGGGCACCCAGGTGACACATGGGTGGGAAGATGGCATGGAGGACGACTGGCACATAGGGGGTTCAGTTGAGGAGGGGGTCGGAACAAGGTCCAGAAAACGGAGGAATCCGGCCATGGTGAGCTGTCCCAGTGGGTCAACGCGGTCAACGAGCCATGCGAGAAGACGTGCAGTCTCCTCATGAAAAAACTGCAGGTCAGCTCGCATGGCACGTTGACGCAACACCACCCCACCCAGGACAGGCTCAACCCGGTGCCGGATAGCCACATCCTCAGGGAGAGGAAGGCCAGTTGGTGTAAGCCAATCCCCTCCCTGAGAACGGGTCTGGACGTAGGTATCCCTGCTGGTGCAAGATGATGCAGTCACAGGATCGGGGACAGGATTACACACAGGCACCTCCACGGCGGCCTGTGCTGCCTCCTGTCCATGCCCCTGCACTGCAACACTAGCACCAGTGGAATCCCCACCTCCAGACCCCGTCTCTGTCTCTTGCACGGCCTCCTCCTCCACCAAACCCCCCACCAACCTGGATGACTCCGTGCCATCTTCCTCCGTCGGGCCCTGTGGGGTCTCAGCTGCCCCTTCGGCTGCCGAGGAGTCCAACTCCAACCTCCGCCTCTTGGACCTCCCCTCGGCAGCTGCGACCTGGGACGCGGCACCGGACTCCTCACTCCCCGACGAGATGACAACCTGGGAGGGGAGCCGGGCCTTGCGTCTCCGGCTGGCGGTGCGATCCCTGCCGCTGTGCTTCACAGCACCTTCTCCACCCTCTTCATCAGTTGACGCTGCAGACAGGGAGAGATAGGAGACAGGCATCAGGGCACTGTACAATGGACTCATACACACATGACAGTTGTACATGAGTGGCATTGTCAAACTTCAGACATGGCATCACAATTCCCGGGTGCGCGGGAGGTTCCACACGTGATTTCAGCAGGGTAAGTGTATTACTGGGGTGCGTGGGAAGTTCCACACGCAATTTCAGCAGGGTACGTGTATTTCTGGGGTGCGGGGAAGTTTAACACGTGATTTCAGAAGGGTACGTGTATTACTGGGGTGCGTGGGAAGTTCCACACGCGATTTCAGCAGGGTACGTGTATTTGTGGGGTGTGGGGAAGTTTAACACGCAATTTCAGCAGGGTACGTGTATTACTGGGGTGCGCGGGAAGTTCCACACGTGATTTCAGCAGGGTACGTGTATTTCTGGGGTGCGGGGAAGTTTAACACGCTATTTCAGCAGGGTACGTGTATTACTGAGGTGCGCAGGAAGTTCCACACGCGATTTCAGCAGGGTACGTGTATTTCTGGGGTGCGGGGACGTTTCACACGCGATAGACCCTGTGCGAGTGGGGTACGTGTATTTCGGGGGTGCAGGGGAGTCCTACACGTGAATTGGCAGTGTGGGTCCTCCCAGGTGTTCCCTCTACACCCTCCACGGCCCCTGCAGGCAGACCACACCACAGGGGACTACCCTGCATCCCTGGTCATGTCCCGCAGGCAGCCCATCTACCATGGGCATGCCCCCCCAGCCAAGCCACATGTCACCTTGCACTAGTGATCACCAACACATTACCCCCTTGCATCCCCACCCCCCAGCAGTGCAGGGCACCTGCCAGCAGGCCCCCGCTCATGTCCACCAGCACCCCACCCTCCAAACAGTGCAGGGCACCTGCCAACAGGCCCCCACTCATGTCCCCTTGCACCCCCAACCCCCAAGCAGTGCAGCGCACCTGCCAGCAGGCCCCCACTCATGTCCCCTTGCACCCCCACCCCCAGCAGTGCAGGGCACCTGCCAGCAGGCCCCCACTCATGTCCCCTTGCACCCCCATCCCCCAGCAGTCAGGGGCACCTGCCAGCAGGCCCCCACTCATGTCCCACTCATGTCCCCTTGCACTCCTACCCCCCAGCACTGAGGGGCACCTGCCAGCAGGCCCCCACTCATGTCCCCTTGCACCCCCACCCCCAGCAGTGCAGGGCACCTGCCAGCAGGCCCCCACTCATGTCCCCTTGCACCCCCATCCCCCAGCAGTGCAGGGCACCTGCCAGCAGGCCCCCACTCATGTCCCCTTGCACACCCACCCCCCAAGCAGTGCAGGGTACCTGCCAGCAGGCCCCCACTCATGTCCCCCAGAACCCCCACCCTCCAGCAGTGCAGGGCACCTGCCAGCAGGCCCCCACTCATGTCCCCTTGCACTGCACACCCACCCCCCAATCAGTGCAGGGCACCTGCCAGCAGGCCCCACTCATGTCCCCCAGCACCCCCACCCCCCAGCAGTGCAAGGCACCTGCCTGCAGGCCCCCACTCATGTCCCACTCATGTCCCCTTGCACCCCCAGCAGTGCAGGGCACCTGCCAGCAGGCCCCCACACATGTCCCCTGCACCCCCACACCCCAGCAGTGCGAGGCACCTGCCAGCAGGCCCCCACACATGTCCCCTGCACCCCCATCCCCCAGCAGTGCAGGGCACCTGCCAGCAGGCCCCGACACATGTCCCCCAGCCAACACGTCATCACAATCTAGATCCCTGGCCCTTATGGCCAGCCTCCACATGTCAAAGACCCACACAAGTATTGCATCCACCCACATAGAAATGCCAATTACATGATGCAACCCCAATGGCAAGTATGTAAATGAACACATGTCTGTCACACACACACAATGGGTGCAAGTGAATGTCAAAGCCCATATCATGACATGCATGAAACCAATGAGATGATACCACAAATGGAAGTATAACAAAATATATATTAAAGATAACATGAACGTAAGTCAAATTAAACACACAACAATGGGAATAACAAAAGAAATGGTCCATGTCCGATAAATGATGAAAATCAAGAAAACATAAGCAAAAAAAATCCAAAAAGAAATGTTTTCCAAAGTCACAGTTCAAAAAATCAAATCCAAGGGAAAATAAAAAGTAAAAACCATTGCTCCATGGTGAACACAAAAAATATATTAAAAAAGATGAATCCAATGTAGAACTATGTACAATTGAAGAATCCAGGGTCCATGAGCCCAGTTTAAGAAATGAAACCTACCAAAAACTACTACCTAATAAAAAAACTATATACGAAAATGTGGTCCATTGTCCAAGGGGTCCAAAATAAAGAAAAAACGAAAGGAAACCTAATACGAACTAACTAACTATTTACAAGGGCAGCGGGCAAGTCCAACGGCTCACTTGTTGATGTCCCGGGCCAGGGCATCATCGAACTCCTGCTCGATGTCCCGGAGGCGGTCCTCTTCCATGGCCCGAGGGTTCACAGGGACGATGACATCTGGAACTCCAGGTCCCTGCGAATGGCCTCGAGGCACTCGGCCTGCCTCAGGGCCCTACGCATGGAGTTCTCCGCCATGACCATCGTGAGCCGTGCCTCTTCCGCCCGCTGCCGCTCCGATCCTATCGCATGGCCCAACCACTGCCACATGGAAGACACTTCCCATCCAGGGTCGTCCTGCCCTCCGGCCGATGCCTGGCCCTCCGATGATGACGGCCCCGAGCCATCATGGCTCCCACCTTGTTGCTGCTGCTGCTGTGCCCTGGCTCCTGCTGCCTGCACATCCTCCTCCAGCTGGGGTGCAGTTGTTGAGGTGGCCACCCCTGCTGGACGTCCGACTCCCGACTTTAGCAGGGATGTGTCCTCCACCAGCCTGGCCGCAGTGTCAGAGGCAGCTCCACAGGGCACCCAGGTGACACATGGGTGGGAAGATGGCATGGAGGACGACTGGCACATAGGGGGTTCAGTTGAGGAGGGGGTCGGAACAAGGTCCAGAAAACGGAGGAATCCGGCCATGGTGAGCTGTCCCAGTGGGTCAACGCGGTCAACGAGCCATGCGAGAAGACGTGCAGTCTCCTCATGAAAAAACTGGAGGTCAGCTCGCATGGCACGTTGACGCAACACCACCCCATCCAGGACAGGCTCAACCCGGTGCCGGATAGCCACATCCTCAGGGAGAGGAAGGCCAGTTGGTGTAAGCCAATCCCCTCCCTGAGAATGGGTCTGGACGTAGGTATCCCTGCTGGTGCAAGATGATGCAGTCACAGGATCGGGGACAGGATTACACACAGGCACCTCCACGGCGGCCTGTGCTGCCTCCTGTCCTGCCCCTGCACTGCAACACTAGCACCAGTGGAATCCCCACCTCCAGACCCCGTCTCTGTCTCTTGCACGACCTCCTCCTCCACCAAACCCCCCACCAACCTGGATGACTCCGTGCCATCTTCCTCCGTCGGGCCCTGTGGGGTCTCAGCTGCCCCTTCGGCTGCCGAGGAGTCCAACTCCAACCTCCGCCTCTTGGACCTCCCCTCGGCAGCTGCGACCTGGGACGCGGCACCGGACTCCTCACTCCCCGACGAGATGACAACCTGGGAGGGGAGCCGGGCCTTGCGTCTCCGGCTGGCGGTGCGATCCCTGCCGCTGTGCTTCACAGCACCTTCTCCACCCTCTTCATCAGTTGACGCTGCAGACAGGGAGAGATAGGAGACAGGCATCAGGGCACTGTACAATGGACTCATACACACATGACAGTTGTACATGAGTGGCATTGTCAAACTTCAGACATGGCATCACAATTCCCGGGTGCGCGGGAGGTTCCACACGTGATTTCAGCAGGGTAAGTGTATTACTGGGGTGCGTGGGAAGTTCCACACGCAATTTCAGCAGGGTACGTGTATTTCTGTGGTGCGGGGAAGTTTAACACGTGATTTCAGAAGAGTACGTGTATTACTGGGGTGCGTGGAAGTTCCACACGCGATTTCAGCAGGGTACGTGTATTTGTGGGGTGTGGGGAAGTTTAACACGCAATTTCAGCAGGGTACGTGTATTACTGGGGTGCGCGGGAAGTTCCACACGTGATTTCAGCAGGATACGTGTATTTCTGGGGTGCGGGGAAGTTTAACACGCTATTTCAGCAGGGTACGTGTATTACTGGGGTGCGCAAGAAGTTCCACATGCGATTTCAGCAGGGTATGTGTATTTCTGGGGTGCGGGGACGTTTCACACGCGATAGACCCTGTGCGAGTGGGGTACGTGTATTTCGGGGGTGCAGGGGAGTCCTACATGTGAATTGGCAGTGTGGGTCCTCCCAGGTGTTCCCTCTACACCCTCCACGGCCCCTGCAGGCAGACCACACCACAGGGGACTACCCTGCATCCCTGGTCATGTCCCGCAGGCAGCCCATCTACCATGGGCATGCCCCCCCAGCCAAGCCACATGTCACCTTGCACTAGTGATCACCAACGCATTACCCCCTTGCACCCCCACCCCCCAGCAGTGCAGGGCACCTGCCAGCAGGCCCCCGCTCATGTCCACCAGCACCCCACCCTCCAAACAGTGCAGGGCACCTGCCAACAGGCCCCCACTCATCTCCCCTTGCACCCATAACCCCCAAGCAGTGCAGGGCACCTGCCAGCAGGCCCCCACTCATGTCCCCTTGCACCCCCACCCCCAGCAGTGCAGGGCACCTGCCAGCAGGCTCCCACTCATGTCCCCTTGCACCCCCATCCCCCAGCAGTCAGGGGCACCTGCCAGCAGGCCCCCACTCATGTCCCACTTATGTCCCCTTGCACCCATAACCCCCAAGCAGTGCAGGGCACCTGCCAGCAGGCCCCCACTCATGTCCCCTTTCACCCCCACCCCCAGCAGTGCAGGGCACCTGCCAGCAGGCCCCCACTCATGTCCCCTTGCACCCCCACCCCCAGCAGTGCAGGGCACCTGCCAGCAGGCCCCCACTCATGTCCCCTTGCACACCCACTCCCCAAGCAGTGCAGGGCACCTGTCAGCAGGCCCCCACTCATGTCCCCCAGAACCCCCACCCTCCAGCAGTGCAGGGCACCTGCCAGCAGGCCCCCACTCATGTCCCCTTGCACTGCACACCCACCCCCCAATCAGTGCAGGGCACCTGCCAGCAGGCCCCCACTCATGTCCCCCAGCACCCCCACCCCCCAGCAGTGCAGGGCACCTGCCTGCAGGCCCCCACTCATGTCCCCTTGCACCCCCAGCCCCCAGCAGTGCAGGGCACCTGCCAGCAGGCCCCCACACATGTCCCCTGCACCCCCACCCCCCAGCAGTGCGAGGCACCTGCCAGCAGGCCCCCACACATGTCCCCTGCACCCCCATCCCCCAGCAGTGCAGTGCACCTGCCAGCAGGCCCCGACACATGTCCCCCAGCCAACACGTCATCACAATCTAGATCCCTGGCCCTTATGGCCAGCCTCCACATGCCAAAGACCCACACAAGTATTGCATCCACCCACATAGAAATGCCAATTACATGATACAACCCCAATGGCAAGTATGTAAATGAACACATGTCTGTCACACACACACAATGGGTGCAAGTGAATGTCAAAACCCATATCATGACATGCATGAAACCAATGAGATGATACCACAAATGGAAGTATAACAAAATATATATTAAAGATAACATGAACGTAAATCAAATTAAACACACAACAATGGGAATAACAAAAGAAATGGTCCATGTCCGATAAATTATGAAAATCAAGAAAACATAAGCAAAAAAAATCCAAAAAGAAATGTTGTCCAAAGTCACAGTTCAAAAAATCAAATCCAAGGGAAAATAAAAAGTAAAAACCATTGCTCCATGGTGAACACAAAAAAAATATTAAAAAAGATGAATCCAATGTAGAACTATGTACAATTGAAGAATCCAGGGTCCATGAGCCCAGTTTAAGAAATGAAACCTACCAAAAACTACTACCTAATAAAAAAACTATATACGAAAATGTGGTCCATTGTCCAAGCGGTCCAAAATAAAGAAAAAACGAAAGGAAACCTAATACGAACTAACTAACTATTTACAAGGGCAGCGGGCAAGTCCAACGGCTCACTTGTTGATGTCCCGAGCCAGGGCATCATCGAACTCCTGCTCGATGTCCCGGAGGCGGTCCTCTTCCATGGCCCGAGGGTTCACAGGGACGATGAGATCTGGAACTCCAGGTCCCTGCGAATGGCCTCGAGGCACTCGGCCTGCCTCAGGGCCCTACGCATGGAGTTCTCCACCATGACCATCGTGAGCCGTGCCTCTTCCGCCCGCAGCCGCTCCGATCCTATCGCATGGCCCAACCACTGCCACACGGAAGACACTTCCCATCCAGGGTCGTCCTGCCCTCCGGCCGATGCCTGGCCCTCCGATGATGACGGCCCGAGCCATCATGGCTCCCACCTTGTTGCTGCTGCTGCTGTGCCCTGGCTCCTGCTGCCTGCACATCCTCCTCCAGCTGGGGTGCAGTTGTTGAGGTGGCCACCCCTGCTGGACGTCTGACTCCCGACTGTAGCAGGGATGTGTCCTCCACCAGCCTGGCCGCAGTGTCAGAGGCAGCTCCACAGGGCACCCAGGTGACACATGGGTGGGAAGATGGCATGGAGGACGACTGGCACATAGGGGGTTCAGTTGAGGAGGGGGTCGGAACAAGGTCCAGAAAACGGAGGAATCCGGCCATGGTGAGCTGTCCCAGTGGGTCAACGCGGTCAACGAGCCATGCGAGAAGACGTGCAGTCTCCTCATGAAAAAACTGCAGGTCAGCTCGCATGGCACGTTGACGCAACATCACCCCACCCAGGACAGGCTCAACCCGGTGCCGGATAGCCACATCCTCAGGGAGAGGAAGGCCAGTTGGTGTAAGCCAATCCCCTCCCTGAGAACGGGTCTGGACGTAGGTATCCCTGCTGGTGCAAGATGATGCAGTCACAGGATCGGGGACAGGATTACACACAGGCACCTCCACGGCGGCCTGTGCTGCCTCCTGTCCCTGCCCCTGCACTGCAACACTAGCACCAGTGGAATCCCCACCTCCAGACCCCGTCTCTGTCTCTTGCACGGCCTCCTCCTCCACCAAACCCCCCACCAACCTGGATGACTCTGTGCCATCTTCCTCCGTCGGGCCCTGTGGGGTCTCAGGTGCCCCTTCGGCTGCCGCGGAGTCCAACTCCAACCTCTGCCTCTTGGACCTCCCCTCGGCAGCTGCGACCTGGGACGCGGCACCGGACTCCTCACTCCCCGACGAGATGACAACCTGGGAGGGGAGCCGGGCCTTGCGTCTCCGGCTGGCGGTGCGATCCCTGCCGCTGTGCTTCATAGCACCTTCTCCACCCTCTTCATCAGTTGACGCTGCAGACAGGGAGAGATAGGAGACAGGCATCAGGGAACTGTACAATGGACTCATACACACATGACAGTTGTACATGAGTGGCATTGTCAAACTTCAGACATGGCATCACAATTCCCGGCACACATGTCATTGCAACTCACACACATGAGCTATTCCACAGCCATATTGCAACAGCCAGCACCAACCATGCACATACAACAGCATGAGCAGCCAAAGGTGAGCCAGACATCACATGAAACACAGGGAGTGCACTAGACATGCACACACACCACCACACTCACATGCATGTGTACACCTCCGCCAACTGTCGCAGTGATGAGATTGGCATCCATGTCACATCTGGCAATCAGTCTTCTACATATCAGTCTCACATGCATCCATGTTGCATCACTGTTGCACCCTTGTCAAATACACACACATGCACATGTACACGGTGCAGATACATGCAGCTGGAACCAACATCCATGTGTGACACCACAACCAGGCCAACTTAGATACACAGTAATCCAAACATGTGTGCTCACACATCTGCATTTGGCATGCATGCTTACCCACACATACACCATCCATGTGCCTCACACATGAAAGGACTTGCATGTGTCAGCCTCACAGCCCTGTACATACACATCCATACATGGCCCTACAAAACCACATGTACAACCTGCACACTACTGGCACACCACCACACGCACAGCTTCCAATCAGTATGCATGTACACTTACCGCTCGACTCCAGGCGGGTCTGCCTCTCAAGGACCTGGACGTGGAGCGCTGGGCATATGCGTTCCAGGACCCTCATCTGATGTTCCGACAGGTGGTCCCGGCGCCCCTTAGCATCCGCTGCCTTCAAGAGGCGCCGGGACTTGTTGAGGGTCCTGGACCTGAAGTCCTCCCAGCGCTTCTTGACATGTTGGAAGCCGCGGACTGCCACCCCCTCTGCGTTGATGGCAGTCACGATGTCCGTCCAGATCCGAGTCCGTCCTTCCTTGTCGGCGCGCGAACCTCCGAAGAGGGCATCATACTGCCCCAGGACTTGCTCCACCAGGACACCAACTTCGGTGGCAGTGAAGCTGGTGCCCCTCTGCCTCCCTGCCTGGGGGTTGCCAGTGGTGCCAGATGGTGTAGTGCCCGACATGGCAACCCCAGAGGCAGGTGTGGGTGGGCAACTGGGTCCTGGGGCTGGGCTGTGGAGCGATGGAATAGCAGTCGGGAGTCTTCGGTTCCAGCAGGGGTGGTCCAGCAACAGCACCCCTGGCTGACGCGCAGGTAGCAAATGGCAGGGCACGTGGGCAGCAGGCAATCAGGCAGCAGCAGATGGAAGGTGGGAGCGTGCTCGGGGCTCTGGGGGGCAGTAATTCGGCCTTCTGGGCAGGAGCGTGGTTTTCCGAGTGTGAATGCGTGGCCAGCTTGATACGGAGTGATTTGGCACGTGAACATCTTGCACATCAGCGTGTAATTCGAGGAAAGGCCCTTAGTGTGTAAGCGCGTCAGCGCACGTATGCGATTTCATTGGACCAAAGGCCCTTAGCGCGTAAGCGTGTCTGTGACGTGACACGCGCGGGTGTTTCCCTCATAGCACGTGATGACAGAGCACACATGGAAAAGCTGCACGTCCGTGTGTCAGCGCGTGTAATTGGAGGAAAGGACGCGTACACACGTAAGTGATGTGTACGTGTGGGCCGGTTTAAAAGGTACGTGTAGAACACCATTTTCTTGTACGTGCTTTTCGTGGAGAGCGAGTGGGTGAATTCTGTACTTCTTGTCGATTCACACGCGATTACTTCACAGCGTTTCAAGTTCGTACTCCCTGTTACATCTGACAGCTTTCATTTTTCTACTTTTTTTGGGCCTGTTTCCTCAAACAGTGTTCACTCCTCCTTTTGTCCTGTCTCCTCAGACAGCGTAAAATTCTTCTTTTGGCGGGGGTGTTGCCAACGCGCACATGCTCCTATTTTTCACGTTCTTATTCCAGGCAGACGGTGAGTTCCGCACGTACTTAGCAACTGTGCTTGCCCCGTGTTTCGCACTCCCCTTCAGAGGTCATTGTAGGCTGCGTGTATTATGCGTACGCTTATTTTTGTGTTTCTGGGTGCCACAGCATAGTGCGGGTTCATTTTTCCACACACGTGGTCTACGAGGGGTTGCGTGCATGTTTATTTTTGTTTTTGGGCTGCCTGTGCGTTGCGTGACCCGTCATCTTCCCCCAGGGGTCACAGACAGCCTTGTTAGAGCACTAGGGTACCAATTCCATCTAGTACCCTACCCCTTTGACCCCCAATTGCCCAGGACAATAGTTTACTGCTCCTCCCATATGCACAACATCAGTGCCATGGTTGGGAGGCGACCAAGCGGTAAGGGAGGCAAAGGTGGCTGACCTTCAAAAGGTGGACGTGGTGTGCACGGTAGGGGACGTGGCCAGGATTTGCAGGGTGCCCCTAGACCCCCATGTGTGGAGGACCAATCAGGGACACCCATGCCCCCCCCCATGGTTGAGGGAAACGTGGCTGAGACCATCCCAGCTCAGCCCCTGTTGGACCAGCCCATTGTGGCACCTGACCTGGCACAGGATGACTCCTTGGCTGACTTCCAGGTCAGCAAGTCTAGGCCACATGTGGCGGTGCAAGTTGTCACCAAGGCACGTGGATCTGGGGCAGCTATATCATCTGCTACCCCAAGTATGCAGGGTGGTGAGGCTGCAGGGGCAGCTGCAGCTCCATCCGCCCCAGCTCTGACTCTCCTAGCCAGGACAGTGTCGGTCCTGGTCCATCATACTGATGTTCCCCCTGCCAACATCACACTTCAGACAATGCCTGCACCAAGTCCTATGGTCAATGTGCATTCGCACACTCCAACAACCCAGTCCACCGGTGATTCTGCTCCTACTGACTAGAGTGGCGTTAGCCACTCTGGCTCCGCTCCACCTTCTAAAAAGAGGAAGAAGGGTGCTCTGGCACGACAGGCTGAGACCCCAGGCACGGCTACACACTCCGGCTCGTCAAGGAAGCCTTGCTTTAATGACGCAGAGCTTAATGCACTTGTGAGCTATATGTCGCAACATATACACAAAATGGTGGTGACTGCAGGTTCCAGGACCACACCTGGTCAACGTAAGGCACACTGGCTGACCATCGCCAACCACATAAGTGCCCTTGGATTTGTGAGGCGCTCAGCTGATGATTGCTACAAGCGGTGGAACGACCTGAAACGCAAAGCAAAGGACAAGCTGGCCTCAAATCATGCCGCTACTCTGGTGACTGGTGGTGGGTCTCCACAAGAGGACAACGAACTTACTGAACATGAGTCTGTTGCTCGGACCTTCATCACAGAGGAACAGATCCGAGGCGTGGGAGAACTACCTGATTATGACACATTGTCCGGTGAGTGCCCATGCGTGTGTGTGTAGTGCATGTGTATGTTGTTTGGGTGACGGGTTCTGATTGAGTGCCAGGTGAGGGTGTGTACTCCAGAGTGTTATGGGTCACCCATTTCCTTCCTCACATGGGATCACGTGCCTTGTATTTGGCTATGACTGCATCCCTTCTGCCCACAGTATCCTATTAGGTCCACAATTGTGCAGTTGACCTTGTACTGCCATTTTGCAACTACATTGGTCAGAATTTGTAAGTGTGCCTTCAGGATAATATTTTCCACTCTCCCCTTTTTGCTAGACATTTATCAACCATATTGTGACATATGTGATATGCTTCGGTCATTGTTTACTGGCCACACTGGGGCAATGCTTTACCTGGTTATATACACAATGAGACCATTCAGGCTGATGGAGTATTGGCCAGCACAAATGTTTAGATGAGTGCCTGTTTGCATGTGGAAAATGACAGATTTTTTCTGTGATGTCAATGTGATGAAAAATAGATACTATTACTGTATTCTTGTACCTTGTGTAACGCTCACCTGAATCCCTCGGAGGCGCAGGTCTGGGCTGGGGGTTCTCGGAGTCTTCTAGGGTCACGCGCAGGCCTCGAATGCCACCCTGGAAAGGCCCTCTCCTCACTGAGATCTTGATCTGAAGGGTGAGGTGTCTGCAATTGTGAGAGCAAGGGGTTAATAGGATATATAAGCCTGACAGGCAAGCTGACTCCCCTTCCTGGTAATCCCCACGTAGTTCGTAGGCTAAATGTGCTCACCTTATATAGGTGAAAGCGGAGCTCTCCATCCTGCGTCTGTGCAGGGGCGCCGAAGCCAGTTACTTCACTGGTTAATTGTCCAGCCTCTTGGTTGCAGAGGATGAAGATTTGGAGCTAGGCCGTCGTTAGCAGCACGAACGGCGGTTGCTTGAATGGAGAGCGATGGAAATGCGAAGGTATTGCAGGCAAGTAAGTAAGAAATGTCAATTCGAAGTTTAAAGCACTTCTTAATGTCTCTTTTCCTTTTTCAGGTTGCAGAAGCAGCTGGGTAGAAAAATAGATGTCGAGGAATGCGCCGAGGAGTGAGAAAGATGAGAGCTGCCCAAAACACGTGCGTATGGATGGAGTTTTGTATTTCTTAATGATGTCCTTTTGTTTTGCAGATGCGAGTAGCAGCGTCGGCGGAGGCGAGAAGAATGCAGCGCAGGTAGGAAAAGTTTCACGAAGGTTACTAACCAATGTCCTTGCTTCCACAGGGTGCCAAAAAATGGAGAGCTGCAGCCCGTGGCTTGAGATGCACCGATGGATTGGGTAAGTGCTGCGCTGGTTTTATCTCGTGCTAACCTGGTGTTCTTTTCCCTTCTCAGATGCTGTTGAAGACAAAGATGGTATTTCAGAAGGTAAGATTACGGATTTCTCTTCCCTAGATGCAGAAGTTGCAGATTCTCTGGAGCTGACACGGTGAGCGTCCTGCTGCTATTGCAGAATAACGCGAAGCACGTTGCTCTGATCGGGCGTGGTTTAAATAGCCTACTGGAGTGCTTAGGTGTCTCCTTCCACAGCAGCCTCGCCCAGGAAAGAAGTCCCAGCTTCCAGAACAGTTCCAGTATCCAGTCCCAGGGAGTGGTGCTGGCCACACCCAGAAGGTAAAGTAGTTCCAGCCATGGATGGATGAGGATTTCATCCTGCAGGTGAGTGAGCAGCATGGTCTGCAGCAGGTAGGTCCACCCAAGCACCATTCCTTGCATCATGAGCCCGGCACGTCCTGTGCCGGGACTGGGTCCCCTTATGAGCCTGGCGCCACTGGCGCCAGGACAAGGTCCATAAGGCCCCTATGGGAGCCGATGGGAGCCTGGAAATGAAGTTGTGACCCGGCTTCCGAGGCAGTTGGGCTAAACCTGACTCCTTGGAGGCTGCGGTCATGACAGCATCCCCCCTCAAGGCCCCTCCCAAGCTTGTCTTTTCCAGAGGTTTTGGCTTGTTGGGAAAAGCCCGATGAAATTTTCGGACTAGACGAGGTGCATGTACATATTCTGAGGGTTCCCAAGATCTCTCCTGGGGTCCATATCCCTTCCAATCAATCAGGTAGTATAGTTTTGATTTGGAAATTTTGGAGTCCAAGATGTCTCGAATTTCAAATTCGGATTCTCCGTCAACTTGGATTGGCTCAGGAGGTTTAGTCAAACGGGTTCCGGGTTGCACAGGTTTCAGGAGAGAAACATGGAAGACAGGATGTATCTTCATTCGAGTAGGTAATTCTAGTTTGACAGCCACTGGGTTAATCACGGCCGTGATTGAGTAGGGCCCTAAATATCTTGGGTTGAAGGTGCGTGGCCCTTTTAAAGATAAATGTTTAGTGGACAGCCAGACTTGATCTCCTTTTTGATATTGAGGAGCCTCTTTTCGATGTTGGTCTGCTCCTTTTTTGTATGACTCTTTAGCTCGTTGAAGATGAGCTGTGGCTTCTTTAAATGCTTGAGTTATTGTCGAATGCAGATGGTCAACAGCAGGTGTTCCGAGAGCTTGAGGTGGGTCCAGATTTGAGGTTCGAGGATGACTTCCATACAGCAGGAAAAAAGGGGTTTTTCCCGTCCCAGAATGGATTGAATTATTGTAAGCGTATTCAGCAATCCAAAGGACATCCTTCCAAGTACCCTCGGATTGATGCAACATGCAGCGCAGATGTTGTTCTAGAGTTTGGTTAGTTCTCTCAGTCTGCCCATCGGTTTGAGGATGATGGCTGGTGGAAAGTCGTACATCAATTTGTGCTAAACGACAACAACTCCGCCAAAAATGGGAAATAAATTGGCTCCCTCGGTCAGAGATTAGTACTGAAGGGAAACCGTGTAACCGGACAATGTTTTCAAGAAATTCTCGGGCTAGAATGGAAGCTGTAGGTAAACCCTTCAGTGGGATAAAATGAGCCATTTTTGAAAAAAGGTCTACGATCACTAGAATTGTGTTGTATCCGGAGCAAGGGGGTAAATCCGTGATAAAATCCATCGAGAGCGTGTGCCAAGGGCCTGGTGGAATGTCTATTGGACGTAATAATCCTGCTGGTTTTTCCTTCTGACTCTTGTTTTGTGCGCAGATACCACAAGAAGCCACAAACTCCTTAACATCTTTCCTCCAAGATGGCCACCAAAAATGCCTTTTAATTTTCTCTGAGGTTTTGGCAACTCCAGGATGTCCTTCCATTAGAGAATCATGGTAGCAGGTGATGACCTGTTTTTGTAAGTCAGCGCAGGGTAAGAATAGTCTTCCTTGGAAATACAATAGGTTCTGATCTATTGTAAAATCCTTTCCTTTCAATTGCCAATTCGATGAATCTTCGGGAGTTATGAGCTTATTGACCCTTGCTTTAATCTCTTCGAGGGATAATGTGTTGATTACTCCTAGTATCTTTTGTTCAGGAATTATTGGCACCGGCTCCGGATTAGCTGTAACTTCGTCTACCCCTATCCGGGAAAGGGCGTCTGCTTTTCCGTTCCTAACGCCTGGTCGAAATGTGATTACAAAATCGAATTCTGCGAAGAATAAAGCCCAGCGTAGTTGCCTCGAAGATTGAGCTTTAGCTGACTTCAGGTACTGGAGGTTACGGTGATCCGTGATTACAGTTACTGTGTGCCGGGCACCCAAAAGATAATGCCGCCAGGCCTTAAAGGCGGACTTAATTGCCAAGAGTTCTTTGTCCGTAATTGTGTAGTTGATTTCAGGAGCCGAAAATTTGCGAGACCAAAAGGCTACAGGGTGTAACTGGTGCGTTTCGGGGTCTCTTTGTGACAGCACCGCCCCCATTGCAAGACTGGAAGCGTCTGTCTCAACGATGTAGGGAAGTTCTGGACGGGGATGCCTTAAGACTGGAGCAGAGATAAATTTGGCTTTTAATTCTTGGAAGGCTTGTTCGGCTTCTGGAGTCCACTCGAATTTTTTATTCTTTTTCAGAAGAGCCGTGATAGGTTGGACTACCCGAGAGAATTCAGGAATGAACCTTCGGTAAAAATTAGCGAAGCCCAGCATGCTCTGCACACCTTTAACGGAAGTTGGGGAAGGCCATTTGGTGATAGCATCCACTTTTCTTGAGTCCATGTGAACTCCGTTGGGTGATAAGATGAACCCTAAAAATTCCACTTCCTTTGCGTGAAAGGTGCACTTCTCCAGTTTAGCAAACAAGCGGTATTGGCGAAGTCTCTGTAAAACCGCTGTGACGTGTCTGCGATGATCAGTTTCTGAGGCTGACTATACCAGGATGTCGTCAATATAAACGACTACGCACACATCAATAAGTTCTCTGAGGACATCATTCATGAAATACTGGAAAGCGGCCGGTGCGTTACATAGTCCGGAGGGCATTACTTGATACTCAAATAATCCATATTTAGTGCAAAAGGCCGTCTTCCACTCGTCGCCCTCCTTAATGCGTACCAAATGGTAAGCTCCTCTGAGGTCTAACTTTGTGTATATGCAGGCGCCTTTTACCTGGTCCAATAATTCAGGAATCAATGGCAACGGGTATCGGTTTTTGACTGTAATCTGGTTCAGGGCGCGATAATCGATACACGTTCTTAGGTCACCTTCCTTTTTCGGGACGAAGAACAAAGCTGAGGAAGCCGGGGATTTCGAGGGGCGGATGAATCCGTTAGCCAAGTACTGGTCCAAGTATTGCCTGAGATGGAGGTTTTCTGGTTCAGTGAGGGCATATATTCTGCTGCACGGAGGGGTGGACCCAGGTATCAGGTCTATCTGGCAGTCGTATGACCGATGCGGTGGCAGGGTGTTGGCTTGATCTTTCTGAAAGACGTCGCTGAACTCTTGGTATTCCAGAGGTAATCGGGGGTCTTCGGAAGTGATGGCTGCTAGCTTGATTTCGGACTGAGGATAACAGGTTGAAGCGCATTCTGGAAACCGAATTACCTTGGCTTGCCAGTTTATCTGAGGATTGTGCTTTTCCAACCAAGGCATTCCCAGAATCACCTGAAACTGCGGGGCCTTGATTACATCAAACACGATCTTCTCCCGATGTCCGCCTTGACATAACAACGTTACCTCCATGGTGGTATGAGAAACTGGTCCGGAAGCTATTTCAGTACCATCCACTGTAGTGATTACGTCCTTTACCATCTTGGGACATAGGGGAAGATCCATCCTGGTAGCCAAGTCGTGGTCCACATAATTACCGATTGCTCCGCTATCAATGTATACTTTGATAGCATGCATGCGATCTGGTCTATTGGGACTTATGAGGACCATAGGCATAACCAAATGCGAGGTCAAGGAACTGGTTTTAACGCTCGGCAAGCAGACCTCTACGCTTGTCGGGCGAGGTCGTTTCCCGATTCCAGTTTCTCAGCATTTTTATCAGAAGCTCCTACGGTCTTCTTGACCGGTTTCACTGAGCAATCACGAAGGAAATGTCCAGAATTCCCACAGTATAGGCACAGCTGTAATTGCCTTCTTCTTTCCCGTTCTTTCTGAGTTAATGGTCCTTTTACTACTCCTATTTGCATTGGTTCCACGGAGTCATTCCCTTTAGCGGAGCTCTGAGGTTTTGAAAGTACCCGGGTTTCAAATCTGGATCGATCGGACTTCCTGTTCTGTAGCCGATGATCTAATTGGACCACTAGGTCGATATAATCTGAACAGTCTTGCGGCGGATTAACCACCTGTGCTAAAACGTCTTTAAGTTCCCCACGTAGGCCTCTGTAGAAGAGCGTGATTCTCTTATCTTCAGGCCACCTGGTCTCAACCACCAGTCTATTAAAGGACGCTATGTAAGCCAGGAGATCCTGATTACCTTGTCTGAGTGACAGGAGTTCATTGTCCAAGGCCTGCCCCTGTGAATGTCTTGCGAACAACTTTTCCATACTGGTCTGAAAGTCTTGAAAGTGATAGAGGAGCGGGTCATCCTGTGTCACGAGAGGAATGGACCAATCTGCAGCACTACCGCTAAGATAGGAGAGTACAAACGCTACCTTGGCTTGGTCCGTTGGGAATGCGGCGGGTCTACACAGAAAGTGCAAGCGGCATTGATTGATGAATACTGCATATCGCTTTGGATCTCCGGAAAAACGTTCGGGCGGGGCCAAAGGCACATTCCCTGGCAGATTAATTTGCACCGGATTACTTGAAGTTGTAGGCGTGCCGCCCCCTCCATAGAGAGGCAGTGGCGTCTGTCCCGCTTGAGCCTGTAGCAACTGTCTGGCCAGATCATCAGTCCGTTCCTTGGCCATGATCAACTCCCTTCGTAAAGCGTTTGTTTCTTGGCGAGATGCGTGTACTTCTGCCCTTAGTTCCCCAAGCATTTGAGCCAGTTGATCTGTGTCCGAGGTTTCCATTGCGCCTGGGTGGGAATATTGCGGTAGGCTTCGCGTTCTGTAACGCTCACCTGAATCCCTCGGAGGCGCAGGTCTGGGCTGGGGGTTCTCGGAGTCTTCTAGGGTCACGCGCAGGCCTCGAATGCCACCCTGGAAAGGCCCTCTCCTCACTGAGATCTTGATCTGAAGGGTGAGGTGTCTGCAATTGTGAGAGCAAGGGGTTAATAGGATATATAAGCCTGACAGGCAAGCTGACTCCCCTTCCTGGCAATCCCCACGTAGTTCGTAGGCTAAATGTGCTCACCTTATATAGGTGAAAGCGGAGCTCTCCATCCTGCGTCTGTGCAGGGGTGCCGAAGCCAGTTACTTCACTGGTTAATTGTCCAGCCTCTTGGTTGCAGAGGATGAAGATTTGGAGCTAGGCCGTCGTTAGCAGCACGAACGGCGGTTGCTTGAATGGAGAGCGATGGAAATGCGAAGGTATTGCAGGCAAGTAAGTAAGAAATGTCAATTCGAAGTTTAAAGCACTTCTTAATGTCTCTTTTCCTTTTTCAGGTTGCAGAAGCAGCTGGGTAGAAAAATAGATGTCGAGGAATGCGCCGAGGAGTGAGAAAGATGAGAGCTGCCCAAAACACGTGCGTATGGATGGAGTTTTGTATTTCTTAATGATGTCCTTTTGTTTTGCAGATGCGAGTAGCAGCGTCGGCGGAGGCGAGAAGAATGCAGCGCAGGTAGGAAAAGTTTCACGAAGGTTACTAACCAATGTCCTTGCTTCCACAGGGTGCCAAAAAATGGAGAGCTGCAGCCCGTGGCTTGAGATGCACCGATGGATTGGGTAAGTGCTGCGCTGGTTTTATCTCGTGCTAACCTGGTGTTCTTTTCCCTTCTCAGATGCTGTTGAAGACAAAGATGGTATTTCAGAAGGTAAGATTACGGATTTCTCTTCCCTAGATGCAGAAGTTGCAGATTCTCTGGAGCTGACACGGTGAGCGTCCTGCTGCTATTGCAGAATAACGCGAAGCACGTTGCTCTGATCGGGCGTGGTTTAAATAGCCTACTGGAGTGCTTAGGTGTCTCCTTCCACAGCAGCCTCGCCCAGGAAAGAAGTCCCAGCTTCCAGAACAGTTCCAGTATCCAGTCCCAGGGAGTGGTGCTGGCCACACCCAGAAGGTAAAGTAGTTCCAGCCATGGATGGATGAGGATTTCATCCTGCAGGTGAGTGAGCAGCATGGTCTGCAGCAGGTAGGTCCACCCAAGCACCATTCCTTGCATCATGAGCCCGGCACGTCCTGTGCCGGGACTGGGTCCCCTTATGAGCCTGGCGCCACTGGCGCCAGGACAAGGTCCATAAGGCCCCTATGGGAGCCGATGGGAGCCTGGAAATGAAGTTGTGACCCGGCTTCCGAGGCAGTTGGGCTAAACCTGACTCCTTGGAGGCTGCGGTCATGACACCTTGCATGTGTTGCAGTGAGTGGCACAAGTGTACTTAGTCACAGTATGCAGCATTTTTCATGTCATCATGTCCATCTCACATGGATGGGTGACAGTACTCAATCACTGACATATGGCTGTACTTGTCAAATGTACCATGGCTATGCTAAATGCCATCTGTGTGCTGCCATGTGTCATGTATGTGTATTGGACATGCCACTCACAGGCCAATGTGTGATGGCAGTGCTACCCAGCATGCAGCAAATGTGTTGCTCTCCCATATTGGTGTCATCAGTGTCTGCCTTTTGCCTCCCCTTACTACTCAGTGGCAGTGCAGGCATGGGAGGGTTATAGTCATGTGGGACATGTGTGAATCATGTACTGGTTCTGTAGCTTGACAGGCCTATTTGTGTGCTATGGTGCTAATGCCTGTTTCCATTTTTTCTCTTTCATGTTTTTGCAGGGGATGACACACTTGATGCTGTTGAGGTTGAGGAGATGGTGCAGACCCAGGAGGTATCCCAGGCACGACCGGGCACCAGCGGGGGACGTAGTGTGGTGGTGGCTGAGAACCCAATCCTCCTGCAGACCATACTTTCTAGGGGTGTCTCTGGGTGCACCTCCCCAGACCTCTATTCAGGTGCTGATTCGGATGATGAGACCTATGTGCCGTCACAGGTAAGTGTTTCTGGCAGGGATTCTGTTCTGTCCAACCCACCTGCACCAGGGGTAGATCCCTCTATGGGGATGTCAGTGTTGGTAGAGGCACCTTTGGCGGTTACGGATGCAGGGTCACACTCCACAGCATCTGATCCTGTTCCTGGGCCAGCAGATCAGAGGGGGAATGCAGTCCTGCAGCCTCAGGTGGTGCCAGCACAGCAAGGTGAACATCGCCTTGCCCCAAACAGGTGTGGTGCCCGTCGACGCGGTGGCTGTACGCCACCAGGCAATAGCGTATGGGAGAACTCCATGTACGCTATGGCAACCCAACAGGCAGCATCAGTTGAAATGATGGCTCAGGCAATGGAGAGGGTGGCTACTTCCATTATCCCCCCTGAAAGTCAGATGGAGCAACTACAGCAGGCAACAGACTCCATTTGCCAATCACACAGGGAAGACATGTTGGCGTCCAACAGGGACCGACGGGCGGCACTGGAGACTCTGCGCCAATCCATCTCAATAGAGTCCCAGGCCCACAGGGGAGCCCTGAGTGAAGAACTCCATAACCTCAGGCAGACTCTTCTTGAGCTTGAGACTTCTGCTAATTTTAGGGCAGAACAGCGGCTGGAGCACCTCACAAGTACGCTCTCAGCTGAGGTGCGGCAACTCGGGAGGAGATCCGGGCATCATGTCAGGTGTTGCATGGGGATCTCCGCACTATAATCCTCCAGAACGAGACCTTCCACACCCGAATGCTTGCTGCCATGGAGGACCATACCAGGGCTTTGCGTGGGCTGCCTCCCATAGCACCACCACCTCCTGATGCAGCAGCAGAGGGTCATGAGATCGACGGCAGCAGTTCTCCCACATTGGCATAGCCGTGCAGGCCATGAGCCCATGGAGGTGTTTTTTTTCCCAACATCCACACAGGTGGCTGTTGGTGCGCACCCTGTCCTCGGACCTCCTGGGTGGCCTCCTCCTCCCCCACATGGCCATTTTTGATTTTTGATTTTTGAATTTTGATTGTTTTTTAAAATGTTGACAGTGTGTTGCCTTATGTGGCTCCCGTGGGCATCCACTGTATTCCGGCTGGGCACATGCAGGCTTGTCCTGAGTTTGGGTTAGATGCTTGGGTTCATGAGACACACACCCCTCCTGCTTCCCATTTCCATGGGCTTGCAAAGGGTGTGACCAAGTGACAGTGATGTACACAGTGACGTTGGGCTTCCATGAGCTGTGTGGGCAGTCTGTAGTCAATACTGTGTAGACATTCCTTGTGTATATTGTTGTATTGTACACTGCATGGTGCATTAATGTATTATTTTGCTTCCATGTCTCCCTCTGAATTTGCAGGTTTATTCCTCATGTCTTCACAAGGCCGTATACTTTGGAGATGGAGTTCATGTTGTATGCAGTACACAGACCAGTTTTGAAGGCTGTGAGACTACAGTTTGAAGGGGGCGATGTGGTGGCATATTTAGGTTGTATGACTACGACTACTTTAACTTAGTACTGTCATGTTTTAGAAATGTTTCAACTTGTCTAGATGCATTGTTTAGTTGGTAAGTATTTGGTCATGTGTGTTGTTAGTTCAACATTACTAGGAGCATATTGTGTGTGGCCAGTTTCCATTAGGGATACTGTACTTTGTGACACTTGTGTCAGGTTTTTGGGATTACTTTGTTTGCTCTCACATAGCATGACATGCCATGGTGTGTTGGGTGGCGGTGCTGGGGAGGGGTTGGGTGACATGGCACTGTTCTCATGTTGTATTTTGCAAGGGGGTCATGCATTTAGCAGCATATGTGTCTTTTGATGAAACAGCATTGGCGGTGTTTCTGTAGGTAGGGATGCACACATTGTGACACTTCCAGGTGACCAATCTCAGGATGGTATGGTTGTGACAGTTGACTGTCCCTCATGTCATCATCATTGATTGTCAGCTGGTATGTTGCAGGGCTGTGTGCACTCCACAGGGGTGTGATTCTAAGTGAAGTTATTAGCCACCAGCTGTGTTCGGGCTGCCTCACCCCGTGCCCTTTCCCCTCCCATGCGCAGCAGGCGTGCATGTGGTTGGGGATGTGGGGGCACCACCATGTCCACCGGCAGGCCCCGGTGTGTTGCAACGTTGTGCAGGACACATGCTGCCACTATGATCATGCACACTACTGGGGGAGCGTATAACAGCTGCCCACCAGAACGGTCAAGGGAGCAAAAGCGTGACTTGAGCACTCCGAATGTGCGGTCCACTATGCCCCGGGTTGCAATATGGGCTGTGTTGTATCTTACCTCGGGTGGCGTGTTGGGGTTCCGAATTGGCGTCATCATGTGGGTGCTCAGAGAGTAGGCACTGTCCCCTGGGGAGGTGGTGATGGGTATCGTTAGTGGGGTTGTGACATTACTCAGTATCTGGCATGCATGCATGGCCTCTGGCATTTATATTCACCAAGCAGCCATGTATCGCCATGCCGCCCAGCTTCTATGTCCCGGTTTAGGGTTGACATTCTGTAAATGAAACTGTCGTGGGTGGACCCTGGATAGTTGGCATATACTGAGGTGATGATTCCCTTGGCATCACATACTACCTGCACGTTGATGGAATGCCAGTGCTTGCGGTTTCTATAGATGTGCTCTGATGCCCTGGGGGGACGTAGGGCCACATGGGTGCAATCAATGGCACCTAGGACTTTGGGGAATTGTGCCACCCCCTAGAAATCCTGGACGACAGCCTGCCTTTCTGCAGGTGTTCTGGGCAGGTATATGTGCCTGCGCACTGATGGGCGTGTAGTCATGATGGCCAAGACCTGGTGTAGGCAGCGTGACTGTGTGGCCTGTGACACCCCCCCCCACTATGGCACTTGTCCGCTGAAATGATCCGGTGGCCAAAAAGTGTAGTACATTGAGGACCTTCTCCAGGGGGCTGAGTGCTTGGGAGCAGAGGGTGGGTAATGTGAGGTCATCCTCCCACTCACTGACCAGGTTGAGTATTATGTGAGGTGGAAACCTGTACCTCCCATACACCTGGTCATCAGGCATGCCAAAAAGGCTGGTTCTGGGTGTGAAAATTCTGGGCCTGACTATCCTCCTCCTCCTACTGCGGTATCCCACGACCACTGCTGCTAGGAACGGTATGTTCATCCTGGCGTCTGAGCTTGCTTATTGTTTGCGTGCACTTTTATGCTGCGCGGGTCCACGTACGCCTGCTTCCTGCTGGCGTACCTGTTTCCGGATTCGCGCGTCTTTTTTGGCGCGTGCGTGTGGGCGTTCCGCCCATTTGCCTCCCGTACTTCCCCGCCCACCCCAGATTTACACGTACTCCGCTCGCACAGGCCCAATCACGTGTAAAACTTCACGCGAGCCCAACTTCCCGCGAGCCCCTGAAGTACACGTATCCCGCTCGCCCAGGCACAATCGCGTGTGAAATTTCCCACGCACCCACGAAATACACGCTATTGTTGACACAGCGGGTGTCCGTGTTTGTCGCATACCCCTTTGCACGTCATTTGTCCTAGAGGGCCACAGTATGGGAAATTCGTCAGAGCTGTATATACGTGCTTTTTGATAGCGCACATTTTTTTAATGCGCAGGGACGCTACCACCTGCCTTTGTGTGGCGGACATGTGTTGATGTACATAGTTGACTTTTGGTTTGTGTCATGGAATCGCCATTTCTCTGCTGCGGGGTGGGGGTGCAGGGGGACATGAGTGGGACATGAGTGGGGGCCTGCTGCCAGGTGCCCCTGACTGCTGGGGGGTGGGGGTGCAGGGGGACATGAGTGGTACATGAGTGGGGGCCTGCTGGCAGGGGTCCCTGACTGCTGGGGGGTGTGGGTGCAAGGGGACATGAGTGGGGGCCTGCTGGCAGGTGCCCCTGACTGCTGGGGGGTGGGGGTGCAGGGGGACATGAGTGGGTCATGAGTGGGGGCCTGCTGGCAGGTGCCCCTGACTGCTGGGGGGGTGGGGGTGCAGGGGGACATAAGTGGGACATGAGTGGGGGCCTGCTGGCAGGTGCCCCTGACTTCTGGGGGGTGGGGGTGCAGGGGGACATGAGTGGGACATGAGTGGGGGCCTGCTGGCAGGTGCCCTTGACTGCTGGGGGGTGGGGGTGCAGGGGGAATGAGTGGGACATGAGTGGGGGCCTGCTGCCAGGGGCCCCTGACTGCTGGGGGGTGGGGGTGCAGGGGGACATGAGTGGGACATGAGTGGGGGCCTGCTGGCAGGGGCCCCAGACTGCTGGGGGGGTGCAAAGGGACATGAGTGGGGGCCTGCTGGCAGGTGCCCCTGACTGCTGGGGGGTGGGGGTCCAGGGGGACATGAGTGGGACATGAGTGGAGGCCTGCTGCCAGGTGCCCCTGACTGCTGGGGGGTGGGGGTACAGGGGGACATGAGTGGTACATGAGTGGGGGCCTGCTGGCAGGGGCCCCTGACTGCTGGGGGGTGGGGGTGCAAGGGGACATGAGTGGGGGCCTGCTGGCAGGTGCCCCTAACTGCTGGGGGGTGGGGTGCAGGGGGACATGAGTGGGACATGAATGGGGGCCTGCTGGCAGGTGCCCCTGAATGCTGGGGGGTGGGGGTGCAGGGGGACATGAGTGGGACATGAGTGGGGGCCTGCTGGCAGGTGCCCCTGACTGCTGGGGGGTGGGGGTGCAGGGGGACATGAGTGGGACATGAGTGGGGGCCTGCTGGCAGGTGCCCCTGACTGCTGGGGGGTGGGGTGCAGGGGGACATGAGTGGGACATAAGTGGGGGCCTGCTGGCAGGTGCCCCTGACTGCTGGGGGGTGGGGGTGCAAGGGGACATGAGTGGGGGCCTGCTGGCAGGTGCCCCTGACTGCTGGGGGGTGGGGGTTCAGGGGGACATGAGTGGGACATGAGTGGGGGCCTGCTGGCAGGTGCCCCTGACTGCTGGGGGGTGGGGGTGCAGGGGGACATGAGTGGGACATGAGTGGGGGCCTGCTGCCAGGTGCCCCTGACTGCTGGGGGGTGGGGGTGCAGGGGGACATGAGTGGGACATAAGTGGGGGCCTGCTGGCAGGGGCCCCTGACTGCTGGGGGGTGGGGGTGCAAGGGGACATGAGTGGGGGCCTGCTGGCCGGTGCCCCTGACTGCTGGGGGGTGGGGGTGCAGGGGGACATGAGTGGGACATGAGTGGGGGCCTGTTGGCAGGTGCCCCTGACTGCTGGGGGGTGGGGGTGCAGGGGGACATGTGTGGGACATGAGTGGGGGCCTGCTGGCAGGTGCCCCTGACTGTGGGGGTGCAGGGGGACATGAGTGGGACGTGAGTGGGGGCCTGCTGCAAGGTGACCCTGACTGCTGGGGGTGCAGGGGGACATGAGTGGGACGTGAGTGGGGGCCTGCTGCCAGGTGCCCCTGACTGCTGGGCGGTGGGGGTGCAGGGGGACATGAGTTGTTGATCATATTGCAAGGTGACATGTGCCTTGGCTGGGGGGCATGCCCATGGTGGATGGGCTGCCTGCGGGACATGACCAGGGGTGCAGGGTAGTTCCCTGTGGTGTGGGCTGCCTGCAGGTGTCGTGGAGGGGGTAGAGGGGACACCTGGGGGGACCCACACTGCCAATTCACGTGTAGGACTCCCTGCGCACCCCCGAAATACACGTTCCCCGCTCGGACAGCAAAATCACGTGTGAAACTTCCTGCGCACCCCTGAAATATACGTACCCAGGCCAATCGCATGTGAAACTTCCCGCGCACCCCAGATTTACACATACCCCGCTCGCCCAAGGCCAATCGTGTGTGAAACTTCACGCGGATCCCTGAAACACACGTACCCCGCTCGCCCAAGGCCTATCGCATGTGAAACTTCACGCAAATCCCTGAAATACACGTACCCCGCTCGCCCAAGGCCTATCGCATGTGAAACTTCCCGCGTACCCCCAAAATACACGCACACGCTATTTTTCACACAGCGGGTGTCAGTGTTTGTCACGTACCCCTTTGCATGTCATTTGTCCTAGGGGGCCACAGTATGGGACATTCATCATGGCTGTATATACGTCCTTTTTGTGAGCGCACATTTTGGCACACATTTCTTTCATGCGCAGGGACGCTACCGCCTGCCTTCGTGTGGCGGACGTGTTTAGGCCTGTGCGCGTCTTTGCCCGTGCGCTGGTTTGCCCTATTCAATTCCATGAATACGTGTTGTAGGCGAGCGTGTGGGCGTTCCGCGCACTTGCCTCCTGTACTTACCCCGGGCGCCCACATTTTCACACGTTGTTCCCCATTCCGCATGTCACGCCCCATGTTACGCCTACTTTTGTTGTGTGCGCCGCGCTATGTGCGCTTTCGCTGTGCGTTAGCGCACGCGGTTTGAAGACGTGTGCGCCAGCGTGCGCCACGCAGTATTTTGGCGCATTTCCTTGCGCACGGACTTCCATGAATCGCTGTTCGCAGGTTTCGCTGCGATTTTCACACTGGCACTGCGATTCGCACGCTTTTGCACGTTTGCGCCGGAAATTTCAGCGCACATTATTTCCATGAATCGACCAGGGATTTAGAGAGATGATTTGAGCAGTGTTAGGAAGAGGGTACACTTGCAGAGCCTTGCAGGAGCCCTACAGGAAGTGGACGATGCTCCATTTTTCCGGACATGAAGAATGAAAAATCAACCAGGAAGACAGCTATCCAAACCAGACCAGTGCCTTGAAAACCAAGATGAGGGCCTCATGGAGGCAGGGATGACCGACTGTGCCAAATGTGGCAGGGAGATGAAGTATAATGAGGATAGATGATAGATGGCCGGGGTGAGGCATAGTGAGGCTGTTACAGACGTGCGTGTGTTGTGTGACGGTGGAATGTCCTCTGCGGGACCAAGATTGGAACAGTTTATTGGTTCCATCGGCCTCCAGGTAGTCAGTGCATCTGCAAGGAACCCCTGTATGTGCAGATTCCCAGATATTGACATTTGAAAATAACTTCCCCTTTGTTTTTCCCTTCAAGCAGGTCCTGACCCATTCCCCACCCTGGCAGCTGATTGGTACCCAGCAGTCTTGTGGCATCTAAACTGAAGACCAGCTTCCCAAGCCTTCTTAAAGGTGTGCAACATCTAGATCGAAGAAGCAGAAGCACCAGTAGAAGACCCCAGGAATATACATTTGAAAATACTGTTCCCCCTCCTTTTTTCCTCCACAGAATCGCTTGGATCTTCCCTTCCCCGATAGCTGATTGATCTCCGGAGGTTCTATGCCCCTAGAATATCCCCCTCTTCTTCTGGCATCTCGGGGCGTCACAGCTTGGTGGTCTTCCAGCAAAGGGAAGGCAAAGACAAGGGCATCCCCTTTGGTGAGCCATATCCAGAGAGGATCCAGGCACCAAGATCCCCCCTAATAAATGTCCACAATGCCCCCAAATCTCCACCACTTATAGCACGCACTCTGTGGTCTCCACAGGGCAAACCTCCTGGACAACAAGAAAAGCACTGCAATCCTCGTCACCCAGAAACTACGCCATAAGGGCCACTGTGGACCAGCCCTTCTGCCCTAAGCCATCAACAGAGCCTACAACACACCCGTCACAAACGCCAAGGGAAACAATGCCGCACATACTTTCTCTGCTGCGTCATCAATGTCAGGTAACCCATCAATCATTCCCACAGCATTGATGACCTCTTCTCATCACAGACATTTGATTCACATATGTTTCCATCCTCGGCTTTGACAAGGTAGTCCTTCACACTACTCCCTCTGACACACTGACAAAGTCACTTGGCGAAGTGGCGAGATAGTCATCATTCACATTGAATACGTCTCCTCTCTACTAATGCAGCCGCTGCCTGCTACAAGCTGTTTGGCATCCATGTTTAGGTGTCACCTCACACCTGCTACAAAATCAACACCTTCACTTAGCATTATGGAAAGGTAGGAAGGATAAGGGTCTCCCACCTACATGTATTTCAAAGGGTGGCCAGGATTTCTTTTGTCTCCCAAGCGTATATGGAGGGGCTCTGATTTTCTGCTACAAACTCCCAGACGTTCTTTTGCTGCCTCTTTTCTCTGACCATCACTTTACTCGATCACCCCCACCACCCTCATTTCAGCCATCCATCAGCAGGCTTGGCCTGGCCTACAGGGCAATAGGCACATGGCCAAACCAAAAACACAAAATGCTGGTGGGAGCCAGTTTTTGCGGTGAAAGTGGGACACTCTTTTGCCCAATGAGGGGCAGTTTAATGACTTACTTCACTCTGCAGCTAATTGTTCTGACCAGTGTTGCTGAATAAATATTCTTTAAAATGCACAAATTGCATCACAATTTATCAAAAAACTCCCCCTTGGTTACTATTCAAACAGTAGGCCTCATTACGACCCAGGCGGTAGAGGGTTAACGGCGCTGGTAGAGCTGCCGCCGCCGTTACCCCTCTACCGCCTCATTACCTAACAACGGGCCCGTGATTAACGGGCATGTTGTTTGCATGCTCCCCATTCCCATTGAGCCATGTGGGAGCGCAAATGGGAATGGGGATGTACTGGGTCCGCGTTCCGGGAAAGGGAATTACCGGGCCCTCCAAGGTCGGAATGGCCCGGTAATTCCCCATTCCAGGAACCCAGACCCGGTACCCGGTATGGGGGCGGCATGGCTACCTCCATACTCGTAATGAGGCCCAGTGTCACAAAAGGAATGAATAGCCATTTGCAAGGGTGGGCCACTTTTTCATTGGTGCCGGAATAATTGTATGGCCCCGTGCATCAGGGTTCAGGAAACGCCAGCCAGCCTCTCTGCACCTTGTAATTCAGCCTATTTTAAGTGGCTATGGGAATCAGTCATCAATCAATATAATGCAAAAATACTTTAACAAATGTAGCTTTTTTTTTAAACCAAGCAATCGTTCTTGTCACGCTTTTTGGCCTTCCGCAGCCTGATGCAGCTGGAATTTCAAGCACCAGTGGCAGACTCTTTAACATGCACATGGCAAAAATGCTCCATAATTAGTATAATGTATGCATTTTCTGGAGCACTTTAGACCCAGAGAGACAGAGCTGAATGGAAAACAGGAGACCAGGTTTGAAATACCTATGCACGCTCCTGCTGGATTCCCTGTGGCGATGCATGCAGTGCTGGCATTTGCAATCTGCACAACTCTCTCCACAATGCGACAGTGATGTGGTCGATCAATGCGTGTGAAGAGGTGGGCGGCTGGCCTGGCTCTGGGAATTTTCATCTGGGTGGGCCAGGTTTGTGATGAGGGGGGGTTATTTCCATTGTGTGTGGGGGTAGGAGTACCCTAAACAAAGTGCTGGCATTGAGCCAGATTTCCCAGATCCATGATCCAGCAAAAAATGTCTTCCCAAATCTGGAAAAATCCATTTGCACCCTTCAATTGGTTTAGTCTGTTGCAGTGCTGTGAGAGGTACAGAAGCCTGTATTCAAACTTAGGTTGTTAGGATCATGTCAAGAGCAAGACACCCATAAGACTACTTGAATATTGGAGCAAGATGCTTGTTAGGATTGCACTCAGTGGCATATTTAAAGGATAGTTCCGGGACTTTTTTTTTATTGTCCCTACGGGTCGGCCATGTGTTTGTAAGCATAAATCGGTAGATCGTAGGAAACTTTCCTATGGACCTTACCCGACTTTTCGCCCATTATCGCACTCGAAATCAGCCTCCATTTTGTGATAATCCTATCATTCCGCCGCATCGACCTGGCTCACCTGCCTTTGCGGCACTAAATCAAATCCCCCGCCCCTGAAACAGACTTTATCAAAACATTCATATTCCCCGCCTCTATCCGTGACGTGACTGTGCTGCGTAGGCAAACGCGCCCAGGCGTCTTCTACGCGACTCCACACAGACCCCGGAAATCAACACAGATCAGCTCACAATACAGCGCACCACAATTCGGAATATGAAACTGTACTTTGAAATCAAACCGCAAGATTGTAAATGTGGTAAAGTACATTTATTTGACATCAAATGTTTAGAGAATATTCAGCGATTTGCATTTTTATTTGCTCATGTTCCAAAAAGTTCGTATTGAGGAACGCGATGGTCCTTTGCTGTACACAGGGTCTTAGAGCATCTCACAATACAGCACCACAATTCGGAATGTGAAACCGTGGTTTAAAAGCAAACGGCAAGATTGTACATTTGGCAAAGTACGTTTATTGGACATCAAATGTTTAGAGAATATTCAGCGATTTGCATTTTTATTTGCTCATGTTCCAAAAAGTTCGTATTGAGGAACGCGATGGTCCTTTGCTGTACACAGGGTCTTAGAGCATCTCACAATACAGCACCACAATTCGGAATGTGAAACCGTGGTTTAAAAGCAAACGGCAAGATTGTACATTTGGCAAAGTACGTTTATTGGACATCAAATGTTTAGAGAATATTCAGCGATTTGCATTTTTATTTGCTCATGTTCCAAAAAGTTCGTATTGAGGAACGCGATGGTCCTTTGCTGTACACAGGGTCTTAGAGCATCTCACAATACAGCACCACAATTCGGAATGTGAAACCGTGGTTTAAAAGCAAACGGCAAGATTGTACATTTGGCAAAGTACGTTTATTGGACATCAAATGTTTAGAGAATATTCAGCGATTTGCATTTTTCTTTGCTCTCGATCCAAATTAGTTCGTCTTGAGGGAAGCGATGTTCGTGTGCAGTACACAGGGTGTTGGTTTACGATAAAAATAAGCTCTTCTGTCGAACTGATAATCGCATGGCTGTTCCAACAACGAGGCACTAGGCCACCACAACGGTAGGTATGTTGCATCTAACCGTTAGTACCGCGTAAGGGCATACTTGTACTTGGCGATCGTCCCATAAAATGGTCAGGGTGGTAACGTTGTTCACGCGGAGAAGCAACTGGCGGCTGTAGAAGCCGTCCGCCGGTGTCTGGTACTCGTGACACAGACAGTAGTGAATGATGTACCTAAAAACATAAAAAATGAAATTAGTCTCACCATCAGATCCTTATTAAAATTATTCATTTCATAGCGAGGACAGCGCTACTGGGTGTACACAAGTGTTTAAAGGCGTGGCGAGGCATGGAGGGGGGGGAGTGGAGTACAAGGTAAGTAGCATAAAATAATAAATAAATAGGGCCAGCTGGTGGCAAGTGCAAGGTAAGTGCAGAACAAGTGCTGGGAAGGGGGGGCTTTAGGATACTGAGACAGTCCCCCAGTGCAGGGGTTGACAGGGAGGCAGTGCAGGTGGAGAGTGGAAGGGCCCAGGACCGAGGTCGCAGACAGTGGACCAGTTGTAGCAGGGGAGAGGGAGAGAGAAAGCAGAAGCAAAGAGGAAGGTTTTGAGGTGCTTCAGTAAAAGAAGATGGTTCTCCTCCAGATAGTGCGCGGTAGAAAACACTATGCCACATAGAACGAACAAGTACAACTGAACCCGTCTTTAAAGCCACTGTATAGTAATGAAATTGCGGTATAAACTCATCAAAAGTTACTTACATTATATTTGCATTTTCCATTGTGTCTCTGTGTAGGGCAGACCCGAAACACCACTCCTTCTTTGCCGACGTTACTTCTTCTAATGAACGTGGCTCATCGTTTCGTTTCTGAAATTTTATTCATTATCTTTTCTTAGTCTTTCAGGATGGTCCCGGCCTGTCAAGGTCAAATCACAATAGAACCTTATATTGGGTCGTGGGCCGTTCCGCCACCCGAGCAAAACATCAAAGCAGCTGACCTTCACTTTGAGCGAGCACACATTTCTAGTTAGCTCCAGTTAGTGTAAGGGCATCTTGTCTGCGTGCCTTTTTTTTTATTGTCCCTATGGGTCGGCCATGTGTTTGTAATACGGAAACATTCTATAATTTTTGTAAAAATGATTTATATTACTGTTTGGTTTAATTGCAATGGGCCTGCAACATGAGGAGACTCGAGAGAACAGACAATCGAATTACAATCATTTAAACCGTGATGTGTATTTCTCAATGAGCTCTGCTTTAGGTGGACATGGAACAGAGGCAATGTTGGGTGGCAATGCAGTTGTCCCCTGCATAGGTTCGTTCACCACTCCATGTATGTGCCTATCGAGGACATCTACGATAAGTCTCTCAATAAACTCATATTGCATATCCTCAAACACTGGTTTGATCACCCATTGTTTACTTCTTTTAGTGAAGGCCTTATTGTAGCGAAGCGTCCCTAAAGTTCCGGTCGTCCTACTTTGTTGACGGCCAACATTATGGTTATGTGCCAAGACCGCTAGAAGAGTCCGATTTATCATGCCTTCCATGCCAAAATGCAATCTTTTGGGCCTGTACTTTAGGCACATATTGTGGAACACCTCCAAATCTCCTGTGTGGCAGAATTCCGTGAGTCCCCTCAAATCTCTTGTTATAGTTTTATCAAATACAATCTTTTCAATGGCCTTGTGAGTGGGTGATGAAGGAATCAACCACTTCTTCTTCCGTGCCTCCTCTGTGGACAAATGGCCATGTTCACATTTGTGGAAATGCTCATTTGTCGACCATTGATGTACGTTGCTACAGTGCAACATTACTGACCGCCATTTTTCCAGTAGAATTTCCAACGACCCTTCACATGTTTTTGAGCTCCACCAAAGATGGTTGCTGATTGACTTGGACCACTGTGAAATACCTTGCATATCTTTTTTTTTTCCTGCAGCCGACAATTTTTTATTGATTGTTTTTGCAAGATGCCATACGTCAAATTGGTGATTTATATTTTTGTACTGTTCTCTCATTGTCTTGGCAATTGAAACGTGTCTGTCCGTGGCTATCAGGTCGATCACCATTCCCCGCGATTGTAGTTCTTGCAATGATGTCACAAAGCCAACTTTCTCCATGGCCACTGAGGATGTACTTTGTGACACCTGCACGACCACCGAACTCACAATTTTCTTACTTTCCATGTCCTGAAAGTGGTAGGTGCAGTACTTGGCTGAAAATCCTGGACTGTCGCATTGTCCATCACCGGCTAGCCTGAAGCGTTTGCCCGCGAATGTACTTTCCATTGACATTTTTTCCATTCTCCAAGCTTCGCTGATGGCTGGAAATAGATAATCGGTTTGGTATTTGTAGAACTGACTTTTCGCAATGAAATGGATTCCCACAAACTGAAAGAAATACTGTAACTTTTTAAAACTTGAACCACTAAAAAGTGCGGCCGCTGCACAAAGTAGATTGCCTGCTGGCAGTTGCCCCAGCATGGGTTGTGCAGACCATGCGAACGGATGATATTGTGTACAGGTGGCATGTATTTTAAGGTTAGTGCCTCGAATTGCACGAGTCACATTAATCAATGGCTCCCCACATACTTCCCCACCAACCCAATGCCCACATTTCATCATCATAATAATATCCATCAAACAGCTATCGAATACAATGAATTTGGCCTCTTTCCTTATACTGTCACTCTGCATCCCAGCTGGTTCGGCCTGTAACGTTGAGGACATGTCACTCGCATGAAAGGTACAATCTCTGATATCGTCTTCCGCTATGCTGAGTGATATTGATGGTGTTTCATTGTCGTCCACTTCATTCTCTTCCATTGCAACATCTGTTCCTTGTCCGGAGATGGGAGAAAAAAACAATGTCTTCAACTTTCGCGTGCTCTTATTTTTTGCGGGTGTGGATTCTGTGAATTGATCTACGACTGCATCCAAACTACCAGGAGGACATTCACTATCAATGGCTGGTGGTGGTATAGCTCCGTTGTCAATCACTTCATATTCTTCCCATTGGCACGATGCATCTCCAGTCTCAAGTCCCTGCCAAAAGGTTTGACAAGCAACATCTCTCGTTCGCTTCACTGTCTGTGTAGATCTAGTTCTTACACCCACTCGCAACTAGAGGACAGATTAGAAAAGGGATGTTCAGTTTAAACACAACTTACAGTATTGAACTATTGACAGTGAAAGACAACATAATATAGTGAACAGGACACTAACCTTCTTTTGCTTTCTTTTCTTTGAAACTTTCTTTCCTCGAACTTCAACATCTGGACGCTGTTGCTCCGACTCGTGTGTGCATGTCTCCACTTCCTCTCGCGCTGCAACGACTATACTTTCATGATAAGCACATCCATCACTCACTGAGGCTCCATCGACTCGCTGAAACATAGAACTTTCATTAGTATGTATAATAATATTGAAAACACAAAATGTACTTGGGGACCAATACCCATACGTACATCTCAATAGCAAAACACGAATGAACGCATTGTGTAGAACATTCAAACGACAATAGTTCACGCATTGTTGATCTAGTTAGATTGAACTGTCAAGATCCATACCTCGGGCTCCGCATAGACTTCCATTGATGATATTATTGAAGATGACGCTTCAGCAACTCCCTGAAACACAGTAATTGCATTAGTATGGTTTTCTATTTTGTTTAAAAGAACATAAACTTTCTGCAGGCGTCAACGGCTCATCTAAATAGACCTGCACAAATGATCAGTTGTCTAAAATAAATAATGGATATCTAAATATGATTCGATTTGCTCCATCGTTGGAAGTGTCACCACCCAGAGATCTGCATCAACTACTAGGGGTGATGTTCTTGTTGAAGAAGCTCCGTCAGCTCCCTGAAACATAGTACTTGCGTTAATAAAGAAGGAAGTATAGCGGATGTAATCACGTCATTTGATCTCGCATGATTGATCTGTCAGTATCCATACCTCGAAATGCATAAGAACATCAAGGGACGCTGTAACTGCGGTGCACACTTCTGCAAGCTGTTGCGCCGACCCGTAACTGCATGCTCCCCCTTCCTCTTGGACTAATGCTCCATCGACTCCCTGAAACATAGGACTTTCATTAGTAATGAACACAATATTGAAAAAAGAAGACACATAGGAGGGCGACGACAGAAGGACATACCAATGGCTAAAAACGAAAGAAACATTGTGTGTAACAATCACGCTACAAGAATGCAAGATCTGATGATCTCCATCGATGGAACTGTCCGGAAACGTACCTCGAGCATCTGAGTGACATCTACGGTTGTCGTCAATGCGTTGGACTCCTCAGCATCTCCCTGAAAGACAGTACTTGCATTATTTTGGATAACAATAATTATAACTGAAAACAAAGACTAGAGGACGAGTACTGTGGTGTACCATTAGGTAAAATAATTACACGATCAATTAAAACTATTGATTTACATGCCTAAAACAAGTCAGTGTCAGAATAGCTAAGTAAGATTACCCGATAGGCGCTTGAAGTGGCTGATGACTGCAATAACGACACGGATGGAGAATCTTCAGCCTTCATATTGAGTGGATACATAAATGGGGAAATTATTGTTAGCTAATGCTACACACTACCGCAATGCCGAGAGATAAATACGTAAACTTGACTCACCAGTGGAGGGATGTGGACGAATAGAGTGGGAATAGCGGTTGAGAGCAATTTTCGCCTCACTCGCGGTGTTTTCGTCCTTATTAGCAATGATGTGGAGTACATGTCTGGGCTAAAGTGCCTGCTGCAGATGCGGTATCGATCACCCCTCTTGTCCGCAAAGACTTCTAGGACTCTACTTTCTATCTCAGAGGCTGGATATCCGCAATATCGGACTCATTCCCTTATCTGATCTATTGTCTTAGGGAAAACATGCATTATAGTACCTTCAGATTTGTTATGGGTCTTCGAAGGGCAACCGCCAATGGAACAGGCAGGCATTATGGAAAGTTCTGAAAAGTAAAGATCAACAATTCTCTATGAATACCAATGTGTTAAAACATTAAATGACACATAAAAGGTTCAATGCAAGGTCCGTTTTGGTTCTTGGAACTATACATGTTATTCACATGCGGATAAGTATTTCAATAACTTTCAAAAAATAGAAAAAGTAATTTGACTAAACTCAGAACATGTGACTAGTTCCTTGCATGTACTGTCGTGAACGAAAAGAAAACATGGATGCAATTTGATGACTACTAGCAAATAGATATAAATTAAAAAATTGGACGCAAAATGATTATGGTACATGGACTTACCTTGACGAACAAACAGTTAGATGCAGGGATCAGAGTAGTTTCTTGTCGTAGAACAGGGAGCAGTTCACAGGTTGCAAACTGACGAGTTTACTCAAAGTGGTCACGGAAGTTCACAGAGACGAAGAGCAGATAACCAGCACCTTCACCGGTTGACTAGCAAAGCGCAAAGAAGTTCTCATTAGAAATATGAAGTGGGTTATAAAGAATTCGAAACAGGGGTGTGTTTGTGAATGAATGACGTGTATATGTCGTGGCATTATGCGGTCTGCAGGGGGCCGTCCAGCGTGAGGGGGGATGCTTGGCAGGAGACACGGGGTCTGGAGGTAGACATGGGAACAACAACCCATGCTCTATAGACCACTTTGAAGTGTACATGGTCTTTGGCACCTCTTGGCCTTTATCGCTCCCTGACAGCTCCACTTGCCAGCACAAGTACCCCGGTGCGAACTGCCTTTGATAGGGCGGGGGGTGGATCGGGGCGGTGGTCGTGCAGACAAGACACAGGAAGACTCGTGAATGGAGACACACTTATGTGGATTGCAGGGGGCCGTCCAGCGTGAGGGGGGATGCTTGGCAGGAGACACGGGGTCTGGAGGTAGACATGGGAACAACAACCCATGCTCTATAGACCACTTTGAAGTGTACATGGTCTTTGGCACCTCTTGGCCTTTATCGCTCCCTGACAGCTCCACTTGCCAGCACAAGTACCCCGGTGCGAACTGCCTTTGATAGGGCGGGGGGTGGATCGGGGCGGTGGTCGTGCAGACAAGACACAGGAAGACTCGTGAATGGAGACACACTTATGTGGATTGCAGGGGGCCGTCCAGCGTGAGGGGGGATGCTTGGCAGGAGACACGGGGTCTGGAGGTAGACATGGGAACAACAACCCATGCTCTATAGACCACTTTGAAGTGTACATGGTCTTTGGCACCTCTTGGCCTTTATCGCTCCCTGACAGCTCCACTTGCCAGCACAAGTACCCCGGTGCGAACTGCCTTTGATAGGGCGGGGGGGTGGATCGGGGCGGTGGTCGTGCAGACAAGACCCGTTTGCCGCAGGGCCTCACCAAGGAGAGGCCATCTAACTGAATGTAAGAGGATGGCTGCAGGATCTACTACATGGAATGCAGGGGGGTGAGTTTATAAATACCTCACCCTCCCAGGAGAATATACACTAGATTCATTTAAAAAATCAAAACAACCATTGTTAAAATATATGTTGGGCTTTATTTTAGATTTTAATTAAACATAAATAATAAACATTACACATTGTAAAGTTGAGGTTGCAGCACATCGAGGGAAAATCCGCGGTATTGTCCACTGTCACTGGGGAAATGTTGTCTAATGGCAAGTACCGCACAGGCAGGTATTACTCTCCGAACGCGGTGTCCGAGCCTCCCGTGAAGCCACCAAGTGAAGCAACGATAGGCCACCAGCCTGTACCACCTGTGAAAAAAAAAGATGCAAACTGTATTAAACTGACCAAACTTTCTTATCAATGTCGATTCAGGTAACACATGTCATTTTTCTTAGAAAAAAATTATATCTAGAAAATGCACTATATGGAACAAATTTACATGCGTTCGAATGATATGTAAATGTAATTTTATATGTGGGAGACGACCATGAAATAGTGGTGGCATCACTGACATCACAAACAGAGTATACTTACTCGTTACTCGGATTACGCGGACGAACAGTGCCGCGAAGTTCGTGCATAAGCACCATCATCATCCTCAACACGGTCCGTGAGAGGCAGGCTTCCCTGAACTCTGGCAGCTCGGTGATGCATTGCGGACTTTGCTCGCCTTCCTGCAGACTTTGCTCGCTTTCCGAAATGTAGGCCAAGCACCCGGAATTTTCACGGCAGCAGCAGTTCTCCTCCTCAGTTGGCATTAGCTCGCACCGATTGCACGTGCACCAGGTGGAGACGCCGTCCATGCGACATGGTCCAGGCTCTTCATCCGTTGACTGGTCCTCCCAACTGCCGTCCGAATCCCCATCGTTTTCGCGTGCTTGACTTTCCAGTAGTTCTTCCTCGGTGTACTCGGGCTCGTACATATACGGCATTATTGTGGCCATTGTGCGGTAAAGATAGTAAAATAATTTACAGAGATGGTACAGGTGTTCACACGGGCTACAAGCGGCGAAGGTAGCTGACCAGAGCACTGAAACGAGTCACAGAATACTCAAAGTAACACAGAGAGAGGAATGGAATCGAAAATCTGCTGCTGTGTGTTGTGAAACGGTCTGTTTATACTTATTGGGGAAAGAGGCGTCCTGCCATTTCCATGGCAACACGTCAATAGCTGAGGCGCAGCGATTGTTGACACGAGACGTGCTTGAAATGGGCAGTACGCGTCTGCTGATGTCAGGCTCAGGGGCGGGGGATTTGATTTAGTGCCGCAAAGGCAGGTGAGCCAGGTCGATGCGGCGGAATGATAGGATTATCACAAAATGGAGGCTGATTTCAAGTGCGATAATGGGCGAAAAGTCGGGTAAGGTCCATAGGAAAGTTTCCTACGATCTACCGATTTATGCTTACAAACACATGGCCGACCCGTAGGGACAATAAAAAAAAAGTCCCGGAACTATCCTTTAAGACAAAGGGCCATGTAGGTATGACTGACAGAGGGCCATGGGTAGGGGGGTGGGTATGGAGCTTAGGGTGGAGTATTAATGACTGTTATAAGTTCTGTTATTTGAGTTGTGTGTTTAGGGGTATGAGTTTGGCTGAACTCAGTCGGGCCACTTCATCAGGTGTTGCTGAAATAAAGTGATTGGCCCAAGATCACTCAATTTGTTCAAAAGGGCAAACTGCTTTCCCCTACCATTGCCTCATCCCTTCCAAAATCAAATGCTCTCCACTACCCCTTGCAAAGCCTTCTGCTCTCTTCTTCCATCTGCTCCTTTGTTTCCTTCCATAAACTCCTCCCTTACTACTTTGACCTTTCTTTTGCTAACTTCTGCTTCCTTCTGCATATGGAAATCCTTTGCTAAAGCATGACAAATAAAAGCTGTATACGGCAGACCCCTGAACAAGAGAGCTGAGAAGTGAATCCCATTTAATCATGCCTAAGAACAAAAGTTATGTACCTTTTTTCAACATAATGCTATAGTTGAGCTGTAAAAAACAGTACAGAGCAAAAGAGAAGCAAGATAAATGGTATCGCAACATCAATCTACTCTTTTTCACTCCCCTTCCATCTGCTTTCCCCTTTCTAGTCTATCCACTCCTGCATCACCCCCGAGTCACTTTCCACCACCTCCCCTGATCACTTTTTGCACTTACCGCCACTCCCATCTAGTCTCATCATGTCTTCTTGGCCTGGCGGGGGAGAATTGAGGATGATGCCACCGAACACCCAGATATACAGACCTGGCTATCAACCATGAACTCTGAGGGCTTCAGACCCAAAATCAACTGCTGCGCCAAGTCCCTCAGGTAGCACCAGCAGGGTTTATGCTGGACCCGCAATGTGGCCCAATATCTTGCTAGATAGTTTTAGGCAGCCTGCTTGAGCAAGAGTGCATCCTAACCATGGGCCTCATCACGAATTGGGCGGTAACGATAACGCTATTAGCGCGGGCGGTATTAGCCCTACCGCCGAACTCCCCGGCGCTAATAGCGCAAATTTTCAGCGGATTTCCCCCCAGCTCAGAGCTGCGGCGAAATCCGCCGAAGCCCTGATTCGGCGGACCCTTAAATCTGGCGGTAATAGCGCTACCGCCGGATTTAAGGGTTACCGCCGAAGTCGTGATGAGGCCCCATGAGTTGTGAATGGGCCTCATTACAGGTCCGGCGGAAACCCTGTTGGTGCTACCGGCAGGTTGCCGCTGGACCTGTAATATTTTACCGGTGCCTGACTTCCCGGTGCCACCGTCTCATTACGAGTCCGGCGGCCCGGGAAGTCAGGTGCCGGTAAATTGTAAGTCCCCATTCCCATAGAGTCCTATGGGACTGGGGACACGGAAGCACCGGCACAGTTGCTAACGTTGACAGTGCTTCTGTGAAGGGTTTGCCCACTGCAACCGCTGCGCCCAGCAGGGTCAGAGCTGTCGGGAACAGCGGGCACGACAGGCAAACACGTAGTTTGCTGGTCCAGAAACAAGGGTGCCTGTGAGCTTACAGCAACCCTTGTTTCCATACCAGCAACATTGTAATGAGGCCAAATGGCTCTCCATCTCCCCAGGCATTTGTTGTTTCATGGTTGTGAGGCATAAATCATTGTCAAGGCAGGCAAACAGACCTTTGCTGGGCCTCCTTCATTGCAGTCCCTCAATGCTAATCGCTCTGAAGTTTCTGCCGCATGTTTAGAGCGAAATCGTGCATGCCTGCACGCCGTTCCCAGTGGTGGCTAACACCAATTGGAAAGGCCCCCTTTCTATGGGGCCCAGAGGGTGGTCTTGTGTGGGCCCGGCCCCCTGGCCACCCAGCTGGAGCCAGGCCTGGTGTGTGGGTGACTAAAAATGGCGTGCATTTTATATGGTGATACTTTATTTCTTTCTCAAAGCTGCCATCAATATAACATGCACGTTATAATAATTGAACTGCCACCTGTGGTGGACTGGTCTACAGGGAACTCTGTAGATTTTCCAGTGGGCTTCTCCACCATGGCCCTCTTGTGTGGTCACTTGTGTGGTCACCCTAGTTGTATTCTCCTCTTTGCCTCTCTTCCAGTCACCACGCCACTGCTCTTCCAACTCTTCTCATCCCTCACATCCCTTTGAATGAAATAATTTGTTTTAAAGCGGCCAGTATTTTTTCCTCTCTCTAAACTAATGATTTAGGTAAATTTTCTGTTATGCTTAACTTTTTTTTTAATATATATACGTATATAGGGACTAATGTGCTTGTGAAGCTATTTGAATCACTTTTTCCAAGTTTTCTTGGGTGGAGAACTCCAAAAGTCTACTTACATTGGTTGGGGTTGCTCGCAAGATGTGATATGGAGACACTTTGAAAATAATGTCCAGGGACACATTTTGCTTCCACTTCACATCTGAAAACTGCCTGAAACACCCACCCTGAAAACCGACCGCTTTTAGTGACCCCAGTGGCTCGTATAATTGAGAATGGGCCTCATTACGAGTATGGAGGTAGCCATGCCGCTTTTAGTGGCATGGCTACCCCCATACCGGGTACTGGGTCCGGTTATCTGGAATGGGGAAATACCGGGCCATTCCGACCTTGGAGGGCCCGGTATTACCCCATTCCAGGAACCGGGACCCGGTACATCCCCATTCCCATTTGAGCCCCTATAGGGCTCAATGGAAATGGGGAGGATGCTAACAACAGGGATGTTAATGACAGTCCCGTTATTAGCATCCTGGTCTGCTCGTGGGTGCCGCTAAGGAGCGGGTCCCACGAGCAGACCTCATAATGAGGCTGTAAAGGGTTAATGGGGCCGGCAGCTCTACCGGTGCCGTTAACCATCTACCGCCTTCCTTGTAATGAGGCCCAATGTCTCGGGAGGATAGCTCAGGGCAAGGTGCTCGCCTTGGAAGCAAAATGACATGGAGCACCACAGGAACGATCCCTGGGTCCGCACTTGGAAACCTCTGGGTATTAAGCGTGTTATGAATAACCTATCATATCAGAAAAGGAAGTGCATTATTTCTGTACTCCGATAGTAAAACCAGGCAATGTTTTTACCATCTTCCTTCATTATGAGATGGGAACTGTATGCATAATTTATTGTATGATTAATCAGGGCTGGATTGGGGCGGCGAGAGTGGCTCTGCAGGAAACACATTAGCTAGCTGAGCTATCTTACTAGGATTGGAAACTGCAACCAGCAGGCTAGACACATATTTGCAGCAGGCACATTACCATGCAGAACTATCTTACTGGGATTGGAATCTGTAACTCCTGAGCGATCTCACCAGGCTGCCGTAGGTGGTTGTCACAAAGTGCACAGCCCTCCATGTTTTTCTGGGGCTGGAGGGCTATTGTTTACCAGCTTTCTATACGGCGCTTTAGAGACGCAATGGAGTAGTCAAACAAAATAGACTTTGTGAATACATTTGAAATCAACTTCCACGAGGGTGTTCCCAATAGGTGCCCCCCATAATGCCACTCATTTTACCACCCACAGTAGGATATGAATGTTTGACATGTGGACGATAGGGAATGCGATTTGTGAGAAGTTTCCAAGCTTCACACATATTGTAATAGCGATGACAAGCAAAAAAACAACAAAGCTGAGGAATAGTAGTGCCATATGGTGGCTCAGATAATGCGGTAAAGTTGCAGTTGACTTGTGCCTTCGCTCGTCTGCCTGTGCAGAGCTCCTGTGTTTGTAAAGAATGGTTCACCTCCATGTCATCACTTTGGATCTCACCCCTATTCCCTAGCCTTTGCTAGACGAGGCACCTGCAAGATACCTCATTGTCATGAGTGCCCCCGGAGCTAGCAACTGTTGTTATGCGAGAATGGGCACCCATAGGGCACAGCAGCTTGGAGGAAGTGCTGCAAACAACCTAGAAAGACGCCTCACAGAACAGCAGTCTCATACGAATGCTTCTTTGACTAGATCAGACAGTACGGGCCCTCGTTATAAGTATGCCAGGAGGAATTAACGTGCCGGTAATTCTGTTTACAGTTACATTTCTGCACCGGCATACTCCAAGTTTGCCGGTGCGGTGACCGAAATTACCTCCAGCCAAGAGCTGGAGGTAATTCCACCACCGCACCAGCAGAAATTGCTGGTATTACTGGCAACTTCCCCATGGAGTCCTAAAGGATTCCATGGAATGGAGAGGAACGGATCTTACCGGCACTTGTAATCTGACGTTAATTCTGGTAGACCAAGTGCCGGTACGGTAATTACGTTTGGTGGTATTCCACTGGATTTACTGGCGGGATACCACCAAACTTATAATGAGGCCCGCAGTATCTCTAAACCAAAGTCCAGGGTGAACAAGAGTCCATGGAGTTGACTAATTAGTGCATGCAGGCCTCTGTTTCTGGATATGGGTGTCACCCAGCAGACATTCAGGGCCGTTTCCGATAGTGCTTTTTGGAATGTGACACCCGAGGCTGGTCCGGGAGCCAGATAAGTTGCATAAAGACATTGCATAGCACATGCTTCCAATCTAGGAAGTAGACATATAAGTTTTCGGGCTACCTTTGTTACCAAATCAGATCGCATGAAAAGTACATCTAATTCTATTGGCCCTTTCAGCTTAGTGATGTTCACGAATGTGGTCTTGTGTAACACTACTTTTTGACAGTCCTCTTTTTCTCTTCCACTTAAAGCATCACTTTAATTGAAATGACTAAAACACTCAGGCAGCTCAGCCTTGAACACATAGCTGAGGCCGGATTCTCACAAAAGAAAGCGCCCCTGTAAATACAAAACAGAAATGCAAAGTTGTGAAATTCGTGTGCATCAGGGGCCCCTTTATGATATGGGGAGGCATACGTTGTGGGGGGTGGCCAGTGTTGAAGCAGGAGAGCTGGTGCCGGTTGACGACTTTCAGAGGCGTCTGTAGGTCCTTTCCTCTGCTTAACTTCTTGACTGGCTTTTTGCGTCAGTGAAGGCTTTGAGGGGAGACCCAGTGTGCTGCTTTGGCCTGTAGCTGCAAGTTACTTGCTGGGGGTCGGCGGGAGCCTGGCAAACATCTAACTACAATCACTGCATCCAATCTCGGAAATCCAATGTGCTGCGGACCCGGTGTGACGTGGTTGTCGAGGCCGAGGGTGCTGCACTGTACTGCATTAGGGCAAAGGCGGATGACCCAGTGCCTCTACTTTGTCTGGTAAGCAGTGCGCGGTCAGGGAGTCAGGGTGCCTGAAGATTAAAGTGGGTGATCAATAACCAACCTTCAGCGCCCAGTGACCCTTCACTGTGGACGGAGAGTGTGGCAGAGAGCGAGTGGCCAGTACTTACGCACTTTTACAGTGGTCAGAACTTGTCGTGTTTTGATGCATTGTCATGAAGCGTTCTTTCACAAGAAAATATGGACTATGCAGTGCATCCGGTCGTGCTGGCAAAAGATCTAGACGTCCAGCAACAGATCACACAACCAGAGACCACGATTCTCTTACCAAAAAGGACAGTCTTGAGAAAAACTCAGACATGCAGCACGCAATTACGTTATTGTTTTTAAGCTACTCAACCTTTGCCTAATCTTGATTTACAACCTAACCTGCCGGCACTTTTGCCGAACGTTGAAAGCAGGGTTCAAACTCACTCTCCAATTGACAATAATAACTAAATACGTGCATAGGCCTGCATAGGGCATCACTAGGAGGAGGAACTTCACTCCTGTGAAATAGCGGTAATGAAAACTTCATTGGTACAAATCTTTCCATTACTCTGGATTTTACAACCTTTGTTTCTTCCTCTGATTCCTTGGATTAGTCGAATTCTGAGACCGAGATACACGTCGTTTCTGTTCCTCATGCGGGCTCAGCCTCTTTGGCCAACAAGTGTATTTCTATCAGCACAGTAAACTCAATTATTACCAAGATTGGCACTCTCTTTGGCTTAACTGCATCTATTGCAAAAGAACAAGTGGATTTTAAAATGATCATGGCAAAATACGTACATCTGGTCCTGGTTAATTCTTCGCTGCTTGCAGCCGAAAAGCACTATGTCTGCAGTAAAACCTCCTTGTACTCTCTCTACTCCTAAACACCATAAGCAAATTAATCCAAAGTCCGTCCAGGGCAAACCCGAGGGATGAACTCCAACGGATCTCAGTGAATGATACTTAAATAAGGCATCACTCACCTGCCATTTACTCGGATTGGGAATACGAGCAGATATCTATTCCACGTACTCAAAGTGAGTCAATAAGCACAACTGAAAGCCCAATGCCTGCAATCATTAAATCTACAAAACTGTCAAAGAAGAAAAAATAAGCAGAAACAAACCACCAAGACAATTAAAGTCCCACCAAAATCTACAAATACATTTCTGACGGCCAAATGTACCTGACAATCATGAAACATCCATTCTAAAACTTTGGTAATAAACGCTTTTCTGCATAGCTCTGCAAGGCAGGCCCGGCTTCAGGGCCCCTTAGATCAGTGGCTGCATCTCTCGACACCCGCTGATAAGATCGCCCCGTCCTGCTTGCCAACACATGGCCATTCTCTTGTCAATTCTCATGTAACAGATTCACAAGCCCAAACCCAGATCGCTGTCTCTTCGCAAGGAAAGAGGGATTTGTCCTCATTATCACAAACTAACACAATTAACTTGCCAAAAACCAGCCTATTACCGCTAACGTGTCTGAAATTAGATCAGTGAACGTTCATGTTGGTAGAGCTTATATGGCAGAGGAAAATATGGGAGAACTGGTCAAATGGGAAATCTTAGAGGAATGCAGTCCTACTAATTACAGTCCCTTTTTAAATCACACTTATATATTGGACTTATTTAGTAGAACCAGTCATTTTAGTGTCATCCCATCAACTGATATGCTCAAAATAGAAATCCCGGGGATGGGTGCCATTTCTAATTGGGCGCTCATTGAATTCACCTCCCCTCTGGCATTATTAAAATCTAACCTTAACATACTGGAGCAAACAGGCTTCTCTTTGAATACCTATTGCAAAGTAAAGAAAGAAGTAACATTTCTGGACAATTTTCAACATACAATAGCAACTGCGCAGGATGCAGATTCTCGTACCGCTGAGCGTGACATCCTGCTGGCTTCTCAATTTTGTGGCAGGAACAAAGGTGTAAACCATCAAGAAATTGCACATTGGATTTCAGAAAGAGTTAATAATGGGATTCATTGACAGACTTCTACTGATCGGGCCACGACTTGGCTGACTTGGAACACGAGGGGTTTTAGATCGTTTCTCATGCATCCCATTGTGTTTGCCACGATCTCAGCTTCAGACTTGTTTCTTTTGCAGGAAACATGGATGACTAGTTAATTTAATATCGACAGTTATTTTATATTACACTATCCAGCCATACCTTCTATGCAGGGACGTGCTAGTGGGGCTCTAGCGATAGTAATAAGGTCCAGATGTCAGTTGAATCTTTTCTTAGGGTTTATGAACTCTCCATCTATTCTGTCAGCTATGTTTTATCTGCCTGAGAGCCCAACTATCAGAACCCTCATTTTTAATGTTTATGAGCCACCAACAGGCCTTTATACAAAAAAAGTACAAAAGGTAATCAGTGAGACAATTTCACTCTGGCATCCTAAAGGTCACACATTGATAGCAGGAGATCTTAATGTAAAAGATCTTCACTTGGATTCTGGGAGTATGGGTAGTCCAGATCGCCAATTGAAATAGTTTATAAACAGGTATGATTTGAATTGTTTGCCCTTTTATCTATTAGATAAAAAGGGTTCCACCCACACATGGTCTAAGGGTCAGTTTCACTTGCATATTGACTCAGCAATGACTATTTGTTGTGGCTCAGTTAAAATTGAACCAAACAAGGTGAGTGATCACACCTCGCTGAGTTGGACAGTCAACACTGCTTCAACAACCGAAGCAACTCCAGAAGGGTCAACAATCGCGGCAATCATATAATGTTGACTGGAACTAAGATAAAAGAGGTTAATAACATTGTATTGGCGAACTAAACCCAGTTGGAGAAGTCGATGATGCAGGAAGGTTGGGACATGGAGGATATAAGAGTCAACAATCGCGGCAATCATATAATGTTGACTGGAACTAAGATAAAAGAGGTTAATAACATTGTATTGGCGAACTAACCCAGTTTGAGAAGTCGATGACGCAGGAAGGTTGGGACATGGAGGTGTTGATAAAAAACAAAGTAAATTAAACTTTCTCAAATAAAAGTAAACAATTTGGGAAATCTGGGAACATGCACTTATCCCCATTCAATGTACTGATACATGAAAGAAAACAGGGTTATCGTAAAGTCAGGAAACAAATTAGAGGACACTCAACATTGTCAAGTAAAGAGAAAAAGTCTAGCTTAATTAATTTGGCAACTCACTATAAGAATTGGCAGCGCCAGCATAAACATTGCACCAGTAATGTTAATTGGCAATTACTGGCTGGTCTGCTAAAAACTAATGACAAACAAAGGTTTTGGTCACATTTTAACGAGTTCGACGCAGCCCCCTCTTCTATGGAATTAAATCCTGTTTTAAAATGGGGTTCCTACATTGGTGAGCTATACACTGACTCTGAGGGTGACAATTCTGAGGAGGTTCTTCCTAATGATAGATCAAATGTTACATCTCTGGGATATGACTTGGATGATCTTGTCATCATCATCGGTAATCTGAAGGCCTCACGCACGCCAGTTCCGGAGGGCACATCCAATGTTCTCTTTACAGCAAACCCACAGTTTTGGGAAAACGTTTTATTGCATATCTTTAATGAAATCTAGATTGGTGGTATTATTCCTAATAGCTGGCAAAGCCTGCTATTAGGCCCAAACCCAGATATGGGCCTAATAGCCTAATAATTTTGGCCCTGGTTTTTAAAAGAAGGCGACAGACTCGATCCAGCAAACTATTGATTGCTGGCAATGCTGGATTCGAGCCAGAAAATATTTGCACCCATTCTATTAAAAAAGCTCACTTAATGGGCTGAAGGCAGTGATATGCACAAGTCCTTCCAGACAGGTTTTAGAAAGGCATATAGCACGATTACTAATATTTGCACTATTCAATATTTGATGGCAGAAGTTAATTGTGGCCTTATTAAACACAACCTGTATTGTTGTTATACTTCGTTTGTTGATCTCTAAAGTTTGAGACTAGGGGGATCGATCCACAGCTATTATATTTTATCAAGTCCCTATATATGAATACGTCAGTCACTATCCGATTGAACCAAGAAGGTGAATTTACTGAGTATAGTCAAATGAATCGAGGCCTGAAACAGGGCTGTGTTTTAGCCCCTATGCTGTATAATTTATATGTAACTGACATGACTGACTCCATCAATGCTGCATGTAATTTTCCACCTGAAATCAACACTAAGCCAGTCTCCTGGTTGGCTTACGCAGATGATATTATCATATTTGACTTGACACCGGTCAGTTTACAACACTATTTGAACGCTCTTGCAATTTATGCCACCAACAATTCCATGATAATAATTATGTCCAAGACCAAAATTATGTGTCTATCCAAAAAACGTACATTCATTTGGAAGTTAAACAATGTCAACCTCGCTGTAGTGGATGACTACATTTATTTGGGTTTCTCAATTAAATCAATACCCTCATTATGTTTTAGTGGTGATTGGATCATTCCAAAGATTTGGAGAAAATGGAAAGTGGTGAAACATTACATAGCTCAGAAGGGATCATAACATCGAGGCATTGTTGGAATCTACCATGTCAGCTTTATTCCAGGTTTGCTCTAAGGTCTCTCTGTACTCTCACAAAGACATATTGGTTGGCTTGATAAAATAGAGGGCAACGTTTTACGTTCACTAATAATTCTTCTGACCTCAGTACCTGTGGAGGCTATAAGAATGGAATTTGGTCTCTCTTCACTCACCTCGATATGGTCCACACAAAGAACCCTGCTGTATCTTAAGACAATATCACCAAAAGACATTTTGAACAAACTTCAGAGCTTGATCTGCAAGAAGTGTGATACTGGCACCGGCATTCCATTCCTTTTTGAATGACAGAAAACTGCTTTACACTACTTGGAAATACCAATTGAAGCTGCTCTAACAGTTCCGAATATCGAAGCTATATTAAAGACAAAATCAAGGAATTTTGACAAAGTCATCAATATTGAAAAACTGTCAATTAAGAGAAAATACAATGAGTTCTCAGGCCAGAGCATTTTGGATGGTGTTGAATCTGTTGTTATAAGGGCGGCAGCACATAACATCTTTAAAGAAGCTTTAAAGCTGTTTGATGCTGAGTTGACCAATGTTTAGATCAGTGAACTTATTTTTTTATTTTTGTATGCCGGCTTATACATGCACTATAATGTTTGCACTCTTTTAAGAACTTGTAACTCCCCAGACGGCAGTGGTGATAGTCTGGGCCCATGCTCTGCTTCCCATTATTGTAGTGTCAAGAGCCACACAGACCATATGTGCAGCAGCCTTTCTCGCACACTCTTATGGCTCCCCAATTGCAGGGTTTACCGGCGTGGCCGGCGTGGCGGCGCAGCCAAAGGACTTCATTGCCCGGGTGCCATGCTCCCAACACCCCATGCGGGAGCCAGTTTGCTGCGACCCTGTGGTACATCAGGGGCCGGCTGTGTCCTTGTGATTAGGATAGACGGGGTGCCATAGCCCATCCTCGTCACCAGTTGTTATGGGCTCCTGTAGTACCAGGGCCCAGAGTTAATTGTGCAGCCAACGCACAACACAATGGGCCTCATTACGACCCTGGCGCTAAGGGGCTAACGGCGCCGTAAAAGGCTGCGGCGCCATTAACCCCTTAGCGCCTAATTACGAGGTCCCTTTGCGGCTCCCTACCTTAATGGCTGATCTGGACCAGCCGTTAAAGTAGGGACCCGCAAAGGGACCTTGAAGGTAATTACGGTACTGCAATATGCAGTACCGTAATTACCACCTTCCCCATTCCCATTGAGCCCTATGGGGCAAAAATTGGAATGGGGAAGGGCCAATGGTGCATGGGGAATTACCGCCCCGCCAACCTTGGAATGGGGTGGTAATTCCCCATTGCACCATGGCGGACTTGTTACAATACCGGCAGCAACCATGGTGCTAATAGCGCCATTGGTTACCGCTGGTGTTGTAATGAGGGCCAATGACTGCAAGCCACGCTGTTTGGTGTTTGACTAACTGCTGAGCGGGAGACCGATCCGCCTACTTATTAGGAAGTTACACTTGATCATAGCTGTCCCTGTGGGTGACGTGCTGTGATCACTATTGACCACAATCTTGTGACCTGGCACGGGGATCTAGTTACAACACACTGCAGTGCTGCAAACTTTTAGCCTGTCACAGACCCTAAAAAAATATACATTCATGATTAATGTATTTCTAATGTAAACAATATCATAGATTTCGGAAGGAGGACCTGGCTGTATAATACAAGTCATATTTAAGATGGTTACTACAATCTTATGCAAAACAAAAGAGGTGATGGCTGGAACGGGCTTAGAATTAATTTTAAGCACTGGCATTTCTCAGAGCAACCCTCCAGACCATCGTTCTTTGCCTGTCAAGCCATTACAAAACGGGAACGACCATATGAAAATCAGACTTGGTCCCACCCCAAAAGAGGCAGCCCAGCCCGAACTGCTTTGTCACATCTCTTCTGCACACGACCACAAGCATCCCCAGACATGTTTTGGCCTCGTTGGGCCTCATCAGTGGGTAGGTAACCGTTTTTCCAACAGTGATTACAACAAAGTAATTTACTTCCAAGTAATTATTTCGAAAACACTTCAATTTAAATAGGGCATTGTGGGTTAAGGGGTGGGGAGGGGGAAGGGGTACTAGAATAGGGAAAAGGGGGGTGTTGGGTGGGACTCCTCCAAATAAAAAAATAATCTGTAGTGAATTTGGCAAAATGACATCAGTGAGGAGTAGCTTGCGTCTGTAGGTCCAGCAGGCACACGACCCAAGTCTGGGCATAACCGCCGCACTCGGGGAGCGGACGGCTGGAAGGTTTAGAATCTTATGCGCATGGCACTCTTGTAAAGGTTCTGTTTAAATGTCTATCATAAACAATTGCAAAACATAAGGGCATGCCTTACTGTAAATTCACAAACTGTACACAAGGCAATGGCGTACATGACAAAGTGAGCATGCACATAACAAAATGTAGCCTTGCGGAAAGAAAGCTAACTTAGCAGTTACTACTTCTTTAAGTGGCAAATATTGCTTCATTGCAGTTATTCGAGGACATCCTTCATTGGAAATGAATCATTACGCTGTGAAACATTCATCTTCAATTATGCCCTATTTTGGCCAACTATCTGTACAAATGTAGCATCAACCACTAAATTATTATCTTTTCAGGAGTAGACCCCTAAGTGTGCTCCAAGGAGGGAGATCACACAAATACATGCCATAGCTTAAGAGTGTAAACATGCCAGTCTTGTGCAAAGTAATATGTGGAATAAAGACCCCATACACATACTGACAAAATATATTGTACCTCACCAAGAAGTTCTCTGACCAAATAGAGGAACGAGGCAAAGTATAGCAGAAGGAGGCATTTTAATTCTTGTAATTAATGGTCACATCGTTATCCTCTTCAAAACCTGGTCTAGTATTCACACAGGATATCTTCCAATTGCTCATATGTTGGGGTAAGGGATTAAGGAAGTGGAAGGAGCAGGTGTGAGGGTGTGGGCTGGCGTACGAGGATGTTGGATGCATGAGGTGCACGAGAGTGTGCTCAGGCCGTCCTGGAAGTTTATTTGTTTGTTTGTTTGTTTATTTAATATAGCGCAAAACCAAACCTGCAGGTAGCCGGGCGCAAACATTACAAGGATACTTGAGAACTTAGTTACAGTGACAAGCAAAATAGGCAGTAGGACAGTTCAGCAGCGTTACAGTCTGAATATATTTATACAGTTAATGCCAGGTGTCAGAAGCATAAAGAGCTAAATAACAATCAACCACAGTTTTGTAGTCCCGGTAGGGTCCAGTGAAATTCCTAGATACTAGCAGTGGTAGTCGGAGGTCCCTATGGGGGGTCAAGTTAACAAAGGACATAGTCGGGAGGTGTCACTCAGGACGAGTGGTTCTAGTAAAAGAGGGTGATCACATTAGATGTCATTAGATCGTATCCATGAAAGAACATTGCGCCTGAAACTTAGGTAGGGTTGGTCCTTTCTAAGTTCTTAGGGGAGTTTGTTCCAGGTGCCTTATTGGCCTGAGTATCATCTCTGTTTCTTGTACACCAGGTCAAACTCCAGAATGTTCACTCTGTGGCTACCAAGCATGAGCCAAAAGAGTCTAACGATAAATGCTGTTCATAAGAGATGGAAAGAGAATGCAGTGGTCAGATTAAACATGCATGTTTGCTCCATGTGATGCCATGTTAGGCTTTATTTTAGGGCACTGTGAGACAGAGGGGTGCCTTACTTAATATTGTAATACTTAGTCATTTTATCTTTGCTCGCTCGTTTTTTTTCTTCCAGCAGACTAATGTCTGGATGATTCTGGTGGGGAATGATAAGCGGCTCCACCCACAAGACTAGGCGTTATGATAGTACTACAGTGGTGATTTGGTGTAGCATAAAAGCATACTAACATAAGATAACACATTACTTTGCATAGCACACTGCACTCACTAAATTAGGGATTACCACATTTTGGGAAATTCGAGCCAGGATGTCTCAATGCTGAAAGGAATCACATTCCCAGAAGCTCATCTATGCTGCAGTCTCGCCCTTTGTGCAACACCTGCTGTATGTGGGCAGCAACATTTTTATTGTTGATATTGTCCGGATAGCAAAGGGTCCCTTTTGCTTGCAACACTTGTATCATGGCACAGTGGTACTGCCTCACCTCCTTTCCTGGTTTTTGTTCGTCCCTGCGGGGAAGCTGTTGATGGTGCACATAGGGAAAACTTTAGGAGCTGAACTCCCATCTGTACTACCCCAGATGGAACCCACCAGCAGGCTAACACGCACCATCAAACCTCTGGTGGCCTCCATTAAGCTTGCATCTCCATCCGGCCCGGCCAGGCTATCCGAAGGATCTCCACTCTGTACTGCTGTACCAGATGCCTCTTAACTGAGCTGCAGCTACCAAGGGCAAATAGAGGTGGGAGAGTCTGGACCTACAGTACATCTCAGTCTGGAGGCAGACCCACACTGATTTCCACCGGGAGGGTTGACACACAGATCCTAATGGCAAATGGGTGGACCAATGGATCCTCAGGCACACTGGCCCGCTTCCAGAATCACTACTTAGTGCCTCTTAAAGTGCCCCATTTCACAGAGCACACTCCTTTTCACCAGCATCCATTATACATCACCTTTAGTAGGTACTTTTGCTTTCCTTGTAGATTGCGCCTGGGTTGCCTTAATTGGGGTTGAACTTACCACATGGAGAAAGGGATCTTGGGTTGAGGGGCGGTGGGTGGATGTGGCTGCCCCCTCACACAGCACTGCTTCTCCCTCATGATTCTTCACACCTTGTCACGAAAATGTAGTATGCAGGTGGTAACAATGAGGCTCGAGTTTCAGGTTTCATTGCCATGTTGATTTCTTCTTCTTAGATGTTAGGTCCATTTCCAAGATACATTGAGGAGAACAACCACTGGACACGCCTTTACCAGCCAACTCCCAAGCACCAGCTGACAGTCAAAGATCACTCGATCAGGACACTCTCGCTGCATTAGATTCTACTTTACACACGCATGTCACTCAAACATGTCATCATTCCATTCACAGGACACAGCATCTCCTTCCTTCACACACACACAAGTAGACCATACCTTGAAGCATTAAGCAAAGTCTGATAAGAGAATGAGTTGTGTTCGTTTACAGATATTGCAGGCTTCCATGTATTAGATTATATCTGGTAGATTCTGAGGAGGAGTGTGGTGCTATGCAATGGTGGGGGCTAACAATAATGGACTTAATGAAACATAGGGCCTCATTACGAGTTGGGCGCAAAGGGATACCGGGCACCGGTAAGGACACCGGTGCCAGTAATCTCTTTGCGCCCTATTCCGAGTTCCCTTAGCGGGTCCCTTCCTTAACATCTGGTTTTACCAGGCGTTATGGACGGGAGCCGTTAAGGGACTTTAGAGCTAATAACGGTACCGCAATTTGCGGTACCGTTATTAGTGCCTTCCCATTGAGCCCCATGGGGCTCAAATGGGAATGGGAAATGGCTTTTTCAATGGGGATTTACCGGTCCCGCAAAGGTCGGAATAGACCGGTAAGTCCCCATTGAACGAAGGCGGACTCGGTAATAGCGCCATGACTACCTCCAACCTCGTAATGAGGCCCATAGTGAATGAGGCATTATTGAATGCATTTTGGGAATGTATGTGCACACCTGCTGTTAATTTTACAATGTATGGGTGCCTGCAGTAAACGAGAGGCGTGGTGATGCTCCTCTTGCCCAAGGAGAATGTTATTACTATGTTATGATATGCAGTTGTGATTTATACCACGCACCATTGCCATTTTCCTGGTCTCCAGGTGCTGTGGTGGATTGGAAAACGAAGGGGGTCGACAGAGGAGGGGGTTAATTAGTGGCATTGAAAGGGAAAAGCGCAAGTGAGCTTTGTTGTGCTGTTGGTAGCTTCAGTTTGGAAAAATCGGTCACTGTGTTCTTGTTTTGTTTTTAATTGGTCAACGTTGTGTGGTGTTTGCTGCAGGGTTGTATATAGGTGGTCTATTTGCGCTTGGTTTGGTGTCCTGTTGGGTGTTGTGGAGTGTCAGTGGAGTGTCAGTAGAGTTTCTGTAGTTTCCGTTTTGTTCCAATGTTTGTTTTTGCGGCGGATTTATGTGTCTTGTTTGTTCAGTCTTGGAGGGTGGGTATGTGAGTACCGCATAGTTTTTAGTAGGGTTAGTAAGTGGTCATCTAGGTCCTTTTCTGCAGGTTGGGCTGATATTATTCTATGGCATTTTGCGGTTGGATATTTCTTTCTTTGGGTGGCCCTGTTTCGGGGATTCACGTTTCCGGTGTTTTTGTTGTGTTGCATTGGCGGTTTTCCTTTGATGTTGTTTCCTCTTTAGTTCGGTGAGTTAAGGAGCCATGTTTTTAACAGTTTTCAGAATTTTAGGTGTTCTTCTGTTGTTCGTATTTCCTTTGGGGGTGAGTTCCAAAGTGTCACTGCTATGCAGGAGAATGCTGATCCCCCAAATTTGTGCTTTGCATATTGTTTCGGTTTGAGGTGAATGTCGTTGCTGGACCCTAATGTTCGTTTCGGTTTTTAGATTTTTCCCTTTATAATAATAATTTTGTAATTCATATATAGCGCTACACACCCACAGGTGTCAGAGTGCAGAAATAACAAAATACATTATTATCCCACAGAGTGGTACTCAATTTATCCACCTCAGAAGAATGAAAGGCTGAGTCAACCCTCCCGGGATTTGAACGTGCCACAGCAGGCTGCACACAGGTGTCAGGAGCAAGCGCTTATGTCACTGTGCTATCCGGCCAGCATATTTGAATGAATTCTGCTCCTTGGCTGTGGATTGCTCTGTGTGTTACACAGAGTGTTTTGAGGAAAATTCATGTTTTGACCGGTAGCCAATGTCGTTTTCTCAGTGCTTGTGTTATGTGTTCTCTCTTTGCGAGTCTGAGGAGCAGTCTTGCTGCTGATTCTGTATTAATTGCAGTTTTTTCAAAAGGTATTCTGGTATTTTGAGATAGTTGTTGTTGGAGAAGTCTATTCTTGACCTGACGAGAGAGATGGCAGCGAGTGTTCTGTGTGGGAAGGGTGAAGAAGGCAAGTATCCTCTTGGCTGTGTAAGTGAAAGAAGCATTTATTAACTACTCATTGACTTGTGGTTCTAGTGTTAGTTCATTGTCCATTAGTACACTGAGATTTCTGACCACTTTGGATGGTTCTGGTGGGTTTCCAAGTTTGGTAGGCCATGGAATGTGGTGATGATTCGACGGGCCATTGGACAAGATCAGGATTTTGCTCTTGTCTGGATTGAGTTTAAGGCTGTTGGTGCTCATCCAATGGTTTATTTCTGTGAGGCAGTTGGTAAGGGCTGGGTTTGTTCTTTGCTAGCGTTGATTTTGCAGATGATATGAGTGTCGTCTGCGTAGTTGTAACAGGTGAGGCCATGTTTTTTGATGAGCTTACTCAGGGGGTCATGTAGATATTGAAAAGAGTTGTGAGAGTGATGAGCCTTATGGCACTCCACATGATGTTTTGCAAGGTTTTGATGTGAATGGGGTTATCCAAGTTGTTTCTGTTCTTTCTGTCATCAAGGATTTTAGCCAGAGGATGGCTGTGCTGCCGATTTCAGTATCGTTGGGTATTTTGATGAGTGTTTCGTGGCGGACTGTTTTGAAGGTTGCCGATAGATAGAGAAGTATTAGTGCTGATTTGACTTTGAAGTGTGTGCTGGTTTTTACATCATCCCATATCAATAGTAAAGCTGTTCAGTTTGTTGTAGTTTTTCCTCCGTTCTTGTTCTAGTTTCCTGTTAAATTTGATTTTAGATAAGGGGTGAATGGTTGTTCTGGTACAATGTCATTCAAAGTTTTTGTGATCCAATTTTAGATTGTGTCAGTACTTTCTTCTATGCTGGTTGCGTCTAGAAGGGTGATTGACGGTGTTGTGGCTTTTAGTCTTGCATTTAGATTTGCTATGGTAATGGATTTCCTGTTTCTTTTCATTGCTGGGATATTTTTTGGGAGCTTAGCTGCTATCCGTGTTGGCGGGTTGATCATAAAGGGTATAATGAGGCGGTCGCACCAGAGCGTTTGCATTAATGGTGCAGTTGTGAGCAGGTTTTTGTTGCAGAAAATAGCATCTAGGGTGTGGTCTGCTGTGTGTCGCTCCTTTTACCAGTTGTTGTAGATTCATTGTTGCTAGCTGATTTCTTAAATATTTGGGTGAGTCAATGTTTTCTGCTTCGAGCCAGATGTTGAAATCTCCCAGTATGATCAGGTGGTGATGATAGTGACAGCGTCTACAAATGTGTCAGTGAAAGTAGGGTTGTATGTCGGTGGCCTGTAGATAAGTAGGAAAAATAGGTTTGTTTGGTGATCTAAGGTTACAGGCAGGATGAGTGATAGGCAGTTTGGAATGCTTAGCGGTGTTGCAGTTTTTTTTTAGCTGGTCCTTGAATACCACACCAAGACCACCTCCCTCTTTTTCCTTCTTGGTTGGCTTGTTTAAGTTGAAGTTTTGGGTAGGGAATCATGTGCTGTTACTTTGAAGTTTTGAGTTAGCCAGGTTTCAGTATGGAATAGCCTGTCTGCCCCTCTATTGCTTAACTGTTAATATATTTCTGTTGTGTTGATGTTGATTACATTTTCTATCAACTTGTGCATTCAGTTCTGTTTTTTCTGTTTCTTCGTTGAGTAGTTCAGCAAGCTTGCGTCTTGGATTTATGTTTTCTTCAGAGTCATCCATCTTCTCACATTGATGATTCATTGTGTCATGCCGATATTTTGTGATGAACGGCGTGTTGAGTTCGTTTCTTATGATTTTGATTCTGTGGATTTCCCGCCTGCCTTTGGGTTTCCGGTTATCCTCCTTCTGGGTTTGTACACAGGCATCCTCCAATCTCACCATGTAAAACTCATACTCAAAATGGAGCACACACCGGGCAAGAAACAATGCTGCTTATTACAGCTGGACGAGCACACATCAAACAGAGCAGTGGACTGGCACTGATTGATGAGAGATGACATCTGTGCATACAGAGGACATTTGTTGCATGTCCCAAATACAATGGACATGGCATTAGACGCAGTTACAGCTTGAATGTTCATGTTTTTCTACCATTCCCAAGAAATTAATTGGCCATGGTACGTCATAACCTTGGAGCTAAAGTATGTTAGTAAAACATGATTGGAGCTAACAAATCAACAGTATCCCAACTCATCGCCTCCCTATGTGGCACCACATCAATTCTCATCCCTCCCAGCAACAGTTTGCAATAAGAAAAAAATAACATTTGGCTGACCGTCAGAACATTATTATACTGCCATTGGCCAGCACCAATGCAAAAAGAACATGAGACACGCTGCTTCTGGTGGGAAGAGAGACATTCACACGGTCCCTACTGGATATTGGCCTTCGCAATCCTCGTATTGGATACTCTGAAAGCTGGTCATCTCCCAGGGACAGAGAAACATACCGTTTGATTGGTCCTTCCAGGAACACCACTTCGTTCAGCTTCCCATTCCCATAACCACCTGCCAGTGTTGTCTTAGCTGCTTCAGTTTGCTCCTGACGCGCAGCTTGGGCTTCATCTCCCTCCTCCCTGACTCGTGGTGTATGTGTGGGTCATGTGTTCAGAGTGGGTTTCCCGGCTAGGCCCGTCCTGGGGGCATCCCTGCTAAATTTGTTTATCTAGGATTTTTTCTATATTTTGTTCTGACATACAAAGGTTCTTCAGGCCGATGGTACCCTCAGTTCAAACCTGTCCCTACATTTCCCCTCAAGGCCTTGTTTCATGGTGTGACTGCAGTTGGTTTGTGTGCCTGTGTTTCTCCCCCCCCTCTAGAAGGTACCCCACCCCCCCTTGTTTACTCTCATAGGTGGTATGTGTGCCCCCTTGCTGGTGCTGAATTAGCACCTTTAATACAGGTGTATGGTTCTTTAGGTTGGATGGTTGTCTGACTGGGTGGAAAGGTTATTGGTAGCATAAGAAGTAGAGTGATTTTGGTCTGGTTCTGGCAAAGGGGCTCATTTGCAGTGAACAGGTGTTATCTCTTATAGGTTGGTCCCAGGTGTGGTGTTTTGGGATTGTTGGGATTGTTCCCATTGGTTTATTCTGTTTTGGTCATTCCTTGTATGTCAGTCTTTCCTGGTGTGGTGCATTTTGTGGTTAGCATTCATCCCAGGGGTGGGAACTATCCCAGAAGTGGGGGTTATTCCAGGGGTTGAGGCTGTCCCAGGGGGCAGAAGCTCTCCCTGAGTGAACAATCCCAGGGGCATGAACTATCGCAGGGGTGTGAACTATCGCAGGGTCTGAGCTGTCCTGTGGCCTTCGGTGTTTCAGGCAGAGTTATTTTAGTGGATAAAGCTGTTCCTGGGGTGGAGCTATTCCAGGGTGGAGCTACTCACTGGATGGATTATTCACCAGAGCTGGATTTCTGAGTGGTAAGTTCTTGCTGTGTTATGGTTCCTGGTTGTGAGCTCACGTAGTGATGGTCCCTTGTAATGGTGAGTGACTTAGAGTTGTTTGAGCCTCCTGATGGTTTGGCCTTCCCTTTATGGTGCACTGTATAGTTATCAGCTTCACAGTGGCAAAGCCCTCTCTGTGGTGGTTGTATTTCAGTCACGGGTTTCATGGGAATTGGGAGCCCCGGGTTGCTGGGGTTTTGTAGTTGTATCGGGTTCACAGTGGCTACAGCCTCTCTGTGGTGGTTGTAGTTCTGTCTCAAGAGTCTTGTGGTGCTTGGTAATCCCAGCTTGTTAGTGTTTTGTAGTGGCATTGAGTTCACAGTGGAAAAAGACTCCCTGTGGTGTTGTAGTTTAGTTTCCAGACTTCCTGGTGCTTGGGAGCTCCAGTTTTACAGTGGCAATATTTGAGGCAGGGGTGGAAGGTTTCCCAAACTAGTAGTGGGAGGTACAGAGTGGTAGAGTCCAAAAGGTACTTGTTTTATAGTCGCAATATCAGTTTAGCACCTTAGTCAGTCAGAATACAAATGTGGAAAACTACAGTCATTGGCCAGACTTACTTCGGGAGTAAAAAAACGCAGTGTGGTGGAGCCCAGCTCTTGTGAGGTTGAAAAATGTGAATCCAACCTCGGAAGCACTGTGGGAAGAAAATGCAATGTAGCGGAACACAACACTATCGAAATTTAGGAATGATGACATATCTAGCCCAAGAGGCACTGTAGGGAGAAAGTGCAATTATGTGCTACACAGCCCTAGCAGGATTCAAAATGCAACAAAGCTCACATCAGGTGGCGCTGTGGGAGGACAATGCAGTGTGGCGTAATTCAACAGTAACACAAGTCAAAATTTCTTCTGTGGAAGAAAAGGCAATGCTGTAGAGCAAAACACTAACACGATTCAAAATGTAACCAAACTCAAATCAGGTTTGCACATTGGAAGGAACATGTAATATGGTTGAGCACACTACTAGCAAGATTAAAAACACAACCAGACTCACATCAGGTGGCACTGTGGGAGTAAAATGCAATGGGGTGTAATTAACACTAACAAGAATCAAAATGATACCAATCCCCAAATTAAGAGGTGCTTTTGAAGAAAGTGCATTGTGGTGGGACACAATACCAGCAAGATTCAAAACGTGGCCAAACTCAAATCCGGTGGCACTGTGGAAGAAATGGCAATGTGATGGAACACAATACCAACAATATTGTAAATGCAAATCAGGCCCAACCCAGGAAGCTTAGTAGAATAAGGAAATGCAATGTGGTGGAACACAACCCTAGCAAGACACAAATATGCGAGCAGCCCAACAAGGAAAGCACTGTGGAAAGAAAATGCAATGCGGTGGCACACATCAACACAGTGAGATTCAACATGCTAACCCTGCCCTGAGCACTGTGGTTAAACATATTGCTGTTATTATGCTCCACCACATTGCACTATTGTGCAATGTGGTGGAGCACAATACTAGCAATATTAAAAATGTAACTAAACTCCAACCAGGTGAAAATGCAATGTGGTGGAACACAACACTAGCATGGTTCAAAAATGCAAGGCAGACCCCACACAGGGAGAGCATAGTGGGAGAAACTGCAATGTGGTGGAACACAACACTAGCAAGACTCAACATGCAAAGTAGATCCAGCCCAAGGAGCAAAGTGGGAGAGAAATGCAATGTGGTGGAACACAACACTAGAAAGATTCAAAAATGAAGAGTAGACCAAACCCATGGAACTCAGTAGAATAAAATGCAATGTGGTGGAATACAACACTAATAAGATTCAAAAATGGAAAGCAGACCAAACCCAGGGAACACAATGGGAGGAAAATGCAATGTGGTCGAACACAACACTAACAAGATTCCAAATGCAACCAAACCCAACCCTGAGAGGACTCTGGACGAAAATGCAATGTGACGGAACACAACACTAACACAATTCAAAATGCTACCAAACCCAAATTAGGAGGTGCTGTGGAAGTACATGCAATGTGGTGGAAAAACAACACTAACAAGATTAAAAATGCAACCAAACCCAAATTAGGAGGTGCTGTGGAAGAAAAGGCAATGCTGTAGAGCAAAACACTAACACGATTCAAAATTGCAACACTACAACAATGATGAAGTCTCCTACCTTTTTGTCACTGTAGACAGGAAATAGTTATACATTGCAGGGATGGGGTGCCAGGGTGAAAAGGCTAACAGGGATGGAAGGTGTTCAAGGATGATGTCCTTTGCACTAACCATTAGCCGGCTACCCGGTCAAGGCTGCCTTGAGGCCCCCAATAAATGGGGAGTGATTCCTGTATCAGCTGATCCTCATCTCTGCCAATCAGGGCTCAAGGGGTCAGGCAGAGAGAGGGGGAATGCAGGGAAGGGGCTGGTTTCTTTCCCCACACCGATGGATTTGGTGGAGGGGCCAAGCTCCCAGACTCAGGGTTGCAAAAAAGCGGTCAGAGGACTTACAATTGAAGTGTGGGTCGCCACTGTGATCCTATTTCTTAAGAAGGAATGTGCAGATGGCTGCGCTGGACTCAAGCTGCACGGCTTGCAGCCGAGCTAGTTTCTTGGGTCCGCTGATCCTCAGTTCCACCAATCAGGGCTCAGGGGGAGAGTAGAGGGAGGGGGAAAGGAAGGGAAGGGGCTGACCTCTGTCCCCATGCCGAAGGCGATGGATTCGGTAGGGACACCGAGATACCAGCCTCATGGATATAAAAAAGCAAAAGAATGTCAGGGGACTTACAATTGGAGCGTGGGTCGCGGCAGTGTTCCTATCTCTTCAGAAGCGAGCTACAGATGAAAGTGAGCAGCGTTCTATGGAGCAAACAGTACAGAGCGAAATATGGGACCTCTTCCAGAGAGTAGGGTACCATTTTATTTCATATACCTTGCAATAAACGTACCATACAATTATGCATCATTTGCACCTATTGAACATTTCAGAATTAAAAAAATAGGACTGCCATCTTTTTTAAGATAGCGCTGTTAGGTTGGCTTTAATTAATGTGGCAATATCCACAGCACGACTATTGAATGGATCAGATTCAGTAGCTTTCATAATTTGATTTAATATTTGATGTATTTTATTGAACATATAAACTTGAAATACAATAATACATAGTAACCATTTTGTACAGAAGTCTGGAAAATGTAAAAATATGTGTGATATTCATCAATGTGGACATATTTAAATTTGAGGTATTGGAATCTAAAACATATAATTCTTCAACCAGGATCTTCAAAGAAATAACCTTTGTTACCTGAACACACTACATAAAAGGAACAGCAAAAAGCGTATAGCACTCACCAGACGTGACATGAAATTCATAATGACCCTTTTTCACTCTCTTCCTACCGCAGGAATCATGGTTATGCAAAAACTCCAAAGCATTATCAGCAGTTGAGGTACCCGTTAATCAGAATATATAGCTTCCCGTGTTTGTTCTCTTTTGTTCGGTATCAGTATTTTACCATCCATTCCCTAATTGCTCTTTGGGATAGGTAAGAACGCCAATGCCTAAACAGAGGGACCTTGCTCAGAATTCCAAGTGCACACTTCACTCGCAATGTCGTAATTAGCACAGTATGGAGTGCATATTTTTCAAGAGAATGAATGCACACTAGGGGAATACCCTCTCCAAATAGCCAAAAAGCTGGTGAATCTGAAGGCTGACATTGAGCAATAGCTTCTGGTTTCCTCTACCGTACGCCTGTTTCACTTGAGGTAAAACCAAAACCAAAATATTTGACATCCCCACCAAAACTCACTTAGGCCGATTGTAAACAATTTCTGTGGCTTATAAATGACATATTTGATGTAGTAATTTAAATTGTAATTATTCTAGTCTAAATGATATTGATACATCAGGAATCAAGTTCCAGGGAGCCACAAACTCAACAGGGTCTGCACATAAAAGCAACTCTTGAAACCAAGCATATGCTAAAACAGCATGGGTGCATTATTATCTAGAAGTATCAAACAGGGACACTGGGTATAGGGATCATCAATTGCCACTTCACAGCATGTTAACTTAAGGTTGATAGCATTTGGATTAACCTTACGCTTCAACCCACTATAAGGACCTCTAAAATGCAGCCAATCTGATGTCCTCAGAATGCTTATATTGCAGAGAGCCTCTCATCCCAATAGTGTCAGAACATAAAACTTTAAGTGCAATGTTATTCAACTTTGAACAAGTCAAGGATTGCTTGCTGCCCCGGGGCCCCTGCGAGTGCTATAAATCTAGACCTTCCCCAGGAAGTTAGGAGTTAGTTGATAAAAGGAATGCCAGAATCACGTAATGTTTCTCAACAATCTTTCACAGTGTAGCTAAACTTCTGATGTGATTTTTAAATCATACAAGACCATGTGCCACGATAAGTATAATATTTGAACAAGACCCCATGGTTGTACTTTTAGAAGCTCAATTTTTTTCAAAGCTGGAAAATCTCCTGGATTGCCCTCCTTTTAATCACACCGAGTTGCGCCGCTCTTTGGTACAACCTCCCGTCTGGGAAAGCCTCCCATTACTCTTGGTCGCTTTTAAAGTTATTTGTTTCAATTAGGCTTTTCTTTTGCTCCATTTACATTCAGCGAAGCAAGCATCTTTTCCCCAAAAGACAGGGCTGGGGGTATGTACAGGAAGCATTTGTGTTAAATACATATGTTGCAGGTGTGTGTTTTGCTTAAACACAATTAATTGAAAGAAACTGAAAGCAGTAATACATCCCCTCTTGAGATCTGATTTAATTTGATGGATTACGCAGCCATAATTATATAAATATACTTTTTTGTATTCCAATGGAATCCATACACCCAAATATTTAAGCTTTTCTTTCTAGATAGAAAACAGGCCTTTGCAAACAGGTGCATTTTCACTGGATCCACATAATGGAATCATTTCTGATTTACTTTTGTTGACCTTATAGCCTGCTACTAACCTATATAGATTAAGATTATCTAACAGGGCTGGTAATATTTGTGATGGGTGGTAGATATACACAAGGACCTCATCACCATATAAAGAGATCCTGTGTTCATCAGGATCTAGTTGTATACCATTGTATACGGTAGATTGCATTACATAGCTCGCTAAGGGCTCAATTTTCAGGGTACAAAGTAGACCGGGCAGTGATCATCCCTGTCTGGTACCCCGAGAACAACCTAAACTGTGCAGAGGGGATCGCCATTAGTGTTGATTGAGGCATAAGGGGATTTGTATAGTGTTTTAACATAAGTTAGATAATTCCCAATAATGCCAATTTTCCATTGACCAAAAATAAATTTACTGTTAAACCTATCGAATGCCTTTTGGGCATTGTGAGCCAGTACTGGCCCCTCTCCCCCTCGTGCGTGTCGCCAACAGTATTTAACACTCACATTATCCATGGAGTGTCATCCACTTATAGGTCTTTAGGATGAGCATATTGATGGATCTTTATCCTCTTCAATAAAGAGGACTCAGCTAATTTGATAGAACATTGGCGGTAATTCTTCTGAAGAAATCACCCTATGAAAAAGTTCTGTCAGTTTTTGCGGCCAATACTTGTTTCAAAACTTTATAGAAATCAAAATGAAGGCAGTCAGGGCCTCAACCATTACCTTTAGCCAAGGCTGATATTGCTGCCAATACCTTTTTGTCTATTAAATTCATATTTAAGGCTGCCAACAATTGCTATGTTATCCTAAATCAATAGCTGACAAGGATCCCGGACCCATCACCCTATCAAAGTTGTATTGACCATATAATTCTCTATAGAATTGTGCAAATCGAATGTTGGTTTCTGAATCTTCCATCCATTGCCAATGACCCATCTGATTTCTTGATGTGGCGAATAATATTGATTTGTTGCCTTTCTCTTAACTTGAACAGCAATTAATTTAATGGGTCTATCCCTTGCCTTGAAGAAGAACTGCCTCTTCTCTGAAAAGAGGTTCCCGGTTGTACCTATGGAAATGTAATTGTCTAATGCTCTCTTCTTCCCGGCCATCTTGAATCAGCCCTATCTACAGCTGGAGGCCACAAGAGGCTCCTCTGGGAACACTAATCAGGAAGTAATCTCCTCATCCCAGCAATACCAGGGACAATATCAGAGCGACCAACCACTGACGGACTAGGCGGGCAGGTGACAAGAGTATGTGTCATCCTTTCTGTTTTTTGGCTTCATTTTCTATCTGTGGCCATTTTGGATTGGTGACATCACTTCAGGTGGCCCTCTTCAATCGGTGACATCACTTCCTGTGGCCATCCTGGATCAGCAGTATCTCCAGCTAAAGGCCACAAGAGGTGGCTCTGGGAACACAGATCAGGAGGAAGGAAATCACCTCATGTCAGCAACACCAGGGACAATACCAGAGAGACCAACCACTGATGGACAAGGCGATTAGGTGACAAGAGCGTATGTCATCCCTTCTGAACTCACTAGGTGTGTCCAGCCAGGGAACTCCCAGTCAAGGGCAGAACAGTGAAGGGTGATGACCAGCCATTGACCAGCCTCTCAGCCTTTGCTTTACTGTGTACCTTTTATCGCTTCTTCTCAGCTTCACCCTCACCATGCATTTCTCATGCTATCTCTTTCTTTCCCTTCTATTTCTCTCTTTATTCTCCTCCGATCAAAACCATCTCAACTTTCTTCCCAACTCTATAATTTCTTCTCCTCGCTCTGTTCTCGCTCCACTACTCTTTTTATTCACAAAACCTACTCCAACCCTAACTTCCAATATACATCCTTTTCTCTCATTTACCGCCAGCGCCTCTTTATTTCTCGGTCTCAACATTGCTATGTTTCTACATTTCACTCTCTTTCTATTATTCTTTGGAATGCACAGTCTGTCTGCAATAAAACCTCCTTTACCTCTGACTTCTTCCTTTCTCATTCTCCTTCTCTTGACCTCATTACCCTTACTGAAGCCTGGATCTCTCCCTCAGACTCTACAATCCTTGCTTTACTTCATGAACCTGCCTACACCTCCATTCACTCTCCCCACCCCACTGCCAGGGGTGTTGGTGTAGGACTGTTTTCATCCTCCAAACCTCGAATCTCTCCTACTCCCCTTTCTCCTGATAATTCTCCCTCATTCGAATACACCTTTTCCATAACCACTGTCACCTATAGCATACATATATTCTCCCTTTACCAGCCACCTGGTCCGGTAAGTCAATTCTTCGACCACATCTCCCACCAAATTGACTCTCTCCCTCCAGATCACTACCTCATTGTCATTGGTGCTTCCAACCTCTCCTCTCTCTCTGCTCTATCTAGTGACTTTAACTTTCTTCTATTCAACCACTCACTCTCTTCTGTCCACTCTCTGCTGACTGTAAGGAACTCATGGTGGCAACAGTAAAGACAGTCAGAAGTGATCACAGTTCAAGGGGGTTTATTAAACTGTATGCAGGTTGGAAAAAAGCCTACTCTAAACTTAAATCTAAGATGGGAGCAATCGTTGACCATCAAATTAAAATAAGGCAGTCCTACTGGCGTTGTGTCAAAATAAAAGGGGCCTATACCAAGAAACCTATTGTCAAACCTTACAACTAATACAAACAGAGTGTGGGAAGGGTTTTTCAATAAAAGGAAGAAGTTTTCATAAATAATATGTCTGGATGCTGTAGCTGTAATCACCCTTCCCCACATTTTGCGCATAGGGTAATATGGGATCTTGGAGCACAGCACACGCTCGAGCTTTCCCAGCACGAGTCGACAGTTCCACTTGCAACTATCAGGACCGTCGATGGCCAAGTCTTGTTTCTTTTGAAAGTCTCTTGCCTCTAAGGGCCCGTTGTATTCCACAAAAAACAAATAAGAAGTTATTTTCCACAGTTCACTTTGGGTGATGGTTTCAACCCTGGGTGCCCCTCTTCTGGCCGCCGACCACTCACATATCGTATTCAACGAATCAATTGAACAGTTCCTTTCTCAACCAACTTTGGATGATAGATTTTTCACCACTGGATCTTCCTCGACCGGGCTCGGACCCACAATTGAAAAGTTCCCTTCTCAATGAACTTTGGGTGATGGCTTCACCCCTGGATCTCCCTCATTCAGGCTTGGGTCCCTTTCGACTGTTGACCTCCCTCCACAGGGTTCATTATGGCTTTGATCCTTCAGAACACTTTGGGTGATGGTTTCACCCCCTGGATCTCGCTTGGCCGGGCTCGGATCCCAAATGAGAAGGGGGTGCTTCCCTTCCCCTTGTCTTGCAATACTTCTCACTTCACAAATCTTCGCTTCACAAATCTTAAAGTCTTTTTAGACAGTTCCAGTGGACATCCCCTGGCCGGGTTCACTCTTGTCAACACACTGTTTCTTGGGACTTTAGACTTTGCCCCCTCCTGGCATCCTTCTTCCGGGTTTACTCTTGCCAACCTCACATTCACTTTGCGTTCAATGATTGGCGGGATTTACTTCCCTTGTTTTCTTTACAGTTCTTAGGTCAAAGGCATTCAACTGTACGGGGATTTTGCTTGACCTCCTGTATGACCACTTTGACCAAACTCGGTGGCTCTCCTACGGTCTTTTGGTACCTGTAGCTTCACTCAGACGGGGATCGACCAGAGTCTCTCGAGTTAGCACCCACGTGGTGCTGGTTCCCTCTGCAGCTGGTCTCCCCTTAACACTTTTACAGTTCTTTGAACTTGGTTCAATTTGCCCCTTTGCGGCTTTCATTCACCACAGTGTTACGCTCACCTGGCTCCCACAGAGGCGTCAATCGGAACTGGACAGCTGCGGTCTCCACCAATGTGACGCTCCACCTAGCTTCGTTTGCTTGGCCCGTAGGAATATTCTTCTGCAAATGGAGAAAGGGAATTAACCACCCGTGGAGTTGAGCGTAAATCACCCCACCCCCGCTGTTCTCCCCACAGATCGCCTTTGATGTCCCCTCTTATAGTCTCACCTGATGGTTTGAAAAGATGAGCTCTCCATCCTGCATTGAGCGCAGGGGCGCGTTGATAACCAGTTGCTTCACTGGCTCGAAGGAATTGGTGAGTTCCAGAACAATATTGACTCTGAGATTCCCAGCAAGATGCCGTAAGTATAAAGTTCTTAAGAGTTCAAATGCCTGACTTTCACTCTTGTCCGATTCCTTCCACGTTGCAGCTTAACCCTAATGAAGAGTTCCTCGTGGCAACCGGTAGTATTCTGGTAAGGATTTGTATTTTCCAACACAGTTTGATAAAATAATGTCAATATGTAACCTGTTGCTTTCTCCCTTATTCAGGCACTGAGAAAGTATGAAGTCTTGGGGAATAATACCTCCTGCGGTAAAATCAGGTAAGTCTATTGTGGTGAGAAGGGTTCCCCTTGTTAGTCCCTTCGTTTCAACTTGCTGTCCTTTTGTTTCCCCTTAGGGGCCGGGGTTCGGCGAAGATGCAGTGGAAGCTGCGCCGACCCGTGAAGAGGAATAGTATCCCCAGTGGTAAAATCAGGTAAGTCTATGGGGGGGTAACTAATATTCCTCTGTGTATTCCCTTGGCTCACCTTGCTGTTCTTGTCTTCTCCTTAGGTGCCGGAGTGCGGCGGGAACATGCAGGAGGATGCGGTGGAATGTGAAGATACTGCAAAGGCCGGTGAGTTCAGCGTGGTGCTGCAGCAGGCGAGGCGACACGCATAAAATAACTTCTTTCTTCCAGCTCGAAGGCGCGATGGATCGGGAATTCAGGTAAGGATTAAAGGTATTGCTCTTGTTCTAACCTTTTCTCCTTCTTTCTCCCTTTTTCTAGGAGCTCCAAACTCAAGGCGGGCGTCCCAGAAGGCTGGATGCAGACTTGCAGGCACGGTGAGCGTTACGCTGCTGGATGCAGAATAGCGCGAAGCGTGTGCTGCTCTTCGGGCGTGGTTTAAATAGCCTCCAAAGTAGTCCCAGGTAAGTATTCCTCCCCAGCCCCGCCCGAGTAAAAAATAGTCCCTAAGTAAAGTAGTCCCTTCCAAGCCTCTTTTGGCTTGGCACTCTTGCAGCATGGTCTGCATCAGGTATGTTTGCAGCATGGTCTGCATCAGGTAAGTTTTAATCTATGAGCCTGGCACCTATGGCACCAGGACTGACTCTCCATATGAGCCTGGCGCCGTGGGTGCCAGGACTGGACCCAAATAGCCCCTATCAGGGGTTGTTGGGCTTGCTTAGGATAACTTGATGCCTGCTTCCGGGGTTGCTGGACGTGGTCTGAGTCCCCGGGGGTAGGCCTCATGACAGCGTTCCCCCCCAAGGCCCCTCCTAAAGTCGTTCTTCCCTGTGGTTTCGGTTTTTCTGGAAAATTTCGGTGGAATTTTTTCACCAATCGGGGTGCATGAACATGGTCACTAGGTTCCCATGACCTTTCCTGTGGTCCGTAACCTTTCCATTCGATTAAATAAAAGAGTTTTGACTTTATCAGCTTGGAGTCCAGGATGTTCTCAACTTCAAATGCGGGTTCTCCGTCTACAAGGATAGGGTCTGGTGGCTTGGTTAGTCTTGTCCCTGGTTTCACTGGCTTCAAAAGTGACACATGAAAGACGGGGTGAATTCGCATATTAGCAGGTAAGTCCAACTTGACAGCCACCGGGTTGATAATGGCCTTAATAGGTTAAGGTCCCAAATATCTGGGGTTAAAGGTCCGTGTTCCCTTTAGAGGTATATGTTTTGTGGCTAACCATACTTGGTCCCCTATCTGGTATTGTGGAGTATCACTTCTATGCCGATCAGCATCTTTCTTGTATTTTTCTTTCGCCTGTTTTAAATGTGTAGTTGCTTCCTTAAAGGCTTGTGTAATCGTAGCGTGCAGATGGTCCACTGCGGGCATTTCTAAGTGTTGGGGTGAGTCAAGGTCTGAGGTTCGAGGATGGTGCCGATATAAGGTATAAAAGGGGCTTTGTCCAGTTCCAGAGTGTACTGAATTATTGTATGCATATTTGGTCATCCAAAGAATGTCTTTCCAATTACTCTCAGTCTGATGTAACATACAACGCAGGTATTGTTTTAGAATCTGGTTGGTCCTCTCCGTTTGACCATCGGTCTGGGGGTGGTGACTGGTCGATAACCTCACATCGATTTGCGCCAATTGACAGCATTTTTTCCAAAAATGTTAAATGAATTGACTGCCCCGGTCAGAGACCAATATGGACGGAAATCTGTGTATGCGAACAATGTTTTCGAGGAACTCCTTGGCCAGGATTAAAGCTGAAGGTAATCCCTTTAAAGGAATAAAGTGGTCTGTAGAGTAGTCATGCCAAGAATTCTTTGTTCGGAAATTATAGGTACTGGTTCTGGGTTCACTTCTGCCTCTCCCATCCCTATTCGGGATAAGGCGTCTGCTTTACCATTCTTACAACCTGGTCGATAGGTTATTACGAAATCAAACTCAGCAAAGAACAATGCCCATCAGAGGTGATGTGACGATTGGGCCTTGGATGTCTTTAAATACTGTAAGTTCTGGTGATCGGTGATCAAAGTAATGGTACGCCTGGCACCGAGAAGATAGTGCTGCCAAGCCTTGAAGGCAGATTTAATGGCTAATAACTCCTTGTCGGTAACCACATAGTTTAACTCGGGTGCCGAGAACTTTCTGGACCAAAATGCTACTGGATGAAGCTGGCCAGTTTCAGGGTCCTTTTGAGACAGGACAGCTCCCATGGCGCGACTGGGTGCATTGGTTTCCACTATGTGTGGAAGTTCAGGGCACACGTGCTTTAATACAGGTGCAGACGTGAATTTCGCTTTCAGCTCTTGGAAGGCATTTTCAGTTTCTTCAGTCCACATAAAGCGTTTATTTTTTCGCAAGAGTGCTGTGATGGGATGTACAACATGTGAAAAATCCAGGATGAATCTGCAGTAGAAATTGGCAAAGTCGAGCATGCTTTGTACTCCTTTAACTGAACTTGGTGATGGCCATTTAAGGATTGCGTCCACCTTTCGTGAGTCCATTCGGACTCCCTTTGGGGTCAGGATAAACCCAAGGAATTCAACTTCTGTGGCATGAAAAACGCATTTTTCCAGTTTTGCATATAGTTTGTGCTGGCGCAATTTCTCAAGGACTGCTCAGACATGCTTCACATGGTCAGATTCTGAAGAGGAGTATACTAGAATATCATCGATATATACGACAACACAAACGTCAATGAGTTCACAAAGGACATTGTTCATGAAGTATTGGAAGGCTGCTGGTGCATTGCACAACCCGAAAGGCATCACCTGGTATTCGAATAACCCATACTTAGTGCGGAAATCAGTCTTCCATTTGTGGCCTTCTTTTACACGTACCAGATGGTATGCCCCCCGGAGATCTAATTTAGTGTATATACAAGCGTCCTTCACTTGGTCTAGTAGTTCAGGGATCAGAGGCAATGGGTATCGGTTCTTAACAGTTGTCTGGTTCAATGTGCGGTAGTCTATGCATGTTCTGAGGTCACCTTCCTTTTTGGGCACGAAGAACAAAGCTGAAGATGCAGGGGACTTGGATGGGTGAATAAAGCCATTGGCAAGGTACTGGTCTAAGTATTGTCGAAGGTGAAGGTTCTCAGGTTCCGTAAGGGCATAGATCGTGCTACAAGGGGGTTGTGCACCGGGTATGAGATCGATTTGACAATCGTACGATCTGTGAGGAGGTAAGGTGTTTGGCTGTTCTTTTTGGAAGACATCCTGGAATTCTTGGTATTCTGGAGGTAGTTGCATGACTGCTGTGGTTACTGTGGCCAGGCCTGCGTTCTGACTTTTCTTTGGGTAACAGGTTTGTGCACAATCCGGGAAGGTTATTCTCTTCTCTCGCCAATCAATACAAGATTTATGTGTTTTCAACCAAGGTATCCCCAGTATTATTTGGAACTGTGGGGCTTTGATTAGATCAAACACAATAATCTCTCGATGTCCATCCTGACCTAATAGTGTCATCTCTGCGGTGGAATGAGTTACAGGCCCAGAGGCAATTTCAGTTCCATCGACTGTGGTGATGACATCTGAGGTGGTTTTTCGGCAGAGAGGTAGATTCATCCTGGAAGCCAATTCATAGTCCACATAGTTTCCTATGGCCCCGCTATCAATGTATGCCCTTACTGCGTGCATACGCGATGGCTGCCCTGGATCTACGAGGTAAAACAGAAAGGTGATGGCTGGAAGGTTTTGAATTAATCATAACCATGGGCAAAGCTCTGGGCAACCCTCCAGACCATCGTTTTTCAGCCTGCCAAGCCATTACAGAAGGGGAAAATCATATGCTAATCAGGCTTGGTCCTACCCCAAACGGGGCAGTCCAGCCCGAACTGCTAGATCACATCCCTTCTGCACAAGACCACAAGCATCCCCAGACATGTTTCAGCCTTGTTGGGCGACATCAGTGAGGAGTAGCTTGGGTCTCTAGGCCCGGCAGACTCGGGACCCACGTCTGGGCATACCCGTCCCACTCAGGGTGACTTTGGAAAAGCAGAAAGGTGATGGCTGGAAGGTTTTGAATTAATCATAACCATGGGCAAAGCTCTGGGCAACCCTCCAGACCATCGTTTTTCGGCCTGCCAAGCCATTGCAGAAGGGGAAAAACCATATGCAAATCAGGCTTGGTCCTACCCCAAACGGGGCAGTCCAGCCCGAACTGCTAGATCACATCCCTTCTGCACGAGACCACAAGCATCCCCAGACATGTTTCAGCCTTGTTGGGCGACATCAGTGAGGAGTAGCTTGGGTCTCTTGGCCTGGCAGACTCGGGACCCACGACTGGGCATACCCGTCCCACTCAGGGTGACTTTGGCAAAACAGAAAGGTGATGGCTGGAAGGTTTTGAATTAATCATAACCATGGGCAAAGCTCTGGGCAACCCTCCAGACCATCGTTTTTCATCCTGCCAAGCCATTACAGAAGGGGAAAAACCATATGCAAATCAGGCTTGGTCCTACCTCAAACGGGGCAGTCCAGCCCGAACTACTAGATCACATCCCTTCTGCACGAGACCACAAGCATCCCAAGACATGTTTCAGCCTTGTTGGGCGACATCAGTGAGGAGTAGCTTGGGTCTCTAGGCCCGGCAGAATCGAGACCCACGTCTGGGCATACCCGTCCCACTCAGGGTGACTTTGGCAAACAGAAAGGTGATGGCTGGAAGGTTTTGAATTAATCATAAACATGGGCAAAGCTCTGGGCAACCCTCCAGACCATCGTTTTTCAGCCTGCCAAGCCTGATTTGCATATTGTTTTTCCCCTTTTGTAATGGCTTGGCAGGCGAAGAACGATGGTCTGGAGGGTTGCCCAGAGCAATGCCAGAGGTCAAAATTTATTCTAAACCTTCCAGCCATCAACTCTTTTGTTTTGCTATTGTCACCCCGAGTGGGAAGGGTATGCCCAGACGTGGGTCCCTTGCCTGCTGGGCCTAGAGACCCAAGCTACTCCTCACTGATGACGCCCAACAAGGCTGAAACATGTCTGGGGATGCTTGTGGTCTCGTGCAAAAGGGATGTGACCTAGCAGTTCGGGCTGGACTACCCCTTTGGGGGTGGGACCAAGCCTGATTTGCATATGGTTTTTCCCCTTTTGTAATGGCTTGGCAGGCGAAGAACGATGGTCTGGGGGGTTGCCCAGAGCAATGCCAGAGGTCAAGATTTATTCTAAACCTTACAGCAATCAACTCTTTTGTTTTTGCTATTGTCACCCCGAGTGGGAAGGGTATGCCCAGACGTGGGTCCCTTGCCTGCTGGGCCTAGAGACCCAAGCTACTCCTCACTGATGACGCCCAACAAGGCTGAAACATGTCTGGGGATGCTTGTGGTCTCGTGCAAAAGGGATGTGACCTTACAGTTCGGGCTGGACTACCCCTTTGGGGGTGGGACCAAGCCTGATTTGCATTTGGTTTTTCCCCTTTTGTAATGGCTTGGCAGGCGAAGAACGATGGTCTGGGGGGTTGCTCAGAGCAATGCCAGAGGTCAAGATTTATTCTAAACCTTACAGCAATCAACTCTTTTGTTTTTGCTATTGTCACCCCGAGTGGGAAGGGTATGCCCAGACGTGGGTCCCTTGCCTGCTGGGCCTAGAGACCCAAGCTTCTCTTCACTGATGACGCCCAACAAGGCTGAAACATGTCTGGGGATGCTTGTGGTCTCGTGCAAAAGGGATGTGACCTAGCAGTTCGGGCTGGACTACCCCTTTGGGGGTGGGAACAAGCCTGATTTGTATATTGTTTTTCCCCTTTTGTAATGGCTTGGCAGGCGAAGAACGATGGTCTGGAGGGTTGCCCAGAGCAATGCCAGAGGTCATGATTTATTCTAAACCTTCCAGCCATCAACTCTTTTGTTTTGCTATTGTCACCCCGAGTGGGAAGGGTATGCCCAGACGTGGGTCCCTTGCCTGCTGGGCCTAGAGACCCAAGCTACTCCTCACTGATGACGCCCAACAAGGCTGAAACATGTCTGGGGATGCTTGTGGTCTCATGCAAAAGGGATGTGACCTAGCAGTTTGAGCTGGACTACCCCTTTGGGGGTGGGACCAAGCCTGATTTGCATATGGTTTTTCCCCTTTTGTAATGGCTTGGCAGGCGAAGAACGATGGTCTGGAGGGTTGCCCAGAGCAATGCCAGAGGTCAAGATTTATTCTAAACCTTCCAGCCATCAACTCTTTTGTTTTGCTGAATCTACGAGGACCATTGGTAAGATGAAATGCGAGGTCTGAGTATCCTTCTTCAAGCTCGGCAAGCGGACCTCTATGCTTGTAGGGCGTGGTCGTTTCCTGAGTCTGACTCCATATGGCTTTTATCAGCAGCCCCTACCACCTTCTTGGGTGGTTTTACAGGGCAATCCCGTAGAAAATGCCCAGAAGTTCCACAATATAGACACAATTGCATTTGCCATCTCCTTTCTCTTTCCTTCTGGGTTAAGGATCCTTTAACCCCTCCGATTTGCATGGGTTCTGAAGCATCTGCTCCTTTGGGGTTAGCATGGGTTTTGACCAACACCCGATTCTCAAACTTGGCTCGATCAGCCTTTCTGTTCTGAAGTCTGTGTTCTAACTGGACCACTAAGTCTATATATTCAGCGCAGTCTTGAGGTGGGTTCACGACTTGAGCCAAGACATCCCTGAGTTCTCCTCGAAGCCCTCGATGAAATAATGTGATTCGTTTTACCTCAGGCCATCCAGTTTCCACTATCAACCTATTAAAGGTTGCGATGTAGGATAGAAGGTCCTGGGTACCCTGTTGTAGGGACAAAAGTTTGTTATCCAGGGCCTGTCCTTGGGAGTGCCGGGCAAATAGTCTTTCCATGCTCGTTTGAAAGCCCTGAAAATCCAGAAGAATTGGGTCATCCTGAGTAACTAATGGAATTGACCAATCAGCTGCACTGCCGCTGAGATATGACAATACAAAGGCTACCTTGGCTTGATCGTTTGGGAATGCTCCAGGTCTGCATAAAAAGTGCAAGCGGCATTGGTTCATAAACATGGCGAACCTTTTGGGATCTCCGGCAAAGCGTTCGGGTGGAGCTAATGGAATATTTCCTGGTAGGTTTATTTGCACAGGGTTACTCGATAACACAGGAGCTGGATTTCCCCCGGAACCAGGTAGGGGTGCTTGTCCAGCCTGGCTTTGCAATAGTTGCCTAGCAAGGTCATCATTTCGCTCCTTTGACAAAATCAGTTTTCTCCTAAGAGCATTGGTTTCATGTGGAATGCACTTCAGCCCTCAGTTCCCCTAGTAATTGGGCCAATTGGTCAGTCTTTGAGGTATCCATAACGCCCGGGTGGGAATTTGTTGGTAGGCTTCGCGTTCTGTTACGCTCACCTGGCTCCCACAGAGGTGTCGATCGGAACTGGACAGCTGCGGTCTCCACCAATATGACGCGTAGGGCCGAGATGACGGACTGGACTGGCCCACCTAGCTTTGTTTGCTTGGCCCGTAGGAATATTCTTCTGCAAATGGAGAAAGGGAATTAACCACCCGTGGAGTTGAGCGTAAAACCCCCACCCCCGCTGTTCTCCCCACAGATCGCCTTTGATGTCCCCTCTTATAGTCTCACCTGATGGTTTGAAAAGATGAGCTCTCCATCCTACATTAAGCGCAGGGGCGCATTGATAACCAGTTGCTTCACTGGCTCGAAGGAATTGGTGAGTTCCAGAACAATATTGACTCCGAGATTCCCAGCAAGACGCCGTAAGTATAAAGTTCGTAAGAGTTCAAAGGCCTGACTTTCACTCTTGTCCGATTCCTTGCAGGTTGCAGCTTGGCCGTAATGAAGAGTTCCTTGTGGCAACCGGTAGTATTCTGGTAAGGATTTGTATTTTCCAACACAGTTCGATAAAATAATGTCAATATGTAACCTGTTGCTTTCTCCCTTATTCAGGCGCTGAGTGAAAGTATGAAGTCTCGGGGAATAATACCTCCGCTGGTAAAATCAGGTAAGTCTATTGTGGTGAGGAGGGTTCCCCTTGTTAGTCCCTTTGTTTCACCTTGCTGTCCTTTTGTTTCCCCTTAGGGGCCGGGGTTCGGCGAAGATGCAGTGGAAGCTGCGCCGACCCGTGAAGAGGAATAGTATCCCCGGTGGTAAAATCAGGTAAGTCTATGGGGGGGTAACTAATATTCCTCTGTGCATTCCCTTGGCTCACCTTGCTGTTCTTGTCTTCTCCTTAGGTGCCGGAGTGCGGCGGGAACATGCAGGAGGATGCAATGGAATGTGAAGATGCTGCGAAGGCCGGTGAGTTCAGCGCGGCGCTGCAGCAGGTGAGGCGACGCGCATAAAATAACTTCTTTCTTCCAACTCGAAGGCGCGATGGATCGGGAATTCAGGTAAGGATTAAAGGTATTGCTCTTGTTCTAATCTTTTCTCCTTCTTTCTCCCTTTTTCTAGGAGCTCCAAACTCTAGGCGGCCATGGCAGAAGGCTGGATGCAGACTTGCAGGCACGGTGAGCGTTACGCTGCTGGATGCAGAATAACGCGAAGCGTGTGCTGCTCTTCGGGCGTGGTTTAAATAGCCTCCAAAGTAGTCCCAGGTAAGTATTCCTCCCCAGCCCCGCCCGAGTAAAAACTAGTCCCTAAGTAAAGTAGTCCCTTCCAAGCCTCTTTTGGCTTGGAACTCTTGCAGCATGGTCTGCATCAGGTATGTTTGCAGTATGGTCTGCGTCAGGTAAGTTTTAATCTATGAGCCTGGCACCTATGGCACCAGGACTGACTCTCCATATGAGCCTGGCGCCATAGGCGCCAGGACTGGACCCAAATAGCCCCTAGCAGGGGTTGTTGGGCTTGCTTAGGATAACTTGATGCCTGCTTCCGGGGTTGCTGGACGTGGTCTGGGTCCCCGGGGGTAGGCATCATGACACACAGCCCGGCTCTTATCGGCAATCCCCTCGACTCACCGGCTGTGATGAACTGCTTGGCTTTCTTAGTAACTGGTGTCAAGGTCGGTACCACGGTAGCAGGAGTTTCCCTCATTCCCGCTTACCAGCGTCAACACCCTCAGTGTTCTGTTGACATCTGCTGCAACACACTTGGGCTATTGTCCTCACTCTTACGATGCCTTCTGCGGAGGTTTCATGTGTCTGCATCGAAAAGGGCAAGGTCGTGTCTCTCCTTGTCTGCCTCTCAATTTTCACTGCCTTTCTCCTCCTCTTGAGTTGCTGGGTCTGGATACCTGTTTCATCGTGCAATCTGCTTCCTCGTACTGTGGTCTCTTGATCCATCTTTTATCCATGTGGGTAAAAGGAAGGGCCATCAGGTGTGTGTGATTTAAGTCAATTGCCTGATCCTTGTGTCGGGACATGTCAGGTAAACAGTTTTATTAAAAGTCCGTTTTCTTTCATGTTGTGCAAAGGTGTGTGTGTCGGAAAGGGGGGAGTTAGAGTTCTCTTGCTAGGGGTTTGGGTATGTTCGGAAGGGTGAGATATGTAGGGTGTGTGAAACAAAAGGGAATGACCAGGATTATTGTCGGGTACTAAACAAGGAGAATAACTAGGATCATGAAATAAACAAGAGGGCTTGTGGGAACGGTAGTATTTTGCCTGAGCAGGTTGGCCGTGTGGGAAATAATAATCAGAGGGACAGGACAGAAAACGATTGGGAGTATTCGGGTAGGGCATAGGGCATAGGGAACATGGAGTCAGAGATGGATAATTGTCAGGGTGCAAGCAGGTTGGAGATCCTAGAGGATTGGTTATGTATGGAGGGGTTGTTGTATCTGGGCAGGAGGAAGCGAGACAGAGGTATTATAACCTATAAAGGTCTTAATGAATTTGCCCTCCTCTCCTTCTCCCTGTCTTGTGCCATACCTTGTCTCTCTTGGGTTATTCATCTGAGTACAACCTTACGTTCCCCCATCCTGGTGAGCCTTTCTCACTCTTTTACCCCTAGAGTTGGGATCTGGCCACCTGAATAAGGGTTTCTCGAGGTTCGTTATGAAAGATACCCTCAGGTATTTCACACTGCCCATTCAAATGGAAACACCCTTGACCATATTCTCATGTCCTCTCAGCCTTCCACCTCTAATATCTCCACTGTGCCTTCTCCGTCCGATCACTCTATCATCTTTGCCTCAATCTACACTCCTCCTTCTTCCTCACTCTCTCCAGCTACTACAACTATCACTAAGTGCATATTTCCCTCATCCAAACTCTCTAACTACTCTGTGACCCACACCACTCTCTCTCCTTCTATGCTGAACTCTGCTTTCCATCCACTGAAGAAACCTTCACTAATTTTAACACTGCTCTTTATGCTCCCTTCTCCTCTCACTTCCCTTTTGGTACACTCACTGCTAAATCCTCCCCTGAACAGCCAAGAATTACACCTCCCATCCGCACCCTGAAAACAACAATTCAGAAAAAGCTTTGCACTTGGAAAGGTCAAGACACTCTCTTTCTCACTGATGTTGAAACCTATTCCTTCACTATTGACTCTGCCAAACATGACTTCTATCGCTCTCATTTCATCTCAATCCTCCCTACCCCGGCGCCTCTAAAAATCCCTGAACTCAATGCTCTCACATCCCAAACCCACCCCATCTCCTCTACTCTTTCTACAAATGACCTTACTCTCTACTATGCTTCAAAAATACCTACCATTCACAAAACCTCTATCGCCTCCTCCTGCTCACTTTTCTCCACCACTCCTACCCTCCTCTCCCACCACTATGCCTTCCTTGGTCCCCACCAACTCTGATGAGATTCTTGCTCTACTTCTTGTGGTTAGATCTTTCTTTGCCCCCACTGACCCATTGTTCCTGCACATTGTGAAGCACATAGCTCCCAGTGTTGCTCCACATCTTATTTCCCTCTTTAGCTCCTCTCTTGACAATGACACTTTTATCTACTTTTATTCCTCTCCTTAAGAAACCTTGTATAGATCCTACCTGTCCTGCCAGCTGTCGCCCTGTCTCTCTTTTACCACACTGTTCCAGAATCCTAGAGAGAGTAGTATTCAATCGACTCACTGAGTTCCTTGATGATTATAACCTCCAGGACCTTCTTCAATCTGGCTTCCGACCTCTGCATTCTACCGAGACAGCTGTCCTCAATTTCAGCAACTTCCTCTCTTCTGCTCGGCATGCAAGCCTTTCATCTATTCTTATTCTTCCCGACTGCTATGCAGCCATTGAAACTGTCAACCATTTTGACCTTCTCTACATTATCTCTCCCTTGAATCCGAGATAAGGTCCTCGCTTGATTTTCTTCATACCTTGCCTCCAGACACTTTCAGGTGTCCTGGAACAGCTTTACCTCCTCACTCACCACCCTTACTGTTGGTGTTCCCCAAGGGTCAGTCCTTGGTCCACTTCTCTTCACTCTATAATATAATTCAGCTCCTGCAGCCCTGATCTCCTCATATGGCTTTTCCTATCAACTTTTCACTGACGACACTCACATCTTCTTCTACTTTCACTCCTTATCCGAGGAGCTGTTGTCAAAAATGTCAAACTGTCTCTTTTCCATCAAATATTGGATTGAATATTGGATCGAGTCTCACTGGCTCATGCTCAACTCCACTGAGACCAAAGTTCTCTACTTCCGAGCCAAACAGGCTATCTCTTCCTCTCCTCCTTTTCTTATCTTCTCTCCTGACTACCTTCCTTACTCTGCTTCCGCTGGTAACCTTGGTGTTATCTTCGACCCATCACACACCTTGCTCTTCATCTCCAAATCTACCACTGGTGCTAGACTCAACCTCCTCAATATCAGAAAAATCCATCTTCTCCCTTTCAATACTGCTAAAGAGCTAATCTCCTCCGTAGTCCTTTCTAGAGCTGACTACTGTGCCAGTCTCCTCAATAGCCTTCCCAACACGGCTTCAAATACCTTCTATGGTTAACATCCTCTAAAGAAAATTCATTCGAGATTCTGAGTGCAGCGTCAGCACATTGAACTTCAGTGCATGCTCCGTAAGCTCTTGAAGGGCTTCTTTTTGTTGGAAGTTGAGGATTTTCATTATAATCTTGTACAATTCGATTTCACCGGCTTGGGACGAGGGGGCTGTGTGCCCGTTCTATCACGATCTCTTCAGACGTCATCATTTTGAACAGATCTTTAAAGAATATATCCAGAAACTGTATAATATCTTGCCCTTCTTCTTCCTCCAGTAGACCCATTGGGCAACGGTATTGTGTCTAGCTCTGTTTCTCTTGTTTGTCCAACTCCTTGGTCAGCTTTCTGTGTTTCACAGATTGCATTGTCCAATTCTTTGTTGAGAGTGTTGTAATTGTCCTCCGTAGCACTGACCCTCCCTTCATTATCTTCAATCCTATCTGCTTGCTGTGCTATTTTGGGGTTCACTGTTTTCAGTTCTTGCATTAGCTCCATGATATTTTTGTTGGAAATGTCTAACCCCTCATTCATTCTTCTCATGTCTGCCGAAGAGGTCAGCCATCAGTGAGTTCTCACCCATATTAGGCAGGTATGAGAGCCCTTGCAGAGGAACTTCACGGATCATCATCTCAAACCAGTAATGAAGCCCTCAGCAAATAATGACAACCCTTGTACTTTCTTTCTGGGTACTTCAGTGTTTGCTGGCGGTAAATAATGTATTACGTCCTACTCGATCTGTTCCACCCAAAGCCATCCCAGTTCTAGTGGGATCATCACAGTTACACCCCAAAAGCGTGGAAATACCCACAAATTTACAGGAAAAAACAACAGAGGGCCTCAATAACGGGTTCCAGTACCAGGTAACTCCAATGAGGATTTACCGTGCTATTCCAACCTTGGAGGACCCAGTAAGTCCTCATTGGAAAAACCCATCCCCATTCCCATTTGAGCCCCCATAGGGGGCCCGTTATTAGCTCCCTGGTCCCCTCGCGGGACGTGCTAAGGACGCCTGGTTTCACCAGGCGTCCTTACCGGGTCCCGCAAAGGGAACCACGCAGGGAACCACGTATTAGGTCGTCCCGTAATGAAGGGTGCTGGCCCCGTAACGGCACCCTTCATTACGGGAGCGCCTGCCTCGTACTGAGGCCCAAAGCGTAAAAAATGCCGAATTCGGTTGGGGGAAAAAAAGGAAAACTGAAAATGTCGAATAAAGGGCGCAGGGGTTGCTGTTCGACATTATGGTATTTCGGGGGTGTTCCTCGCTTTCCACTACATGGAAAACGGGGCACAATAAAGAAAGAAAAAAAAAAGAAAGAAAAGAAAGGGACCCTGTGGTGTAAGTTTGCACCCATCATTTGGAGAGGTAACTGATGTCGCAGGGAGAAGCCGGATGCGGGGGGCGAAGGCAGGTAAGTGCAGGTAGGTTGTTGTAATAATTTTAAGGGGCATAGGGGTGCTGGGTAGAGGGGATAAGAGCATACAAAATTTTCGATTTTCCAACATTTCAGCTGTGCATAATTCCGCGGCGGTAAAATCCGCTGCAAAATGATCACGCACAACTCTAAGTGTAAACATTCAAAAGCACGCAATGCAAACAACTGCACAGTTTTCCCACCCAACGACATCCTTTACACGCGTTTTGTAACAATATGCTGAAACTGAGCTCTCAAATCATTTTCTGTGCATCCCGGTTTTGTTGGCCCTTATCGTTTTTCACTTCTGTACCGTTTATACATACTATACAACAAGTAACCAGAATGCAAATATTATCAGAGCCTAAACGCCAACACTGGTTGACTATGTCACAACTAGCCTGGGACAACTTGTGGCCTTGCTCAATGACATGTACTACTTTCAAGGTTAGGACTCACCTCGAGTCTCCCTGATCATTTTAAGACACTGGCATGCAGCATATTTGTATTGCTAATGTGACAACAGTTTCTATTCTCCAGAGAATGTGAACATGTATTTTGAGCATAAAAGAAGCAAATGCGCAACATTGTCAGCTGTCAGGAATGGATCCTCTCTGAACACAGCCATGCTGTGTTCTGAACTGCAGTTTGGGTCCGCAGGCAATGAGTGTAGTCCTTGCACCCTCATTCCACTGCTTAACTACTCCACTAAAAGGGGCGTAGGCAGGATTTCATGATAGAGTGTGTCTGCACCACATATATGTGGGCCGAGGGACAGGGTGGCGCTAAACCAAGAGAGGGGTATTCATGTTATATGATTTTTTTTCTTTTAAGCTCGCCTGGAGGGGTGGCCAAAGACTGAGATTTTATATTGTATTATTTTAAATTAAAAAAATTACGATGCATAGAGTTCAGCCAAGTGCCTCCTGGTCTTCAACATTGCTTCAAGTAACCTTCCCTCCGCAGCTAGGTTTGCTGTGTAACTCCACCATGCATTGCGAGATGCCGTCCTGAAAACCACAACACCCCACTTTTAGGCTTTTTATTCTTATCCTAACCACTATGAACCCCTTCCTCTTTGTGCCCTGAAGACACACAATGGCCATTTGTCATTCTCTTGGAGAATCCATTCAATGGGCCCCCTACACAATTGTGGTTGACTTTCTCGCACTGCAAGGTGTGCCTGCGGATGCCAGTCAGTGCCACTTCCTGAATGTCTCCTCAGTGATAATAGTCCTACGTCTGCAGCACTTGACATCCTCGCCTGATATGGCCTCACTACCGTTTCCCATGAGAAAGATTCGGGACAATATGATCTCTGCACCCTCCATTAACTGACATCTGCAAATAACAGAACGAGGGGTCCACTTCCATTGATGGATAATATTCCCCATACGTGTACCACCTGGGTACCAGAGACCGGTCCCTCCTATGAATACCTTTCCCAACAAGGTCAACAGAGGGATCAATTGGTGCCAAAGTCGTCAAACCCCGCAATCCCTGTCCTTTTTATGGTACAAGTTGCCATCTTCTGAGCTCACCCCCAATGCCCTCCCTCGCACTTGACCGTGAAAATGGCAGCGGTGCGCGGTATAAACCCACGTAACATAACAGAACTCAAGCATTCAGAGCATGTCCACAGACCACTGTTCCATCTGCTGAAAGGTAATTGAGAAATGGGTAGCCTGCCAATCACACAACCTTCCCTTCATTGCCAGGTATTAATCACTCTGTGCTTGCTCCTGTCCCTTCTAGGGCCATTTCATTCATCACAATTGCATTTGTTCCAGGGTATTTATGATATTGGCCTACTTTCTCGTCCGCTTGGCAACAGTTTGCCTGCTGGTAACCGAATTCGGTGATCTTCCTTGTTAAGAAAAGGGAGCTTAAATCTACTGCAGATTTCAGTGGCGAGAGCTTGAGACTCACAAGTGATGTTACAACTGCAAATAAACCAGCTGAAAAATGAAAGACTCATAAAGCAATTTACTGTAGGCCATCATGAGTGCTGAAGGACAGCCTTATGGTTGTTTAGTATCATATCTATTGCATTTGCAATTGAAACATACGTCATACATGTTTCGGGAGAATAGCTCAGCGGCAACGTGCTGCCTTGGAAACAAGACAGCACAAGCAATGCAGGTTCGATCCCTGAGTACGCGCTTAGAAACCTCCTGGGTATTTAAGTGCGATATAAATACGCAACTAAGACAAATAAAAAAAAGACAATTACACAACTAAAAAACAGTTTCTGTTACAGCGCCTCGATGCAAGGGGCCTGTGTGAGCTATAAAAATGCAAATAAAGAAATATATTTCACCATAGCACATTTTAGCCGAATCAAAGCCATTTGTCCCCCTTTTTTGTGTTTTGTTTTAGCTATTAGATACGTGAAAACACAATCTATAAGCCGAAACTATTGCGTTACAGTACAGCTAGGGAGAAAATGAGGAGGGACAGCTTGTAGGTGTTGTTTGGTTATTTACCCACCCATTGACTGCCCATAGCCATGCTGATCCCTATGGCATTCCCACCCACTTCCTGCCCCTGCTCACCCAAAACACATCCTTGAGGGATCTCTTCGAGCAAGGTTTATCAAGCCTTGCCATAAAACTTGGTGCGCTAAGTGCATGCCAGTGTTTTTTAAAAGCAGTCTTCTGAGAGTTAATGACTTAATAGGAGCTATAAACACGCTTCTGGTGTATTAAAAAGCCAACCGTGTTTCCTTATGTATAAGTATTAGGCATTTTCTATGCACTGCTATCATACGCCCAGATACTGGCACCATTTTTCAGTTAATACCACTATGGCAGTAAAGCCCAAACTGGTGGCATTGCCAATGCTTGTTTTTCTTTTTTACAGGTATGTGTTGCAACCTAGCACTGCAACGGGAATGCGATGGCTAGTGGTTGCTGTGAGCGAAACAAGCCCATGCCCCATTCCCGCTTCCTCAATCTCAGCGCGAAGGCACTTACAAAATCTGCCATTGCAAATCCCTCAGAGTAGAAAGGCAGCATGCCCACTGTCCTTCTGCCCCCGCCACTAAGTGGCGCATCATCACATCAAAATGTGGTCCTAAGTATGAGGTCTACTCCTTCTTCCTCACAAACTTCTATGATTGGGCGGAATGATTCCCTGGAGTGGGTCCTGGTGAGGGTGTGTGTGGGTACTGCTGTGATTTTGTGTGGGGTACAAACTTGGCAACACGGGACAATCAATTTGTTTGTGAAGACATAGGGCGTTTTCGATAGGAAGAAGTACTCGCTTTGGAGCCAAATTGGAAGCTCTGCCAATTCAAACGTTAGTTATTGTTATTATTAAATGCGTAGCATGTCAATGGCCCTCTTGCTGGCCACTGTGATGGAGACGGCTCTATTTAACTACCAGAAAGAAACCCAAAAGACGGTAAAGAAAACACTGCAATGCTCCACCCACAGCCCCAATGTCAGGAATGGGCCCATTTGCTTCTTACTACCCCGAAACACGTGCCTCACTTTGATCTCTCCTTCCTTTTCAGACTCCACAGGGTCTTGAGGAGATCTATCAGTGGTGGGACAGAGCCGATCTTCCTGTGCTGAACTCATAGAAACAATCATTTCGTGAAATGCTCACCAGGCAAACTCAGTGCATTATCTCGGCACCCTCCATTAACTGACGTATGCAAATGACAGAACTAGGGGCCCATTCCCATTGATGCTTAATATTCCCCATAAGTGTATCACCTAGGTACCAGAGACTGGTCCCTCTACAAAAGCATTTCACATAGTGGGCAACAGAGCGACCAAATTGCGCCAAGGGCACCAAAGCAACCAATGCCTGTTGTTTTATTGTAAAAGTTGCCATCTTCTGAGTTCCCCTCCAATGCCCTCCATCTCACTCGACCATGGAAAGGGCCGTGGTGCGCAGTATTAATCAACATAACATAACTCAAGCATTAGGGGGGCCTCAGGGAGCACACCGTACGCGTTGCTACCCGGGGAGATATGGGCGCTACATTCTGCCCAGCGAGCCGGGCTGTGGGGGTAGAGCGCCCCTTACTCTATTTATAGCGGTGCTGGCAAAGGTTCAGCAACGGTGGGTGGTTGACACCGATTCATGTTACCTGGACCTTCACCGGCCTCGCTGCTGTGGTAGAAAGTGGGGGATTAGGGAGTACACAGGAGCAGTCGGTGGAGCTAGGGCAGGGAGCAGGGGATCTGGCGTAGTGGTGGGGAAGGGGTGTCAAAGTTTGAGGACAGGTTTCAGGTACATTTCTCGGTGGTTGGGGAATGGGTTGCCCTAAACCTTCTCTGGTTTTTAGATGCTGGTAGGGCCGTGATACACGGCTAAATAAAAGTAAAAAAATAAGGGTCGACAGAGCACAGCTGAACTGACACATGATTTACTTGAGATCCGTCATTAGAACGGAAGCAGGAGGCTCTGCATGCCCCTGATTAAAATGAACGACTGCAAAGTTTTATAAAATACTGTTATAAAAGGCCCCAAACAGGCGCTGTTTCAGCGGAGGGAATGGCAATAAGCTTCAGCATGGCCTTGGGCGCAGAGTGGGTGGGTGGTGGTGTGCATGTTGTGTAGGTGGGCATCAGTAGTTTGGGGTAATAAGGCCTTAGGCATCAAATCAAGGTGGTGCACTTATATAAGGTGTGGCCAGTAGTGTGTTACGGACCTTGCAGGCATCGGTGTCTGTTCGCCAAGCCTCTCAACTATTTGTTTAGAACAGAGAATAGGCCAGTTTTCCTTCCCCTCCCACGCTCGCAAACAACCAGGGCCCGATTCATGGAAATGTGCACAGAAATCCTGTAGGGTATGCGCGCTGAGAAGGCCACTGCACAAGCTTGTGTGCAGAAAGAAAAATGCACGCCCCGCGTATTCATGGAATTTACTGCGCAAAGTTACCCTCTTTGCAAGTGGCGCCTGGAACGTCCCCAACATGCCCACACGCAAAGCATAAACAGCCAGAACAGCTACCTTTGCGCTCTCCCCTGGGCGCGAATATACACACCCTTCAAGCCGTGCGTAGGATCCCCCGTAAGCAGGCCTGCATCTCGGGGACCCCCATAACTGTATCCGGCACCCCGACAATATGCGTATAAATAGTGGAATTGTACAATCAGACCGAAAAAAAGGTCCAACTGTACAAAAAGTCAGAAAAATGCTACAACCAAAGGTTCGAACACCAAAAGTTTGAACCTTTGATGGGTGCATTGTAGGTAAGTGTAAAGACCGGTGGGGGGGTCTGTACTTCCGCTCTCTATATGGTAGAGGAGAGGCACAGAGGACCCCAACCAAGATTCTCTAATACGGTAGCGATGGACGAGCAATCAAGGCCTAGCTTCTCAGGAGGTGATGCAGGCTGGTTCTTAAGTACAGTGTATCCCCAAGCCCCCCACAAAGGAATGTCCACACACTGTATTACTGAAAACACAGTCTTTATATAATTAATATTCAAGGGTTATGTACACTTATCACAACAACGCACTTTGTGCTCAGGAAAACCAATAATGATAAATATCTACAATTCTAAAGTGGTACCACTAATATTAGACCTCATTAAAGTGCATTCACAATACTGTAAAAATGGCACACAGATCAATAAGAAGGAAACCAGCAATAGAGAGAGGAGAGATAAAAGATGGTTGAAACAATAGGCAGAATACTGGCCCTAGCTACTGGACACAGTTCTGTGTGGAGATCCCCCCACCTGGGCAACCTGTAAAATAAAGGGATATGACACAAGCCCAGTCCATATATTGTTCAACAGTCTTATTCTCTCCTACAATGTTTTTACCCCCCCAATGTACCTGGTGGAGTCGAGTTCTTCGAAGAGGCGTCGACAGATCCTTCTTGAATGACCCCCTTTTAAGCAGGAGTCACGGATCGTCGAGAGGCGTCGAGAAACATCGAAGACCTCGGGGTTCGGCGACGGGGAATCGACGGCCCTTCTTGAATGCCTTCCCTTTCAAGCGGGAGGCACGGGGCGTCGAACGTCCGTCGACAAACGAGGTAGAACGATGTCGAAGAGGCGGCAGCTTCGTCCGAGCGGTGCTCGTCGGCGTCGGGGCGTCGGCGTCCTGCAAGGCGGAGGTGTGCGGGGCACCTCGATGACAATAGTTCTGGACCGCAAAGATTGTAGAGACGGGAGCCCAGCAAGGGCGTCGAGTCGCTCGAGTCTTTGGGATCGTGAGGTGGCGGGAAACCCACCGGCGGATTCTCCTCGGCGCGTTGGTCGTCCTCGACTTTCTCCGGCAGGGCAAAAGCGGTCGACGGTGCGGACGAGGGAGTCCTTCGAGTCAAATGTTCTTAGGCAAGGAGCGGACGGCTCCGGTCGTCGGCGGCACGGCGTCAAGTGGTTCCCACGGCTGGGCAACACAACTTCGACGGGCCTCCAGCGGTTACACAGACCTGCGAACCCTGGTCGACGGCAATGGACTTCGACAGCGTCGAGGTCCGGGTGCTTCACTTCGATCTCCTCGGCGGTCCCGTCTCGGGTCGGCAGCCTTTCGAGGGTCTGACTTCCAGGGCGCTTCGGCGAAGATTCAGCGGTGCTCGATGGTCCCTCGGAGCACGGGAAGAGGGCGCCTAGCCAGGTCCTCTCTCGGGTCAGTCCTCGACGATGTCGACAACCTTCAGTTTCTGTCGAAGCAAATGCCACAGCAAGTCTTCTTCTTCCAGTTGGGCGTCGAGGATCAGCAAATCCAGTTACTCTTGAGTGGAGACTCAGCTTCTGAATGCTTCTGAACAATTTCCAGTGGTGAGAGGTCCCCAGATATACTATTCTGTCTCTCATCCACACTGCTGGCACACACACAGCAGCCAATCACACAGAAGGGCATTCATGCAGTCAGTCAGCCAATCAGGCACACAGTGCATTCAGGCCACACTCCTCCCTTTCAGACACTCACAACAAGGAATGTGGATTGGGACAAGTACCCAGCCATTCAACACTACACACTGCATTCAGGCCAGTTTCGGGCAGGGCTGTCTCAGTCTTTGTCTCTCATGCCAGAAACCAGACAACCACAACAAGGAGTGTATATTGGTCACACACTCCATTCACCCAGGTCCCACCCACAGGAGGTACCCACAACATACAGTCACTGGGAAGGCTCCAGTCAGTCTAGCTGGGCCTTCACAACAACACCATATATGGAACTTCCACCCAACAGCCAGTCAGGGGGAAGGGACAGAGTCAGGGCTTCCCAGGACTTTGGGAAAAACAAGATAACAGGCAATAGAAAGCAAGAGGCCACAGGGGCCATCTTGTTTCCTATCAGGAATCAACTGATTCCAATGGCAGGGCCTGGGTATCCCAAAATGGAGGACATCCAGAGCACCTGTCAAATTCAGCATGGAGCTGCCACCAGCCCATACCCTGCTCTGTGGGCCACCCACAGGTGCCCAAAAACATACACTAGGGGCACAGGGTTGTACCCCTACCCATGGGTGCCATAAGGGTATCCCATGGGTCTGTTCACCAAACCAAAAGAGAGCTGCACTGCCAGGAGTCCCTCATGGACTCCTGGGCAGAAAACATGACAGAACACACGGTAAAAACAGAAAAAGGACAAGGATTCAGAGGCCCTGTCCCTCAGATGCATTTCCGGCATCACAGTAAGTATAAAAGAAAAAGACTGAGGGGGCTGCGGGGTGTCGAGTCTGGGTATTTTGTGCTGTTTAGTCCAAGTGGGGCCCCAGTGAGATTCTGGCACTGCCGTCCAGCCAGTGAGCCACGCTGGGGGGTAGAGTGCTCCCTACTCTATTTTTAGGGGTGCCGGCGTAAATTCAGGAACAGTGGGCGGTTGATGCCATTTCGTGTTGCCTGCCAACCCTCCCCGGTAATTTTGTCTGGGGGAAGTTTTCTTTGAGGTTGGTGTACTGGGCAGGGGATAAGAGTAATAGGCAAGAGACAGTGTTTTTTGTGACAGGTCAGGGCGGCAAGGGATAGGGTAACCTTTGTATTGCAGCGTTCCTTTGTTGCTGATGTGGCAGGTCAGCCCAGTTTTCAGGTTAAGAGGGGAGAAGATGAGTTGTGGGGACCGAGGATATTGGGGAGAGTGTGACTATTGGAGCAGTATCCAGGGGCACAGTCGGTTAAATGATGGTTGGTTGAAGCCGAAAGAATATTATCGTGGTAAGGAGGGTGGTTAGTACTGATTGAATGGACAGGCTAGTCTGGGGTTACAAGATAGGGGACGAGGTACGTAAGAAGGACGGGTGGTGGCACGGGGAGAGAATATGGGTAAGTTGGGAAAGATGTTGGGGGATTGAAGGGGAAAGGAATATTTGAAGGGAGGGAATGGGGAGGGCTGAAAGGCAATATGTTCAGCCTATGCAAAGACAGTGCATGCCGGATATGCTGAATGCTGCTGACCTGTGGGATGCTACCCTGAGAGGAGACAAAGGCAGCTACTTCTCTGCATAGGTCCCTCTGTGGACGGGTTCCACTCCAGAGCACCCCCGCTTCTCCAAGAAGTAAAGGGCCTTGACAGTGGGACGTCCTGGCTGGCCTTGGTGGCACCCATACTATTATACCTTGAGCCGCTCCAAGCCCTGGCCAAAACTGCAGCTGCGACCTTATGGTGGCCATGCACCTGCACAGCATGCTCGCTGGCCATGCCGAATTCCCAGGCGGCCAGAATCTCCAGTCAGTCTCATAGGCCCTCACCCACTGAGAAAAACTGCTCCATGCGCGAAACGATGATGGGCAGTATTTCAAAGAGCATTGTATCAGCACCCACATTTTCATTGTTTTGCACCCCACACTCTGGTGGGCAAGAGCAGCAGGCTCAGAGGAAAAGTGGGCAGCTCTCACCCACAGGGCCCCGCCCTGTCTATGCCACTTCTTTGTTAACATGGTGTGTCCTTGGACTCCCATTGAAAGGTCCTCCATTTGTGAGCAAATCAATAACCAGAAGGAAATACGAGAGTGTAGCAAATGAGTCAATAGACTGGAGGCAGAGCTGCTGTCGATAGTTTATCAAAATGAGATGGCATCAAGTTTGTGGGTGCGGATTGGGTCAGAAAGAGTTATGCATTAGTGTACTATGGATTGTTTTTTGCTGTTTGTGAGCTTGGAAAGTCACTTTCAAGAAAGCTTTTAGACACATACACCGATTTGCCTGCCCTCCATCACACCTTATTGCCCTAACACTGACCTGTTAAATTGGATTTGGCAACTTCGAAAATATAGTAGCCGTCCTTCCTTCATTTATGCAAAAGCATTGTCATGGCAAGTCCCTTTGCATCAAATGGGCTAGGTCTTAGGGGATGCCTCCAAGAGGACATCTTTCAAAACCAACATTGGTGAGTAACTCCGAGGACACCCAGTGTTAGTCTTTCTGAGCCTTCATATTGTTGTTAAAGCAGCTAAAAGAAGTTATTTTTAAATTATTTCACGGTTGTCTGACTTGGAGTATATCGTTCTACTCCTTTTAGCTGCATCTGTTAAGTAGTTCTTTAGGGCCACCTTTATGCCACAAAGATTGCTATGAGATCATCCTGGATTCTCCAACACCAGGCCTCGAGTGCTAGATCCTTCATGGGTTTTCAGGATACCCCTCATTAATATTCATGAGATACATTTGCATACAATGATTCTAAATGTATGCTCATTTTTCCTAATGAATATTAATGAGCGATAGCCTGAAAACCCGTCAGGATTCTGGCCCTTGAGGCCCAGAGTTGGACAACCCTGGCTATAGACTGAAGGAAGTTGGGATTATGGAGAGGGACACACACACACTGGGGTGTTCTTTGGTTTTTCCATTGGTCGCCCATGGTCACGGCTATTCCCATCCACTAGTATCACTTCCCGCCCAACACACCCTCCAGGGATCTCTTTGAACTTAGTATGTGCTGCTTAAGGGGATGCTGTGGTTATTTCTATTCAGTTTATTCAAATTTAATGGCTCATTAACATCAGTAAATAAGCTTATTTTTAAATAAAACTGTACCAATCAAGTGCTCCTTCAGCCACATGATTTATTAGTAACACGTGAGTCCTTGCATCTGTTCCTTGGACTGAATTCATGGAAATACCTCTCCGACACCTACACAAAGGTCAAAACTGTTGGCTTTGCCAATACTTGTTTCCCAATGAATGTATGGATGACCCATCACACTTCCTTTTACTACGCTACTTCTAAAAGAATGTAAAAACACGACACTTAAAATGTTACTCAATATTTCTTCTCACTGGCTTGCCAACCAGAGTTGTTTTACTGCTTAAAACTGGGACACCACGATGCACTGGTGTCGATGCGATTTCACATGCTATTAGTGCTAGTGTAAAACATGTCCTAGTGCAAACACGGAGGATGGTTCTCCAGAATCATTTCCCTAGTGCATGAAGCACAGGGCCTGATTCCCACCGATGTGAGCTGGAGCGAGTGAAATATCCAGAAGCAAACCGGCTTTGCATCGCCTGCCTTCTACCTGATTCACAAACCCTAAGTCTCCATTAAACCGGGTGGCCATTTGAGATGCTCACGTGCAAATGCGATTCACAAAGATTTGCTCTGGTGAACCTCGGAGATGCTCCTGACATGCTCCAGTTTTAGGCTTTGTGAATAAGGTACAAGGTGCAAATCTGAGATAACAGTGAAACTCTTTAAATCAAGTCAATATTCTTCCAATGCATTTTAAAAAAGATATTTTGTCATACAATTTTATTTACAACGAAATTGCACAAAAGCTATGAGCAAAGGTCTTGAAACAGTAGTGCTCACGCATAGTGCAATCCCTCCCCAGGCCACCCCCAACTACTTACATCCACAGCCAAACACACAGCGCCCAGATACATTAGAGCTCCCTTTGAATGAAACGTGCCCAAATGATCTCCTGCGAGAAGATTCCATTTCTTTCTTCTTTTTCACAGAAGCCTCTCAGCCGCCGACATTCTGCGCATCTCCGGCACCCATTCAGCCTTGGGCTTCAGCCTGGGTCGGAGATCAAACATCCTTCCAACTTCTCAAAGTGGGCCAGGCAGCTCTAAACATCCAGCACCTCTGTGGACATGGTAGCTCCTCCACTTGTAATTAACCTCCTGAAATCGGTGTCACAAACGTATCATTTATGCCTAGCCTCAGAATGGTGCTGGTAGAAGCTGAAATACCCTCCCAAAATGCCCTGACTCGAAAGCATTCCCATGGCAGGTGCCCCAAAGCAGGGGTGTTGCTAGGTCTGGAAAAGACCCGGGGCTACGCCGATGTCGGAACTGTTGGGACTGGGGGCAAGCTAGCCTTTTGGCTGTAGCTCCTGAGATTCGATCCGGGCTACGACCAAAAGACCAGAAGTTATAGCCCCTTAGCCCCCCCCTAGCAACGCCTCTGCCCCAAAGTACCATTCCTATGTGTGCATCTCCATCAGAAGGCAGTGCCACCCAAACCCTTTTCTGCCATGCGAGCCAGAGTCCGGAACACGCGGTTCATGAGAATAATTGCCCTAACACCATATGAACACTGAGGCTAGTGCTAATAGCGTGCACAATTGCACCTGCGTACCCATCTCTGCACACAGGCTCAGACTGGCCTATAGGGCAATAGGCCCATGGCCGAACCAAAAACACAAAATGCTAGTGACGGTCTGTTTTTTTGGTCAAAGTTGGACATTTTTTGGGCCAATTTGATTCAGTTTCATGACTTAATTCACTCTGCAGCTAGTCGTTTTGACAAGTGTTGCTGAATAAATGTTCTTTAAAATGCACAATTTGCATCACACTTTACCAAAAAACAAAATCCCCCTTGGTATTCAAACAGTGTCACAAAATGAACGAATAGCCATTTGCAACTGTGGGCCACTTTGCCATTGGTGCCAGAGACAAAATGATGGCCCAAGCGGAACCTGTCTGCACAGCATTTTAGAGCAGGCGGCATGACATCCTGTTAGACCGCACCCATCCGCCCTCGCAGCCATTTATAGCTCGTGGCGATGAAACGCTCTTCACAGGCTCTGATATTGTGATTAATTACAATTCATGTTTTAATCAACAAGTAAGATGGACTTTTAATGTAGCTCTTCTGTTTGTAATGTATTTCGCTACCAATCGATACGGCTGTAAATAACGCACGCTGGGGGCGCCGCGGCGAACCCATTAGTAGCCGAGGCACGATCCGCTAAACGACTTGGACAGTTTTGGCAACTGGCTGCATTGATTTGCTGAAACCCTGTACTCCCGGGCGGCGCCTTGCTGAAAGCCCGTCAGCGCGTAATGTTACATCCCGGCTTCATCGGAAAGCGGAGACAGAAGTTCCCCAGCACAAAGGTCACGGTGTCAGATTGGAAAGCCGCCCCGATTGGTTTAGAGTAGAAGCGCGGGCAGAGCTTCCCTGCAGGGCCCTGTGATTGATGCTGCTGAAAGCTCTCCACCAGGGGCGTTGCTAGGGGGGGGGGCTAAGGGGGCTATAGCCCCTGATCTTTTGGTTGTAGCCCCGGATAGAATCATCTCAGGAGCTACAGCCAAAAGGCTAGCTAGCCCCCAGTCTCAACATTTCCGACATCAGCTTAGCCCCGGGTCTTTTCCAGACCTAGCAACTCCCCTGCTCTCCACTCAAGGTTTTCGACAAGTGGATTGAAGTATTGGAGTTGGGCCAACCCATCAAAGTGTAGTAAAATACTGTGGGGGCAGATCCTCAAAAATTAGTGCAAATTAAACAAGCATTGGCAATGCCAACAGTTTGGGCTTTTGTGGGCATCTAATAGCAGCACCTCGGGCAGTGCCTGTGTCGTCTCCAAACACTGGCGTCGATAGGGGGGGGTCTGAAATACTGTGCCCCCCCTTGCACCCTACCTACTATGGCGAGCAGTGACCGTTTTCTCTGTTCGTGGTGTTATTTGTGACACTCACTAAGGCAAATGTCTGCATGTCACACAGCAAATACTCTCCTTTTGTCTCAACGCTAGCAGTGATCTTGGTATGCATGCTGGCATCGATATGAGCACGAGCCACTTCTCAGGTGTTCCTGCCCGGCTTCTGCACATCGACCTCCATAGTGCGCAGAGCAGTTTGCAGGCCCACCCATCAGAATGTAGCACACAAAACTGCTAATGATGGGCCATTAGTCACTGAATTGTTTCCTGCCTGCATTCTGATGGGAGGGGAGGTGAAGTGGGGTGTGGGTAGTTGGTGTGCACAAAAGCCTCTCTGCAGGAGTGCTTGTGACGTCACACATTACCTTTCATAGGTGGTCTCCCACTTTTTTCTGTGCCCCCTTACTTTTGCCTTTGCCCCCTCTGTGCCCCTCCAAAATTTGATTCCTGGCGACGCCACTGTCTCCAACATACACGAAATCAAGTGTAACTTGCAAACAATGTCCCGGGGGCTGCCCTGCACTACCTGCAATACCCACCAGCCACACCTTGCATCTGTTATGCGGTCTTTGTGCTTCAGAACAGGAGAAAAGCTGCCCTAGCCGACAGACTCACTTGTTGAGAAAAGGGGAGCCACACAGCATGGTCAAAACTGCCCTAAACCAACAGAAATGCTTGCTTACCTTCTCTCAAGCAGGTGGAATGGGTAAATGATAGTTCTGAAGCGGTAAGAAGGCACTTCTACAAGCAGTTAATTTATTTTGGAAGCATTGACATTGATTTTCCCATTGAAAAACAATTTTTCAAATCAGGCCCATAATGTTTACTAACAGATAGCATTGCCACCTAGTTTTGTTTTTGTGTGTCTTTATGACTTGACCGAAAAGCTGCATAACACATAGAATATTTTGTTAGGCTGTCATCATTTTTTATTCATATACTTGTATTCTTCCGTTTCAAATAGGGAAAACAAAGTTACAGTCATACTATTTTTGGTTCATATAAGTATTTATATATTTGTCATTTCAGTTAACAATGTGATTTGTGACCAAGTCCCGTGAACACACAAAGGACAGCGCTAAAAAAACATGAGCACTATCCACTGTGTGTTTGCTGCTGGATTTGGCCCCTGAATGCAAGCAAAATCCAGCAAACACACAGAGGACAGTGCTCACTTCAGAGGGCAGAGATATACAAAAAACAGACTGTAGCTGTCAAAGGCACCAGGAATGTTGGCACACATTAAAGTAGGACACACGAAGGTTGAATGCAAGTCAAAGGTACGGATCAGCCCTACCAATAAGCAGTGTACCAGCCACCTTTACCTCTTAAAAACAGGCAAATACAACTGACAGTAAAAATAGGCTGTACAAAATACTCCCAACAAAAAGGAGCCAGCCAACTGCTTCTACCCACACACCTGCACTAGAATCTTTGAATCAGTGGTTCCAGCAGAGTGGTACCACCGGGAGGAGTTAAAATGATTGCTTCCTTATCTGAAGAGTGACTAAGGTAAAGCAACTTTGGCATGAATTACAAGATGCAAAGAATTATGGCTTACAAAAAGATAACAGTTTTAGATTTAAAATACATTTTACATAACAAGAATATATCCAGAATGGGACGTACATATGTACACTAAAAGAAATTACTGTATTTATTTATTTTTATATTTGTATAGTGCACAGGAACCCTCAGGCATCAAGGCGCTTGTGGAAACCAGTTAGATGTGGCCCTTTGGCAAGGAGCATACAGTATAAATACGTTCAGTCAAAGTCATCATAGGCATTATATAGTTGAGAGATCGGGTTCTGTTGCATACAGGGGAGGCAGAGGCATTACCTATTTCAGCTGCGGTGCCGTATAGTAGGTTTTGGCAAACAACCAGGTTTTGAGGGCCCTCCGAAAGGCCCAGTAGGATTCTTCCACTCTCAAAGATGGTGGAAGAGAGGTCCATTGTTTGGCTGCAATGAGTGGAAACCTGGAACCTCAAGCTCTTACACGCTTAAAGCAGTCTGTGAGTGTATGGCGTTCTTGCTGGCCTATCCATTTGGTGCATAGCAATTTTTTGGGATAGATAGGGAGGGTCTGTTTTCGAAATACATCTGTGTGTGATAGTAAGAGTCTTGAAAAGGATTCTTTGACATATCAGGAGCCAAAGTACTGATTTCCAGGTATCAGATAGGTGTTCAGATTTAGGTATGTTCAATGCAGCTCGTATGGTATTGTTTTGAATGGTCTGGACTTTCTGTATATTGTGGGATGAAGTGCCTGTGAAGAGGGCGTTGCAGTAGTCAAGCCTCAGGCCTACTACAGCACAGACAATTGCTAGGCAGCTTTCTGTAGAGAGGCAAGGTCTAGCCGCATCGAGGCGTTTGATGGAGTATGCAATTTATGAGACTATGGCATTTACTTGATGCAATAGGGAGAGCGTAGCGTTAAAGTACACTTCTAGTGTTTTCACCGCTGGTGAGACTGGGATTTTAGAACCATCAATGTTGAAGGTTGTGTAGTCTGGGCCACGTTTTTTTAGGACTGAGAGGGGTCCCACTAAAAGAAGTTCTGTCTTTTCATCGTTCAGGCAGAGGCCATGGGTAGCCATCCAAGCTTGGATGGTGGCATATGGGGTGTTAAGCAGCAAGGTGTTGTAGGCGTAGATGCCGGTGAGGGGGAGGAGGATTTGGGTGCCATCGGCGTAATTGCTATATGCTATGCTCAATGAGTTTAAGAGGTCAAAAGTGGCTTTGTAAAGATGTTGTACAGTGTTGGAGACAGACATGACCCTTGGGGCACTCCACAGTTGATAGGGGCTGGGTCCGCGCAGGCATTGTCAGAGAATACTTTCATGACTCTACCTTCTAGGAAGGAGGTTATCCATGATATTTCTTCAGGGGAGTAGGCTGCTGCGGAGGTGAGGTGATGGCATAGTATGTTGTGATCAACCAAGTCAAATGCTGCGGAAAGCTCTAATAGGAGCAGTAGGGCAGGCTTTCCTTCGTCCCTAATCTGGTCCACTTGGTTTTTGGGATCAAGGAGTGCGAACTCTGTGCCGTGGCCTGCGCGGAACCCCTACTGACGGACACCTAGGATATGGTTAGATTCTAGATGACGTTGAATCTGGACATAGGCTGTTTTATCAATTATTTTCAAAAGGAATGGCACTGTTGTGATGGGTCTGTAGGTATTGGGTAGGGTCGGGTCAAGGGAGTTTTTTTTTTAGTAGTGGTAGGACCCAGGCTTCCTTAAGACTGGAGGGCACCGTGCCTGTTGCGAAAGAGGCGTTGATGAAAATTGTGATGATTGGGCCAGTACTCCTGCGCACTCTTTGATGAGTGTGGCTGGGCAGATATCACCTTTGCATCTCGAAGGTTTAAGGCTTTTCAGAATGCGCAGGGTATGCTGGATGGAAGTTTTGCTACAGCTGAACATAGCTGCGACCGGGGTGTCAGGTTTAGTGGCAAGGTCGGGTGAGGTGTCCTGGCCAGAGTGTTTGAGGCTAGTTTTATTGGAGAGTATTTTATTTTGTAGCATGCCGATTTTTTGCAGCATAGCATTCTGTATGCTGGTGCACCATGAAGTGTCTCTGTTCTGGATGGGGGTTTGCGGAACTGGAGAATCTCTAAGGATTGAGAAAAGTTCCTCAGTAGCTGAGTTGGCATTAGCTATTCTGTTGTTGAAGGAGGAGGCTTTAGCCATAATGATGGCAAGTTTGTATTGTTTAGATAGGCGGTTGAATTTTTGTTTTGATTTGGTTGTGGCTTTGCTTTTTCAGAGAGATTCTGCAGATCTTTTTGTTGGACCTCAGGTCCGCAAGCTCCTGGGAATACCAAGAGTTAGTGTGAGTTACTGAGTTGGCTTTTTTAGAGACAAGTGGTGCAGTAGTGTTAATTGCTGTGGTTAGTGTACTGGTGTAGAGATCTGCTAGGATTTGTGGGTCAGATGCGTTTATCTTTTTGGAGTTTAGTGCGCCAAGGATTCTTTTTGGTGAGTTTCTTAGAGTTGCGTGCCAAAGACGGTGGTATCCGCTTGACGGGAGGTTTGGTATGTACAGCAAGAGGGATCGAGAAGGTAATGATATGGTGGTCTGACCATGGACATGGAGTGTTGGATTCAGTGAAGATATTGCAATCGAGGTCTGCTAGCCAGTCAAGAGCTTGCCCTTTTAAGTGTTTAGGGTTATTGAGGCACTGACAAAAGCCTAGTGCTGTTAGAGAGCTGGCGAGTGATGTGGCATGTCAGTCAGGAGGGTTGTTGAGGCCAAGATTAAGATCTCCTAAAAGGGTTACTTGTGAGGAGAGCTTGATGTTGTGGTCTAATATCTGGGGGTTTTCCTCGAAAAGGGGATGATAGCGCTCCGAGGGTGACAGACCACATGGATGGTAATGGTGCTGGTGGGTGAGGGGGTCAATTTTAGTGAGAGGATGTTGCAGGGTGAATTGAGTGAAGTAATCTATTACTTAATGTGTATGTGGCCTTTAACTATGAGGGCAGTTCCACCACCTCTAGAGTTGGGTCTATCACTCCTGAGGATGGTATAGCCTGAGGTAATGGTGAATGATGGTGCTGGGCCAGAGGCTGCGTCATGTTTCTGTAATCGCTAGGGCAGCTAGGTTATTGTTTGTTAGCAGATTATGGATGTCCAGAGAGTGAGCAGTGAGTGAACGTGCGCTGATTTGGGCCAGTTGAGAACCGATTTGACAGCTTTGTTGGGCCCTGGGTCTGTTTGGGACATAGCCTGAGTGTTGAAGGCAAAGGGTTCGGCAGGCCGATTGGAGGGTGAAGTAATTTTCTTTGAACGGGGCACCCCTAGTGGCGGGCATGGCATGGGGGTAATTCCTTCATTAGTTGGTCTGGCATCGAGGGCATAGAGGTTGGTGGCCTGTTAGTAGTATTGACAAGTGGTCTCCCCGTGTTTGAGGTAGCAGAAGGGCATAAATCAACATGGGCAGCATTAGGAAGGCTCATATCAGTGGGGCGTGAGGCAGTGTTGGGAGCAGTACTAGGGTGCAGAACAATAAAGGAGATATCAGTGGGGCATAAATCATCATGGGCAGCAATAGAGGGGCACATAACAGCATCTGAGGCCGCAGTAAGGCATACATCATCACGGGCAGCAATAGAGGGGCACATAACAACATTTGAGGCATCAGTAAGGCATAAATCAACATAGGGAGCAGTAGAGGGGAACATGTCTGCATTTGCGGCAGCAGTGGGGCATAAGTCGACAATAGAAGTGTTTTCACAATCGTTCGTGGGAACAGCCTCAGTGGCAGTGGTTGTGGTATGCATACCCGGTTTCATGGTCACGTCAATTGAGTTAGCAATAGCGCTAGTAAGCATGGTGGCTAAGTAGTTCATGTGTGGAGCAGGTGTCATGTGAGGGACAGGTGACGTAGACAATGGCCATTGCTTGGGTGGTTCACACGTGGTAGTGGTGACTCCTTCAGGTTTGGTGGCGTTGGTGTTAGGGGTAAAAGTTGCATACCTGATGAATGCTGTAGTAATGGGGCATGGTGCAGCCCTGTCAGGTGCAGCTGAATCTTTGAACGAAGGCAGGCTGGTGGTGGGTTTCCCGTTATTGACGGAGCAAGTGGGTGCTCAATGTTTGCTGTGTGGCAAAGAGCGTTTATGGTCGGCATGGAGTTGGTTTTGATGAGGCCAATTATATATGATCGCCGGAACCAAGGTAGGGCCATATGGTTGTGGGGACGCGGATGGACAGGATCCGAATCTGGCTGGGAGAGAGAGAGAGGAAGGTTGGACTGATGAGGTCAGTGCCCCTTCTGCGGCGCAAATTGAGGTTCTGTTCAGAACTAGTATGGACATGAGTCTGAGGTTGAAGTGATATGGTATGTTTTAAGGATGATAAGAAAGTTGGCTGTTGGTGGGATTCCCTGCATCAGGGTTGCAACTGAGTTTCTCAGGACCATTGACTGCTCGGTATGGCCCAGTGCATGGGATGCGTGGATGGAGTCGGGGGAGTGCCAAAGGGTCTCCTGTGATTGTGATTAGAGTTCCAACACTCTGTTATGAGTGGGCCAAAGCAGAGGCGAGGAAGGGTGTAGGGTTAGGTAGTGGGATGCAACGGCCAGCTGATAGGTTGATGAAAAGTTTGAATGTTGGGACTGTGGGCCATGCCAGCTTATCCAGCATCACTGTAGTGGACGTCATTGTTGTGTCCCAATTGGCATGCCAACCAGGCTGTGTGAGTATTAAACATGCTCCAGAGACACCTTTGGACAGGGACTCGATGTCAGGCTCTGTAGTCATGGCATTCCGCAAGCCTCTAGGGGAGCACCGGAGAGCTGCAGAGAGGGACAGTGTCCTGGTGGCAGTGGGTCTGCAGGGTCAGGAGATTTTGCGACAGCCATTTTAAAGGCTTTTGAGATTCAGTGGGGGCCTGGGCTTCTCTAGCCCTCGGTGGTCCCAGGACCTCCATGATGAATGAAGTCGCAGCGGAGCTGGAGAGAGGGACAGTGGCCTTGTTGTTTGGCCTTTGGGGACGGCCAGCTCTGCCTCCTGGCTTGGATGAACTATTGGCATTAGAGGGTGAATTGACCAATCAGATGGCTGTTCCTTGGGTGGCAGTTGGTCTTCAGGGTCAAGAGATTTTGCGACAGCCATTTTAAAGGCTTTTGCAGTTGCTGGTGATTCAATGGGGGCCTGGGCTTCTCTAGCTCTCTGGTGGTACCAGGGCCTGCATGATGAATGGAGTCGCAGCGGAGCTGCAGAGAGGGACAGTGGCCTTGTTGTTTGGCCTTTGGGGATGGCTGGCTCCGCCTCCCGGCTCGGATGAACCATTGGTTTTAGAGGGCAAATTGGCCAATCGGATGGCTGTTCCTTGGGTGGCAGTGGGTCTGTAGGGTCAAGGAGATTTTGCGGCAGACATTTTAAAGGATGTTGCAGTTGCTGGCGATTCAATGGGGGCTTGGGCTTCTCTAGACCTCTGCTGGACTCAGGTCCTCGATGATGAATGCACATTGTATGCACATCTTTGAGAAAAATACTCCGCTACAAAAACGTATCAGAGTACTGGTCTGGGTGATGCTTGTGGGTCTCGCACACCATACAAAAGAAAGCATTCTGCTCAACTCCTATATGAGGGGGTAGGAGTGGCATTCAACTTACCCACTGCTGCCAGGGGCACCAAATGCTAATAAATAGCAAGTGGTGAAGCAAGCATAGCAATATTGCGCAAACGTATTCATTTTATGGCAAACGGAGTGAAGGCTATAAAACCCACCAACATAACATGTACATCAGATAACTCAACCCACATAGTATGTGCAGCGCTAATGGTGACCCTGGAAACAATGTAACCTTTACTGCTAGAACTTTGAACTCCCAAAAAGTTAATCAAAGTTGGGAGGAAATCAAAATTTGACAAACGGATAACGCAGGAAGTAATTCCCATAACCAAAAGCAAAACATGTAAGAGTCTAACCGTCCTGGTTAACAGCACAAAGAGTTATCACACTTGTTTATTGGGAACAGTTGGCAACATTAAACTGAAGCAAATGACAATTAAAGCACAGCTTATAAGTAGGGTCAAACCATATAATTACAGCAAAGAAAATGGGAGCCAGAGAGAACATAAACGGGGCAGTGAATGAACTGTGCAGCCACTGTCGTAGTCCCCCTTGCCTCCCCACCCTCCAGGGTTTACGTCACGCAAGCTGAGCATGGCTGATGTTTGCAATCTCTGGTGTGTGTGAGAGAGTGACATGCCTACTCTGTCAGAACAGGCCAGGGCAGAAAGGCCCTGCCCCGACACCACAACCTGGCTGGGCACTGTTTACAAGGAACACTCCACGGATGTTTCGACTGCCCGTTCTGCACTCAATTGGGACCTGTTGACAGCGTGCAGTTGCAGATCCAGGATTACAGGAGGCTGCGGTCAAAATGTATACAAGCCTCCTTTTTTTTGTAAATGTGCTTAATGCGTACGGCAACGTCTGCAAACCACTGGCATCCCCACTTCTACGCCCCCAAACATGCATGGGCGTGCATTACACTCACCCTACCATCAAAACTATTCAGGGCCCTTATATTAAAAACATATGAGATATTTCAGAACAAGGATCATGGGCGGAACTGTCAATTCATGCACACTGCACAGGTGCTGCCCACACACCGGCTTAATACGGTACTTTCCATGCCCAGACCGTGAACATGTCAGGTTTCCCACGGCTCAGTCTCATTAAGTAATGCTGCTTTATTTACATCAGGCAGGCTGAGAACAGGTTGGTGAAATTGTTTAGGACAGCAACACAGCCAGAATGGAAAATAAAAGGGGCGGCTGGGGATTACGCCATTCACTGACCAACTGCCCCCGGCAATCTCTGACAAGTGGGCGCATCCCCATGCAATCTCCTAGTGAAGGCCTGTTGCAGCCCTTGTGCTTGCACTTTACAGCGCAAGCACTACCTGTCCATAGTGTGCAGTTCTCAATGCACGTCTTGCCGGAAGAGCCTGAGGACAGAGGCGTGCAGCGACCTCACTGCATCAGGCGGTGCATCTGCGGGGACTGGGAGAGTTCATCATGGTCACCTGTTCAAAGACTCGGGGAGGGTGGGGTCAGAGTGGTAGTGGATTGAGCCACACTTGAGAAAGGGGGGACACCGGCTGGCTGAACCAGATCCGTTGGGCTCACGCTGCTCAGCTCCTTCCTCCTCTTTCTCCTAGTCCTACTCGTCTAATCCTCCTCCCCCTACCCCTCCTCCAATTGCTCTACGCCGGCAACGGACTGCCCACTGCACATGCTAGTTGTGCACAGTGCCCAGATGTAAGTGGGTTTGGGGAGGCGGACTCTGGCATGCTCCTCATGGACCTACAGTGAGGAGACTTGACGCCAGAGCCTTCACTATGCTGCCGATCCTCGCTTCAGCCTGAGCAGTGAGTAGGCTTTGGAATGCCTGTGTAACAGTGGCTGGCAGACCATTAGTGTGAGCCTGTTTTTGTTGACTTTAATTCTGGGTATTCCATTATTTCGTTTTGCTCTCCAATGTGTTTTATAATGCATCGTTTGCTAGCTGTTTTCTTTTAATACAAAATGATTAAATTGCCTTCCTCTGGCACACATAATACAATGCTATTTATACAGAACACTCATGTATACAAATACTTTCCATTCAAAGATGGCCGCCTTGTTTCCAGAGAGCTTCCTGTAAAGAATGCAAAGACTGAGATTAATCTATCGATGAATGGAATGAGCATTATAAGATCACCGTTCCCAGTTAAGCAAATAATGAGACACATGCAATGTTCGTTAGCTATAACCACTATTGGAAAAAGTTACCCATGTTTTTGTGGACTTAATTAACTCTTTATAGCGCTATCTCAAAATTAAAAGTACTTGCTACGCTCCCGACTATTGCTGTTTTCTTCAAAATAAACGTTTTGATCATTGTTGTGAAAAGAAACTAAAGTTTTGCATTTGTTGTGGATGTTTGCGTTTATGTTCCTGGTTCTGCGTTAGATAACATTATGACATTGGTGATGACAGGGTACATTTGACTGTGCTGCCCATTAACGTCATTACAATCGGTGGAGCTCATCATGAGTGTCTAGAGATGTCAACGTTAGGGGCGGGTGATCTGAATTAGTTCTGCGAAGGCACTTGAATTTAGGGCGATGGATCAACGGGTAAGATTTACACAAGATAGCGGTAACCGACCCGTCATTTTCGCATGTGTTAAAAGTGCAAAAAACTCGAGTAAGTTGCTTTGGAAATTCTTTTAAAAACGATAGATGTATGCTCGGAAATACATGCTCGATCGATTGGGCCAATAACATTTCTGACCGAACTACCCCTTTAAGTTTAAAAATGATTTCAAATAAACACAATTGAAATTCTTTTACTTTTTTTATTGTAACATATAGTTTATAACAAACTTTTATTACAGTACACACATTAAACTCCAAGTCATTGGGCCTCATTACAAATCAGGCGGTCCGGAAATAAAGGTGGCGGTAAACCCGCCGCCACCGTTGTTTCCGGACCGCCTGATCCCTACTCCTGCAGGCGAGAGGTGATGTTCCCGCCAGGTTTGACCTGGCGGGTTTAACACCACCCGCCTGCAGGCGGCCGAGGAAACACTGGCAGCATTACGAGATGCTGCTGGTGTTTCCATGATCCCCATTCCCATTGAGTCCCATAAGACTCAATGGGAATGGGGACTAACACCATTCCGCCTCTGTGATTCCCGGGAAACCGGGGTTGTAATGCCCCGGTAATTCCGGGAATCACGGAGACGGAATGGTAATACGAGTCCACCGGTAAAGAGGGGGTTTTACCGCCTCGGTTACCGTCGGACTCGTAATGAGGCCCACTGTGATTGATTGCATCATATTAGACATAAGCCGCAGCCCCCCTTTAATCAGACATCTACATCATGAGACTCGACTTCAACGTGTTTTACACAGCTGTCATGAGCGCATCCATATAGTCAATTACTGCACAAGTTAGGTTGGTGTTTTTGTCTGCAAGCATCGTAAACCACCACTCCTCCATGTTTCCATTTAGGGGGTCATATTTGCTTAGGACGATGGACCGTTGCGAAATTTAACTCCAAACATTCTGTAATCAGGTGCTTGGATGATTCGAATGCGGCCCTGCAGTACCTGCATAAGTTATTTAGAGTTTGTTTATCACGTTTCAAAAACAACATCTCCTTAGTTTTAGATAAATTAAGCCGCAACCTCAGAAACTGGTATCTATGATAGTGAGAAGGAAATTATGTTAGGTATTTCGGTGTCTTATCAATTCTGCATGCAGCAGGGCCATTATATAGTGACAAAGCTAATTTATTTAGTTTCTCGCTATTTTGAATCCAATTCCACCTCCTTAACTTTTTATTTGCTGCTTGTGGGTTGGACAGAACTGTTTCCATGTTAACGTCAGTTTGATTCAGGATTTTGTCAATTTTGTCTGCCCAAACCTTTAATATTCCAGTATGAAGAGACTAGTTAGACAAAGCCAAGATGCGTTAGGGAGGAGTCGTTTGAATTAAGTGCATTTTCCTCAATGTAGCTACTGATTTCCACACAACAGTTCCATATAAGGATTCCAAGCACAGTTCACACCGAATTGCTGTCATTGAGACATTAGAAGGTAGTTTAAGTAGTTTCCGCCAGAAGAGGCCCTTTAAGTAGCACCAGATGTCATGGCTTATGTTCAAGCCAGCTTCACTCCCGAAGGTGATTGTTGGAATTACCTTTTGTGAGTAGAACAACAACACAGGTTTTAGGGTGAATTTCCCATAAGCAGCATGTAGTTTTGTTCCTTGCAGATACAAGTTTTGCATTCAAAGTGTCAAGTCTTGAGACCAGTCCCGTTCATGGATGGATTTATTAAAGAGCACTGCTAGATAACATATACAATGCGTGGTCTCAAGATGTTCACCAGCAACCTTCCATTTTAAGTTCTTGTCTCTTTTCCCCAACTTTGGGCCAAAAGCCACAATTTTTGATTTGTTTACATTTGTTTCAAGGTCATTTTGATGGAGATACTCTTGAAGGTTGATTAGGAGCTTTTGCAGCCCCATCTGAGCGATATCCATCAACACATGGTCGTCAGCGTAAATGGCCCAACTAATCTGCTGGCCATTTATTCGAGGTGGAAATTACTTTGTTTCCTTCAAAGCTATTGGTAAATGGGCAATGAATAATTTGAAGAGTAGGGCCGCTAATGGGCATCCCTGTTTTACACCCTTTTGTTGTCGGAATTTCATCTGTGATATTTCCTTGTGCATTGATTTGGACTCGGATCGTAGTATTTTAAATGTAAAGCCATCAATGGGTACAGGAGATCTGCAGGACATGAACAGTTCTGCGACTTCTTCCACAGCAGTTCTCTATTTATGCTGTCAAACGCTTGACAAGGATCTACAAAAGCGAGGAATTGCTTTTTCGCCCCTTTTAAGGCCTCTAGTTTCAGTATGTTAAACAGAATTAAATTTAATTCTGTACCTATGCCCTTTGTGAATCCTGTTTGACGGCAATCTATGATTCCTGCACTGGTTGCCCACGTTGCCAGTTTTCTTTGAAGAAATGCAGCAAAAATCTTCCCTAGGGTGTCAAGTAGGGAAATGGGGCGATAGTTGGAAGGATCGTCCCGATTGCCCTTTTTGAAAATTGGTAAAACCAGTGCAGAAGACCATGACACTGGAAGTTCTTTTATTGTTGAGATCTTTCGAAAAAAGGGCTTCTATAAATGATGACCAATGGATTTTAATCGATTTGAACATGATGCTTGTAAGGCCGTCTGGCCCAGCAGCCCTTGAATTTTTTGTTTTTGAATTGCCAGAAGGATGTCATCAAGTGACTCGCAAACATTCCACGGGGTTGAACTCACTACTTCACATGTTGCTGTTACTACAGCTGGGCTTTTAAATACTTGTGCAAAGTGGGTTTCCCATACATTGGAGTTAACGCCATTTGACATCATTGCATTTTGATTCAACGATCCTTCGTTTATTATCGCCCAGATATGTCTGGTGTTGTGCTTTGCAATTAGTCTCAGAATCACTTCGGCTCTTTCTTGATCGCGGATTTGCGTGAATGATTTTAACCAATTCTGGCATTTCTGACGCCTTTTCTTAATTTCCACGGATGTATTGGCAGAAACAGTGTTTTTTAGAAGTTTTATGTCTTTGTGAAGAATCTTTTTTGCTTCACTAACCTTCACACTGAAGGGATATTTATTAGTTTGGGAAGTAATTCTGCCTCCACATTTCCTGATTTTAAATTGTAAGAGGAGCGGGGCGTAATTTACTTGAGTAGTCGGAGACGCCACATTTGAAGAAAAGGTCGTGCAATAAACAGCAATTTGTTGCTTGTTGATCCGTAATCTATTTGCTACTTGATTAATTACTAGGTTCTCAGAGTATCTTGTTAATTGCTGTCCGATGTTCATATGCCAAGTTAATTTGATTGCGCCGTGGTTGATACTGGTTAGTTTTAAAGTTGTTATCTGGTCTATTCTGCTTAACAAGTTCCTTGTAGACCTGATATAATCTAGGGTTTTATGACTCTGGTTAGGGTGCCAAGTGTGTGCTGCTGGGATGTCACCCCTGGTGTGACCATTTAGCATTGAGCAATCGATTGGCAAGAGTCATAGAATAAATGCTTAAACCCTCGTGTGTTCCAGGAGATCAATGAGCACGATTCACCTATTTAGCTAGTGACGATTTACGTGTCGGCTGGGGGCAGTGCTTAACCTGTTTGACCGGGATGGGCAATGATCTGATGTATTGCTGTCTGGGTACTTGGTTTTTTTGAGGTTCCGCAAGGTACTATGCCTTTGTTCGTTTGATGACTGGGTGTCAGAGTCTTCACAAGGCCTCACAGCACGATTTTCTTTTTCATCGATTACTGAAGATAGCTCAAAACCAAAGAAAAGAAGTTTGTCTTTAGCCTCTCTTAATGTTTTTATAATAAATTGTGGTTTGATGTGAAGAAACACCCAATCATAACGGTTTTCAGAGGCGTATTCCACAATGGCGATATCATCTGATGTTATTGTTCGCAGCGAGGGAATACAATGCAACAATTTCATAGTGTTGCGTCTATTCAGATTAACTTCATTCTTGTCTTCAAGGATGTTTTCTAATTGTAATTTCCAATAGTTGGGAGCTGGTGCATTCTTCGGGTGAAGACGCACGTTTGCTGATCGTTCACCTTGTTTTTGCATTTGAGCTGTGGTCAACTTAGGATTCAAGTTCAAGATCAAACTTTTTGCCTGGTTTTCAGTGGGTTTGAGTGCAGCTTTCTGGTTTTTACCAGACTAGGTGTGACATGTAAAGATCTCTTTTTGCCAGTTTCTCCAGGATTCAATGTCACCTTCTGGGGAGTCTGTAATGACCCTCGTCGATGGTTTCTGATTTCTAAACACAATTGATGTCAAGGTTCTTGCATCCATCACAGCTGCAGACTGTATAATATGACACAGCTCAGTGTTTCTGCTTGGTATTGGATTGCATTCTTCGCTTGGTTGAGACCAGGGAAAAATATCCAGAAGAAGCTGTTTAGAAAAAAACAAATGCACCATTTCTGCAGTCAGCAAAAAACAGTAAAGCTTCCAGAACACACATTGGAGTAGAAATAAAAAAATAAATTCCAATTAAGCAATAGTGCTGCATTCCTAGGCCCTTAATAGGTGGTAAGGGCCCTCAGCCCAAGCTAATAGCCTTAAGCGAAGCAAGGGCCGTTAAGGCAGGCCAAAGGACGTTACTACCCGGTAGTGGCCTAGTAGGGGGACATTACTGCTATTGGAACATTTGACTGAATGAGGGTAGAATATGATGTTTAAAAAAAAAAAAGCAGAAACATTGGAATGTTTTAACAGAAGACCTATACCAGCCATTGTAGCCATCTGCCCCGGCATTGTCTGCAATGACTTGCCAAATTCAAAAATTGATCTCACAAGCCTTGCAATAATGTCTTTCATGGTTCAGATGTCAAAAATTCAGATTTAGAATTCATACATTGCAGAGTTTATACATTTTTATTTTGTTTTCATATGTGGTTGGTTTAACCTTCACAAAACAATTTCTTACATAGAAAATAAATATAAAAACACCAAGTCGTACTACATTCATTCCAGTAAATAGCTAAAAAATAACAAAACAATATTCTCAAATTGCAGATCTCATGTAATCACGTACAATATTTCCAATACATGCAGTCTGGGTAACACTGGTAAATAATTTTCTGGCCAATTCTAATTTGTCCCCTATTTTTTTTTTTTTTTTTTTTTGATGATTTAGTTTCGTCTCAAAACTTTTTCATCTTGTGATTCGTGCGGAGTACGTGAATAGAAGGGGGGTCAGAATTGCAGTCTACATTTCTAGGTTATCCTTTTTCCTCCGTTAGTCTCAAGAATGCTGTGAAGGTAAAGGACAACTGTGAAGATGTATTTGTTATTTTGTCCACTGAGAATCGCAGCCCATCTCTCATCTGTTGTCATTTGCTGCGAGGCCATGTCAAAGTAGGCCCCAAACGGCTTGCGATGGTTGGCAAGGGAGGGGCATTCCATGGTCAAATGAAATATGGTTTCTGGTATCGTGGTGATTTCACAGAATCGACAGTGGTTCTGATTTTTTGGAATTTGTCTAATGGATGCTAAGTACTCATTAGTTGGTAAAGTGTTCAGGCGGATTTTTAAAAAGGTCGATCTGATATTTGGATCAGGGAATGACAGGATGTATGGCTGTGGTTCATGTAATTTTCTATTGTCCTTGTTGCATCGCAAAGTCCGTTTGTATGTATTTTTCTTTTCGATGGTTTTGATCCAATCATTTTGTAGCATTTTGGTTTTAGCGTGTTGAGGACGTTTCGTTAGGAGTTCTTCAGATATGTTTTCTTGTTCCATTTCATTGGTTATTGATTTTTTCCAAGTTTGTAATACTGTGTTATTTAGAGCGGTTGAGTTAGTTTTCAAAATTTGGGTTGCCGGGGTCTTGTCGTCCGACAGTATTTTCCGATATATGTCTAATCTTTTCCATCGTACCATGGAGCCGATGGATTGAGTAGCTACTTCGTATCGAATTCTCGCCATGGGATACGATTGAGGAAGAGTTAAGATCCTGCGCCAGAATATTGCTTCAAATTTCACCCAGTCTACCTGGTCTGCGTTCATCATTGTTTCCGTTCCATAGGTTATGATGGGAATATATTTTTGTCTGTAGAACATGATGATGGGCTTAAATGAGAATTTTCCATATTTTCTGTGTAGAATGGAGCCCTGTCGTGCAAGTGATTGAGCCTTTTGTTCTAGGTTGTCTAGCCATTCTCTTTCTGTCTTTGATTGATTGATCATGATGCCAAGATATTTAAATGTTGTGACATTTTCCAAACGTATTCCATTGATGCTGAAATCCAGTGTTTTGTTTGCTTTTGGTTTGGGTTTTGTTAGAGCCATGGTTTTTGTTTTTGTACTGTTAATTGTTAGCTCATTTTGATTCATGTAGGCACTTAGTGCTGTAAGAGAAATTTGGAGACCAAATGGTGTTTTATCAAGCAAGACAATGTCGTCTGCATAGGACATAATGGGGACCGGTGTTGAGTTTATTTTCGGAGGGTTTATTTGAGTGTTGGAGAGGTATTGATCAATGTCTGATGTAAACAGGTTGTATAAGGTCGCTGCAAGGGGACATCCTTGTTTTAGACCATTCACTGTGTTGATAGGGTCCGTTGTCAGACCTTGTTTTGTGAGTCTGATTTTTATTGAAGTGTTTGAATAAAGTTGTATAATGGGTTCTAGGATATTCGCAGGGCAGTTCCATTTGCTCAATTTAGCCCAAAGCTTTTGGCGAGGAATTGCATCAAAGGCCATCTTTAAGTCAATGAAGGCGGTGTAGATCATGGACTTGTTATTTATTGCTTCGTGCTTAATTACGTGCAATAAAAGAAGATTGATGTTAGTTCCAACGTTACGTGTGAAGCCTGTTTGTCGCGGTGATAGTCGTCCAGTGGAAGTGGCCCATTCAGTGAGTTGCCTCAAGAGTGCTGTTGCAAATATTTTTCCGAGTGGGTCAAGCAAGGCAATCGGACGAAAGTTCTGAGGAAGGTCACGTGGTCCTTGTTTATGAATCGGCACTATGGTGGCTGTTCTCCATGTAGTTGGAATTCGGTTGTGTGTGTTTATAATTTCCAAGATCTGTATCATGAAATCAGCCCATGCCTCAGGATTTTGTTTGAGGGCAGCATTGGACAGACCATCAGGACCCGGGGCTCTTGAGGGGTTAAGATTTTGGATCATGAGTAGTAACTCTTCGTACATGATGTCTACAGTCCAGTGTGTTTTGGGTTTGAGGTTGAAGTTTTCTTGAGGTTGTTGTACGTGTGCTGCATACATGGACGAGAAGTGGGTAATCCATGTTTGTTCTGGTACGTTAGCTACGAGCTTGTGTTGTTTTTGCTGGTTATCATTCAATAGGTTCCACAATTCTCTTGTGTTGTTTGTCTTGTAGGTTTCCATTATTGTTTCGGCATCTGTCTGGAGGAGGATTGCTTGTTGTGATTTCCTCCAGTTGTTGTATTGAAGTTTCAGTTTTCTACTCTTTGTCGTGTTTTCTGATGTTTTGTTTTTCTTGAGTTGGCGTATCTGTTTAGCTAACTCCTTTTTTCTTTGTGCTATTTCTCCGTTGTAGGAATGTAAGTGAGTTCTTTGTGGACGGTTTTTTGATGTTTGATGGAATGGGAGCAGAATCCATTCATAATTCAACTTTTCAAGATCTGGTTTTGTTGAAGCGTGTAGTTTCATCGGCCCCTATTTGTCCCCTATTATGGTCACACAAATGCCATACAATTTGGATAAACCTTGAAGTAAGCATATTATCTTCACCAGACATGACCCGAGTCCATAAGGCTTGTAGTGTAATCTCCGACATCACGAACACATATTTTGAAAATGAGTCAATCTTAACTCGCTAAGGGCAGGGAATAAGATGACAAAATGTTGCATATTTTCACAACAATTAGGGTACATTCATAGTCTACAGTTCCTCTCCCGTCTAGCCAGACCAACTCTACGTCTTATCACTTCCAATGAGGGCACGATATTGAAGTGAAATCTCGTGTACTCCAGTCGTGCGGTGCATATTTAGGTTAATGATCCTTAGTCCAGTATAGAGTGCCATAGTCTTCAAACAATATAAAGTCATAGAGCAATTCCTTATTGCAACACCAGTCTCTTTCATACAATTTGGTTTTAATCCACGTTGCATTCGTCAACAAAGCCTCCTTATCATACCCCAGTTCTTCCAAAGTACACACATTTGTTTCTGCAAATTTATTTAGAGCTGGAATAGATCTTTCATTTAAACAAATATATACATCCTCAAACAAGGAGTTATGAGGAGGGGTTAAGATTTTACCAAAAATACACAATTGTTCCATCGAATTGTAGTTCCTTTGGAATTAAGACACAATTCATGGCATAGGACACAATTAGGAAGACTGTAAGGCAGAAGGAGAGTAGTTTTCCATGTCTTGCTTTCCAAGGTGTTCAAAAATGTCTCCAGTCTCCTAAAACAATGTCAAGACTGTAATTCAGGGCAGGGATAATTTCCTATTTTATAGAAATTGATAGAGGGTATCGGTGAAAACCCACATAATTTATAATACATTTGTTTCAAATGAACAGCATTGGGTTTTACTTTTAACCTGTCTACCATTTGTTTAATTCTACTTAAACGCCCAAATAGGTGAGACTGGCTATTTGTTCTAATTTGGAACTGGTGACAGACCAGTTCATAACCTTTGGAGTCCAAGGTTTCGAGAAAACTATTACTTCAGATTTGCGGGATTTACTGTCAAGTTGTTTCTCTCAGCATATGCCAAGAAAGCACCCAGCTTCTTCTGAAGCCCCAAGGGAGTTAGGTCAAAGAGCATTAAGTCGTCTACTAAGGCCATCCAATGTGAGTGACAAGATCTCAGTGTAACCGGAAAACAGTTTGTGTTGGTCCATACCTCATTAATATCGGAAAGGTATACATTCAAAAGGTCACTTTGCAGAGTTTATTTATAGATATTTAAAATAGCGTGGACCTTCAGCAAAGTGGCATCAAAGCTTTATATACAGAACAACACGTATACAGGAATAACTCAAACATGGTGTGCTGCACACAGGGCAGTGTGGCGCGGGGTCTGGTACCAACCTTATATGAACCAGCATGTGATTAGGAGAGGGTGGTTGTGAAATTGAAATTACACTCAACATAAGGTCATTTGCCCAGAATCATAAAATGCAGTCAGGTGCCGAAGCCGAGATTCCAAACTCAACATTTTGTCCACACTATGACACCTTCTCCCTGTGTCTAAGGTGTACATAATAAGCTGTAAGAAAGGCATGGCATCAAAGCAAAACAGACAAAACTAATCACAGTTCTAGGGTGTTTATTGAACTTTACAATGGGTGAGATAAATGCCTAATCTAAATCTAAGATAGGAGCAAGCTATGACCATCAAATAATAAAGAAGGCAGTTGTAGTCAAATAAAAAGGGCCTATACTAAGAAAAATTATTGCCAATCCTTACCGCTATGCTACAAAATAGTGTGGGATAATGTTCACAAGAAAAGAAAGAAGTGTTCAGAAAATAATAAGTCAGGTCTTCCTTCCCCACGTTTTTAGCACGGGACAAGGCAGGACAGCACACTCCTGGGCTTCTCTGGCACGAGTCCACAGTTCACTTCCTCTATATCAGGGCTTCTGTGCCCAAGTCTCTTCTCATGCAAGGTCTCTTGCTTCAGAGGGCCTGATATGTCAAATATTAGCAAAACAAAAAGTTATTTCTGATATCCTTCATGTAGGGTGAATACTCTTCACCCTTGGATCCCCCTCTGACAGGCTCCAATCCTCCTCTTAGTGGTTAGCCTCTCTCAATCGGGCTCAGACCAACCATTCTCTATGGATATCCCGCAGTCGGGTTCATGCTTGTCGTCACAATGTGGCTCTGTTAGCTTCTTTATACTTTTCTCTTGACGTCCCTCAGTCGGGTTCACTATCGTCATTAAATCAAGTTCCTTATTCGTAATAATCAAAAGTCTCAATGTCTTATCAAACAACCACCTTTTGTTAGGTACCCCTCATCCGGGCTCAGACCTTCCACAGCACTTGCCACCTTTAAAATAAAGACTTCCAAAGGGTGATCACATCTCGCTGGGTCACTTTGTTACGCTATGGAAAGGGCGTGTTTCTGTACAACAGAGTGTACTCTTTTGCTCGGCCTTTTATCCCAGTGGGGAAGGCAAAGGGCAGTCAGGTGTGTGTAGTTGTCTGCGATTGCATGACACTGCCTGACCATTGTGTTGTGACATGTAAGGTAAACAGCTCTGATAATATTCTGTTGTCACTCACGGGGAGAAAAAGTGTTTGTGTTGGAAATGGGGGGGGGTAGAGTTTCTAAGTATCTTGCTGGACAGGATGGGGAAAAGGTGTCAAAAGGAAGGGGATACCGCGTCTCACCCTTTGGTGTTCCACTCCCACTCCCACTCCCCGAAGACCCCCCATCCAGGTGATCCTCCCGCACTGATCCACCTCCAGGAACTGGATCCAATAGCTATGGCCGTGTTCTAGCCACCTGGATGACAGATCCCCAGGGACTAGTAAGTAAGAGACCTTCAGGTTTCTCACAAAGCACACAGTTTCCTTACATTTTAGCCACTTGCTTATTAAACAGTGCAATTGTGTTCTGTAGTATATTAGGGGTATTGTGACAGCTCTGTGCGCCTGGGGAAGTGAAGCATCGCAGGACGACAGTTTCACATTTTTTGTTTTGAGATTGTTGTATGCATGTGTCTGCGTATACTACACTTTGAAAAGAATCACAAACATACGGAGTGTAGTTAGTCTACTGTTTCAATGTGTTTATACATGGTGAGTGGGTGTGAGGAGCAGCAAAGTGCTTTGGTGACATGTACATATAACATCATGCTAGAGCAGTATACAGCAGTCAAAAACCACAGTTCCAGGGGCCATTTCTAGGGAGCATGGTAGTAAGGCGGCTAGGAAGCTAGAGGTATAGGTGGTCACATCGCTTGACTTGGGGTGCTGCTCGGTCTGAGCGTGGTGGCGCCCACATCTGCTAATCTTAGAGCACTATTGTTAGCTATGGCCGAAGTCTGGGTAGCACTCTGGAATGGGGAGCAGTTGGGTAGTTTCAGCAACACAAAGTCATGTACAAGGAGAGGGAATCAAGACTGTCGAGAGCTAGTGAAATTAAGCAAATGTCATCACTGCACAGCCCGGGCAGGAAAGCCTGCGCCTATACATGAGAGCCCCTGTGAAGGATACCCATCTGGCAAGCGTATAGATGCTCAGGCTGTTTTGATTTTTATTAAATATAAAATAATGTAGAGCTTTCTCTCTCAGAGAGCATTGCCTGCTAACCAGACCCCCCCCACACTGACTTCATGCCAAAAGCATAGTGCACACCTGTGTCCGGCTAAATCAGTAACCTGATCTGCAGTGCTTGTACTCCAGTGGCACAAAGCAGGTTCTGGTCACAGGTGCCCTCCTGACAGCTGCAGTGAAAGCCAAGTCCCTGAAGCACAGGGGCTGCATTTAAGATATGCATCTCTGTTCCAAAAACAACAAAGCTATGTTATGTTTTGTTAGATGCCATTTGTATAGCGCCTGGTGTCATTTGAATGGGCTCAAAATGCTGTGAGGTTGAGCACACTTTGGAAGACTGTAGTGTGAGAAACCAAAGGGTGCCTCACCCGCTAGTCCTCGCAGACTTGTCATCCAGGTGGCTAGGACAAACCATTGCTTTTGGATCCAGTTCCTGGGGGTGGACCAGTGCGGGGGGTTCACCTGGGTAAGGGGTCTTTGGGGGTGAGGCAGCCGATGGTGAGACACGGTATCCCCCCTTTTTTGTTCATCTACCCATCCTATTTTTTAGGATTGTCCAAGATCACAACCCCCTTCCCCCTTTTACACAAACACTGGGCAGAAGAGGATGGTGACTGGGAGCAACAAACCTAACTCTCATACAACGTACTGGACATGTCCTGTTAATCGGGTCAGGCGAAGTCAGGCATTTGACTTCAAGTGCAAACACCTGATACCAATTAGCTCTCCTCACATGGATAAAAGGCAACATCTAAAGACAAACTCTGAGCAAGCTGGAACATGAGTATGAGCAGAACTTCCAGGGTGAGGGCAAACTAACTGGAGCAGAGCGACAGACCAAGGGACGAGAGCTATGGGTGGAAAGCCCAGGAGTTCCCTACTGGGGGTTGTTGAGTCTGACAGGCCGCAAAAGACATGTGGAGAAGGCCAGAGCCCACAAGTGAAGACTGCATTGTGTTTCAAGGATGCCAGCAACCTTCCCAAGTGAACAGCAGAGTTGGGGAGGTGAGGCCAAGCCACTGGTACTAACCTTGACTCATGAATTAGAAATCGCAAAATCCAAGAAACGACCCACACAGCCGGTGAGTTGGCAAGCGACCTGAGAGACTGATGTGTGTTAACATTGAAAATATAAACATTATATCGCAAGTGAAAGTTGCATGCGTGTGGTTGAGACGTGTTAGAAAGGCAGACCTGTGAGTGAACTTCTGTGAAATAGGCTGTACTAAGTAACGCAGTGGTCCGATGAAAGGAAGTAACCCACTCGAAAGTCTCTGTGAAAGGTACTTTGTTTAAAGTGAGAAAGCGAATGAGCAGTAAAAGTGAATTGAAAAAGATTAATTCTTAGAGAAGAGAAGGGAAGAGTGAAAGTAAAACAGTGAACTTTGAGTCGAAGTGGTCCTGCAGTGGTCTGAAAAGAATGCCACGCACATTCAAAAGTATTCGACATCGGAAAGTGGTCTGAGCCTGACAGAGGGAGAAACGAATGTTGTGTTGAAAATTATCGTGAATGGTCCGAGCCCGACAGAGGGAGACCTGAAGTGAAATAAGCTTGGGGAAGGGAGCCCCCCTGCAAATTTGTGTTGAACTTTATCATGAGAGGTCTGAGCCCGACAGAGGGGGACCTACGAGAACTGTGTGGTGAAAGGTCTGAGGCAAGCAGACGGGGATCTTTTGTGAACGTTTTGGTTGAGACATTATTGTGGAAGTTAGAAAAAGAGACTTTAAAGTGGAAGGCCAAGCGGGACTCGATCCACAGTTTTGAACTGTGTATTGTATTGGAAACTGAGCCAGAGTGTGTCATCCTGCCTACAAGGATCGCCTTACTACGTGAGGCCTAATGTGGAGAGGAGAGCTGGATTAGCCACATCATCATTTGAACACTAATTTTTCCTTTTGCATACATTTCTCCTTTTTACACTTTTTGTACCAGAGATAGGGCAGGTATTAGGTTTTGTTAGCATAGGACATTTTGATTTGACAGACTCCCCTAGGACTGCGTTATTTATTATTTGATTGTCGAGACTACTCCCATCTTAGTTATAGGGCAGAAAGGAGTTTATCCAACCACAATCATTGAAATAAAGGTTTTACAAATTGTACCCATTGTGTCAGTGTCATACCATGCCTCCCAACAGTAGTCTGTTTTGAAAGTAATGAAAGGAGGGGTCAAATGCGTGTGTGCAGTATATAGCCAGAAAGAAGGTAGGTAGGTAAAGCATGGCTAGGTCTCTAACAGCAGCCCATATTACAACGTTGTGAGGAATAGGTGCTGTGTCAAGCTCTGTGAGCAGCTGTACCAAATTTTGTGTGGGACTCAGCTGTATTCTATGGGTCATATCGTTTGGGGGTCTAGGATGTTGTATGTTTAGGGCAAGGTATAGACAAATAGCATGTATGTCAAAGGTGTACTGACTGGCATGTGTACAGCTGGACCAAATGTCTCATGGGATTCAGCTGTATTCTATGGGACGCAGCACACAAGGGTCCTGTGAAGGACTGAACCATATTTGTTTTAGTCATGTGGTGCATATTGTATAGGTGTGGGGAGGAGTGCTATAGTCGACATGGATGACTCCTCTTGTATGCACAAATTCCCCAGGAGGAAGGGTGGGAGGCGTTTGGCGCTCTAGTTGGATGTGAGATCTGGAGTAAGGTAAAACCAGACCCCGCACCACACTGCCCTGTGTGCAGCACACCATGTTTGAGTTACGCTTGTAACATGCTGTTCTGTATAAAAAGCTTTGATGCCACTTTGCTAAAGGTCCACGCTATTTTAAATGTCTATAAATCATCTCTGCAAAGTGACCTTTTGAATTGATGCCTTTCAAATATTAATGAGGTATGCGACAACCTAATGTTCTTTGATGTAACTCCCTTGGAGCTTCAGAAGAAGCTGGATGCTTTCTAGGCATATGCTGAAACAACTTGACAGTAAGGGGCCGATTTATGGAACAAACGTGCTCCGAAAATCCCAGCGCAAGCAGGCGCAAGGAGGCGCAAGAGTGAGAAAGCAAGCGCACGCGCACGCATGTGATTCAAGGAAGGCGCTGCGCTACTTTCGCACTGGTTGTGCGCCAAATCCGTGCATGGCGCAGGCTGGCGCACACGTCTCCAAACAGCGTGCGCTAAGCACACAGCGAAAGCGCACATAGCGCAGTGCACAGAACAAAATTAGGCAGAACAGGGGGCGTAACACGCGGAATGGGGAATAACAGGTGAAAAAGAAGGCGTAACTGGGGAAGTACTGCTGGGAAGTACACCTAGCGCCTACACGCACGCGAACCACACGTATTCAGGGAATCGAATAGGGAAAACCCACGCACGGGCAAAGATACGCACAGGCCTAAACACATCCGCCACACGAAGGCAGGCGGTAGTGTCCCTGCGCATTACAAAAGTGTGCACAAATAAAAAGCACGTATATACTGAGTGGGGTACGTGTATTACTGGGGTTCGCGGGTAGTTTCACACGTGAAAGGGCCCTGTGCGAGTGGGGTACGTGTATTACTGGGGTTCGCGGGAAGTTTTACACGTGATTGGCCCTGTGCAAGTGGGGTACATGTATTACTGGGGTTCGCGAGAAGTTTCACACACGATTGGCCCTGTGTGAGTGGGGTACGTGTATTACTGGGGTCCGCGGGTAGTTTCACACACGATTGGCCCTGTGCGAGTGGGGTACGTGTATTACTGGGGTTCGCAGGAAGTTTTACACGCGAAAGGGCAATGCCCATGCGCGATACTTCACAGACACGCTAACGCGCTAAGGGCCTTTGGTCCAATGAAATCGCGTACGTGTGCTGACGCGCTTACGCGCTAGGGGCCTTTCCTCGGATTTCACACTGACGTGCACTTTTTTCACGTGCCAATTCACTCTGTATCAAGCTGGCCACGCGTACACATACGGAAGACCACACTCCTGCCCTGAAGGCCATTTTCCTGCCCCCCAGAGCCCCGAGCACGCTCCCACCTGCCATCTGCTGCTGTCTGACTGCCTGCTGCCAACATGCCCTCCTATTTGGTGCCTGTACGTCAGCTAGGGTTCCAGTTGCTGTGTCCACATCTGCTGGAACAGAAGACTCCCGACTGGGATACCATCGCTCCACAGCCCAGCCCCAGGACCCAGTTGCCCACCCACGCCTGCCTCGGGGGTCGCCATGTCGGGGCAAAAACACCATCTGAGACCACTGGTGACCCCAAGCCAGATAGGCAGAGGGCCACCAGCTTCAGTGTGAAGGAAGTTGGTGCCCTGGTGGAGCATGTGCTGGGGCATTATGATGCCCTCTTCGGAACATCACGCGCCAACAAGGAAGAACGGGAGAGGATCTGGAACGACGTAGTGGTTGCCATCAACGCGGATGGGGTGGCAACCCGCGACATCAAGCATGTCAAGAAGCGCTAGGAGGACTTCAGGTCCAGGACCCTCCACAAGGCCCAGCGCCTCGCGGAGGGGGGCCGGGTCAGCATGAGTGACATCCGGATGAGGGTCCTGGAACACGTATTCCCAGCGCTCTATGCCCAGATCCTTCAGAGGAAGACCCGTCTGGAGTTGAGCGGTAAGTGGCCAAGCATTGGTGTGCGAGACAGGGCATGTTGCAGTGTGCTGGTAGTCTGATACTTGCCTGTATGTGTGACATGGGCCATGTATGGATGTGTGTGTGCAGGGACATCATGGTCATGCATTTGAGACGAGTAATGTGCGAACCACATGGTTGGTGCATGAGTTCCAATGCTACATGGGGAGCTGTATGGCAAATGCACACATGAAAGCATGCCAGTGTCTGTTCTTGCACATGGTGGGGGTGTGAGGGATGGGTGCTGCTGTCATGTACATGTATGGTGCATATGTGTGTGTGTCTGAGAAGTGTGTCTGTGACTTCGATATGCCATGGATTCATGACACATGTCTGTGATGATGTGTAGATTCACTCATGCAGTGCGGTCACCATTGTATGCACTGTGTCTATCTACTGTGTCTGTGGTGTACAAGGCATGATGCATGACCCTCCAGTGATGTGTGTGCATGGGATCAGTGTGAGCCAGGATGCATGTGAGTTTGAAGGCAACATTTTGATTAATAGAGGACCTTGTACATTGATGCTGATGTTGATTGCAGGCGCCATGCCTGTTCATGCATGTGTGTTGCGTGCATTCAACCATGTGTTGTGGAGGGACAGGATGGAAGTGACATTAGACACTGCCACTCATGTGTTATTGCTTCCTGTCTAGGGGAATATTGTACTGTACCCTGATGCTTGTGTTCTATGTCTCCCTCTATGCAGCGTCAAGTGAAGAAGAGGGCGGAGACGGCGCTGTGGAGCCAACCGGCGGGGATGCCTCCACTGGGCGGCAACGCAAGGCCCAGCCACCCTCCCAGGACTTGCCATCATCCGGGAGCGAGGGGGCTGGTGCCGCATCTGCCACTACGGCAGTGGCAGAAGAGCCGGGTGAGCCCCCACAGGGGCTTGCAATGGCAGAAGACGGTACGGAGACATCCAGGTCGGTTATCTCCACAGAGGAGGAGGAGCGCGCTACTGAGCCGCACATGGGGCCTGGTGGGGGTAGTACCACTGGTGCAAGTGGTGCAGTCCAGGGCCAGGGTCAGGAGGCAGCACAGGTCACTGTGGAGGGGCCTGTGCATGTCCCTGTCCTTGACCCTGTGACTGCACCACCATGCACCAGCAGGGAGGCCCGTCCCAGGCCCGTCCGCAGGTAGGGGAGAGTGCCATGTCATCTGCCTCTCCACTACCTGCGGACGAGGGGTCCCATGAACGTATGGGCTCCGTCCTGATTGGTGTCGCCTTGCGCACGCGTGACATTCGTGATGACGTGCGTTCTTCCTGGGCAGAGAATGCACGCCATCACGAAGAGCAGTGTTGCGACGTGGCACTGTTAGGAGGGGCCCTGGTTGGTGGGTTCCTACATGTGATATGCACTCTGGCGGACCTCTCCTCCTCTGTGGAGACTATGCGCCAGTCGTTCTCCCTGCGGTCTTCCGACCCAGATTCCACCAGGGCCCCCTGTGGACCTGGCCTGACCAACACAGCCAGTTTGGTGGAGATCCCATCCCTGCCACAGTCGGGAGTCGGCGGTCCAGCAGGGGTGGACACCACAACTGGAGACCAGCTGATGGAGGATGTGCAGGCATCATCGGACAGGGCACATGGACAGCAGCAGCAGCAGGCTCTAGGTGGGAGCAATGATGGCTCGGGGCCATCGACATCAGGGGGGCAGGCATCGGCCAGAGGGCAGGAGGACCCTGGAATGGATGTGTCTTCCATGTGGCTGTGATTGGGCCAGCGCATAGATGCGGAGCGGCGGCAGGCGGAAGAGGCGCGGCTCACCATGTTCAGGGCGGAGTTCTCCATGCGTCGGGCATTGAGGCGGGCAGAGTACCTCGAGGCGACTCGCAGGGAGTTGGAACAGGCCATGAGTGCCTCCCTGCGAGACCTCGGGGCCAGGGCAGAGGCCCGCCTCCGGGACATCGACATGGAGTTCGATGATGCCCTGGCTCGGGACACCACAGAGTGAGCCGCAGGACTTGCCCGCCGCCATTGTATATAGTTAGATAGTGTTAGGTTTCCTTTCCTTTTCTTTTTTATTTTGGTTGCGCTTGGACAATGCACCACGTTTTTGTATATAGTTTTTTATTAGGTAGTATTTTTTGTAGGTTTCATTTCATCAGTTGGGCTCATGGACCCTGGATTGTTCATTTGTACATAGCTCACCATTGGATTATTCTAATTTTTTTTATTTTCACCATGGAACAGTGGATTTCACTTTCTTTTTTCCCTTGGTTTTGCTTTGTTGGACTGTGACTTTGGACACCATTTATTTTGGATTTCTTTGGATTATGATTTCTTGTTTTTTATTCTTATACGGACATACAGCATTTCTTTAATTATTCCCATTGTTGTGTGTTTTCTTTTAATTACATTCATGTTGTGTTTAATACATTTTTTTCTTCATACTTCGATGTGTGGTATTATCTCATTGGTTTCATGCATGTCATGATATGGGTTTTCACATTCACTTGCATCCATTGTGTGTGTGTGACGGACATGTGTTCATTTACATACTTGCCTTTGGGGTTCTATCATGTAATTGCCTTTTCTATGTGGGTGGATGCAATTCTTGGTTGGGTCTTTGGGCTGGGGAGGCTGGCCATAAGGGCCATGATTGAGGATCATCATGACGTAGGGGCAGGGGGACATGAGTGGGACATGAGTGGGGGCCTGCTGGCAGGTGCCCTGCACTGCGGGGGGGGTGGGGGTTCAGGTGGACATGAGTGGGACATGAGTGGGGGCCTGCTGGCAGGTGCCCCGCACTGCTGGGGGGTGGGGGTGCAGGGGGACATGAGTGGGGGCCTGCTGGCAGGTGCCCCGCACTGCTGGGGGGTGGGAGTGCAGGGGGACATGAGTTGGTGATTGGTAGTGCAAGCTGACATGTGGCTTGGCTGGGGGGCATGCCCATGGTGGATGGGCTGCCTGCGGGACATGACCAGGGGTGCAGGGTAGTCCCCTTTGGTTTGGGCTGCCTGCAGGGGCCGTGGAGGGTGTAGAGGGAACAACCGGGAGGACCCACACTGCCAATTCACATGTAGGACTCCCGCGCACCCCCGAAATACACGTACCCTGCTCATATCGCGTGTGACACTTCACGCGAACCCCAGTAATACACGTACCCCACTCGACACAGGGCAATCGCGTGCGAAACTTCCCGCGAACACCAGTATTACACGTACCCCACTCGCACAGGGCCAATCACGTGTGAAACTTCCCGCGCACCCCCGAAATACACGTACCCCACTCGGACAGGGCCAATCGCGTGTGAAACTTCTCGCGAACCCTTGTAATACACTTACCCCACTCGCACAGGGCCAATCGCGTGTGAAACTTCCCACAAACCCCAGTAATACACGTACCCCACTTGCACAGGGCCAATCGCGTGTGAAACTTCCCGCAAACCCCAGTAATACACGTACCCCACTCGCACAGGGCCAATCGCCTGTGAAACTTCCCGCGCACCCCCCGAAATACACATACCCCACTCGCACAGTGCCAATCGCGTGTGAAACTTCCTGCGCACTCCCGAAATACACATACCCCACTCGCACAGGGCCAATCGCGTGTGAAACTTCCCGCGAACCCCAGTAATACACGTACCCCACTCGCACAGGGCCAATTGCGTGTGAAACTTCCCACGCACCCCCGAAATACACATACCCCACTCGCACAGGGCCAATCGCGTGTGAAACTTCCCGCGCACCCCCGAAATACACGTACCCCACTCACACAGGGCCAAAGCGTGTGAAACTTCCGGTGAACCCCAGTAATACACGTTCCCCGGTTGCCGTGCTGACAACAGGGTTAGCACAGCCCTTTGCGCTGGATTGAGGATTTTGATGGCTTTTCCCTGCGCGAGGGGCGTTCTTGGGGGCGTAACTGGCACTGCTGCAGGGTCGCTGCGCCACTGTGCGCCACGGCTGGTTTTGGTAGCTAAAATCCATGAATACGCTGCGCGCGGAAATGGATTTTAGCGCACGCGGCTGGCGCAGAGATTCGCACGCGCACATTGAACGCCAGCCGCGTGCGCCACTTGTGCACTAAATTCTATGAATTACCCCCTAAATCTCCGCAAATCTGAAGTCATCTTTTTCTCTAAACTTAGGTCTCCAAAGGTTATGAACTGGTATGTCACTGGTTGCAGATTAAAATGAGCAGGCAGCCTCACCTATTTGGGCTTTAATGTAACTAATTCTACTTCAAATAAACAAATGGAAGATAGGTTAAAAGCCGAAGCCTACGCTGTTCAATTGAAATGAATTTATTATAATTTTTGTAGGTTTTCTCTAATTCTCTTGATCCATTTTCCTAAAAATGGAAATGATCCCAGCCTGGATTTACGGTCTTGACATTGTTTTGGGAGACTTTGAGAAGTTCTTTGAACCCCTTGGAAGGCAAGATATGGAAACGTACTCTATCGCGGCTGTACTCTCTCCCTAATTGTGTCCTACACCATGAATTATGTCTTAATTCCATAGGAATTATATTTCGTTGGAAGCTGTCCTGGAAACAAGAATCAACCGGCACATCCTTCACAGAAGGACAAACCTCACACCAGGGTGCTGCATACCAAAAGGGCCTTTGATACTATTGACAAGAGAAGGGGGCATGTCTAGTGTAGACAGTGGGATCTCAGACTAGCTAGAGGAAGGTTCCACCATCTTGTTTGTCTGTCTAACTTTCTTCCTTCCTGTTCCCTTCACTTCCATCAACACAAAGCAATGTTGGTCTGACGCCAGAAGGTAAAATCCACTTGTTCCAAGAACAGAGGGTGGACCTTTAAGGCAGGCTTGCTTTTATCCACCTATAGTCGTTTGCCTGTAAAAGAAAGGGCCTCCCACTCAGATTCCCTTTGGAACAAACTCCTAAGGAAGAATTATTTGGACCTCTCTCGGGAGAGTTGAATTTCCAAAGCCCTCCACCAGTGAGGTGAAGAAGACTGAGCTCTGCTCCCTTTCCATCCCCAGGGCACATTGGGAGTGACCTGCTTCTGGAGCTAGACCTGCATCACTGCCAACTGCACTGCTGCACATGACCTCATCTTAGGGAAGGACTCCTAAATGTGTGGCCAGTCTTCTTTTGCTTGGGACCCCAAGAACAAGGACTGAACTTGTCACTTAGAGCCCAGAGTGGGACTCACAGCATCCTGATAGCCACGCCAGCTAAGATTCCTGCTTTTCGTTGCATCAAAACTTCTTTAGGCACTAAAACAACCCTTAAAAACACTGTGGATGCAACTTGAGCCTGCTCGACGCCTCATTGCATCCTCGCAGAGCGTCTCACCTGTTTGGCTCAAACCAAACATTCATCGTGGGAACCGAACTTGAACCGCTGGAGTGTTAGTCATCGAGTCGAACCAACTGTTACTAAATGACTCGATCCAGTTAGGCTTCCAATCGCTGCTTCTATGAACTGCACACCAGAACATTAGAGCCACATCTCCGAACTATCAGCACCCTTCGACTCGAACTGCTGGAGCGTCATGCATCGACCCTACCCAGCAGTTACTGCATGCCTTGAACCGGCTCGACTCCAAGCGATCCTGGTGAGTACTCCACCTGTATCGTTGAATGCCACACTCCAACCACTCTGAGCTATTGCATTGAAACTGACTCTACGGCAGCTTGCTACCTGGGCCAACAAAATCTGTCATACCCGAACTGAGCTTGATCTATTCGCACCACAGCTTGAAGCTGCGTTAGATGCTGTTGAACTGCCAATTGACATCTAACTGCTCCCTTGGTCCATTTTGGTCCCTAGAACCTAGTTAGGTCACTTACTACCTTTCTTTTATCAAAGACATATCCTTTTAAAAGTATATTGTTGTTGTTGAATTGCCTTTCACCCCCATATTCTTGACCTGAGAGCTGCATTCTATCCTTTCTTGCATCTTCTCTGTTCTTTCTACAGCGATGTGTTTTGCACTGTTTTTCTATTTAGTTTTCTTGCAGATGGTGTGTTTAATGAATGTATATATGTTTTTACAGAAACTTGATTGGAAATTCCTTTATTTTGGACTGTTGAACTTTGCTGTTTGGGGTGCTACTGAATCACATTCATACCCCTTTTTAGAGTATAGCCTTTCCTCGGCCCACATCACCACAAAAGGCGGAGGAGGTATATCTCTTAACTGTGCCTGTTTTACTGTTTGGAATCACTGTTAGTTTATACAAGTGTTAGGGATGAGTACTACTACTCACCCGGGTACTCCTGAAGAGCAGAAGTAGTTTCTTCATACCTCCTGATTGGCCCAAATGTTGGAAAACAAGCCTTCTTTGGTGAATATGAGGGAATTAAACAGAATATCACAAACTGAAGCTTGGATAATGCATGCCACAAGACTGTCGAGTGGTCATGGAATTTACATATTCTGTTGTCCAATATCCCTTCCTTTCTCTTTTTAATCTAAAGCATTGGATTTAGCCTTATGGCGGCGCTTTGATTTGCACCACCATATGTGCCAACACCAAAAAGGCAGTATGCCTTTTATCCCATTACTGTAACATTACAAATGATACTTTCAGCACCATTATATATACATGTTTGTCTTTAAGGTAGCACACTCCTTTGAGTAGAGGACAGTATGTTTTGGATCAGTGCATTTAAAGAAAGATTCCTTAGAAATGTCAGTGCTCAGGCATAAGGAAAAGCTTAAACTCTTGCTTGATTTACTGTTGTGTTATTAATGGCATCTGCCCCTACATTGGGCCACGTGTGCAGCATACGCCTTGCTCCACGTAGGGGTCTGCACTAAATTGCACAAAGTGTAGTAACGTTCTGCAGCTCCTGCCCTCTCAAGTGTCTAAAGCACAGTGACGGTGGAGTGTGTCCCCACCAACCTCCCACCTTCTTTGTCAGGTTCTGACAGTGCACCCCCGGCATTTCTGAGGGGCTACGGACACCCTGGATACAGGCATTATGGCCATAGTTATGGCACATTGATATGCATCAGCACATGCCAGTAGTCTTTGGCAAGGGGCCTGTGCCAGTTACTGTGAAGGGCCCTTGGGATCTTCCTGTACCCTTGCTCTAGGCCTCAGAACGAGTACAGTTTGTACTTTCCCCAGTTGGCCTAAAATATGTGATCACTTTGGGAATTGGGGTTACCCTGACACACCTGTACACCATATCTTTGAATCTATGAATGATCAGGGAAAAGAAAAGGAGGCAGGAAATGGGAAAGAGGCGTGAGGCTGGAAAAAGGTAAGCTAATAGTCCCTCAGTTTATTTGGTGAGATATGTACAGGTATAATGTCAGAGAGCTACTGTGTGTCAGGTTTCTCAGGGTGGATGGGAAAGGTTGTGATTGTGGGGTTCTCAAGTGGGAATTTCCTGAATTTTGTTGGGTCTTCACTTTCCTTCAGGACAATTGGTAGCTTGTTGCAAAGGGTGTGGCCTGAGATGTTACTTTATATTTTAGGCAGGTTTTGTTGAAGGTAATGTGTAGCTGAGGAAATGGTCTGCAGTGTCTTGGTGTGTAAATGATTACACAGTGAAATGTGTATTTGGGAATCTGAATTCCAGAAAGATATGTGTTTAAGCATAGAGCCTATTGCGAGAAAATGTGATCTACTGGCAACCATTCATGATTTTCAAGGTATGTTATGGTTCCTAGGTTTCCTAGTATATATTCTGTTGGTTTATTCATGACTGGTTGGAGTTCAATGATGGATTTTATTGTGCAGGAAACAAGGGGGGTCCTGGGAGTATCTCTATCGGCCATTAGTACCGGTTTCGAGAGTCTTACCCAGATTCTTTAGCTCACTATCGGTCCATAATATATTGGTCTTTGACCTGGCCTGGGCAGTGCAACAACGAAATGCCAGGCAATTCTCCTCTGAACAAGAGTACCGACAGCTACCCCATTCACGTGTTTCGGTCTGGTTGGACCTCATCAGTAGGGTGGAGCTGTGCCTCTATAAGAGGCCAAGAAAAAGGCTCTTGTAATTATCCACTTCCGTTATGATACGGGACTGTTTCAGCTTGATTCTCTGGCTTGTGCTTGGCAGTGGGACAACCTTTCTAAGTAAACGAAGGTGCTGATGAGTATTACAAGTCACATCATTTATTTGTGGGTTGAAGTTGGATTGAGAATCAAAGATAATACCCACATTTGTTTGTTTTCTTCGCACATTGTGGGTTGGGACGCATGGAGGGAAGACACTGAAGGCTTGGGGCTCACAAGAGTAGGTGTAGGGCATAGTGAGTTGGTAGAGCCTCAGCTTTCGATGGGCTAAAGGAAGCTCGAGATGAGGTACTTTTCTGCATTAATATCAGGCAGCTTGTATAGGATATGAGTATTGGGTGAATCTAGGATAACATCTGCCAGGATCATGATTGTAGTTGCTAAACACCCGGAGAGAGAAAGCAGCGCCATGGGGGACGCCACAGGTGAGAAAGTGGGCTGTGGACTGAAAGTGCCCAAGATTCACCTTTGTAGATCTGACTCGGCCAAAGGTTTTTCTCCCAGTTGAAGGCCTTCCCTCCTTCTTCCATAGTGGGTCGAAGGGTATCCAGTGATTTTACCGAAAATGTTTTTTTCGATGGACTCTTTCAGCAAAACATATCCATCAAAAAAACACCAATTAAAAAAATATATATATATGGGGGAAGGGGTTAAAACGGGTTGGGAGGGGGCTGGGGTACGGTTAATAACATAGGGAAATAGGGGCTCTGATGGGACCCCTCCGTTAAAAAAAAGCCAATTGTTAGTTTTTTTCGATGGAATTGATTCAGTAAACAATCCATCGAAAAAAATGTTTTCGGTAAAATGACATAGAACAGTGTTGAAGGTGGTCTAGGAGAATATTGTGGTCTGCGATTTCATAAGATGCTGATGTTTCTAAATGAATCAGTACCCATGGTTGGTGTTCAGGGCTACATTAGTAGGAGTACTATGGACATTTGTCTAGGGCCCAGAGACTGGAGTGTCTGCTGAAGGCCATGGACTGAAAGGGGCCCAAATACGGAGACAAGTGCAGGCTGATTTCAAATTCCTGACAGATTTAAGTGCCACAACAGTTTCGATAACATGTAACTGATCAGCAGCGATTGGCCTCATCACGAGTCTGGCGGTAACCCTTAAATGCGGCAGTAGCGCTATTACCGCTGCATTTAAAGGTCCGCCAGATCATGGCTTTGGCGGATTTCCCCCCAGCTCTTAGCTGGGGAGAAATCCGCAGCAAAAATTGCCGATTTTCGGCGCTATTACTGCCGGCGGGAAATCCGCCGGCGGTAAGAGCGCGGAAATTCCCCATTGAGCCCAATGGGGAATGGGGCATTCCCGAATGGGCTCAGTGGGGAATGGGGAATTCCATTACCGCCAAACCCGCGATCTGGCGCTAATAGCGCCGGGGGGTTTGGCGGTAGGGCTAATACCACTGGCGGTAATACTGCCGGCGTTACCGCCCAACTCGTGATGAGGCCCATCTCTTTTCCACCACATATTCACATACATCTCTAGGGGTCCTATTTACGAGAAGTGAGACATGAGCCAGAACATGCCTAAGATGAACAAGGGCACGGAGGGGCGGGGAGTATGCTGAAGAGGACGGGAGAAGTCACCACCACAGAGAGGATATGCAGGCATCCTGAGAACACTGTAGTCCTGCCTCTGGCAACTAACTCACACTTGCACTGCACTGTGTGCCACATCGCCAACTATCTTCATGTTGCCTTAATTCTATCTGCCGGGGCAAGTTATGCTGTGCATGCTGTCGTGGCATTGTACTGCCACCCATACAGTCCTTGTGAGTCCATTACCTGAATTCCAGGAGCCCCGGAAGGTCTATCTGTCCGGATCAGGGGCTGGTGTTTGCCATGACATCTGGAGGCCACCCCAAAGTCATGTGTGCCTTTGGTTCTGTTTCCCAGACTCCACCTCACATCCTCACATGCCACTCACCTGCCTTTTGAGATTCTTGCAGAGAGGAGGAAGCAGGTAGAGGGAGAGCTTTACATGTATTCTGGCCCTCATGTTCCCTCTATCATATTGTGACGAGAAGAGGGTGAAAGCAGAAAACAGTAGAGTGATAGAGTACCCTCCATGCTCCCTCTTAGCCTCAACTCCCCACCACTTGCCCTATAAAACGCAGCCTTCAGACTCCAGTCCCATGCCCTTTGATATGATGTGATATGATAGGTTATTTATAATGCGCTTAATACCCCGAGGTTTCTAAGCGCGGACCCGGGGATCGAACATGTGCTGCTCCATGTCATCTTGCTTCCAAGGTGAGCATGTTGCCCCTGAACTATCCTCCCCAGACATAGACATAGTCATTTTGGCATCTCTCTGTGGCCGGAAAACAAAAAGCCGCTCAAGGACATTGAAATCCTGCAGGCAACAGATTAGCCTCTCAACTTGTTCTTCAACCGATTCTCAAGACAAAAGTGGAGATGGAGTGAAAAGGTACGCAAGTGAAGCAGTGGCTGTATGCCAAGGTGTAGAAGGGTTAGCATCCTGATTTTGTGATCCGACTTCTCCCATCATTTTTTGTAGCCTTACTGCCTGACTATCCTACAGAAAATTAACCAGTAACATTGTTCGAAACCTGGTCGAATTGAAAGACCACGTTAGAAGAGGTTGGCATACCAGCAAAATATTTGGTCTTAAATTTTACATGTTGTTAATATTCTTCTGAGGGGTGTATGTGGCTGCTGCTGACACTTCCCGTCTACACAGGCCACACACTGCATGGGTGCAGGAAATTCTGATGCCTGGGACCTTCCATGAAAAGAATGAGTCAGCAGGAGGCAGGATCATGCTGGGTGGGGGGGAAGAGATTAGTGTGTCCCTCAGACGGAAGAAGGAGAGGATCAGGCCTAGAGGAATATTCTGCTAGCCCTGGTTTCGGGGTGAAGGAAGAAGCTAGGTTGGGGGATGGGCAGGGATGTCATTTCACCAAAATGCCAGCAGTAGAGGAAGTGACATCACACGACCCTTGACCCCCTGATGACATCACAGGAAGTGATGTCATTTGACTCCACCCTGAAGTGATATCGCGGGAAGCGATGGAACATGACCTTTCACCCATTGACAAAACAGGAAGTGACATCACATAGCATTATACAATACGAAAAATATGGTTACGATATCACTATAATGTAATGTACATTTCAACATTTCATACAAGAATGGATCACCATATGTATCGTTAAGATTAGTGTGTATAGGCCCATATTACTAAATTACTGTGAATGCAAGCAGGCGTCCATGACCAAATGATAATGATGTGTTATTATATAGCACTTACGCTTAAGTGATTTATATAGAAAAAATATACACCCTATATCACGCAACCTGTGTTGGTACTCATTTATCGACCTCAGAAGGATGAAAGGCTGAGTTGAGGCGTTTAAGAACAGACTAAATCAGTGAAACACCCCCTGAGGTGTGCCTGAAATAAACCTTTAATGAGTCTAGCAATTATTGTATAGAATTCCAGAAAGACACATTTTTTGGTATTCCTATTCTTTCTTATTTAGGTTCAGTGCTGAAAGTGTTAAACTTGTAGCCCTCATGTTCTTATTTTTCTTCTTTTTTTTTTTTAAGGGGCCTGGACAAGAAAGCCAGCCACTCCAGAAGTAAAGAGCCACATAGTGCTGGCCACAGCCCAGGTGCTTGCCTTACAAAAAAATATATATATTATTTACATTTTTTATTTTTAGAGCTCGCAAGGGAGACCTCAGAGGTCGCGTTAGCGACCTCTGGCGACCCCTATAAGACATCCGTGGGGATGGGCAAGAGGGGCACCAAGATATGGGTCAGCGGTTCAGAGATTAGTGAGCGTACTCAGCAAGGTGCAGCATAAAAAGGGCAGCGAAAGAAGGTTAATATCGCATGAGGGAGGAAAGAGAGGGAGAAGGAACTCGGCAAGATGGGATGAGATCTGTTTGCATCAAGGCAAATACGTTTATTTTTGGAAGAGAGCCCATAAAACTGCTGTATATAATAGTAATTAATACAACAATAGAAGATTCTTGTTTAAACAGCACAGAAAAGCCCATCAGAGTTCATTGAGCATGAAGCGTACATGTTCTCCTTATTGTGCATAATTGTCAAACATCTTTACACACCACAAATGCCACTTGGTCATGATTGGTGGATTAGTGGAAATAGGGTCTTAAAAATGATTTAGAATGTCCCCGCTAATGGTTTCTAATCCCTGCATATAATTGACAAAAAATAGGGAAGGCTCCGCGTATGGGAGACAATAGCAGCATTTGGCAGAATGTCCCTGTTGTCACTTCTTGGCAGAATGCCCCTGTTGTCACTTCTTGGCAGAATGTCCCTGTTGTCACTTCTTGGCAGAATTTCCCTGTTGTCACTTCTTGGCAGAATGCCCCTGTTGTCACTTCTTAGCAGAATGTCCCTGTTGTCACTTCTTGGCAGAATGTCCCTGTTGTCACTTCTTGGCAGAATGCCCCTGTTGTCACTTCTTGGCAGAATGTCCCTGTTGTCACTTCTTAGCAGAATGTCCCTGTTGTCACTTCTTGGCAGAATGCCCCTGTTGTCACTTCTTGGCAGAATGTCCCTGTTGTCACTTCTTAGCAGAATGTCCCTGTTGTCAGTTCTTCGCAGTATGCCCTTGTTGCCAGTTCTTAGTCAAGTCGTCCATTCCCCATCTAAATGTCACATGCAGCTTTTAAAATTTGAATTCGTCAAAATAGTACTCAATCCCTCTTTGGACTTTATGATGGAGGAAAATGTACATTTTAGCGTACTTTCTACCCCTGCGCACTCAGTTCTGTGCATCCAACCCATTGCATGTTTACTTCGGCAACGCACCCCAAAGCATACACAATAATGGAAAGCATAGACAATAACGCTGTGAAAGAGAGGGACGAAACCGCGAATAAACACACCCCGGAAACGGATGAAGAATAAATATGTAAAGCCCTGTCTACATAGCAAAAACATACATGCCCTCATCATTATACACCCCCTTAACGGCCCAGTTGCCCTTCTTAGCTCTGTTCAAACAGACCAGTGTGTGTCTCCTGGAGGAGGAAGGCACAACAGGCAGAGGAACTTTCCGGTTGGTAAACAGAAGGAGCATGTGTATAATATACAATAAAGGAACATTTCCTTGAAATTGGCTTCTCACCATTGACTTGTGTGAAATTATGCCGGCTCTCTTGACATCACCAGTGAATTGGAGCCTAGGTGTGCCAGACCATGCAAATACCCACATGAACGTCAGTTTTAATTTTAAAAGGAAATTCAGCATCATAGATTCTGCTGAAAAACTATCTCAGGGTGAACAAGAGAACAGGCATACGTGTAGCATTGTGCAGTTACGTGATGTGGTGTGGTAATACTTTTGTATTGTTTGACTGGGCTGCTAGGTGGATGTCTGGGTTTGAGACAACCGTCAACCTTTCAAAATTCAGGCTGCAAATCTGTAAATTCCAGCTTTTAAAGGACTTGGGGCATTCATTTTGTATGTAGAAACAGTATAATCTGTTTCTTTAATTCTCTGCTCTCCTGGCAGTAATCAAGCTGGAGACTCCTACTGGGAACTTGAGCGTGTTACTGCCAAGGACGTCCTTTAGGGGTCGCCAGAGGTCCCAACTGCGACCCCTGAGGTCTCCCTTGCTAACCCTGTGGTCTTCCTTGCTACTTCTAAAAAAGAAATTACAAACTTTTTTTTGTTTAAATTGAGGCTCATGGGCAGTGGCAAGCAGCATGTGGCTCTTTGTTTCTGAAGTGGCTGATTTTCTGATAGCTATAGCCGGTAAGATAGCTGAGTGTGTTGAGCGCTGGCTGCTGCAATGCATGTGTGATCTGCAGGTTGCAGGTTGGACTGCCACAAAGGTCAGCTCAGCCCTTCTGCTGAGGCTGATAAATGAGTACCAACACAAGTTGGGTGATATTGTATGTATATTTATTCTATATGAAGCGATTAAGCGTAAGTGCTATATAATAACACATCATTATCGTTTGGCCTTGGACTTCTGCTTGCATTCACAGTGATTTGGTAATATGGGCCTATACGCACTGATATTAATGATACATATGGTGATCCATTCTTGTATGAAATGTGTATCACTTTACAGTGATATTGTAACCATATTTTTCGTAGTGTGCTTAAACAGTGCTATGTGATGCCACTTCCTGCTTTGTCGAGACGTGAAATGTCATATTCCATCACTTCCTGTGGTGTCACTTCGGGGTGAGGTCCAATGACATCACTTCCTGTGATGTCATCAGAGGTCAATGGTCGTGTGATGTCACTTCCACTACCCCAGGCATTTTGGTGAAATGACGTACCTGGTTACTGCCATAGAGCAGAGAAATAAAACACACATCCACAGGATAGGCAGTCCTATGAATACCAATCCTAATACAGCAAACAAAAACATTTCAGCAAAATAATTTTGCTGAAATAATTTTTTTTATTTCATTAGGATGGCATTCATAGGGCTGCCTGTCCTGTGAATGAGGCAAACACATCCTGTTTATTTAGCAGGACGTGTTTGCCTTGCTCTTGGAACTGGATTCCTGAGGTCGATTAGTGAAGGGTTAGCCCTTTCAACCTCTCGATCAGGGTTTGATTCCCAGCCTGTCTTTTTTTCTGGAGGCCTCCATTTTTTTTTTAAAAAGCAATATTTGAAGCACCAAAAGAAAACTGGCAGGGACTCCAACCCAGGCCGTGTGGCTGAAGGGGCTAGCCCTTCATCAATGGACCATATGAGTCCCTGGTAATCACAGTGCTCTTTGTCATGTTTTTGTACAGTACAGCAGTACAGCAAAGAACAATGTGAAAGCAGGTAAGGAAATAGATCACATGAGTTCCTGAATGACACGTGTGATCTATTTCCTAAAGGACACGTGTGGTCTATTTCCTCAGCTGCTTTCACAGTGTTCTTTGCCGTGCTGTACAACAAGATGGCAAAGATCACTGTGATTACTTGGAGCTCCTGTGGTCCAGTGATGAAGGGCTAGCTCATTCAGCTATGCAACCTGCGTTGGAGTCTTTGCCTATTTTTGTTCTGGTAGTTCAAAATTTTAGGCATCCTAAAAAAAGTACGGGATGGGAATCAAACGTGGGTTATGTGGTTTAACATGAGTCCATTTGCAAGAGAAAGGCAAACACGCCCTGTTAAATAAACAGGACATGTTTGCCTCATTCACATGTTCACAGGACAGGCAGACCTATGAATGCAATCCTAATACAGTACACAAACGTATTTCAGCAAAATCATTTTTCTGAAAAGTGTTTGTTTGCTGTATTAGGACTGGGATTCGTAGGACTGCCTGTCATGTGAATGTGTGTTTTAATTCTCTGTGGTCCGGCAGTAACAAGCGCAAGCTCCGAGTAGGGAACTTCTGCTTGATTACTGCAGTAAGAGCAGGGAATTTAAGAAACAGATCTTACTGTTTCCATATACAAAATGGATGCCCCCAAGTCCTTTAAAAGCAGGACTTTTCAGCAGATTCACAGCTTCTTTTTCATAGAAATGTTTAAAAAAAAGTAAATATATATTTTTAACTATGGCCAATAGTTTTAAACGTTAACATTTTTTAGAGAACGTCCCCTTTAACCACTGGGTCTGATTTACAAAGCGTTTTTCTATGGGATTGCGCACTTGAATAATGCTTTTGCAATGAGGCCCATTGTGTTTTCAAATAGTTATGTTCACAACAGCATTAGTGTAAAAACATTGTCCTTCATTACAAGCTTTGCACTAAAATGCCAGTAATTCTGACATGCTGGTATTACCGTCTCTGGCAGGGTGACTGCCGGATATACCAGCGTATTACAGGTCCTCAGGTGCACACACACACACCCCTGCTGGAAACGGTAATACCGGCACACCAGAATAACCGGCGTCGGCAGCAATCTGCTGGTATTACCAGCAGAAATGTGCCAGTAATAGTGATACCAGCTCCCAAACTGCCAGAATTACCAGCACCGGAATTACCGGTGCCAGAATTGGCATCACAGCCAGAGTGGGAAACTCGCTGTTGACCAGCTATTAAAACTAAATCCACTTTGAATCCCCCACTTCCAACTGCATCCACTACAAGAGGAGGTGCTAAAATGTCTGGGAGCAAGAAAGCAAGAGTTCCTTTTGTCCGCCTAAGGAAACCAATGTTTTCGGAGGTGAAGCTGGCTGCACTGGTGCAGCATGCAGAAGCCCTCCTTGCGGTTGACCACAGGAGGACCAGCCAGAGGAGGAAGATAACCATCTGGCAGGAAGTGTCTGAATGGGTCACAGCCTTGGGGACTGTCCCCCGCACGCCGAGGGACTGCCATACTCAGTGGGACGGCTTGCACCCAAGGGCCCGCAATCTCCTAGCAAGATAGCAAACAAACAAACAGACAAGATACAGGAGGGAATCTCCTGCTACAGGGGGAGGGATGTGGTACCCCTAAACCTCATGCCTTGGGAGGTGGGGTGTAGTTCCATCCTTTGCATGGAGGGAATAAAGGGAGTCAGGACAACAGAGGCAGGAGCTGGGACCCAGGGTGATGGTGGCAAGTACAACAAACCCCATGTAAATGCAAATGTTGAGTCCAAATACATGCATCCCCAGGCAGAGAAACACCAAATGTGTAAGGGAACAGGTCCAACGTGTGTCAGTCACAGTAAATTACCCGATCACACACATATGCCAGTGGATGCAGGTACGTATCCATGCACAAGCACTGTTGCCAAAATGTACAGCCCTACACATGGACACATGATGAGCACCCATGTGTGCCAAGGGAAAACAGGACAGGAATCATAGGCCCACCACACACACAACAACAAGCCACCTTGGCAGACCAACAGTCAATTTGCACACACACCACCCACATATACAAGTACACATCAGAGCAAATAGACCAAAGAAGCCACATGACAAGAGCAAGACACGCACAATGTAGCATGAGTGTAATGCAAGCCCACAGATATGACTCCCAGAAGACTAACAGCATCCTCATCTCTCCCCAACAGGCACACAGTCCTCTGACAGTGATGCAACTAGACCGTCCAGCAGCTGCAGGCAGATGTGCGTAGGCTGCACCATCTCCATCTATGGTAGGCCCCAACACCTCCAGCTGTGTCAGCCCCCCCACCTCCAGCTGTGGTAGCCCCACCTCCTCCAGCTGCAGCTGCCCCACCATATCATTGCCAACCACTGATGTAAGTGGCACAGCAAGCAGCAGTGGTGCGTGTGGCTGCTGCCATCACCATACCCATGGTCAGTGTCGCCACTGTCCCTTCTGTGTCCCCCACACCACCATGGAACAGCAGCCACTAAGCCATCATGGCAGATATACCACAGACGAGAAGGAGGATGATGACACCCCATACCTGAAACCGTGTTTCAGCCCCACACCACACAGCCCCCTCCACTGCCACTGCCCAGTATCCATTCCTTTGATGCCTGCCTGCGCACAATTGAAGAGCGCCACACGGAACTCACCGGACTTGCACACCAGCAGCTGGCCGAAAATCGACTCATGCATGAATGCATACAAGCCTCTAGCTGCAGGAGTGCCCAGTCTAGAGGCCACGCCACTGCCACCTTCTTCACCCTTGGCCAAAGAGTGCATGAGGGCAATAAGATTGCCTCTGCTGAAGCCAAGAACCATGAGCCATACATGTGGTCGATACTCCCAGCACGGAAGACCAAAGAGCCGCTCGCATCGACTCCGGCCCCCAATGGAGTCTGTAAAGTGCCCCATGCCAAAGAGCTTGTGCAAGTGAATATAACTGACTGAGTGCTAAACAGGGTGTTTATGGTGGGGTGGGGTGTTTGGGGAGGGGTATTTGGACAGGGAGAAAGGGGGTGTTTAGGGAGGGGTAGAGATGGGTGTTTAGGGTGGGGGTAGAGGAGTGTTTGGGGAGCAGGGTTGTTTGGGGAGTAGAAAGGGGGTGTTTGGGGAGGGCGGTGTAGGGCTTGTGTGCATTTACATTGTTAGTTAATACATAGTTGTCGCCTGCATCAGTGACTGGTCACTACTTTTTTTTTAAAAAAAGTGTTTACTATGATGGTGCATGATGACCAAAAAGGTGCAGGGGCTGTACAGAGGTGAGGGAAAACTAAAAAGAATGATCAATCAGTTCTTGGTAGGCCATGCACCCATCCCTGGCCTCTAGGCGCACATCATTATCATCTTCTGGTAGAGGAATGTCCAGATCTGCGGGCAGGGGTATGTTGCGCCTGATGCAGGTGTTGTGCAAGATTGCACGGGGCAGGACTATCTACCCCACCTGCTCTGGTCTGTACCCCCAGACCCATGTAGGCATAAGCCACGGAAGCAGCGGGTATCCAGAGTCACCTCCAAGGGCTAAGGACAGAGGTATGAGTAATGATGCTTGGCAATGGTGTCACCTGTGAAGGCAGAATCTCAATGGTCAGTCTGTGCATGCATGTCCCATGTCTCATTGTGTCACACTGTTTCACGTTACATCCCTTGCATACATATTGCACTCTGCGGGGGGTGTTGCATTCTGGTACCTGTAGTGCATTGCATGTGGATGTCCTGTTGGGTTGTAAATGGCCTGCTCAATGACTGCTACATCTCCAATCATGTGATACTCCTGTGTGTTGTGGCCTGTGAATTGACGGGTGGGCTGGTGGGTCCTGCATGTGCAGGGTGCTCTCCAGACATGCATTTGGGAAATGTTTGTGTACCCCCCTTTAGCCTGTCATTCATGCTGCTAGGAAGATGGTATTGTACATGTACTCACCCAACAGCCAGGTATTTTGTCCTCTGTGACGCTCCATGTAGGCTGGCAACGTGCTGTTCCGAAGGACCATCGCATCGTGGGTTCGTCCTGGAAATCGGGCACAGGAGTGCATGATGGTAAAGTCGGTGTCACAGATAACCTGGAGATTCAGAGAATGGAACTGCTTCCGGTTCATGTAGACTTCCTCTGGGGCATGGGGGGGCACCAGTTTACCATGCGTGCAGTCCAATGCTGCCACCACATTGGGTATACCTGCAATTGCTTAGAAATGGGCCTTAGTGGCGTTGAACTGTGTTTGGGTGGTGGGGAGGGCTATGTGCTTGCCTACACGGCACAGCATGGCCTCCAGCACCTGTACCAGCACTCTGGAGAAGGCAGCCTGCGAAATGCCATGCTGGAACATGCCACTGGCCAGGAAGTGCAGGACCAACACCAGTTTTAGAAGCAGTGGTATGGCTGCCTTGATGCTGATCCTGCTTTTAAAGTCAAGAGGTCAAGTAATGTCTCCCTTTTTAGGCGGTACAGGGTTAGTATCTGCCGGTCAGTTAGGGCCCAGGTAATGGCCCTTGTGCGAGGCATCACTGCACGCCTCTGCCTTCCCATCATCCTCCTCCTCCTTCTCTCACTGGCCTCCTATTGCCTCTGCTGGTACTCCAGCCCCTACAGCTGTAGATTGACATGTAGCACCACCAGCTCCATGTTTGCAGCAATGAGTCACAGCATAGTTATGTTGGGAAATGTTTTTGGTGTAGGTGTGGCTGTTTTGTACTCTTGCTGTATGCACAGTGTGCACCTGGGTGGGGTGGATTAGGTGCATCTGTGTCCTCATTTCCTTCACCTGTGTCTGAGGTGTTGTTATCTCCGCCCTGGATTTGCCTTATTACCGGCAAATCCAATTGTGTAATGTGCTGTTGATGATACCGTTGTGCCGGTATTACTGGTGCAGGTTTTCAGCCCATCTGGTATTTTCATTGCCAGTATTACCGGCACCGGTAAATACAGATGAGGTGATACCGGCACCGGTCAAAGTGCTGGTAAATGATATTACCGGCACATTTACTGTATTCCAGCAACCTTGTAATGAGGCCCATTGTCATTGTCCTGCATTACATTCTAGCACAATAGTCAATGCTAGTCCTTGTTGCTTGGTTCAATAAAATAGTTTATAATCCATAAGGAATACTACCGAAAATGTTAGTATAGTATTAGTACAGTGATATAGAGCCGACAAGTGTTTTGCGCTACCTTCTCTTTATCAAGGCCATGGAGGCAAGAAGCGATAGGGATGGGTGAAATGAGAAAGCTTTCATCAAAAACTTTTACTACTGCTATTTTTGCTTTCCTCCTTAAGGTAACCACAAAATGAGTTTGTCATTGTACATTTTTTGTTATATATGCATCGTATTCATTTGTGAAAAAAGGCCCTTATGTTCATTTAGAAAATGTCAATTTTTCACCAGGAGTTATAAATGTTCAGTTGTGTCACTTGTTCACCTCAAGGTCTTCTTTGGTTACAAACATTCTGGTCCCATGCCTAGATGTGGGTTGCTCGCTTGATTTATCAAATGCTACTGTTAACAAGACCATTACCCATGTAGAGATGATGTGGAACACATTTCCAATTTTTGTGCTGTGGAAAAATGCCTCACTTTAACCACACACCTTGCCATTTGCCAGTCCTAGTAATTCCAGAGTTTATTGATAGAGGAACTGAGCGAGAGAGAGACGGAGTGAGGAAGAGAGAGCGAGAGATAGAACATCGAAAGGAAGAGAGACAGACGAGAGTTAAACAGAGCGAGAGAGGGAGACAAACGAAGAGAGCGAGAACGAGAAAGAAACAGAGAGAGAGAGAGAGAGAGAGAGAGAGAGAGGGAGAGAGAGCAGACAAAGAACCAGAGGGAGGGGGGAGAGAGCAAGAGAAAGAGAGAGCAAAGAACCAGAGAGAAGGAGAGGGGAGAGAGAGAGAGAGAGAGAGAGGGAGAGAGAAAGAGAGAGCCAAAGAACCAGAGAGAGACAAATAACCAGAGACAGGAGAGAGAGAGCACGCGCACGAGAGAGAGAGAGACTGGGGAAATAACAGGGCCACCTGGAAAGTCATTCTGATGTCACTATATTTCCTGGCACCAGGAAGGAACAGCGCTAATCTATTTTATATCCTGTCACAGTGTTAAAAACTGCTGTTAGATCCCTTGGCAACACAGTCATCATGAGAATTATTTCTTGCAGAAAACTAATTTTACAGACAGCTACTGTGCGCTCACACATCTCGATTGGGCACCCAGTTTTATTAGTGGTGAGAGAACATATCCCTGAGTGCTGCGTCAGGCACTGAAGTGCTAGCTCAGTCATCAGCTCCATTTCAGAATGGTTTATAAAAACGATGAACTTTTGGTGAATTTGTTTTTAAAGATCTGGTACAATAAGAACCATTTGGCTCAAGATGGTGAAGGGAAGTTAACCCCGAAGCCTCCTGTCTAATGAGTGACTATCGTTCTCTGTGATTGAGGGCCTACTAGAATTTAGGTGAAACAACTGAAGTGTGAGTGGGGGCAGTTTCGTGCAAAATGTCACGACATTTTGAACTTCTAATATGCCACTTCAACAACCCACATGAACAGCTAACATTCTGTGATGAGTCTGGGCGCTCTCCAAAGCATGTGCCATTGACAGACAGCAAGGAGCGATCAGAGGTACAAGGCCCAGCGGTTCAAACCTCAGGGCAGCGTGTTGTTAAACATGATACTTCTGCTACCGAAATTCCTCCACAAAGGGTCATGGGTGGTAACGGAATGGCAGATGTTATTTGCGCCCAAACCAGGGCCATAGTCATGTTCTTTCTTCTTTCATTTGACACCACCTTCTAATAAAATGCCAACTCTGAGGACAAGTACAGAGAATTGACTAATCCCTCACCAATCATTCCTTAGACCCAGCCTCAGTCAGATTTTGCAACAACCTTTTCTGTTTTTCTGAACTGATATTAAAACGTCCCTCTTGGGCGTGCACTCACCCCGGCCCTCATTGACCTTCACTGGCTCCTCACCTTCACGTCTTGCTCCATCATCTATAAGGCATTCTCCCTCAAGTCACCAAGCTACCTTGTGGAGAAACTCAGCATCTCTGGCAGACAGCGCACCACCAGAAGCCAGGACACATGCATTCTTGAAACCCGCCGCTGCAAAAAGGAAAGGACCAGAAAACAAGTCTTCTCTGCCTATGGCCCAAGACTGTGGAACCTCCTCCTCATCATCATCAAAATCGCCCCCACGCTCCTTCAATTCAGAAAAGAACTGAAGACCCACATCTTCAAAGAATCTCTCTGCCTCAACCCCTAGGCCATCACATCGCCCCTCACGCCACCGACTCGCAAGACTCCACCCTCCCCTCTCCTCGCCGCCACCCGGTACAGCTGTGCCCCTCCTCTGTACCCCTCTGTATGCCTCCCCCGCTATATATCTGTTCTGTTGTTACCTCTGATGAGCGCTCTTTTATGCATCTGAACTGTTGTATACGTCTGTAAAGTGCTTCGTTATGTATCTCTATTTAATTCTTTCTTTTTTATTAAATCTGTATACCTTTGTAAAACGCTCTGTTGCTTCTCAAAGCCAGGTCCACGCTCAATAAATACAATAGTAATAATAATAATAATAATAAATCAGTCACTATCCTGCCTGGAAGATATGGCAGATCGACACTGTTTTTGGTCCCCACATAACCCTGAAGAATGAATTTGCTTTTAAAATTCACCCTCTCGGCGGGAAATGTATTAATACATCTTATCCAAGCAGGCAAGTTGCATTAAATTCAAAGCATGAAATAGCCGGCCCTCTGCTAAAAATCTACCCAGGCCTTTGCCGACCCAGGGTCCTATCAGCGAATTTCTAAGCTGCTTATTGCAACACAATTGCTAAAAAACAGGTGAGCAGAAAGATTTAAAGGACAGACTTCTACATCCTGCCAGTGGCTTTTCAGCCGCCTTAACTGATAATCTAAGGCTGATTACAAATGCTGTCTGTAATGCTTTTACTTGACCCATGGGTAACATTTGACAAGATACCTGTAGCAGACTGTTTCCTGCTGGACTGCTCTGAAATTGGCACGCGCCATTCCTTTTTGACCCCACACAGCCTGTCGCCCTTTGGCCTTTCGGATCCTTTGCCGAGTGCTAAAGTCCTCTGGGATCTTCCCAACCACCCCTGTATTTCTATATCTACCACCATCTGCTGATATGCTTGCTCTCATCTCTTGGCTGCCATTTGTTATACGCAGAAGGATGATGCCCAGATGCTCGACATCCCGGACAGAGTTATGGTAACCACATCCCTGGTTGTAGCGCGCTGTCACAGCTTCATCGGTCGTAGCCCGTATGCTCAAGCTCAGCCAATCCAAGAAGGAGGTGAGTGTTTTGGTGCAGGGTTAAAGGGGATGAAAGGCACCTCAGGGACCTAGTCTCTGACCTCTGTGTTCCTCTAATCAACAGCTCCTGGTGGTTCCCCACTCAAATTCGATTACATGGGGTGACCGACGTTTTTCCTGTGCAGGACCATGAGCATGGAATGCTTTACTAACTGAACTGCGTGACACAAAGACTCTGCTTGAGTTCAGGAAAAAATGTAAAACCTATCTCTTTAGCTAACTAGTTTTTGCTAATAGCTGCGCCCAGATGCAACTTGTTGCCCGGTCCTTTCTCTGAGGGGTATGCGCCATACAAATTTCTAAATACGTACATACATGCAATATGTACAATAGACTGCCCAAAATGTACTGTATGATTCTGGGGTATCACATGATTCTAATACCTCAAGTGAATGCTTACACCAACGTTTGCTTCTTTTACTCCAACCTTCGGTCTTGGGAAGTTCTATTTCTCTCTCCACCCCTCTGAAATATTGGTGCATATTCATTCATTTTATCATTTGTTATAGCACCTTTTACCAGAATTATGGCCCTGAAGCGCTTTTGGTTGAACTCCCTAAGAGGGAACAGAGTCCAAAAATGTGAGAGAATTTGGGAGGTGGTATTATGCGTGTGTGATTTTAGCCATTAAAGTTATGCGAGGGTGGCCAAAACCCTGGTAGTAGCCCATGTCTAAATGGAGTGTGTGTGTGGGGGCAGTGGGGGTATACTGTGGACTAAAGGGGGGATTGTGTTTTAGGAGATAGAGAATTATGTGGGAAGCTACAGTTTGAATCTTTGTTGTTAAATGTAGCTTTATTCTTATGGCAGTGGTGATGTGAAATAGCAGTTGTGTTATAGGTGAGTACAGGGTGTTAGTGGAGTGGGCCCGTGCCTTCTGCTAAGTTGCATAGATGCGGTGTGCGAGAGGAGATATGGGTCAGCTGTACAAACAACAATGGGCCTCATTCTAAGTGTGCTGGTCCGGTTTCAGGACTGCCACACTACAACTCTGCGGGCGGGTGCCCTACCCCCGCCAGGCCAGACTTGCCGGGCAGGACGGCTCCTGCATGCAGAGTTTTCACAGGAGCCCCGGCACCGTTAGCAATGGTGCCAGCGCTCCCTTGTCCCCATTCCCATAGAGTTCTGGGACTCTATGGCAATGGGGACTAACGAAATTACCGGCGCCTGACTTCCCGGCCGCCAGACTTGGAATAGCCCGGTGGCACTGGGGAGTCAGGCGCCTGTCATTTTTTACAGGTCTGGAGGCAACCCACCGGTATCACCGGCAGGGTTACCGCTGGGCCCGTAGTGAGGTCCAGTGTCTACTTCCTGGGTTCTGTCTATGTTCAAGGAGCAGTGCTCCGTTTCACAGGCGATCTAAGTGCTGGACGAATGCATAATACTCAGCCTCTGAGAGGTGCCAATATCTTTTGAAGATATTACTATGAGACCCGTCTATGCTTGGGTATGCCTGGATATCTCATATCCTCGCTCCAGCACATTGAGAAATCATTAGCAGACTTTCTCTCTGGCACAATAGCACACTGAGGGGAAACCGCATCTGCCCTCTGTACTGTTCTCGAGGCTGCCTCTTGGCTTCCTTCCGTGAGCAAACGCCATGTAAATCCCCATGCATTTGTCACAAGTTTGTTTACAAGGCAAGTCCATCCTTCTTGCCCTGTAGGTATTCTTCCAGCTTTAACCTGTTGCCAGCGCCACGATTGTGTATACCCTAAAAAGATTAGGGCTCATTTTCAGTGCATGCAGGCATGCCATGTTTGCTTTAGGAGTTTAGTAAAATGCATGGTTGCTCACTGAGTATGTTTAGCCGCCAGCGGGCTTAGACCCTGGGTACAGAAGAATTGTCCTCTTCAAAAACACACCATAACAAATGCAGCCCCTGCCACTTCGCTTGACAGCACTATGACAGCAGTGCAAGTGGGCATCCTTCAATGTTGCCATCTGCCTATACTACAGGATGCTACCTCGAATGCTTGCCAACCTCCCGGGCCTTACAAGGAATTTGGCCACAAAAGGATCATAGCATGCGCCTGACACATGCGGAAGGGCTGAACTCAAATGCAGTGCACCCCTTCAATTTTTGTTTGAATCCTAAAGCTGTATCACATGAGAGCCCGGACCTTCACAGGGTGCGATATCTCACTTACCAGTGCTGCTGATCTAGAGAGGACGAGGCGATGCGATCACACATGCTTGCATTAACTGCCCCGAAGGCAGGAACTCACGCACGTGCAAACTGGGAGATGATGGATGCTGCAGAGGGTTGTGTGGGCGAGCAGAGACAATGAAGTCATGCAGATTAAGGTTATCCAGTGATTATGCCTAATACAAAATAGGGAATGACATTTTAACTAAAAACAAATCCCTTAAAAAACTGATTTAAAAATAAATAAATATATGGGGATGGGATAAAGAGTTACATCTGGTGGGGAGGGATTTTGGGTGTGGTATTAAACATGCGGAAACAGCGTAGTCAGCCGGGGGCAAAATACATTTTAAAAAATGTATATTTTTCGGTATTTGCGGTCCGTTAAAATGTAATTCTTTTTTTGTTTTTTGTTTTTAAATCCCATGGATCCAGATTAAGCACCACTGGTGAGTCTGCATAGACACCTGCGTAACTTTGGAGCTGGCCCATGTGCAGGAAAGGGCAGCAGCACAAGTCACCGCGTGTGAGGCAATGGATGCGCACTGATAAATTGTGGCAACAAGTGGGTCAATGCAAACTCAGAGGTGCAAGAAGGCAGTGGACTTAGCGTTGTGCAGTGCCATTAGCAGACAGGAATGCCTGCTGACAGTCCACGCGAGAGACCCAAACTGCATAACCCTGTGCAGGAATTCACAGTAAATGAAAATTAGCTGACGTCTATTATGAGCCAGTCTTAAGTGAGCGTATGTAGCACTCATTCTTCATATAGGTGTCCAGGTACATATGCACGGACCATCTTCTGAATTCTCCACCTTCCCAGGAAGGGTACGCTCCTCCTCCTAAACCAAACCGCCAATATTTACCTGCTAAAGATTGTTACTGAGGATGTGGCAACTGGGAGTCACTATCCCCCTTGTCAGTGGCCCCTTTCAGTGCCCCTAGGGCGCAAAGGTGCAGGCTAAACAGTCTCGTTTTGCCACCAGGTGTATCTACATGCCCTAATTACAGCTACACTTTGGGCCGAACTTTTTTGCGCCAGCGGTTTGGCTAGGTGGTACGTCACGGGCGGTCACTCGAAAGATTAAATCAACCACTTAATTGTATTAAGAATAAGTACCTTTTCTCTCCACATGGTCCATCCTCGGTTATCTAAGGACATGGGGAGTAGGGCCCCAGGATACTCCGTTTCTGCCTTCTGCCCAGGCCTCCAATAACAATAGTCGATTTCTGTTGCACCTTCACCAAAGGGTAGAGGAGTGTTACCGTAACATAACGTAAGAAGTTCTGTCCCCATGTGCCCGCTCGCAAATTGCGACCCAAGGGCCCTGTTTGCTTTTGATCCCCCCACTATCAGCTTGAGCAAGTGGGTGGTCGCCCCTTCTCCATGGCGGCGGTGGAGTTGTGGAACTCTCTGCTTGTTTCTTTGAAGGCTACAGAGAATCTCCTTGCTTTTCGTCGGCTGTTGAAAGGGTATCTGTTTTGAATTTTCTCCTACTTCTTCTCACGCTAGTTTATCTTGTTACCTTCCGGTTCCTCTCAGCGCCAAGATGCTTCGTTGTACGTGCGCTACATAAAACTAATTAACAAGCTTTTTTATTTCACTCTATGGTGCGGCCTATCGGGTACTTTTACTCTATTGATATTTTTTCAAAATGCAAAAGTTATCTGTGCAGAGGGGATGTGGCCTAGCAGATGGACTCCATTTCATGGTAGGACCAAGGGGGATTTACATGTGATGTCAGTCCCTCGCTTGCTGCACCACAGAGAATTAAGGTGCAGCTCACAGATGAAGTCCAACAAGGCCGAACCATGCCCAGGGTCACTTGTGTTCTGATGCAAAGGGGTGGGTGCTCCAGTTGTTTTTGGTGGACCCACCAATTTGTGGCAGGACCAAGGCTGATTTGCGTAAAGTTATCCCACTTCAACAATGGGGCACACAAACTGAAAAACAATGAAATGAAAGGTTGCCGAGAGCAATGCCAGTGGCTATGATTAATTCAAAACTCTTCATCCATCACATGTCGGTTTCAGTTATCAACATGCTAACAACTGCTATGCAGTGAGTCACTCAGATCATAGTAATAATTGTGCAAGGGCTTTAGCTCCCCTCATGAATTAAATCAATGTATTAATCAAACACCCAGTTGTCTGACGTATTGTTGTTTTTTTCTCATTTAGTTATATAGGGTTGTATATTTTTATTTTTTATTTAGGTTCTTTGATTTTAATTTATTTAGCTGGTTAGTTACACTTACAAGGGCTTATCATGGTGTAACTATGTCAGGTCTTTATAGATATGAGAATCCATTAATGTTTCCTTTTCAGGTCTCATGGAATGAGATATGGCATAGAATGGTTATTATGCTCCCTATTGAGCAGGGTTGTCCAACTCCAGGCACCAACATGTCGGATTTTCAGGATACCTCTCATTAAAATTCATGAGATAAATTTGCATACAATGGGCCTCATTACGACCCAGGCGCTGGACCATGGTGCTAATAGGTGCTAACGGTCTCCGGCATGGTGGATGGCGGAATTACCGCCCCCATCACAAGGTTGGCGGGGGCGGTAATTCCCCATTCACCATTTGCCCTTCCCATTCCCATTTTGCCCCATAGGGCATAATGGGGATGGGGAAGGCGCTAATTACGGCACCGTAAATTACTTTTGCCGTAATTAGCTCCAAGGTCCCTTAGCGGGTTGGATTTTAACGCCTGCAAAAAGCAGGCGTTAAAGCCTCCAACCCGCTAAGGGACCTTGTAATCAGGCGCTAATGGTTTAATGGCGCTGACGCTCTTTACGGCGCCGTTAAACCATTAGCGCCAGGGTCGTAATGAGGCTTAATGACTCTAAATATATACAATTTTATTCTCATAAATATTAATGAAGGGATACTGAAAACCCCTTCATAATTATGGCCCTCAAGGCCTGGAGTTGGACAACCCTGCTATAGAGCCTGGGTCAAGACTGATTTGCATATGCTTGGGCTCGTGTGTAACACAGGTGAGTTAAAAAAAAAAACAGACTGAAATTCACCCAGAGGAATGTCTAGTGTTTAAAAGGGGTTTGATCACGCATTTCAATATATCACTTATTCATTTTCAAGTGAGTTTCTCTGAGTTTCAGAGGGCATGCCAAAGAAATGGTCATGACTTTACTCTATCTAGGGGCTTAATCTGCATAGCACAGATGATGTCCATTAAAGTAGACATACAGCTGGTGTTCCTTTAAATTCCCATGCACATTGAATGTGGGCCAACAGTTCTGCAAGGTGAGCTCCATTTGTGAGAACGGTAATGACTCATTTCTAAAGGTTTGCATTCTTCTGAAATGGCAAGACAAAACCAGTTACAAATGATCCAATGGGAAGCTACCTTTGAAGAATTTCCAGGTATTAAGAAGCATTGACCCAAAACTTACACCCATCTTTTCTTTATTTGGCCAGTGAGTTTTATTTGTGAATGTGCAACCTTTTTCAGCCATGGAAAAGCTTTCACAGAGCACACCCCGGGGCTCAGAGACCAGTGCAGGAGTACAGGAGAATGGAGAAGCATAGTTACTAAGGGAACAGCTAGGATCAGAGTCCAGCCTTCAGGAATAAAACACATTTGCATAGAGAGGTTTTCTGACTTCTTCCTTCGAGGAGAGGGATATTTTTGGGGCTTTCAGGAGTGATCCCTTTTCCATTTGGATCCAAGTTGAACTTCTCTTGTTCACTCGTGGTGGGAGTTACTCAGATCTCAGATATCGCAGTCCTGCCTTCCCCCACCTCATAATAAACCAAAGCCAAATCTGTGCGTTGCCTTAATGCTAACATTTTGGCAGCTGTACTATTAATGGTGGCAACACATTCAAGTTGCAATTAAAGCCCATAAATCTTGTAAAATACCAGGTTATTATTGTACTCCATTAGATCTAATTAATTTTGATCATAGCTTCCATACTCTAATATTGTTGAATGTTTTAATAAAATACCCTTATCCTTTTTATTTATTTATTTTATTCTTTAAAGCAGAGACCTAGATCAAGAGCAGCGGAGCGCTGTACAGAGTGTGGAGAGCCAGCATTTGGGCTCGCATCTTTTAACAGTAGCGCAGTACTGTGATATCTGTGTGTCGGTATGTGCGTCCAATGGAATTAGTCCTTGGTGAGATGTTGCTGAAAGAGCCATGTTTTGAGAGATTTGCAAAAATTGAGAATTGTGGAGGCATTCTGAGCCGACACCGGGATTGAGTTCTAGAGGGGGTGGGTGCATGACAAGAGGATTGTTTGCAGGTTTTCTTTTCGCAGACGAGTTGTGATTCACGTCAGTTGGTTGATTTGCTGCGCAAGAAGCATGTGCCGCTAGATATGTGGAGCTTAGCTGCCAGATACACTGGTGCACTACGTGTGACTGCTTTGTAGATGATACATGCAATCTTGAACAATACCCTGGTTTGGAGTAGAAGCCAATGTATTTTGCGTAGGATGGGGGTAATTCAGTCAGATTTCCATGCTCCCGTAATGAGATGGGCTGCAGCGTGGTAGACTGCTTTCAGGGGAGCCAAGCGAGAAACTGGGAGCCCTGTCAGGAGAACATTTCCCCCATTGATGTGCGAGACCACAAGGGCCTGCACTACGCCTGGAAGTCCTACGGCAGGATGAATGGTTTGATTTTTCAAAGGGTAGAGGTTCAGAGCCAGGCTGTTTGGCCCTTCTTGGCTATGTGTTTCTGTAAGGACAGATTGCTGTCAGTGGCGAAGCCTAAGGATTCTGCACAGTCTGAGAGTTGTGGATGAAATCTTTCTAGGTACATTTAATTGCGTCTCGGGAGAATAGCTCAGGGGCAACGTGCTCGCCTTGGAAGCAAGACAACCCAGAGCAACACAGGTTTGATCCCCGGGTCCGTGCTTAGAAACCTCTGGTTATTAAGCACGTTATAAATAACCTATCATACTATATTATCATTGAGCCTTTGTTGGACAAGTTGTTTTTAAGTAGGCAGACCAATGAGAAGAAATTCAGTCTTGGATGGGTTTAGTTTGAAGTAGGCAGTCGACATCCTGGACTGGATGATGGCTGGGCAATCGCGAAGATGAATGATGTCCTGCACGCTGCTTACTAGCATGTACAACTGAGTATCGTCTGTGTATTGGTGGATGGCTATATTGGGATCATTGAGAAGAGTGCTCTGAAGCTCCATATAAAGGTTAAAAAGGATTGGTGAGAGGATGGAGCCTTGTGGGACTCCGCATGAGACCTGAAGTCGGATAGAATGCAAAAAGTTCATCTGGACAGCTTGGTGTCTGCCTGAGAGGTAGGAGGTAAACCAATTCAGGGCAGTGCCAGAGAATCCCATCCTGTCAGCAAGGAGGACGAGAAGGATGCAGGGGTCGACGGTGTTGAATGCCTCTGAGAGGTCAAGGAGGACGAGAAGGCATGAGCGAGCCATCCTTATCCATGATTTGGAGAGCATCCTCCACCACCTGCATGGTGGCTGTCTCGATGCTACACTTTTGGTGGAACACTGACTTAAAATCTTTTAGGAGGTGGAGTTTTTCGATTCTGCAGAGTAGTTGTGTAGCATCTACTTTTTCCAAGATTTTGCCAATAAACAGGAAGTTTGTAATGGGCCTGTAGTTGTTAAGGTCGTCTGGATCTAGGGTTGGTTTTTCCAAACAAGATTGTATGAGATCAGTCTTAAGGGTGTCCGGGAATGATCCTTCTGCGAGGGAGGCATTGATGATGCTGAGTAGAGCATTGAGCGCTGGGCCTGTCAATTGTTTAATGAAGGAGACCGGAATCATATCATCAGAGTAAGAAGTTGGTTTGAGGGAGGCAATAACTTTTTGTAGATTTGGGTGAAAGAGAGGAGAGAATTTGGTCCAGGGGGGCAGTGTGCGTGCCGGGGTGCACGGGATGCACAGGATGCTAATGCTATGAGAGGTTGATTCAATGGTCTCTCGAATTTTGTATATTTTTTAAACAGAAAATTTGTTGATTCTGTCGCTTTTTTCCTAAGTTGCTGTAAGCCCAGGGGTCAGGTGAGGGTTTGGTACAATGTTTTACTACTTCAAAGAGGGCTTTGCTCTTGTTAGAGGCTGCCAAAATGGTGGTGGAGTAGTAAGCAGCTTTGGCAATCAGAATCCTACGGTTTCCATGCAGAAACTTGAGGCTGGTGATGTCTCCCGAGTTATGGTTTTTGCGCACTGTTTCTCTAGGGTTCTGATTGAGCATTTGTTGGAGGCTAGCTCGAGGGTCTACATGTGGCTGATGATTTGTTCTTAGCCGGGCTAGATTTTAAGGGGGCATGAGTGTCCACCAGTTTCATAGCAGAGTTGCTGAATAATTCAGGGAGGCCAGACGCATTCCCTGTGGTGGGGAAGTCTGCAAAGTTTGCTTCCAAATCATCGACCGGGAAGGTTTTGAATGAGGGACGTTGAGAGAGGGGGCGTTTAGCCTGACCTTTGTGAGCTGTAGTCAAGTGGGTGACTGATAATGGGATGGTGGAGTGGTCAGAACAGTCAAGTGGGATAGGGTCTGCACAGGTGATGCGGGAGGGTGATGTGAAGACTAAGTCTAGGGGGCTGCCTTTGTTGTGTGTGGGGGAGAGCACAATTTGCTTAGTGTCCATGGGAGCAGTAAGTGCAAAACGTGTGCTTCGAGTGTGGTTGTCAGCCAGTGACTCAGGGACATTAAAATTGGCAGAGGAGAGCAAGTTGCAGATGTCTGCAATGAAAGAGTCACAACTGTGAGGTCGTCTGTAGATGAGGTGGAAGGTGATGGATTAATTATGCAGTAGAGCGAAATTAGTAGACACGTGATTGAAATGAGCTTGTTCTGGGAGAGGGGATGATGGTGCCTGGCCAATAGCGCATGTGGATGATTGCCACTGCGCCTCCTGCCCTCCCGGCCGGTCGGCATGTTGGATGCAGTAGACTTGGGGGTAGGAGAACGTCAAAAACATGTAGGGAGGATGGGGTAAACCATGTTTCAGTGATGAACAGGGCATCAAGGTTGTGCAAAATGAGGTCAGTGTTCTCTGCAGTGTGAGCGACTGCTGTGTGTGTATTGATCAACATGAGAGGGCGTGTGCATGTGGTCAGTGGGTATTGGATTGGTGCAAGGGCAATATTCATGGCATTTGCTAGGGTAGCTTGCCGGGGCTGCCCAGGGCACTTGACCTTTCGAATCCTAGTGAGAGTGGGGATGGGGTGTTGAGGGAGGAGACACATGGTGAGTAGCAGCAGTAGAAATTAGTTTGTAGGTGAATTGTAGGATAGCGGGTCAGGCCCTTGGCCCTATCAGACAAGAGCAGGCACAAACAGTTGAGGATCCTGTCTTCGCATTTCCTTTGCTGAGGATGCCAGTGATGAGGACGCTTAAGTAGGACTTATTAAATAGTTGGTGGGTGGAGCAGTAGGGACCAGCACCCTACTCAATGCTGTCTGTTTGGAGCTGGTCTACAGTCCTTAAGTGGAGGCTTGGAAGGTGTGAAAACTGAAGGTGGGCGGAGCAACTGAGTGGCAGGGCTTGGTCACATGACCAACAGCCTACTCAATGCGGTCTGCCTGGAGCTGGCCTGCAGTTCTTAAGTAGAGGCTTGGAAGTCATGAAAACTGGAGGTGGGTGGAGCAACTGTTGCACCTGTTTCTTGATGTACAACCATGATTATAGCTCTTTTAGAAAAGGGACATTTAGAATCCTAAAACCTAAAGGCCAATGTCTCTGTTACATAGCTCCTCTCAGCTGCTTTCTCATAAGGTATATAATGGGCTAGTCAGTGAGGGAGTTTCCAACTGCAGTGAGAAAGAAGGAAAGTAGAACATTTCCTGCAGATCAGTGCATCACTATTGTTATTTTCCATCATCATTACAAGTGGATGTATCATGCAGACAATGGCATTAGTATGTGAAATACACACCAACTTCCTTTTATAATTGTGTTGGAAGCGTTTTTGGAATATTAAGATTTGTATGTAATGAAATAAATCCGATTTATTTTTGCATATAAACATTGGCAAATGTAAGTGGTAAGAATTGTGACAATTACAGTAGGCAGGAGAAAATATAATAGTACTGATTCCAGTAATTTTGCCTCCAGTAATACACAGCAATCCAGTTGCAGAATTGCTTAGAGGGTTCCTTCTTGTTTGGAGCAGACATAATAGGCTAGTAACACTGGTTAGATATCATTCTATATTGTCAAATTATCAGTACAAGTTTAGAGGAGAGTAGGGGACATGGGAACAAGCATTATGTTTACTCTTGTTAATCTCTACGCAAGAGCAAATAATGCTCCAATGTATTCAGCTTTCTTAGACCTCTCCACAGACTTTGATATAGAGAATACTCAAATGCTGTATATAATTCTGGAAGAAATAGATGTTCAATCATAGCTATTGAGAATCCTAATAATTATACATGATCAGGGAGGCCGGGGGTGCGGTCAAGCAGGACATTCCTAATCAGAAGCAGAGGGATATAGGGTTGTGTTCTCCATTTTAAATATATACACCGCAGCACTACAGGACACTTGGGAACAATCAACATTTGATGCTCCTTATGTAAGTGTGTGAGCAGGGCCACTTTTATCATATGCAAAAACTAAAGGAGATAGAGGCCTGTCTGAGAGATTAGGAACTAAGAAACAACACTGAAAGGGGGGCCACTTCCAGTAGTTTAAAATCATTTTAATCATAGATCCTTAATCTATTAATTGTCATACAAAACATCGTTAAAAAACACATAAAAATATCATTGTGTACCACTTGTATACATAAGACAAACACTGCCACTAGATGTGGCCAGGGTATCGTAATGCTCAGAAGTAATACAATGTTTCAATTCCTAGTGTTTCTTCTGATTCTGAAAAACAAAGGTCAGTTTGCATAAACAGTTTTAGTTCATTGCGTTGGTTTCATCTGTCATTGTGTTCACCATTACACAATATAAACTCAACATGTTTCTGTTCTAGGGGGCACAAATCCAGAACATTCATCAGGAGTTGACCCTGGTTTCTTATGTGCGTACAGGTGTTACAATTGCACTCAAATTTGGGGTGTAGGTTTTCTAGTTTCCTTTCCTTATCAGATAAAACAAAGATAAATCTATTATGAGTTATAAATCCTCAAGATATATTTAAACTCATCACTAGAGTGATACCCTGCAACAGATTCACATTTAACTTTGCCGGTGTATGTAGAGGGCGACGCCAAATTTGTGTAATGGCGGTAGGCGCTGAATGCGTCCTTCCTAGTCCCTGTGGGGCGAAAGTGCAGATGTAAAGTATGCCTCTCGGGTCGCAAAAAATACAGCCATAGGTAATAAACCCATGGGTTACACAGAACAAGGGCAATAGCATGGGGAGATGTATCATTTGAGTGGCGGCGCACTCACCTTACTGAGAAGGCTGAGCAGTAAAGGTAATCTGTGAACAGCTTGGAAGAGTCGGTGGTCTACCATATGGATCCTTCCAGAGTAGAATAACTGTGGATATAGATAATAACTTCAGTAATCTGGAGATAGCAGGTTTAAAGTCCTTCAAGGGGAGTTCTGAGCGAGCTGTGTCCCAACCTGCGAGTTCCATGTCAGCGTGTTTGAATCCTGCTTGGGTATTATGGTACTCCACTACAGCCGGACAATTACTAGAAGGAAACATATACATACAGCCATGTATCGAGTTTCTAAAATGTAAACAGCGCTCAGGTAAATTAGTAATGTCCTTTATATAGGGGGCCTTACCTCTAAAGTGAATACTGGGGAAATAGTAGGTAGTCCCGAAGGATTCGATTCTAGGATGCCTCCGGTGTTTGGCAAAAGAGTCGCTAGATGGATCTTTGGCGTCGTGCGCATTTGGATCTCATCGGTTTTTGTGAAGACGTGCAGTTTCTCTTTGTAACTGTTATAAGATAAATAAGTAGTTCTAATCATCTCCGCTTTCAAAACGCTGACTCTAATGCCGAGAAAACTAGTTTGTCAATCGCTTACCGGGTACGACTCGTTCACGGAGCTCGAGGGTGTTCACTGTGAATTCAGTGCCACACTGTTGTAGCAACCGTTGCTACGTAACGGTGAGTATAGATAACGTATGCAGGAATTTTCTATTTTGTTAGTGTGTCGAGGGAGAGTGCAATTTTAGAGTTTATGGATCCTAAGACAACTCATACCACAAAGCCAACTACGGGCGAGCATATGGCCGTGTTAACACGTCAGGAGGGTGAAATTATATCACTCTAAAGTTGTATACTCCCGGGACCAGATAGAGGCAGCACATGGACATTTGTTAAAGAGGTGCACACCCGGGGTTCCTCTACCATTTTGAGTCACTTTTATCATAAGCAGACAATGTGGCTTTTTTAGGGAGAACACAAAGGACCCATCAGCAACTGCTAGATGATTACACAGGGTTTATGAAATCACATGACATTGTAATTAATGTCTCAAAATCTGCTGTAGTGTCACTTAAGCAGGGACTTAAATTACGTGACATGGTAGCTAATGTCTAAAAATCTGCTGTAATGGCACTTAAGGGGGACACAATTAGCAACCCCATTTATACAGGAGGCTCGATGATTCCACCTGTTGATAAGTACGATCATTGGGAACACATGTTACTAAGCTACCGAATGTGACAGAACATCTCTCTAACATAGTAAGCCTATGGCCCAAGTGACTGTTAGGCTTCTCTGATTTGCAAACCATATTAAAGAACACTCAAAACACATCATGTTGAGAGTTTATACAGCTAAGACACATTCTATAGCCCTTTGAGAAGACAGGATTCAGGGATCTGAGCACCATAAAGAACTGCTGAAAGTGGAGAAGGTTTTTTGCTAAGTCTGTACTAGGATTGCTCTTTTCTGCATCTAAACATAGTGAATTGGGTTGGGGATGTTTAGGAGGTGATGGAAACATTGCACTGCCCTTGCTGTGGCTCTCAACCTGGGCTAATGGACATGCACGAGTAGTGGAGTAACCCCCTTTCATCAAACTCAAAATGGGGCGTGGTTTGCATAATGTGACAGGTGGCCACGCCCCCTTTACCCGGAAGTCCCGCCCTAACCGGATGTCCCGTCCCTTGGGGTGTCCATGGTAACGCAGGTCCCTCCTTACCGGATGTCCTGTGCTGTAGTGACGTCATGTGTTGTGTTGAGGGGCGTGGTGGTGTAGGAAAGGGCGTTTCCGGGGGGGTGATGTCGTGGGTGAGGTAATATTTTGGGGGATAGGCGTGGTCTAGCAGGTGTGGTGACATCACGGGCGTGTCCCTGAAGTTTCCCCTAAGGCCTAACCCAGTAGTGACGTCATGGCTTGTGTTTAGGGCGTGGTGGTGTAGGAAAGGGTGTTTCCCAGTGGTGATGTCGTGCATGAGGTAATATTTTGGGGGCTAGGCGTGTCCCAGCAGGGATGGTGACATCACGGGCGTGTCCCTGATTTTTTTTGTAAGGCCTAATCCAATAGTGATGTCATGGCTTGTGTTTAGGGCGTGGTGGTGTAGATAAGGGCGTTTCCCGGTGGTGATGTCGTGGATGAGGTAATATTTTGGGGGCTAGGCGTGTCCCAGCAGGGATGGTGACATCACGGGCGTGTCCCTGAAGTTTTTTCTAAGGCCTAACCTAACAGTGACGTCATGGCTTGTGTTTAGGGCGTGGTGGTGTAGGAAAGGGTGTTTCCTGGTGGTGATGTCGTGCATGAGGTACTATTTTGGGGGCTAGGCGTGGTCCAGCAAGGATGATGACATCCCTCTGGGGTCAAGGTCCAGGGTTTTGATGAGATGATGTAGGTATGAAGTTGTGATGTCAGGGGGGCAGGCCGGGGGGCGTTGTGGGGGTGATGTAGTTGTGGGTCCTCCCCTAGGGGTGGAGTATGGTGTATATATATACAGAAGGAGCTCTGGAGAGAGGTAGACGGCGCTCTTGGAGTCTGACTGTACTATTTGCATAACGCTTAGAATACCCCTGAATCATGAAGCGTTACAGCTACTACTCTAAGAATACAGGAGGGGAAGACGTCAGCAACACCGCTGAAAAGGCTGATAGTCCTAGAAGTCCGACAACAATAATTCCTGTAGCTGACGAGGAATCGCAAGGTCCCACTTATAGTGGAATGGCGTATGAGGATGAGTTGAGCCAGGGCATTTTTTTAATGAATCTGGGTGATATGACACCTCCTGATTCTTATCCATTTAAAGATGCTGATGGTGTAGAGGCTGGTATAATGGATGCAGACTATACAGAGGCCGATCTGAAGGCTATGGACGAATCTATGAAGACTTCTGAAGAGCCTTTGTATGCGGATCTGGGGGTTTTGGACGAGCTGTTTCCAGAGGTAGCCATGACCCCGGATTTGGAAACAAGCGCTGATGAAGATAGGCTGTTTATGGAGACAGCAGATGCTGTGGAGGCCGGTTTGTCTATGGATGCAGCTGTTGCTATGGAGGCGGAGGCGGAGGGACCTGTTCTGTGTAAATTGGTATGTAGGAAAAGGGGTGTGTGTGTGTGTGTGTGTGAACTGTGTTAAAAAAAAAAAAAAAAAAAAAAAAAAAATATATATATATATATATATATATATATATATATATATATGTATTGAATAGTTACATTTCTTTCTTTTTTGAATTGCAGAAAACGGCAGATAAAGTTGACGGTACTGAAAGTCAGCGGTCTTCATTTTATACCGTCAATTTTTACTGTGTGTGCTGTTCAAAAATGATCGAAAGTCCAGCAACACAAGCCCGCAATATGTGTAAGAAGTGTGTTTGTTTAAAGCGCTTTGAAAGTTCTGATGAAGAAGAAGAGGAAGCTATGACTTTTTTGGAAACCTCAACTGTTCAGGCTTTTGCGGCCTGTGTAGTGAAAGTGTGTTTGAAGCGTGATTATTACCGCTGGTGTTATGGACATAAAAGCGATGACCCGCAACAGGATGCTCATGACTGTTTACTTCTGAATTATCACGCTAGAGCAGTACGTTGGATATGTTTTCTGTTGAATTCATATAAAGGTTTTCAGCTGCTTAAAGCTGTATATAAAGGCATGGGCATGCGTGTACATGCTAGTATGGAGAGTGTTCTATCTAAAACATGGATAGAAATATACCATTGCCGCAATCCCGAGAAAAAATTGAGATCTTTACACATGGCTGGTCCTGTGCGTTTTAGAAACAGGGTAGCCCGTTTAATGGATAAAGATTTTTGTGACCTATACACTTTTGGGAATGCCCTGAAGCCTTGTGTAGCACGCCATAGACTGTTTTAAAGAGAGAGGAGAAATAAACAGAGTTTTGTTTCTTATATGTGTATATTTGTTTCTAGGATAAGATTTCTGAAGGGCCAGCAAGGCGTGTGGATCGTGAACTGAAACCGGGCCGTGTATGTGTGGAAAAACTGTTATACGCTATGCTGAAAGAGCGGATATCGGAAATTGCCCCAGATACCCTGAAATATCTACAGATACCTACCCCCCGACCAGAGCCAATTTGTAAAAGTTTGATGTGTATAGGTAACATATGTACCAACACATGGCTCCCGGTATTGGATGAATACTGGCATTTGTACAAATATGATGTGGGTTCTTTATATTTACACCCTAGAGAGGTGTTACATCAGCTGTTGGAGCAATTGTATGAACATTACTTTAGCATTAAAGGATACGTTTTACAGGACCGCGAATTGTATGAACTTTTAAATGCCTCAAGTGTTTTATGTATACAGAGTTATATGCGGGGGGAACGGGGAGTTTTGTATAATGCTATTTATAAGGCTGCAGAAAAAATATCAAAAAGGGTCACGTTGTGCCAGACGCTATATGTATAAGAGTTGTAATAAAATCATCTTTCACCCATTATGCCTTTGTTTATTTTTTGAAGTGTTTCAGCGGTGAACATCTCTTATTGAAGCATGCATGAAAGCTATTATGATGAAAGCGGTGTTGGCAGTTATGGGGGTGTTGATGCTCTTTATAAAAAATTACAACATGACAAGAAACCTATCTCACGCAGAGCTGTTAAGGAATGGTTATCTGGTAAAGAGGCATATAGTCTTCATAAAAATGCTAGAAAACGTTTTAACAGAAGAAGAACAGTGGTTTCCCAAATAGACGAACAATGGCAGGGTGATATTGTGGATATGCGGACCTATGGGAAGCAGAACGACGGGGCGCAGTACATCTTGACGGTTATTGATATTTTATCAAAATACACCTTTGCCGAAGTTTTGAAGGATAAGACTGGATCAAGAGTGATGGCAGCTTTTAAACATGTTTTTAGCAAAGGCCGGGTGCCTGTAAAATTACAAACGGATGCTGGTAAGGAGTTTTTAAATAGACCCTTCCAAAATCTTTTAAAACAACATAACGTGTATCATTTTGTAACGTATAACGAAGTTAAGGCGGCTGTTGTTGAGCGCTTTAATAGAACCTTAAAATCTAAGATTTGGCGATATTTTACAGCAAAGAATACACATCGTTATGTGGACGTATTACAACGTTTCATAGAGGCGTACAACCATAGCTATCATCGCTCTATAAAAATGACTCCAAATTCTGTAACGTCTGAAAATTCTCTAACTGTTTGGAAAAACTTGTACGCTGACATGGTAAAGAAGAAGGTCAAGAAACCATCCTTTCGCGTGGGGGACCATGTCCGAGTTTCTAAGCTTAAAGGTGTCTTTACAAAGGGGTATCAGCAATCATTTACGGATGAAATATTTATAGTGACCAAAGTAACTGTGAAAGAGGGGGTTTACATCTATCAGCTGGTTGATTATGATGGTGATGGTGTGAGCGGTAATTTTTATACCGGAGAGTTACAGAAGGTCACCAATGAGCCCCAACGCTTTTATAGGGTTGAGAAAATTCTTCAGAGTAAAGGTAAAGGAAATAAAAAACAAAGTCTGGTAAAATGGACAGGGTGGCCTGAGAAATTTAACAGTTGGGTTAGCGCTTCATCTCTAAAGGATCTACAAAGCAAAGGCGCTCCCTGAGAAGATGGAAAGCAGTGGATTTTATATCACCTTACCCAGTAACGCTTCTCACGATACATTCCCAAACAATGAAATATCAAATTATTGTGTTAAAATGGCTAAACCCGTTGATTTACAAGGATTGTGGGAAGCGGGTCTAATGGAGATTCAATACCCCCATACCTGGGACACTGTGTCTAGAAGAGAGGCCAAATTTACCATCAAACGTGAAGGTCCTATCGAACTGTTACACGCCGGTTTTCCTCATGGATTTTACAGCAGTATACAAGTTTTGTTAGAGGCTACCAATAAAAATCTCGCAAACATTGAACGCTATTCTGATATACAATTGTTTCTGGATAAGGTGCAGAGAAAAGTATTTCTAAAATCGACGGATCTTACCACCGAGTTTATATGTACTGGGAAACTTTTTCGTGTTTTGGGAACCATTCAACATGTAAAAAGTACTAAAGATTTGGACAAAACACGTGCTGATATTGATGGGGGATTTTACAGTCTTATGATCTACAGTGATATAGTAGAATATCAAAGGGTCAGTGACTCGTACGCCCCGCTAATGAGAACAGCCCAGGTGAAAGGTGAAAATAATGACATTGTTAATATACAATATATTAAACCTGATTATATACCGGTTTCTAAGAGTCATTTTGACACCATCAATATACAGATAAGGGATGATCAGGGGGAGTTGGTGTCATTTAAATACGGGAAGGTCCTAGTGAAACTACACCTCCGTCCTAGGCGAGAAAAAGACTATTAAAAAAACATGGTATTTATGAAAAACTATGGGGAGCCGTACGTTTATAGGGATTATTACCGCCGACAAGCTGGTTATGGCAATCAACCTTACTTTCAAGGGACATCCGTTATGTATGGTGCGGGTTTCGGAAGTATTTTTAGAAGCCTCTTTCGAAGGGCTATGCCGTTTCTACGAAAGGGGTTTGAATTAGCCAAACCACATGTGAAAACAGCAGCCACAAATATTGCTAAAGATGTGGTGTCTACGGCTACAACATCCATCGCAAATCGTTTTAACCAACCACCGCAAGAGAGTTCTGGGCTGGTTTATGTGAAAAACAACACAAACATAAGAAAAAGGAAATCACTGCCCAGATGGGGCCCTCCAGGAATGCATAAAAAACTAGGATCAGCAACGAAAACGGCTCAGAAGAGAAAAAGAACTCGCAAGAACAGATCGGTCAAGAAAAAAAAAAACAGCCCCGGCATTAATATTTTCTAAAAGATGGCGTTTATCCATTGTGCGTCGGGGGAATGTGTGAAATCTGAACTCGATCTGTTTGCTGTACCCCCGACACAAACTAGCATTGAGAACAGCTTTTTCATGGAAGTGGCTCCCCTTGCTGCACTATCTCCGCTAGCGCCTATAGAGTTTTATATATCAGGCTCAACAGAGATGTATCTGGATTTAAATGACACGTTACTTTACCTCACTTGTAAAATAACAAAAGCTGATGGATCAGCTATCCCCGCAACGGCTAAAGTTGCTACGATTGCTTACCCTGTGGCTACCCTCTTTAATCAAGTGGATATTACTCTAGGCGACCGGCTGATTACACAGAGCGACAACATGTATGCGTACAGGGCCTATATAGAAAGCATTTTGAACTACAGCAATGACGCTTTGGACACTCAGTTTATAGCTGGGCTTTTCTATAAGGACACAGCAGGCCATATGGAGGATTATGCTCTAGATGGGGCTAATGCAGGTTTTATAAAAAGAGCTACACATGCCAGAGGGAGCAGAAATTTTGATTTACTAGGCCGTCTACACTCCGATCTATTTTTCCAGGAGAAACTAATGGTAAACTGCGTTGATTTGAAAATTAAACTTTCTAGAAATAAAGATGCTTTTTGCCTCAACAGCGATGATGCTGAAGCCTAAAAGCTGATTATAGTATCAGCTAGTTTATTTATTAAAAGGGTGAATGTGTCACCCACGGTCAGATTAGCTCATGCTGATGCTCTACAAGTATCAAACTTAAAATATCCGGTGGAGCGGACATCTTTGAAAATTTTCAGTGTTAAAGCGGGTAGCCGTGTCGCCAGTCAAGATAACTTATTCCTTGGACAGTTACCGAAAATAATCATCATTGGTTTTGTGGACAACACAGCTTTTTCTGGGGCTTACGCCAGCAACCCTTTTAATTTTAAACATTACAACATCAACTACGCCGCTCTTTTTAAAGACGGGGTCGTTATACCGTCTAAAGCCTACAGTCCCAGTTTTCAACAAAAAAATACAATTAGGGAGTATTTGGGACTTGTCTCCATCAGCGGTAAACATCTGCATGATAAAGGTTTTGTGATACCCTGGGACGATTATGATGGGGGTTATACTCTCTTAGCTTTTGATTTGAGACCTGATAATACATCAACCGGCCATTATAATCTTATTAGAAATGGTAATCTACGCATAGAGGTACGCTTTGCTGCAAATTTACCCAACACAGTGAATCTAATTATTATGGCTCTATTTGACTCGGTTATGGAACTCAACAATCAACGACAAGTCCTGTACGACATGTAATGGATACTTACCAGATCAAGCGTTTTCTAAGTAAAGACAAACACGCTAAGAAAACATTCAAGGGTGTGTATTCATGTGATAACCTTCCAAGAGACATAAGTAATGAGCGACCCATTAGTCTTGTGGCGAACACCGATCCCCAAGATCAGGAAGGCACCCATTGGATAGGTATGTTTATAAACAAGGATACAATAACAGTCTTTGACAGCCTGGGGTGTTTCCCAAGCCACCCCATATACAGAGGCGCTATCCTGGACTATGTGAAGGATATAGCACCCGTTATACATTATAATAAAACACCTGTGCAACATCCTGAAGACATCACATGTGGCCAGCACTCCTGTTATTTTGTATCTAACATGTCTGAGAAACACTCGCTGATAAGGGTTATGCAGACTTATTCACTGGACCTCCGACAAAATGATGTCATGGTTACTGCTTTTGTGAATAAGAACAGCTTTCGGAGATCCCCTGTAAATGTTTTTGATCATTGGCAAAAATGTACTCTTATTACTAAACCTTAAATTGTGTACACATATAAATAAACACATTTTCTTTTTAATTGAAACAGTCTTTTTTGTCTTATTTTTTCATTTATTTAATATTTTATAAACATGTTAGACATGATCAAAATGATTAGACATAACGCCTTTGAAAGTATGAATAATATTTTTATTGCAATGAACTTATTATTTATTTATTTATTTTTTTGCAGACTGGAAAAGTAATAGTAAAAAAATAAAATAAAAAAAAAGATATACATGTATATACATATTTTACAACGGTTAAAGATTTTGTTAAAGAAAAAAAAAAAAAAATGAGGTTACACGTTAAACCGAGAGGCTCGTTTACTGGCTTTAATTTTTTTTCTTTTTTTTATTGACATTTCAGATGATTCAATAGCTGCTGTTAAAGATTTGATCTCAGAGTCTTTTAAATTTTCCAACAGTTCGCGATGTCCAATATTTCCAATTAAAGTTGCGGGCAGGTTCACATCGGCAGCTGCTTGCATAAACAGGTCCCAACCTCGAGGTTTTGTGTGTCTTCCAAAAGCCTGAGGGTTGGTAATGCTGCGAACTAAATCGTGAACATTTGATCCTTTAACAACTGTTCCTTTATAGATAAATTCTCCCTTGTTGTTCCATGTTGCCACGTTTTTTTCTCTTCCCATTTTGTTCATCAAAAGTTCTGCATTTTTCCGATAACGGGGGTTAATAGTATCCAAAACCTCCATTACGATAGGATCCGGGGCAGAGGTTGAAAGGGAGGGCTTAGAGCTAATTGCAGGGTCTTCAGGGGGCATGTACAACATCAGTTTATTTTTCTCATTTTCGACCTGTCTAAAGTATGTTAAGTATTTTTGTAGAATAGTTGAATAGAGCCCCACTTTATCATAGTCTGATAAATCATGCCGCTTTAAAACCTCTTGCATTTCAGAGTCAAGCCTTAAAGTGGCTGATTTTTGGATATCTGCTTCTTCCCGCTTCGGGGTACTTATACCCTCCAACTGACGTTTGTCAACCAAATACATCTTTTGGGCATGCTCCATTAACCACCCCCTAAAAGCCTAGTAATTAGAGGCAATGCCAAACCTAGGAGTGCCCCTATAAAACCCCCAGATTGTTTTAGAAGCTTTCTTTTGGTTTTTATAGACGACCTCTTGTTACTCAGCTTTTTAAGGAGGGTTTTTTTTCTTTTTTAAAACGCCTAGTTGCTGGGTGGATAACGGAACGTTACCTTTTATAGTGTTGAAGGCAATCTCTGCTATAGCCGATACTAGATCATCAGAGGCTGAGCACAAAATGGCCTTCCGTTGTTGGGGTGGAGCTGTAACTAGCATTTTAAGAAGAGCAAAATTCCTACGTATACGGGCCGTCATGGTCGCTGGTCGTCGTCGCTAATGAGGAAAGATTGTTTTTCACTGTGGTTTTCTAGACGTCTTTTGTACGTAAACCACGGGTATATCAGGAGGGAAAACACCGGTCCTCAATCTGTAGTCTTCTAAAGTGTTTGTTTTTAGATCCACCAAGAGGTAACCGTAAGGTTTTAAGGTAGCGTCTTCAAAAGCCTCCATAAAAAAACGGGTATTACCCGGGTACATCTGTCTCGCTAGGACGGTTAGTTGATGTTTATCTCTAGGGTTTTTAAACAACACTATATAGCTGGCGTTTAATGTTATGGAGCGGTTGCCCTTTCCGCGGTAGAATAAATTTTGAACAATGTAACAAATGCTAAGGTTCCTGTGATGTGAGTATTGTGTAAAAGCTTTCTCGATTTCCGTGCTATGCCCTCCTTCCATCATAAGATCATCTACAATAATCATATTAACAAGATTTGGTGGTAGCAAGCGGTCGTCATTCAAAGAATTTGGTAAGCCCTCCACAAACTTCAGATGTGGTATTTTAGATGCCAATTCATTATACAAGGGCTGCCAGCAAGAAAAAAAACAGATAACATTTTCAGGAATGGTATTCATAACAGAGGGTGCGTTTTCTAATAGCTGCTTAATAAAATAGCTTTTACCACAGCTAGAAGGTCCCGCTAACACGCATGAAAAAGGGTGTTGTAACCGAGTATCCATCGTATACGTTGTTCCCTTTTCAATAACCATAGGGTAATGTTTTGTAATTAGCAGTAAGCACACGCTTATCAAATACTACCCTCAAGGTTTTTTGCAGCGTTTCACTGCTAATCTCCCATTGTTTCTTTTTAGGCACTATTGAAGGTTGATGAACTGTGATATTTTTGGTTATGTTGTTTAACGAGTATTCTTGCACCAGCTCCTTTAAACTGTCAAAATTAATTTTTATACTATTGCTAACATTTAAAGTGATACCCTTTACTTTCATACAGACAACACCGTTGGATGTCCTATAGGAATAGGTTTTGGGACCTGCAGAAACAAATTCTACAATGTGCTCTCCCGGAGCTAGTTCGCTTGTTAAATTACCTAGATAATCACCCAGGGGCGGGTCCTCGTCACCGGGTGAGCTAACAAAAATAACAGAGTCAGTATCGTGGTACAAACAACGGTCTTGGAGGGCATCCATGACTTTATAAAGCTCCAAACGGGCGTGGGCTGTTGTAAAACATGCAATAAAAATGTTTATGTTGTTGGAGCACGTTGGGAACTCTTTGGCATACTTCCAGCAAAGACACGCTGTTTCCTCATCTATAAACTGTAAGCTTAACATTTCATAGCCCAAGTCAAAAAGATAAGCAGTCAACTCTTCGGGGTCTGTTATAATGGTTGTGTTTGGAAGGTTGGTTCTTTGCGCAAATTTACCCCATAAGGAATTTAAACACAGTTTAGCTAACTGACGTCTAGAGGGATTGTTTTCAATAAACTCGGGTCTTAACCGTATCCCTTGGTGTTTGTAATACTCGTCTATAGACCGCTGTCGGGATTCATCATCCTTGCAACTTTCGGGGTAACCCGACGCTTCCTGTTTGTCTCGAAGAAAAAGACAAATGTATTTTGTGAACAGCTCTACTGTAGCTTTCCCAAAGTGCCATATTTCATAAATCCTACCCAGCCGGTACCCTTTCTGTAAGGCCACTTGTATCTCAACAGTACACCAGGTACCAGTAATAGAGCGTTCCTCGTCACTGTGTGTGCATTTCTCAGTTTGTTTTGTAGTGGCACAAGTCATACAAAGTGGGAACATTAGTTTTCCAGAAACTCTTTGAGGGAGCACTGGGAAATAAAGTTTTTTAGGGGGGTACACCTGACATTTAATCAGTCCAAAATATTGTTTAACATCTCCAAAATTTCCATAGATAATTTTGGGGTGTCCTAGCGGGTATGGTTTTGAATTGTTAACAAAGGGGTAGAGACTGGTGTAGTCAAAGTAATGTATCTTTTCACCAGGAGCTATCGCGTGGTAAAGTTTAACAGCATTAGTCCTTCCCCCAAAGAGAGCATCACGGGGTTCTAAGGGTTCTGGTAGATTTGTTTGTTTCAAAAAAATGTTTAGCCCCTCATCATTTTTTAGCATATCTGTCCATTCATGTTCCCAAAGTGTAATAACGCGCAAACCCTTGTTTTCAAGAAAATTCTTTTTTAAAAGTGTTCTTCTATGTAAATGGTCATTAGTACAACCCATCATGGTGTTATAGTCATTTTCCTTATAGCATCGGGGGCACCCGTGAAAAAAACAACCATTAAATTCGTAGGCCAATTCCTCCCCATTTAGACACGCATAACCATCTAAAAAATAGGGACCAATCTTTTTTTCCCCTCCACGCAGGGCATGTTGTATAGGTATACCATCTTGATGGGACAAGTACATCAACCACTGTATTGAAGGGGTAGAAAAACGTTTTTGTTTTCCATGATACAAGTCGATTGGCACTAGGGCTATTGTTTTAGGCTCAAGAAACAGTTGTTTATATATATGCATACACATGCTAGCTAGCGTGATAAAAGTGAATGGATCAACATACGTCACATATTTTAACTCCTCAGGAGTATTGGGTTTCAAAATGTGCTCCTTTTGGGTTAGCTCAATGATACCGTTTCTCAAAATGTTACAGGCCGTTCTCAAAATCTTAACATCTTCGCGACAATACCTTTTTAGCTCCCTCTTAAAATCAAAAACATCTTTACGGGCCTCTGAGTACCATTTTAGAAATGCCTCCTTTTCTTCATACATCATAAATTCTGAACCATAGCACTCCACAGGAGGAATAGGACCCACATAGTTTTGATTCTGCTGGGTATTAAAAAAATGCGGAAAATAACCTTTCGACCCTGGAAATCCAAAAGCTTTAGGCAACTTACTTAACTTCATAGGCAAAAAATTTAAGCTGTCAATAAACCGAATTTTAAAGGGTATTACCTCTAAAAGTTTTAGCTTTGCACCATGCATTACCAGTTTGACTGCTACTCGTTCTTTAATCATTTCATGTATCAAAAAGAAGGAATCATACCCCTGACTGTTGTGTGCCAGAAAGCTATACCCCCTAAATTTTTCATCCAAGAAATTAGTAATAAAACGCTTCATGCAGTCTATACCATAAAAGGACCACGTCTTATCACCCGTCAAATGTTTGGCATAAACATAGTTTGGGACGTGTATGCCTGTCTCTTGCATACACTCTATATCAAACACAATGTAATCCTCAGTTTTAGCCACATCTTTTGGAACTGTCATGTAACACAAATGGTCCTCCAATGAAACAACTTCAATTTTACATCTAGGGCAAATTTTACCACGGCATTCATGATTAGCATTTATAAAGCGACCGCATGAAACACAGTCCGTTTTCAAATAACATTGGGCTAAACCCTGCGCTGCTTTCTCAATGTGTTTTTTAAGGCATTGTTCAGACCGGGCAAAAGTTTTACATTTGGGACATTTAAACTTTGATTCGTCCAACACAAGACACCCATCTCTTTGACACATGTGACAATGTAATCTACATTTGTGAGCCATTCGATTGTTGTATATATGACAACAAAAAGGACATAAATTCTTTACCCCTAGAAAACCTTGTAGGTTTAAAATGCCGTAATAGTGTTTCTCATGATGTAAAAGGTAGACAGTGTTTTTATTATAAGTGTCACCCTGGGGAAAATATTTCCAAATCCGGTCTTCATTATACAAAATTTTGATTGGCACCCCAAAGTAATCTTCAAATAGGCACACTTCATTAAAACCAACCATGACGTCAGGGGGTATACCCAGAGTCTGGTGGACCTCTAAAGCCTTTCTTTGTATGTAACCGTCAGTAACAGTTCTAGGCTCCAGCAGACCTATGATACTGGCAGCCATACATATATTTAAGTCCCCATAGTTAAAATCCAAAAGCCAACGCTTCTTCTTAGCCACAATCATACTGTAGAGTGTTTTCTTTAAAGGCCTGTACACGCCACCCTCTCTAGATCTAACAATCACAGTTACAATTCTTAAGGGTTCCGTTACAAGAAGCTCAGCCTTACTTTGTAGCAAACGGCCAATGTTTTCTAAAAACTCTAAAACATCAAACACCTGTCGGTGGGTTCGTCTGGTAAAAAGAGGTCTATTTAAAGTAGAACTGTCTAAACGGATCTGGACAAAGTCATTAGGACCAGCAGATTCCAAAATGTGGGAAACAAGCCTCTCAACCGATTCTGTTATCAGTAATAGTGCGTGACCTGTTGAGGTTATCCTACCTAGATTCATAAAACGAAAAACTTCATAGTATTCAACACTTTTATATTTTGGTATATCATGATGGTAAGTTCCCAAACTCTGTAAGAAAACAGTTTCTGTATCAAACGTGTCAGGTGTATCTGGAGAGTGAAGCTCTAAATCTTTCTTTGCACGGCGGGTAATGATAGCTTTTGCTTTTTTTAAGCGTTTCAAAAACATTTTCCTCTGTCTCCTCAAGCAAAGCCATTTTAAACGCAAGGCCTTTGTACCTTTTACAGGTAAATGTGGTGTGTCTACAGGCCTAGGGGGTGTATGCACATCTTCCAAACCATACCCTATGGTGCTAGGGGGCGTCATTACATCTATACCATTTGTGGACTTCCCAGGACCTAACCCAGTCCTTAATGCTGTTATAGGGATTGTCAACTGATTTGGAACAGCCCTAGCTTTATTTTTTAAAGACTGTTTTTTATAGTCTTGGGCCAGTAAATTGGTTTTAGATTTCATCTTGAACAAAAGGTGTTTGGCCTTACAAACACCTCGACGTGTATCAATTAAAGCTTTTTTAGTACCCTTTTGCTTTAATCTATACCTCTGGCAGCCTAAGTTTACTTTCTTCTGTATACCTGGTAGATGTTTTCCTTTTTTACTATTTAATACATCTACCTCAAATAATCGCTTAGCAGTGTCACCCCTTTTATAACAGGGAACTGTCACCCGGGCGGCTGGTGTGTTAACATGTTTAAAGGTATGTCGGGGAGACAACGGTTTATTATCAAGCTTGTGAAAATTGTTCACTGCACACACCCGTTTGTTCACACCATTTGGCCCTGTGCTTGAAAGATCTAACGGCTTAGGGGGGTCATTTAACCTACAAATAACTGAGGCATATACAAATTCTTCACAAGCTAATTTTATGTGGGAGTCTGAGTTAACTATAATTACAACAGGCTCTTTTATAGGTGGATTTACAATAGGCTCTTTTACAGGTGAGTCTATAATTATTATAACAGGTTCAGAAGCACGGGCTGTTGGTATATCTGGTACCAAAGGGACCTGTTTGAAATTCTGGAAAGTATCAGCACACTGTTCACTGTTGGAGCTTGTAGGTAAACACGTATGGGGTATTGAATAATCTCCACAATCCAGAGACTGTTGCCTAATGGTATCCTGTATTGGGTCTAAAGCAGGAAAATCTCCAAGAGGTTCTTTTATAGGGGAGTCTATAATTATTATAACACTTTCAGAATCAGGGGCTATTGGTACACCTGGTACCTCCAACGCTGGTTCTAAATTTTGGGGAATATCAACATACCTCTCACTGCTGGGGATTGTGGGTGAATAGGTATGGGGCGGTGTACAATATCCATAATCAGGAGACTGTGCCCTAACGACGGCCTGTATTGGGTCTAAAGGGGCTACTACCTTTAAAGATGAAGGCACATTAGACGGGGTAATATCGCCACAACCTATACTCTCCAGCTGCGATCTATTAGCTGATGGGTCTATAGGTGGTATAACCTTTACACGAGACCTTGTTTTTTTATCACATCTAACAGACCGGGCCTGAGGGGGATCAGCCGGAGTTACCTGAATACTTTGATCTTCCACAGCTTCAGAGTTAGTCATATTTAAAACAGGTTGAATCCCTGTAAACCGTACATCTTTTTTCAAACTTAGTTTAGAGTTCTTTAAACATTTTTGGAGCCCCAAACACTCCTGATAACCCCCCTCCCGTGTTGTGCTAAAGTGTTCTGTGTAGGGCTGACCTGTTTTCTTCACACGAGTCGTTGGTGGGACCGCAAAGGGCGTAAGCGCAACACTAGACCCTAAAAATAAACATAATTAAAAGAACATTACAAACTCGAAGCAAAAGCCTATTCCTTATAAACATACACCATCCTATAACCTAATACATGCTTCCTTTTAAAACAATAAAATCACATAAACACCTATAATAATATATCCCCTAGATACCTTTATAAACCTTTAATCTATAAAGCTAGCAAGCATAAATAACATACCTTGCGTGCTGTCCCCTGAATAGGTCCTTTTCAAAATCCCCTTAAAATGCTCTAAGTTCTGGCCTGTTTTTTTCACACGATCGGCGGCCTGCCATCCAGAGGTACCATGTGCTAATCCTTTAGACTTATTCACAACACTAGACCCTAAAAAAATTGACCATAACATAATCAGATACATGTTTACAAAACTAAAACATAAGTGTGATTCCTTATAACCAAAGAAGCTCATAAATCCTAATAATTGTTTCCTTCTAAAGCATACAAAACCCATAAAAAATAAAAAAATAAACTATCATAAGCCTTAAAGCTGCTAAGCAAACATAAATCACGTAACATGCGTATCCACCTCTAAGCGCTTTCTTTTCCGCTGACCCTCAACATGTTCTGCTTTTCCCAACAATTGTAAATCTACATAAAAACATTATAACATTAATCCTTACATACTGCAGCCAAACACACACACAAACACACACACCACTATAAAATTAAAATTAATTGGATTACCTTTCGTACACGCCGGTGTGTCTTTCACAAGTTTAGAATTTGCAACATTTACATGCTTCCTCTTTTGGGAAGCCTTTTTCCCATAGACACGGTCTACTATAATGTTAATACAAAAGCATACATTTTTAATTCATATGTGATTACACCTTGAACCCTAGTATCCTAAGACTTCAGGTGTTCAAATAAAAAACACTCTAAAATATAATTTACAAAACACACGTGTCTTATTATACATAAGCCGCCTCGTGTCTTTACACAGTGTAACAAACGCACCATAACCAAATACAAACTCAAAATACTGTTTAAAGGTTGCACCCTCCACTTTAAAACTTCATGTTTCTATTACAGCTTTAAACTAAACACATTTTTCATAAAAGCCATTAACTTGTAACCCAAATAATTCATTTTAAAAAGTTACGATGGCCATGTTCATTTATACACTGCTGTTCAATATTTATCCACGGTGTCCTGGTCAGAGAAAAAATCAATATTATAGATTGGCTAGTCAAATACAGCTTCTTTTTTTTTTACATTGCACGGATCCCATAAGCATCTGAAACATCTTTATTTTATCTAAAATAGTATGTGGCCGCTGTTTTCTTTTTTTTTTCATTCATTTCTAGAATAAAAATATATTTTATTTCAATAGGCTCAAATAATTGTCTGTCCACCCTACATTTAAAACTCTCAAATTCACAAGTCTAAAACAATGACTGCCTGAAACCTTTCAAAAACTCAAAGTCCTTCGCTCTCCACCGCGTGTCTAACTAATCAATATTAGAGATTACCTACACATATATCCTTTACAAAGCGGCAAACAACAAACAGGTTTTAAGCATCCAGATTACCTTGTAAAGCGCCTATGTTCTCATCTTTAGTCGTATCTATTATAAATAAAACACACAGTATAGCTTTATTAGCCTCATACACAAACCCTAAATACAATTCTTTTGGTTTTGCAGGACCTCCTACGTTTACATTGCCTTTTGTTTTACTCACAGGACTCTTTTTCAAACAATTTAACCTTTTTCCAAGTATAACATTAATTCTACACTTATAAAACAAAATACACATACCGTTGTCTAATATTTTTTGGCAGTCAAATTCATCGTAAAAGGACGGTGCTTCGTATCTCTAAATAAAAGGAATCAATAATTATACACCTTGAATCATTTTTTAAAGATAAAAAAAAAAAAAAAATGCACTTACTTCGTTTCCAAACTCCATGACTTCAGGCGCAAAAGTGTAAATGAAAAGACTGCTTTCCTGTTACCGGTATATTTATAACCTAGATTGTTTAATGTTTAGCTAGTCAGCCCACTTTATATCAATTTACATACAAACGTATATCGTCAGAGACAGGACCCTAACCTCTTAGATCTGCGGACGTGGCCTTTTCCAAATGGTACACGTACACTCTACAAATACATACAATGACACTGCTTAAAACTCCATGCTCCATACAAAACGAAAGTAAGACTTGTTTTACAAACATGAGCCAATGCTACACATCAGAGTGCTACCGAAATATTGATCGTTCCCTCAACGTCACAAAGCTTCTTTAAAGACTCCACTTAACTCTACATTGCCTGGATGATTCATCCATAAAAAACCAAAGCTTTTTTTTTTTTTCTGCACCACATTTTACCACAACACAGCTCAACATTTATAACTGTTAATCTTTTCTTATTTTCTAAGCACACACACACTCACACACACACACACACACACCCAAACACACAACCACACACACACACACACACAGCCACACACCCAAACACACAGCCACACACACAGCCACACACACCCAAACACACAGCCACACACACACACACACACACACACATATATATATATATATACCTAAACTTACAGGTTTTGGAAATATATTTATCAATTAAAAAAGATCCATAGCCCACCTAAACATAGGGTCAGACCATGCATACTAGCGCAGACTCCAAGAGCGCTGTCTACCTCTCTCCAGAGCTCTATCTGTATATATACACCATACTCATCCCCTAGGGGAGGACCCACAACTACATCACCCCCACAACGCCCCCCGGCATGCCCCCCTGACATCACAACTTCATACCTACATCATCTCATCAAAACCCTGGACCTTGACCCCAGAGGGATGTCATCATCCCTGCTGGACCACGCCTAGCCCCCAAAATAGTACCTCATGCACGACATCACCACCGGGAAACACCCTTTCCTACACCACCACGCCCTAAACACAAGCCATGACGTCACTGTTAGGTTAGGCCTTAGAAAAAACTTCAGGGACACGCCCGTGATGTCACCATCCCTGCTGGGACACGCCTAGCCCCCAAAATATTACCTCATCCACGACATCACCACCGGGAAACGCCCTTATCTACACCACCACGCCCTAAACACAAGCCATGACATCACTATTGGGTTAGGCCTTACAAAAAAAATCAGGGACACGCCCGTGATGTCACCATCCCTGCTGGGACACGCCTAGCCCCCAAAATATTGCCTCATGTACGACATCACCACCGGGAAACACCCTTTCCTACACCACCACGCCCTAAACACAAGCCATGACGTCACTACTGGGTTAGGCCTTAGGGGAAACTTCAGGGACACGCCCGTGATGTCACCACACCTGCTAGACCACGCCTATCCCCCAAAATATTACCTCACCCACGACATCACCCCCCCGGAAACGCCCTTTCCTACACCACCACGCCCCTCAACACAACACATGACGTCACTACAGCACAGGACATCCGGTAAGGAGGGACCTGCGTTACCATGGACACCCCAAGGGGCGGGACATCCGGCTAGGGCGGGACTTCCGGGTAAAGGGGGCATGGCCACCTGTCACATTATGCAAACCACGCCCCATTTTGAGTTTGATGAAAGGGGGGTTACTCCACTACTTGCACGGATTACCCAGGATTTATTGCAAGCTGCTATGTGCTTAAAATATATGGATAACATCCCCTGGATGGTTACACTTAAGAAATAATTCAATTCTTCTAATGCCGGGTACTGTTTTGAGATTCCCAGAGACAATTCAAAAAGCAGAATGGACATCGAGATAGGACCAATGTGGAAAGAGAAAATCGTGAAATGTATACGTCTTTGAATAGGGCTCATGCACTACTTGTGAATTCCGTTGTATGGCTGAATATTTAACGTGGATCCACTCTCTGTCCCAGAGACTGTTGATCACTAAAAAGATATTCAATTTATTGAAATATTTGTGGGGAGCTGGAAAGACAAAGACATTACAGGGTCTGTGGTAGCGACCCTGTAGCTATGTCTAAGTTGCTTAACCTTTTGGACAAAGTCGTTTTTGCAGTGGTTTATAACTTTGGCGCCGTTTGACCAATTCCCACAAAACTTTGGGAAAAAAGTATAGAGCTACGTCTGAATGATTTTGTTAAGTTTGGTGCAGGTTCGTTGAGAAAGTAATAGGCCATGCCCCCATGAATCTGGACACCGGGTCTCATCATGACCTTTCCAGTATCCTGTCGGTAAATCTGCCAGGATACTGGCAAATTGTAATACCGATACCAGCACTCGGTCCGGCGGTATTATAAGTGCCGATGTCTATTGTAAATCTGCATGCAATGGAGTCCATTGCACTCCATGAGGGATCTTGCCGGTATTACAGGCACCAGTAATACTGGTGCCGGTAATACTGGTGATTTTTTCATGATAGGTGCCTGACTTACCTCCAGCTACTAGCTGGAGGTAATTCAGGTACCTCACCGGCCAACTTGCAGTTGGCCGGTGCGGAAACGTGCCATTAAACATTAATACTGGCACGTTACTTTCACACTGGCCAACTCATAATGAGGCCCACTGTCCATGGCCACACCACCTTGCCCTTAGCAATTATGGCTATAGTGATATGGCCACAGCAATAATGTAATGGATGTGGATGCGAATTTGGGCTTACAAATTGTAATAAGTCTGATACTGAGCATGTATTTATGTATGTAGTTGTATATGGTAAGAAGGCTGAAACCTGTGCTTGTTTCCCTGTAAAGAAAAGAAAATATAATTAGCTATAGAACATACTTGGAACAATTTAATTAGTTACAGTTGTAAACATATATATTTTTTGACCCTCATCAGTAGTACATTGTATGTACTATGCTGGGTACAACATTTTTTATTTTTTTTATTTTTTTATTTTTTTATATGTATATATTTCAAATTTGAAATTTTACAAAAAGCTGCATTTGTGTACGACGTGATTTAGCACGGCGGGACCCTGATCAAGTTTAAAGAAATCATTGTCTGTTCAAGGATTTTTATTGTTGCCAGGAGCCAGGTTGTTCGATCACCTCCTATTAGTCTATGCCACCATTTTTCTTCCTCCCACCTCCGTTCTTCCGCTAGTAGATGTTCGAGGTACGTAGCTCTGAGTCGCTGGTTTTTTGGACACAACAGCAGCAGGTGTCGAATTGTTTCAGTTTCAGAGTCGCATAAACGACACTTGCTTGTTTCCGAAAGGCCTCTGATGCTACGGATTTCATTTGTCTTCAATAAATTTAGCCTTAGCCTTAGCAGAGAGTTGCGTGCCGACCTGCTGGGGAATTTTTGTAGGTATCTCATTGGGTCATTTAATTTGTAGAACGATTGAGGAAGTTGGTAAAGCAGTTTATTTTTTGTGGCTGACTCTTGTGTGAGGATCCAGTCTTAGGGCCTCATTACACGTTGTGCGGTAAAAATCAACATTTACCGGCATGGCGCTATTAACGTGTCTGCCTTGGCAAGAGGGCGCTAATAGCGTACCATTACGAGTATGCAGACACGTGCATAGCGCCATGCCGCTAAAGACCCAAAAAGTCCCTTACCGGCTTCGACGAAAGTGCAGATAGCACCTCTGCCCTCACTCTGCATGCAAATAGCGGTCACCGCTATTAGCGATCACCGCTATTAGCGGTAACTGTTAAAATGCAGAACCGTAAATAGCGTCATCGCACAGGAACGGGAAGGAGCACGGCGGCCATCTTTAAGAACACAATCCATTGCCATCCTCTACATCCAGGACCTCTTTCGGCAAGACTCCAACACAAAATCATCCAGGACAGTGCGAAGATGCCCAAGGCCGTCAAGAAAGGCGCTGATCGCCAGCAAAAAGAAAAATTCAGCGACGAGGAGCTGATCATGCTTACTCAGACACTTGCGGCAAATACCAATGTCGTTTTTACAAATGACATGCGGCGGGAGACCCTCCTCAAGAAAAAGGCCATCTGGGCAGAGGTTGCCCACAAAGTCCGTGCGTTGGGCACCACCAGCCGCACCGTCAAGGACTGCCGAAAGCGGTGGGACGACCTACGGGTCCGTGTAAGAAACATCCTGTCCGTGAATCGCAAGCTGACAATGGCCACAGGAGGTGGTGCAGATTCCCCTATAAAACTCCGGGAGTGGGAGGAGAACTGCGCCACCACAATTGGTGTGGAATCGATCGAGGGTGTTGGAGACATGGAGCATGGTGTGCCCACTTCATCAGATGGAGGTGAGTGTATACATCAAACAATGCACAGGGTGATGGGCCCCCCAAATATGTGTCCATAATCAGGCCATTGATCCAGCCACAAACCTCCATGCACGCATCACCACATACACGTGCAACACAGACCCATTCATGCATGACCCACCCGACATCCCCATTACTGGATTCAAAACTAAAGAGGCCCCAATGCATAGAGCGGCATGACGTAAACATTCTGCATAAGGCACGTAGAACCATAAACGATGATATTCCCTTTTTTTGTCCCCTACAGGGTCACAGACAGACACTGATGAACCGGGCACTGTGACACCTGCTCCACCAGCTAAGAAAAAGCCCAGGACACATGACAGAGGGGAAACCGCCACCACCTCAAGGGGAACCGGGAGGAGTGATCAGCAGCAGAGGGGCAAAGGCAGCAAGAGCACCAGTTCTACACAGCCTGAGGCCACGGCTGCTGCAATGGTTCCACCCACGGCAGTGTACCCCATGTCATTTGAAACCAGCACGGAGGGCCCGCACTCTGCTGCCACCAGTTCCACTGGTGAGGCAGCAGCCACCGCCCCGCTTTTGGACGTTGAGGAGGCAATTGATGTTCAGATTCAAAGCCAGACCCCCAGCCCACCACGGTCCATTGAGCCAAGGCCATTATCAGGATCAGGTAGCCATGTAGAATCAGGCAACGAGACTGGAAGGGCGATGGAGCCCTCAAATGTCCTCACCTGATGCCAGAGGCATGGACCAGGGCGCAGCAGCCACCCCAAAAGCTGGATCCAGTCAACACGACCTTGCTACCATCAGCCAGAGGCAGGTTGAAATCACTGCGCTGGTTGGCCAGCATGTGGCAGAGGCAGCCCATCTGAGGGATGACCTTGGTACCTATGCAAGCCAGACAAGGGATGCCATGGAGGCCTGCACGAACAGGATTTGTGATGAAATGGCCCAACAGGCAGGCACTCACACGAATTGCGGACGCCATGGGGCGACAATACCCCCCTACCACAGGATCAACCGGGCACCTCCTCCTCTGCGAGTTCCCGACAAACAAGCCCCCGGCGCTGCTCTCTGCGCACCATGAGGCGCACGCCATCCCAACCACCCAATGGCGGAGGAGCCCATGAGAATTAGGGCCATCAAGAACTTGCTGGCACATGTCGAGCAGGACACCTGCACACTATGAACCTCACATGGGGGTGTTGTGGGGGGAGGGGGGAGAGGATGTTTTTGGGAGTGTTGTGGGGGAGGGGGAAAGGGTGTTTTTGGGAGTGTTGTGGGTGGAGGGGGGAGGGGGAAAGGGTGTTTTTGGGAGTGTTGTGGGGGGAGGGGTGAGGGGGGAAAGGGTGTTTGCACAGTTGGGGCCATGCACTTTTTGTACACATTATGATCACAATACACTGTTGAAAATTTGAAAAACAGGCTTGGTCTCCATCATTGTGTATGTGTACTTCATTGGGGACAGCGTCCTTTGTGGGCCTCACCACATACATCAGGGCAACAATACCCATCTCCATCCATAATAGTTCTCCCTTGTATCTCATTGCATTTGATACATCAGATGCTGACGCTGATCGTGTCCCTCCTGCCCATGCAAGAGGCGATGGCCAGGATGTTGCCATGCTGTGTGGCATCACTTCAGTGGTGCTATAGGTGTGTGGTTCAATGGTATTGCTAGGGGTGTTACCTTTGCATGCATTCAAGGGCACATTGCTGTCTTGATGTTGTGCTGTGTTGATTCTGTAGTACCACCTTGACGCCATGTTGCTGATTTGTGTGGTATGTGGTGTGGCATGATGTGCAATGTGGATGTGGATGGATGTGCAATATTCGGAAACCTGGATTGTACTCTATGTTGTGCAGCTCATAATTGCATGTGGGTTCTCCTCAAGGACATTGCGGCCTTCCCTGATGGACATTGGCCTACATCTGTATGTCCATTTGTCCTACAGACGACAGTCAACACCCAGTAGGAGTATGTATCGCTCCCCACCACATCACACTGCCATTTGCTTGCCCTGCTACTCACCAAGTAGCCAGGAACGTTGACCGGCTTGTCGCTCTATGTAGCGTGGCATGTTTGAGTTACGCAGGGCCTTGGAATCATGGGTTGATCCGGGAAATCGGGCACAACAATGTGTGATTATCTTCTTAGCGTCAGATGCCATTTGCACTTTGATGGAGTGGAATTTTTTTGTGTTTTGGTAGACTACTTCATTTTGATGTGGGACCACCAATTCCACATGGGTAGAGTCGCTGGTCCCGATGCAACTTGGGATGCCTGCCAGTGAATAGAAGCCAACTTTAGTGTTTGCGATCTCCTGGGCAGTCCGTGGCAGGAATATGTGTTCCCATGCATGCTTCAGGGGGGCATCGAGTACCTGGTTCAGCATGCGTGAGGATACTGGTTGTGAGATGCCATGCACCTGCCCCACTGTATGCTGGTAGGTGCCTGTGGCCAGGAAATGGAGCACAGTCACCACCTTCTGTAGAGGGGGAAATGGCAGTTCTGATGTCTGTGAGGCTGACAATGTCGTCATGTGTTATGTACATGATGCTGGTGATGGTATCCCGGTCCAGACGGTACAGGATGTGTATCTGCTCAGGGGTTAGGTTTAACGGACTGGCTCGGATCCTGGGGATTGGTGGCTGCCTCTGTGGTATGCCTAGGTGCCCTGGTGGTGCTTGCTGCGCCTGTCTTGCCATCCTCCTCCTTCTCCTCTGTGCTGCCTGTTGTTTGTTGCTGCTGCACTGCAATCATGTCCTCCAGCCCATGTAATGCTGCTAGTATTGGAACCATCTTGGTGTGGGAATGGGTGTGTGAAGGGGTGTGGTGTGCTCCTTTTGTGCTGCCACAGTTTCCATTGCCTCCACCTGTGCTGATTTTGTCCACCTGTGGCAGGTGGGAACACTGCTAGGTTCTGATAACGGGTGGTTCGCGAAGCCGTTATTTGCGCCATGCCGGAAAGGGGTTTTGGGGGCTTTTCCATGCCGCTATTAGCACGTCCGCCTGGCTTGTGATGATGTGCTATTAGCGGCATGGCGTTATTTACGGAATCGAGGGGGTCGTGCGCCCGCGGACTGGCCGCTATTAGTGGCACCGTAATTAGCGGTGCCGCAAATAGCAGTGAGCCGGGTCGTAATTGGCATGGGGATTTAACAGTACCAGTATTTCCTTACCGGTAACGTTAAATCCCTACCGCACAACGTGTAATGAGGCCCTTACTCTTTCACTTTCTTGGTCACTCTTTCTGGGTTTGTGATAAGATCTTCTTCAGAGCATGCGACTGTCAGTAGTAGCGACTTGTTATCGGATTTCCAGGCTCATAGCATTTTCACCTTGTCAGCTTGTATTTCTTTGTTTAAGAGACCGTCGATTTCTGGGCTTTCGTCCATGATACATTTTCGATATAGGCATAGTGCATTGATGTTAACTGTTGCCGTGAGGGATAGAAGGTTAAGTTCCCGGCATATTGCTGTGATGGCCGCTGATTTTGGAAGGGAGAGAACCACCTATATTTAACAAAAATTCTCCAATATGTCTTATGATTCATGCAACTTTCAAATGGCAACATTTTGGACAGCATGTTATGTTATGTTATGTTATGTTAGACTAACTTATAAAGCGCACGGTCGTCCGAAGGCATCATGGCGCTGGAGAGGAAAAATAAGCCCCCAAAATATAGCCATCAACTAAGCCACCATCATAGTTAGAATATATGTGTTTTTAAAGCCTTCCTAAAGGTCAAGTGATTATAGATATTTTTCAATTCGGCAGGCAGCTTGTTCCATAGCTGTGCTGCAGCAATAGAAAAGGCGCGTCCACCAACCGGGACACTGTGAAATGGTGGAACACAAAGCAACCCGGCAGACTCGGATCTCAAAGAGTGCCTGGGGAGGTAATGGACAAATTTAGTGCGTAAATATTCCGCCCCCTGTCCATGCAAGGCGTGGTGCACAATGCAGAGTGCCTTGAAATCAATGTGTTGAGCTACCGGTAACCAGTGCAGATGATGCAGAACCGGAGAGATATGGGCACCCGGGCTGCAGAGTTCTGAAGGCACTGCAGGTGATAGATCAGGCCTTTAGGCTGTGCAAGGTAAAGAGAGTTATAATAGTTCAGCTGACTGGAAATCATAGCAGCTACAACCAATGGCCTCAAGGAAGATGGTATGAAGTGGTGGACTTGTCTCAGAATTTTCAAGTGAAAAAACCCAGTCCGACAGACGGATGATATCTGGGCATCCATCGACACGGTGGCGGTCATGATAACTCCTAAATTCTTTACCTTCACCGTAGGGATAGGAAGAGAACCTAGGGAGGAGGGCCAGAAGGTCGAGATCCAAAATGAGGGGTCGGGAGGAGAACCCACCACCAACACCTCTGTTTTGTCACCGTTCAACTTTAGCCAATTTAAGCCCATCCATTCCCCCACGGCAGTCAGGCTCTGATGAAGGCACAACGATACCTCAGTCCGATTGAGATCAAGTCAGTTCAGGTCAACATAAGAATAGCACCTGAAGCCGAAGGAGCGGATGAGGCATAATAGGGCCCATATGTAAATGTTAAAGATAATAGGTGACAAAGCAGAACCCTGGGGGACACCACAAGTGAGACAGACAGATTTTGAGAAAAAAGGAGTGAGCAGAAGAGACTGAGATCTGTCTTTAAGAAATGAAGAGAACTAAAGAAGGATCCAGAAAGGGTTTTTTCAGGAGGGGGATTACCGTGGCAACCTTCAACTCAGGTGAAATAAACCCAGTTTGAAAGGAGGTATTAACAGCCTCCGTAATAACCCCCAAAGGTTCAGATGAAATCTCCTTCAGGGCTCTTAAAGGCACCACATAAGAGGGTGCACTGGTTTTTATCTGCTGAAGGCCTTGGAAACCAACTCTTCAGAGAACAGGGGGAAGGAGGACCAGCCAGTTCGCACAGTATCCATAGCTGCGTCCTCAGAGGTGTAGCTGGAGATTGAGGCACTGGCAGCCAGTACACTATTCACGGAGATGTTAGCCTGAATAATCTCAACTTTTTAAATACAAAATTAAGATAGGGAATTGCACAATTCATGGGTTGACTTAACCGTAGGTGCACAATTTGCTGAGGAGGACAGAGACTTAGCACTGAAAAAGGGGCTTTAGTCTGACTCAGAGAAGTTTCGATTTTATGGGCAAAAAAGGATTGTTTGGCTGCTATAATCGCAACATAATAGGCCGTGGAACTGGCTTTATATGCGGTCCTCAGCTGTGGATCGTAGTTACAGCACCATTTCCATTCCACTTGTCTAAGCTGCAATCTTGGCGCCCTCACTAGCTCCGAGAACCATGGCTGTGAAGGGAGCCTATGGATTTGTCTAAGCCATTTTGGGGCTACTTCGTCAGCGGCTGCCAGTAAAGAGGTTGCCAAAAGTGACATCGAAGAAGCTAGGGCCGCTGCGCATTTAGTTTTGATAGAGGATACTAGAGTATGGAGATTGGCCGAGTGCCATGGCCGTTGCCAGACTCTTTCTGGTGGTATCTTAGTTCGACTATGTAGTGGATTAAGTGAACAGGTCCCCAAAAAGTGGCCTGTCCACAGAATAGGCTCAGCTGATAAAAAGGAGAGTAAGGTCTTATTTGCCAACACTACATCCAGAGTTTTCCCTAGATATTGAGTAAGGCCTAGTACATGCTGAAAAAAGTCCAAATCCAAAAAACTTGTGAAAAAACTATCTAGGGCTGGGGCTCTAGGAAGATCAAATTTAAGATTTAAATTGTACAACACAATTAAAGGCTTATACCTAATGTGAAGGTCAGCTTTAAGGTGGACTTGTGGTTCTAATAATCCAGCATATGGCCCAGGAGGACGGTAGATTAAGAAAAAGTGACAAGAAAAAACAGTGGAATCCACACTTCTCAACAATAGAGCCTCAATGGGGGGAGAGGAGAACAATAAAACTGAGTAAGAGCAAGGTCTGCTCTAAAAATAGCTGCCATCCCACCACCGTATTGAGGAGCTGGACGGTTTATATGGATAATCTTGTAGCCATCAGGTATGGCCTGGACAAGGGCAGGAGCCAAACTTTCCTACAGCCAGGTCTCCGTAAGAAATAATATTGCGGGCTTGCAGCCAGACAACAGAAAGTTGACTTCAGTGGCATGGGCCGGAAGGGATCTGGTGTTTATTAGTAATAAGGAGTATGTCTTAATATTGGAATCAGCCATCGGCTGTTGTTGTTTACCTGAGTGAGAGTAGCTAACGCATTCATCTGGCAAACCAAGCGGGAGCACAGTGCAGGAGGGGGACAGGGACAAAAGGCTCTCCCTAGAATATAATATCAGGCAGCCCTCCATGCCGTAGCACGGACAGGCACAGACGGGCTTGCCTTAAGCGCACCTTCAGCGGTCTATTTCACGTGTTTTGTATACCATCACTTTGAACATGCATATACAGTTCAGATTAACATTACAGTATATCGGACAATTCACAAATATTTACGTCAGCTTCCGTTTAGATGTTTATAAATACAATCAATCCTAAACAGTGTAGATAGTAAGAGATAGCAACAATTGACTAATTAACACATCCTATTAATCAAGATGGTGACATGTTGTCCCAGACTCAACAAGATATATTAAAAAGATATATTAAAAAAGTACATGGCTGAAATGTTCGATCAGCATGTTGTCAGAAAAGACTTTAACTTATAGGTCGACTGGATAGATGTAAGACTCTCTGTCTCTATAAAAAGGCCGTCAGTGAGTAATCTTCATTGAGCCGCAGGGGGGCCATAGCATCTAATTTATGGATCCAAAATCGTTCCCTCTTTGTCAGTGTGGATTGTATGTCACCTCCTCTAGGAGGAGTTCTTATGGTTTCCAATACTAGAAATTGTTATTGTGCAATTGAATGTCGCATTCGATTAAAATGGCTGGGCATAGGGGATGTTTGATTATTTGTCCGTATGTTCGACTTATGTTCTGTCAACCTTTATTTGATTTCGCAAGTCATTTCACCCATATAGTATTTGCCACATGGGCAAATTATCCCATAAATCAAAGATTTCGAATCGCAAGTAGTGAATTGTTTAATGCTGATTTTCCAGCCCGTTGTCATGACCACTGTGAGGGGGCACAAGTTGTGCCACAAGCAGGCTCCCACCAGAACCCCGAGGTCCTTAAAACCACTGCAGAAGGGCTCTTGGAGCCAGTCCTGGTGCCTTTGGCACCAGGCTCATATGTAGGAAGGAAGGGCTGTTCAAACTAGGTCCCATTTATGTACATGGGCCTTTAAATCCAACATGGAAGCACGCACACAGTCTAGTTCTAAGAACCAAGCCATGCGGTCTAGTGTTTTGGGTGTGGCAGGCCTGGAACTACTTTCCCTGGTACTACTTTACCTGGGCTATATAAACCACACCCTTACTGCAGAATACGCTTCGTGTTATTCTGCAACCAGCAGCGTGACGCTCACTGTGTCCAGCTCCTGGTCTTCAACATCTTCCTGTAATCCTACAAGAACAAGATTATTCTGTTTTACCTGAGAATATTCTGTTTTACCTGAGAAAACGCCATCCAGCACTAAGCATCTCAACTGGGCTGCAATCTGTGGAAACCGAGAGAAGAAGAAACATCACTCACCTGCGAGTACTAGCTTAAGGACTTCCAGCGAACCGCTACCACAGCTGCTGTTCGAACATTGCGACCTGTAATAACGAGAAAGGGAAAAACAATATTAGAACGCACGCTTCCAAAACATCGAATTCCATCAGTCTTACCTGAATTCCATTGCGCTATGCCATGCTTCCATCCGGAGCACCACAACAACATCTGCAAAAGAAAAGAGACATATTCAGGTTTGCTTTCAATATTAAACAACCGCACAGCGCTGTACTTACCTTAACGGATTCCCGGGGCATGTTTTTCATCGCACTCTCATCCACTCACAGCACCACAGCGGCCTGTGAGGAGAAGAAGAAGAAAACACAGGTTAGCTTTAAAAGACAATAAACGCACTGTTCCAAAACATGCCTCTCCATCCGGTACGCCAGCATCAAGACCTTCGCACCTGAAAAGAAGGAGATAAAGACATTAACAAATTCCCACCATAAACAGAACAAACACTTACAATTAACAAACCTACCTGCCTACCAGCAGATTCAGGGTCACAGCAGGCCTGGGCCCCTGGAAGGCGTACTGCACCAGTGAAGCAACTCGGGCAGCTCGCCAACAAACGTCAAGCGCCCCTGTACAAGAAACGCAAGAAAGCTCACCCTACAAATAACTAAGGTGAGAAAAGAACCCAGTGGGAAGGGAATCGGTCAGAGGGAGGTAGGAGATTCACCCACTAGAGACAGTTATCACAAATCCTCCCTTCTGTAATTGCAGATTCATTATTCAGCACTGGGCAACTACGCATCCAGGGTTCCAGATGCCCCCGGGGATATCAGGTGAGCGTAACACCCGTACATGGATGCCTGATGAGTTCTCCTTTTTAGATGTTATTTCAATGTCCACAATGTAAACAGGGAAATGTCCCAAATTTAGGTTTGCCCAAAAATGTGGGTTTGGATTCTATGGTCCTTTCTGCTTTGCTCAAATTGTCTTTGAAGTTTCTCCTTCTTGTATATGCAATTATGGGAGGTTTGGGAAATAGTTTTCAGAGTTGTGGGTCCAATGTTGTCAATTTCCAATTTATCTTTATCCAGCATTTCATTTGGTGACTTTGTCTTGAATATTTCATGATGTGGACACACGGTGGCTCTACTTTGCAGAATTTAGGTGCCAGGAGCTCCACTCTTGATTTTTCTGTGCTTCTATTTGTCGCCTTCTCTAGTGTTATGTTTGGATATCCTCTTTTTTGTAAATCTGTCAGTCATTTGGTTCTTGCTGGTCTGGTATGTCTGTTCATCTGTGCTCAATCTCTGCAACCTCAGGAATTGACTTAGAGGCAAATTATCTTCGAGGTGGTCTGGATGGAAAACTGGAGTAATGTGTGTTATTGACATCTGTTGGTTTCTGGTACAGTGAGGTGTTAAGTCTATTGCCAACCGGTGTGATCATAACATCAAGGAAATGGATATTAGGAATCCTAATATCCATGGTAAATGTAATGCATTTATGTTGATTGTTTAGGTAGTTCAAAAACATCTCGATTTCCTCTTTGCTTCTTTTCCAAATGCCGAAGATGTCATCTATGTATCTTTTCCATAAATATAATTTAGTTCCAATTGTGGATGTTCCAAGATGAATTTTTTTTCAAACTCAAACATAAATAGATTGGCGTATGGCGGGGCCATGGATTAAGGTGTATAGACTCTGTACGTCTGGAATAAAACTGGTCCAACCTTCTTCAAATTCCTTTATACTCTGCAATACATTCAAAAAATGAGTTTTATCTCACAAAAATGTTGTCAATTTTGGTACTATTGATTGTAGGATCGTATCTACATATTTGGCCAGAGGGTCAAAGATGCTGTTGGTTGCTACCAATATAGGGCAAAGTGGTAGAGAGTTTAGATGTTTGTTGATCTTAGGTAATCCATAAAATACTTGCATCATCAGATATTTGTTCGTTAAATAATCTTTAGTTTTGTTATTAATCCAATCTTCATGTAGTGCTTTATTAAGTACTTGTTCAATTAATGTTTTGATATCAGTTGGATCTGGTTCAAGTACAAGATAGGTGTCCTTGTCATTTAAAAGGACCAAACAGCTCTGGTTGTAAAAAGTACTGTCCATAATTACTGTTGTGCCTCCTTTATCAGCCGATTTGATCGTGATAGTGGTGTCATTAGCCAATTGTTGTAATAATCTGTGTTGATGTTTCCTTAGATTCTGAGTGCCTCCGTCTGAGTTTTTGATCTGTTTGAGGTCTTTCAGCATAGTATTCTCAAAGAGAACTAATCCTGAATTGCGCACATTGGGATTAAAAGCGCTTTTTGGTTTCATTTCAAGGTAATCGTAAGTGTTGGATTTTCTTTCAAAAGGTGGTACTGAATCATAAAAAATATTTGAAGGACCATTTTCCTTGTAAGTTTAAACATGTTCAGATGCTCCTCAAACATGTTTGTGCTATTTGTAGGTACGAAGGAGCAGCCTAATCCAAGTAGGTCTAGTTCCTGTTTTGAAAATCTTTAATTTGAAATGTTAATGACTAATTGGTTGTTTTCTTTTTGTTTCTAACCTTCTTACTTCCCCTTCTTGTTTTTTTGTGCCTAAATAAAACGGTCCACCGGAAGATGATTGACACTTCCGGGAGTAATGATCCATCACCCAGCATTAAGTCGACATTAGAAAATATGGACTCAAGTCTTCCTACATCACAAGTACCCTCATCTTCGGGCGCACCAGTTTTTTAAGGCACAGGAAAACAAGGAGAGAAATTAAGAAGGTTGGCAAACAAAAAGAAAACACTGGAGATGGTTCTGCTCAAGTTTCAGACTGAGGCAGGGAGGCTGTTCCAGAAGGATGCACCAGCCAAAGAAAGAGATCTACCAGCAACTTGTTGGTTGGAGAAGCAACTGACCCTGAGGGATTTGGAGGTGGGGGAGCAAAGAGCTCGAGTAGGAAGATATTTCCGAAGAGAGACTTGGAGGTATTGTGGTTCCAGCTCCCAGACGGCCTTGTGGACAATGCAGAGGGCTTTGAACTTGATCCTTGCAGCCACTGGGAGCCAATGAAGAGATTGCAGGGTTGGAGAGATACAATCCCTGGGTTTGAGGCCAAGGACAAGTCTCACAGTCCTGTTCTGGATGAATTGTAGAGGACGGAAAGTAGAGGCAGGAAGATGTAGAAAGAGGCTGTTGCAGCAGTCCAGCCTAGAGAGATCCAGAGATCTGGAGACAGTGACCTTCTGGGGGAAGGTGAGGAAAGGAAGAATACTTGTGAGGAGGTGCAGGTGGTAGTTTGACTTCTTAGAGACATCAGACAAGTGCGGAGAGAAGGATAGTGAGGAGTCGAAGGTGACCCCAAGGTTTTTAGCCTCACGGGTGGGAGCTGGAGGAGGGCCAAAGTAGGCCAGCCAGAGAGTGACAGGAAAGGAAGGTGCAGGTGTGCCGATGAGGAGGATCTCCGTCTTCCTGGAATGAAGGCATAGATTGTTGGTGTCACACCACTCCTAGATTACAGACAGACAACGTGAGAAGAGAGGGGGAAAAGAGGTGGCAGAGGGTTGCCTGAAAGGGAGCTGGGTGTCATCCGCATTGCACTGAAAGTTGGAGCAGAGAGCAGTAATGTGGTGGGCAAGAGGTGCCAGGTATTGGTTGAACATCCAGGGAGAAAGGTAAATCACCTGGGGAACACCATAGTTTGAGTGCGAGAGAGAGGAGAGGAAGGACACAAGTTGGACCTGGGGGGGGGTCGGTCAGAGAGGAAAGAGGTCAGCCAGGCCAGGGCCTGATCAGTGATACCCCGGTTATCACATTGCCGGTTGAGCAGGATGGCATGGTTGACTATGTCAAAAGCAGAATAGAAATTGAGTAAGAGGAGGACAGAGGGGTTATTAGCATCAGGGTTAGAGAGCAGGTCTTCACAGATGTTCAGGAGAGCAGTTTCCATGCTTCCCGCTGCTCTGAAGCCAGACTGATGGTCATGGACACAACCAACAGATTCAGTGTGAAAGTTAAGGTGGGAGATGTCCAGCTTTTCCAAGAGTCTGCCCAGGAAGGGAGTGATGGAGATCAGGCGATAGTTAGCCAGGCAGGAGGGGTCGGCTGAGGGTTTCTTGAGAAGAGGGTGCTCAAGAGAGTGCTTCAGGGGGGGAGGGAATGCTCCAGTAGCAAAAGAGTGATTGCAGAAGACGGACAAGGCTGGAGCGAGGGTGTCAATGTGGTTCTTGATGGTTTTGGAAGAAATGGGAAGAACCTGTTTTGATGAGACTTTAATAGATCGGACTTGTCTAGAAACCTTGTCAGGGGTGAACAGAGGAAAGGCAGAGAAGGGGGAGGAGAGGTGGTCGCAGGGGGGGCGGAGGTAGAGGAGAGAGTAGAGGAGAAGGAGGAGAGCATGAGAGGGTGGATAGGATGTCCTGGTTTTAGAGATGAGATGATAAGCCAGGGCCCTGCAGAAGGCCTGGGAGGTGACAGGGGAAGTAGAGACTGTAGCAGGATTGGACCGATCCTTGCAGATTTTAAAGAGTTTGTCCGACTTGTTAGATTCCGCAGAGACGCAGGCTTGGATGTGAGCTCACTTCTTAGTGAGGACAGAGACCGGTATTGCCTTTGGAGCAGTCGGCAGGCCAGTTTGTCAGAGGATGCCTCTCAGCCACCCAAAACTTGCGTTTAAGGGTGACGAGGTCTGGATCATACCAGGAGTTCCATTTGGCTTTCGGCTTCAAGCAGATCCACATGAAAGGGGCAAGTACATCAAGAGTATCAGATATAGAAGAGTGGAACATGGAAAGGGCTGTGTTAGGATGTGAGGCAGCCAGAGGTGGAGGAGTGGGAGAGACAGTGGTGGCGAAAGCCTCAACTGACACACGCTTCATGGGTCGGATGACCGAGAAGGTGGATGGCAGTGTGTGGGTTGGCTCAGCCTGAAGGGTAGAGAGAGAGGGATGAGAGGATGAGAGGAGAAAGCGATCACTCCAGAAGAGAGGAGTGGTGAGAGGGTTAGAGAGGGGGAGGTCTGAGGAGATCAGAACATCCAGAGTGTGCACTGCAGAGTGAGTTGGCCCAGAGGGAAGAATAGAAAGAGAGTGAGAGTTGCAGAGGTCGCAAAAGAGTCCACAGGAGGGACAGGAAGCATCCAGGTGGATGTTGAAGTCTCCAAGGAGGAGGAGTTGAGTGGTCGAGGCCAGGAGGGAGGAGGAGAGGTACACCAACTCTGAGAGGAAGGAGGTGGTCTGACCTGGTGGCCGGTAGATAGTAGCCATGGTGAGAAAGTGACCAGGAGAGGGAGAGAGCCTGCAAACAAGGCATTCAAAAGAGGAGTAGGTCTGCATAGGAATGATAGAGGCAGGAATCCACTCCAGGAAGATCAAGGCTACACCCTCAGCTGAACAGTTGCATCTGGGCGTGGAGAGGATCTTGTAACCATCAGGGAGGAGAGTATCAAAGCTCATGACAGTGCTGGCTGTGAACCATATCTCGGTGAGACCAAGGACATCAAGGTCGAGTTCTTCCAGGAGACGACAGATGTCAGAGGAATGTTTGTCAGCTGAGCAAGAGTTGAGAGTGGCAATATGGAGAACGTTGCCACCCTTGAAAGACTTCTTGGGAGAGGTACAAGTCAGAGGAGTTCCCTGCAGAGGTGTAGAAGGAGGCCGAGGGAGGGCAGAAGAGGAAGGAGGAGAGGGCAAGGTAGCCAAGGAGGAGGATGAAGGCACCAGAGAGGTGGCAGAGGGGGGAGGCCAGTAAGCCGAAGAAGGGAGACAAGGGACAGCAGGAGAAGAAAGGAAATTGATAAGGCACAGGAAGCGTCTATCAAAGAGGAGTAGGTTGGCCTGATGGCCTTGGACCAAGATGGTGCCATTCAGGTAAACATTAATGAGTACATTAGAGGAGTGGAAGGGGGCCAGGAGGCCTCCCAGTGGGTGCCACCATTAATGGGAGAGGAAGGAAAAGGAGAGAGCACAGAGACCATATGAGGAGTCCATAAGTCTGGCCAAGGAACGACAAAGAGGATGTCGATGAGGGTCTGTCTGGAGGAAGCACTTGTATAGGTATCAGTGATAGGGAAGCCTGGGTTGGAGACCAGGATATCCCTTTTGAACTTCTCCCTACCAGACTTAGTGAGAAGGGCACGATAGTCAATAGAGAATCAGTTAGAAAAGATAGGAGAAACAGAGAGCGTCATAGAGGAGGTGGGACAAAGAGGCGTGAGGAAGAGGAGTGGAGGTGCGGAGTGGGCATAGAACGGTGACGGGGGAGACAATGGGGGCGGACACAAGGGGGGGTGCAAGCAGACGAGATGCAACGGGACAAGAACAAGAAGTAAATAATTACACTGAATGAGATGAAGAGCTCAGAAGGAAGAGCACAGCGGAACACAAGGAAGTAAGGTGAACAACAATCAGGTTACCAGGGCATCAAGAAACAGACCAGTCGCCAAAAGAAAACCTAGAATAGGGAAGAGCATAGCAGAACACAGAGCAATACGCACCAAAACAGAGCAGTTGATGAAAGAAACCCTAGAAGAAGGGAGAGCACCGCAAAACACAGAGCATACCCAGAAAAAACAGAGCAGTCAGTGAAGAAAACATAGAAGAAGGAAAAGTACAGCTGAACACAGCGCAATACACCGAAGGACAGGGAAGCAACTAGAAGGAGGGATAGGGCAGGGGAAGGTGAGGGTAAAAACCTGCAGGGGATCAAGGACACTTGGGGAGTGTGGGGGCTGGTGAGCTGGAGATGTGAGGACGCGAGGAACACATGATCAGGAGTTGCAAGGGAAAACACGGGTAAGGACGCGCTGCTGCGAACAAGCCAAGGATGGAGAGTGCAAGCAACCCAGGTGACCACAGATTGCGAGGGACCACGCAGGCTAAGGACACTCAGGCGTGAGCGTGGCAAGGGTGGAAGGGGGTAGGAGGGACACACAATAAAGGAATGTACAGGACCACGTGGGCAGTGGACCTGCAGGCGGGCGCATACCTGAGGATGGAAAGGGCACTGCGGCACATGCGATCATGGGATTGTGAGGGACCACGCAGGCTGAGGACGTGAAGCACAAGCATATCCGAGGATGGAAAGGGGCATGGAGGCACACGCGATCATATATTGCGAGGGACCATGCAAGTTGGGGACGTGCAACATGAGCGAAGTCAAGGATGGAAGTGACGCAGAGGCACACACGATCGAAGATTGCACGGGATCACACAAGCCAGGGATGCACAGTGCGAGCCATGCCAAGGATGGAAGTGGTGCGGAAGCACAAGCGCTCAGGGGCTGCGAGGGACCACACGAGCCAAGGACATGCTCATAGATGGGCGTGGATGCACATGCGATCAAGGAATGCGGGGGCCACACAGTGAGATGTTGAGGGGGACTAGGATGGAAGGAGCGAGAGGGGAATACAAAGAGGGATGTGATGGGATAGGACAGGTGGAATCACAGGGCAAGGGGTGCACCCAGCAAGGGCAGGGGCAGATAATGTGAGGGCAAATGCCCATAGAATTATCTGGTAGCAGTTACTCACCTATGCTACTAACCACACCAAAGATTATCATGAAATATATTACTGAATATATGACAATGAAAGCCAATGTCAGAAATAACAACTGGGCATGATTTGACTGGACAACTACGCTGTGTATTTTTTTAACCACTTTTGTACTTTTTATTAATGTGTGTTTTATAATGGTATCTTAATAAATTTGATACATGTTTTTCACTGACCTACTGCACTACTATTGAATTTGATTAACATAGAAGTACAGGATGTATACTGGGCCTTGTCTTATGGCCTAGTTGTGTAAAAGCCAGGTAGCTATTTGTGGACATTGTTTGTTGGCACGGGTAGGGGGGACACAGTCAGGGGAGAGGCGCAGTCGGAAGGGCTAAGAAGCACAGACCAAGCACACTCCCCACCTTTTAACCTGGCGGCCGGCCGCAGACAGGAGGGTCAATCATCTGCACTAACTGTCAGCGCCCCAGACCCCTTTGCCGGCACACACCTGCACTGTTCAACACCGCGGCTTTGTCCTGCGAGGACTTTGCCTCATAGGGTCCGTACCTCAGATTTTATAGGCTCGGTAGGGTGGACGTAACAAACGTGTTACGTGTTGTCAGGCAGCGTCTCCTGAGAACCTGCATCGTTCAACACTGCTGCCTTTGCATGACCTTTTTGCCTACTCCCTGCCCTTTGCATTCTCTTACCTCTGTTTCATGGCTGCAGCTCTGTCTGGCCATCCTGCCTGCTTTACCACAGGGCTACTTAATCCACACATCATTTCAAAGAACACACAGGGCCTCATTCCGAGTGGGGCGGTAAGGGATACCGGGCACCGGTAAGGAGACCGGTGCCGGTAATCCCTTACCGCCCTACTACGAGTTCCCTTAGCGGGTCCCTCCTTTAACGCCTGGTCTGACCAGGCGTTATGGACAGGTCCCGTTAAGGGAATTCAGAGCCAATAACGGTACCACAATTTGCGGTACCGTTATTAGCGCCTTGCCCATTCCCATTGAGCCCTATGGGGGCTCAAATGGGAATGGGGAATGGCTTTTTCAATGGGGACTTACCGGTCCCGCAAAGGTCGGACTAGACCGGTAAGTCCCCATTGAACCATACCGGTGCCGGACCCGTTATTGGAGGCAGTAATGGTGCAAATAGCCACATGACTACCTCCAATCTCGGAATAAGGCCCACAGTCTCGCAGGCTCTGGCGCAAGCTCTCATCACAGTGGTGACAATAATTTACAGGATTCCATTTTGAAATGCTTTAGTTGTTTCCCTTGCCGCAGGCACACAAGCTAGGTGCAGCACTGGGCGTGTGCTTCTGGTGAACGCTACACTTCATCCTCCTAATGTAATGAATTAAGTTAATGAGAAGGTTACATTGCTTTACATTGCTTTACATAGCCTTCAATGCAACAGGCACCGCAAAGTGGATGGACTCTCAGGTGCTCTACGGGAGTGATTCCGGAGGAAGGACACATTTAAAGTTTGTGGGTAATTTCAGCACGTGGTTTTACGCGTGATGGGGGAGCTTAAAGCACTCAGGCCAAGCGTGTATGAGATAAGTATCTGAGATCATGGGCCTGGTGCCTTCGGTGAGTCGGTTAACAGTTGGGTCTCATTCCTGGACTCCAGGCCCTCCATCACTGAGGGCAGAGTGTTGTAAAATGGGCCTTCTTAAGTCATTAAGCTTAGGCAAGCGATGGGGACATGGTATTTTCAATTGTCAATGGGTGTGAGCCATGAAGTTGCACAAAAGTTGGGTAGTTCGTTGTTGGCGGGATCGGGCTAATAGGCGCATTGGGTTTGTTAGGTATGCAGTCATTTTATTGCAAACAAAACAGAGTGGTACATAACAGAGCAGGCAAAAACACAGAAAAACACTGAAAAGATTAAATAAATATAGAAAGGGTAGTGGGGTAAGGGATTAAAATGGGTTGGGTGGGGTTGGAGTGGCTTTAAAAGGGCAGAAAAAGGGGCGTTTGGAGGTCCCAAATAAAAAATAATAATAATAATTCTGTGTTTTTCTGTGTTTTCTCTGCAATGAAATTGACCATTCTGTAATTGTGGTCGGTAAGATCACTTATAACCGATTTGTTACTCCACACAAGGGGAGCAAGGGGCGACTGTATCATAAAGTTACCTGGGATTCATAAAGACTCTGGAAGATTAGGGATATCAAAATAAGACTAAGATTCATAAGACGCACAAACACTGAGTGAATGGAGATAAAAGCTACATTGTGCACGGGCAGATATGAACATTTGGCAAATGGGCAGGGACACATTGAGATGCGTTATTTGAGAAGGTGTGGGGGGCCTGTCCAGGGTGGGGGGAAGTGGAATAGGTGCAGAATTCTGAACGTTATGGTCCTTGAGTCCTTGCACACGTGCTACACATAAAATAATGTCATGAAGCGAAAGGTTCAAAGGGACGCAGGTGCACTGCCAATTCCATCCAGAGCCTCCAGGGAGAAGAATAATGGCGGGATGAATTACTGGCGAGGGACTCAGGGCATTAAGGTGTGTGGGGTGAACCTTGTGTCCAGCATACTTTTAAGGGCTGGATTGGTGCGTGAAGAATAGATGGAAATAAAAGGGGTCATCAAATTTGGCGGGTCATGCGTATAAGGGAGTATTCGTTAGTTTGTGGGACGCTAACAGAAGTAGGGTGCATATCAGTTTCCGGTGTTTGTAGGCACACATGCTATGTATGGTCGTCTCTGACACAGGGGTGGCAGGACATATTTCTTCATATTTACAGAGGGTAGAGATGCTAAATTGGCACAGTCTGAGGCGCAATACTCGGTTTCTAGGAGCGCAGCAGCTAAACGCTAAACACGGATGATCATTGCCTCAAAGTGTGGTGCAAGCATGCGTGGCCAGGGATTAGGGGCAAGTTTCTGGGGAGGGGCGAGCTAGTTATTGATGCAGCGTCGCTGTAGTCGGCCTTGAGTTAGTAATGTGGAACGTGTTCCTGGATAGGGGGCTGCTTTGAATGGAGGGAGGTGTTGTAGGGAAAAGGTGGCTGAGTGAAGTTTCATAAGGTGGGGGAGTTAAAGTGACATAAGGGGGAGAAACGTGTTGGAAGGTAGGGTGGAGTAAATTGCCATAAAAGAGGGGGGGGGAGTAAAGTGCCATAAAATGAAGGGAGTAACATTTTGTAAATGGGGGGCATTAAGGGGGGCGCATTTGTTAAACAGGGATTTGCGGGCAGAATGGCGCACAAATCCTGTTTTTTTCGGCGCAAATAATCCATGAATGACCCCCTAAGTGTCGTATTTGAGGACTAAAAGGTTCATACCTTGAAGGATTAAAAGGGTTGTACAGTGGGGGGATTAAAAGGGATGTACGTCGGGTAGGAAAGTATTGCGGGATTGGGAGGGAGTAAAGTATCATAGGATCTTAGTGAGAAAAGGGTCGTAGGGATGGGGGAGGAAACTGTCATAGTTTGGGGAGGAAATTGTTGTAGGGCAGGGAAGGATAATGTCGTAATGAGAGGAAAGTGTTGGAAACGGAGTGACAGGTAGGATAAGGGGAGAAAAACATTAATACATTTACTAACCAGTGGGAAAAAGTAATACTTTATTAGGTAGGGTAATATGGGCTAGAGGCGGAATATTTGGCTTGTCCTGGATCCCTTTCTCCAAGAACCAAGACATTTAGGGGAGGTAGGTCTCTTGACTGGGCCAAGGGGAGTATGAGGAGGACAGGCATTGGGAGGGGGGGGTAGATAGTGTTGGGTTTGGGGGTCAGAACGTGTTACAAAGCAGGGGAGGAGGAAAGCTTTGTTGGGTTGGGGAGTGATGGAAACGGAAACAATTGTCTGAAAGGGAGAACATGCTTAAGGAAGGAAGGGAAAAACAGTACTCAGCATTGGGAAGAGGAGATGCTTCATTAATTCAGGGGCTGGAGTTGAACATTGAGCTCAGCTGGATCATCTTTTCACACAAAGACATGGAAGAGAGTTAGGTGCTCTGGACGGGGCGTAGGGTGGGACGGGGGGGGCAAAGCCTGGGGCAGAGTAGAAAGTGTCAGGATTGGAGGAGTCGTACAGTGGTGCAAGGCAGGGAGGAAGAAATCTTTGTAGGGTTGGGGGAAACATTGTAAAGGTGGGAACGTGTCTTAAAGGAAGTGAAACAGAGCAAGGGGGAAAGCCTAGGAATAAGCAATGGGAAGGGGATATGATCTTTAATTTTGGGTACTATGGGGTGCGATGGAAGATTGGAATCATCTGGATCCGTTTTTCTCCGAACCAAGACTAGTTAAGAGAGGTAGCTGCTATGCACTCAGCCAATGGAAGGGCATGGTGGGGTGAACCATTGGATGTGGGGGCCAATCAGGGTTGGGAAAGAGAGTGTTAAGGGTAGAATACCGGGTTGGAAGTCAATATTGAGCCTGGGGCAGCGAATGTAAGCAGAGGAGGCAGCCAGTAGGGCAAGAGTAGGATGGGAATAATCCAGTAGGGCGGGAAAAGATGAAGATGAAGTAGAAGCAGTAAAGAAGGAAAACTGGTGCACGACTGGTACACTCAGAGTTACGAAGGCACAAGTGGGTAATACACAGGCATTGGTTACCTATGAGAATGGCGGGAAGCATCAAAACGTGAGTGAAATCTCCCTGGCAAATGTGCTTTGGGCAAATGACATGTGTCGGAATATTTGTCATAATGCCTGATTGCATAATTCCATCTAGAGGATCTCCAGACGATTGAAGGATCAACTAAATGACCAAGGTAAAAGCAGCAAGAGAGCACCCCAGGGAAGCATGCTTTCCCCACTCCAAAGTATTTAGATATTTGAAGAAAAAAAGTCCTTACATGGAAAATGTTTGGTCTACACAATTATCAGAAGTGAGAATTAAGGAGTTGGAACTAGCAACAAGTGCCTCCCAAATAGGCCCAAAAGCTTTGAGGTGCTGCTTTGGCTAAGGGTTGTGAGACAGCGATGGCCCAAATTGGAGGCCCATAGACAGGGCAACAGACGGAGACATCAGAGAGAACCGGAAACAGCCATGAGTTTGATGTTGCAAGAGCGAGTAGGAAGCTAGGATTCTCTGATCTCCAAGAAGAGGGTACTGAAAACAAGCAGAGGGGCGACAAAGGCACAAAAGAAATGAACTGGAGGAGGAACTTGCCACAGTGACAGCAATGACTGGCTGGGTGAAAATAATAGTGTCAGAGCCTCAATGCAGACGCTGGCAAGAGCGAATACGCAAAGCCAGCAGGCATTGCCCAAACTAGATTTAACGACACTGCATTTAGCCGGTCAGATAGCACAGCAAGTAGAGCGCTCGCTTTGACATCCGGGCAGAGCCTGCCAACGCAGGTTCGAATCCCTGCAGGGCCAAACTCAGCCTTTCATCCTTCTGAGGTCGATAAATCAACACCACACACCATGGGTAAACAGGCTCAGATGCCTGAGGGTTTGTAGTGCTATGTAAAAGAAATGAAATAATAAATAAATAAAACAGAGTGAAGTAGGGCAAAGGTGGCAACTAACCTGGAAGAAGTTGGTGTGTGTGTACAGGGCCTGGAAGCAACGTTGGACTTGGTCCTGGGCTGGGTGCAAGGAAATGGCAAAGCTGCCACAATTTGCAACCCAGGTACAGCTAGCTTCCACCAGCCAGGCAGAGGGAATGATGGAGGGCTGAAAGCAAGGGCGGTGTGGTACTCGAAGAAAAGGCCAAATAAACAAAGAAGAAAGCAGCATCAAAAATTGAACATCCAGGGTAGTTAGAGGGGAAAAAAACATGTGCCCAATCAACAGACACAATTTACCTGAGTTGGCGCCACCCAGATACAGTGAAGGAAAAAATGTGGTACATAACATTCTCTCTCGTCCAACAGGAGACAAATGTATTCAACACCTTGCAGAGTAGCAAAGGGAGTGAGCAGATGAAAGCTAGTAAAAGGAGTATGGCCAGTCGAGAATGTTGAAAACAGGTTGGAAGCATTTAAGATGTTGGAAACTTGATCATAGAGAAATTCCCAGAGCCGTTTGGTTGCAGAACCTACATAATTAGCACAGGAAGCTCAGGGCCTTAGGATGGCTATTGAGGGACCAGAAACAAGTGTAGGGGGCAATGCCCGATTATAACAGGAGCCTAAACTGATGGAGGAATGGTTTGATCCAAGGGTGGGGCTGCCAGAACCTGGGGCAAGGAGTAATAGTTCACCAGGAGGAGAAAGGTGGGGGAGAAGATAGAAAATGCAGCATGGGCCCCACCCAGAGGTCATGTACATAACTATGTCCCAGTTTGGCAGGCAAAGCAATCAGCAATAGGGCAGGGAGGTTGGTTGCAGGGCTTGTTCACAAACATTTGAAGACCTTTGGGTCACAGCTCACAACAGGTTGGGCGAGGTGAAAGGCAGAGGCACCCAGGTGGCTTGCAGGTCAGGAGATGTGCGTAATCACTTCAATGGTGGTGCTTCTACAAGACAGCATGCCGCTTCCAGCACAGATACTCTGCGGCAAGTAGGGGAACCTGGGCAGGTTTTCTATCAGAGGGAGTTGGAACGGCAACGGGGAACAAAGAATCAGCAGCCCAAGGAATTAAAAGGTCAGTTAAGATTGGATATGGGCGAGGTGAGTAGGTCTTGCATAGTTAGGAAAAGGGAACCGCGACCTGGCAAAAAAGTCTAAGGGCACTGGTAGTAGGGGAAAAATGAAGCCTTTGTTATGCCACATCTCGTCTGGCCGCAGGCTCGAGTTTGGTAGGAAAGAATTAGTGAAGGAACATTCAACCCAAAGTACAATTGTCATGTGTTTTGAGCAAGAGTTTTGTTTTTGTCTTACTTTTACCATAAGGGGAAAACTATCAGTGAGCAGGCCATTTGCACCTGGCTCCTAAAGCATAGACTGCGGACCGGAAAGAGATTCTCATGGGACCAGGTGGAACACTGAAAGAGTGAAGGGGGACACACGTGATTAGAGGTTGTGTGGACATATAGGTAAGGGAATCAGGAGTTTTGGGGTGAAGGGAAGTGGAACAATAGATTAGACTGCAGGGCAAGAGAGCCTGCTTCAATCGACCAGGGGCCACTGTGGGGGGTAGGGAGACAGTACAGTCAGAACTGTTGGTAAAAGCGCCATGTCAAATTTCCAGTGTTTAGTTGCTACATTGGCTAGCTAAATATCCATTGGCAAACGAAAGGGAATTGCTGGTAGAATGATTCACTTTGGGTTTTATAATACCTTACAAATGCCCACTACAAGAGAGATGGGTAAAGAACTTTACATCTGCCTAGGAAGAGTGGGAAAACCCCACCTGTCAAATGAATGATTTCACCAGAGAGGTTGGTTTCCAGGGAGGCGGGAGGAACATTCCATATGATGCATAATCTTTCCTCACCCAAGGGGAACTCAATAAACGATTGGTTGGACGGCAAAGACTGCTCGATGAATTATCCGTCATTCAATGAGGCGGTGGTCCTGGCGCGAAGGTCGGGAAAAGGGGCACTGTTAGCTAAGGTTGACATTGAGGCTGCATTTACGGGGCTGCTGGTTCAGCCTGCCAGTTCCATCTACTGGGGCTTCAGCAGATGAATGTGATTTACATTGAGACATGCAGGCCCTGCAGATGCTGAATATCATGCCCCTATGTTGAGGCTTTCAGCTCATTCATGGAACAGATAAAGGTGGACAAACACATTATTTTGATGATTTTTAAAGGAAAGGTCTGACACTTGTTTGAATTTACTTAAGACTTTCATCAAGCTTGCAGCAGAACTTAGGGTGCCGCCATCGGAGGACTCGAGACGGGCTCCGTGTCATAAACTCATGTCCCTAGATATAGAAATAGATGACATTGAGGGAGTGTCACGATTGCCACCAGGGAAGGCTGCGTTCACCATCTGCACTGAGACAGTGGTGGCTGAGGAGAAAGTGGCTTTGGAAGAACTCCAGCTGCTGGTAGGGAAGCTTACTTTTGCAGCTAGGGTAATTCCTGCATGGAGGGCATTTGCACGACGATTAGGGTCCGCCACAGCTCAGCTAACAAATAGAAGGCATTTCATTCACTTTAAAAGAGGAATTAATCATGTGGAGGGATTTTCTGAAAAGTCTCATTGGTGTACGAGTGTGACAGGCAGCTTTGGTGTCATGTGAGCAGGAGAAACTACTTACTGACATCAGGAAGGCATTGTTTTGGGGGTAATTGTGGGGCAGGCATGGTGCAAAAATGGAATAAGGAAGGGTGGTGTAAAAACATAAACGGTTCCCAGTGCTGCTGTCCCTACACATAGCCCGTGAAGTTGGCTAATAAGAGCCTATCAGTCTAATCAGACAACATGGAGTTGGTGGAATCTATCAACAGACAGTCAGCAGCTTGCCCAATAACCATGGGGTGGGTAAGACAGTGGGAGTGGGACTAAAGCTGAACACTGAGCTGAGGACCAGGCATTTTCCAGGAGGCCGCAATGTGGCAGCTGTTGCGCTTTCTCGTTTACAGATGTCGAGGTACATGAGGGCGTGGCTCCAGGCAGAAAGTGCGACAATCCAGTTCGACATCAGACTAAGCTAGATGGTGGCATTCCCAAAAGGAATGAAAGAACTGGAAGAAGAGACATTATGAGGTGCGCAAGGACAAGGTACAGGGGGGGTGCTTTTGACAGTTTGGGGTGGTGACAAGGCATATGAGAGAATGATTTCTAGAAGGTAGGGGGAATCGTTTTGCTATGGGCTAAAGACAGCTGGAAAACGACTATTTGAAGGTGTTTGCATTTCACTGACAGCAAGAGGGGAAGGATGCCCTGAAAAAGATTTCAGAAAATAGCTATGTTAGGCGGGTGGAACAAAGACAGGACGATTAGCAAGGATGGTAGACTTTCCATCACAATTGTGGCTTTGACCTGACCGACGACTCCTTTCCAGCCTTGATGGGCCCTACCCTTAATGTGCAAAGGTCACAGCAGGCCATTCAGCAGAGCATCTGAGCACGTTAGAGTGAGGTCTGAGGCATCTCCTAGCATGCCAATCAAAATATTAAGGAAGCTGAAATGTGGGATTGTGGCCCTCAAAATTCAAGCAGCCTGTCCTCTGAACCAAAGGTTCTTGCCTCCCGTAACTGTTAGCAGGTAGCTTGTGGTAATGTCTGGGGTTTCTAGACTGGCGCTTTACCTCATCTGCCAACTCGCAGATGCTTGTTTTTTGTTTCCCATGCGATACACGGTTTCTATTTGAGACAGAGACATAGCGTGCAAGAGACGGGATTAGCAGGTGGCTTGATGAGTTAGAAAAATGAGACCTGTTTGCGAATTGCAAGGGGTAGGAGTGCATACACAAACGCCCTACAGACAGCGGCCACAGGCCCAGCCATTAGCACATCAACAATAATCCAAACCACGACTAAGCTCTCCTGTTTAGCCCTATAAAACACTCTCATATTGGGGCCTAACCATACCCAAAGCGCTGCTGTCAGGCAGAACTTGTGTTTTCCCCTATGGATAACATTCTCCCAAGGTTCTCCACCAAACCCATAGAAAGCAGTTTGGAACAAAGCAACTGGGTTCTTCTGACCTGCACCCATCAACACCTCAGGTTTCAAATATGCCTCTCCGATTGTCCTTCAATGACACCCCCCCCTACTTTTTTCTTTCAGAGCCACATGCACGGATGCCCCCAATATTGCCACAAGGTCCCTATACAAGACCAATTACATTACACTACATTGGTCATCTGGCCAGAAAATACGACTCTTTAGCTGGCTGGGGTGCTGTGGATATGTGAGATAGTGCCCAGGTCAAAGACAGATGCTGATGAAAGAGAAAATGGGAGGAGGAAGACACCAGTCCTGGGATAAGGTATCCTGGAAGCCGGGGGCAACATATCTGTAATGACACCAGTTCAGCATAGAGCCCTGAAGGTGTTTGGGGGAAAACAGCACTTTGATAAGTTACCTCCAGCCTAATAAAGCAGCTGTGCCCATTTACTAGCTACAAACTGGTGTCATCTTCATTTATTGCAAGTTAGGATCTCGGGGCTGGAGGGTGAGGAGGTACCGAGGTGGAGGGAGGGAGCACCGCTTGCGGTATAGTGGGGTGGCTACACGGGTTGAGCCATACTTGCCTACATTCCCAAAAGCAAAACCCGAGGAATGACGTCACAGATGCCCCACCCCCTTCCTCAAGATCCCACCCACCCGACACAACCACTTTAAAAAAAAAACAGCTGAGAGACATGCAAACATGCAAACTTGCGTGTGCGCGGGTGTCACTCTCTCTTCCCATCAGTGTAGCAGATGCTGCTAACAAGCAAACTGGGCGTCGGCCTTCAGATCTGTCATAGATCCTTAGTTTCCGGCCACACCTTGATGTGATTGGCTACAAACCGTGTGTTTGTAGTCAATCACATCTAGGCATAGGTGGATTTCCTTGGGGATTGCGGGAAACCACAGAGACTCCACGATCTTCCCTGGAGACCCGGAGAAGAGCGTAAAGACCCGGAGTCTCCGGGATAAACCTGGAGAATAGGCGGGTATGGGTTGAACTTGGTGCCAGAGGGTTCAAGTGTGTGCTGTCACAGCTATGTGATAAGGCCATTGCTAATTGTGGCATGCACCCTAAGCACATGTGACACGGAAATGCAGCCCATGCAGAGGTTAAAGAGCACACCAGATTAGTGAGAGACGTCACGGACAAGATTGCACAGATGCCAGCTGGCAAATAAAATGTAAACCATCTCCCAACACGCCCGCGTGAGCCTAACCCTCAATTGTAAGGAGATGTGTGCAAGTCACGAAAGGCTCACCGCCTTATGATGGAGGTCAGACCCCAGGCTACGTTTGGAGCTATTAACTCACGTGAAACACCGTTTTTCACTTCGGTGTGAATATATGCTCTTTTTGCTTCACAGACACGATAATTGGGTGTCAGTCTGCTAGTTTCTTGAAGGTCACATCCCTGCCAAATCCACCCCCATTGGCCATTGACGTAGTCATTGATGAAGAACACTGGTCTGTCTGTCCCCCAGCCAGATCATTCCCATCCTCCTTTTCTGTTCCTCCCATTGCAGAAGAAACGTACATTCCTCTGTTGCCCGTGGGCCAGGACGTGTGCTCGCCGGGCCAGGCACGCAGGAGAATCCTAGACCCCTTCCTACTGTGCATGCGAGGGCTGCAGCCAGGCGAGCACTGTTACTTGAAGTAACGGTCAGGAAATCTGCTTGCGAGGCAGATTAAGTGTGGCGGGAAAGCTGCAGTGCAACTCATTTGGTGGAGCAGCTTGGCAGCCGTCATTCTGACTACAGCTTGACATTGTCATTATTGAGATCTGCGGCTCACATATAAACACAGACACGCATATCAGCGAAAGGAGGATGGAATTAAAAGGGCAAGGTGGTTAAAAGGAAAGACATGCTGGAAAAGAGGGGGGAGAAAAGGAGTGCAAACACGAGAGAGAGACAAATAGTAAGCGGTGGCGGACACCCATTGTAGAACAAATTACGAGATACATGTTCTGTGCATAGGTTTTCTGACATAATTAATTTAAGCCTGTGTTCAGCTTCAAACTACTTTAAGTCATGGCGAGGTGATAGGTGTTTAATTGGCATATTTGTTCACAACAAGGCAGCGGGAAGTATGTTTGTTTCCGAAACATATTTAGTGAGAGGCTGTGGCCGTGGGCTGAGGAACTGCCTATGTGCCGTTTACCTTTTATGTTCATGGTCTAATACTGCATATTGGGCACAGCCAAGATGAAAGTGTGTTCTCACAGAGGCATGCTGGCATACATTGGGCAAAGCCAGCCTGAGAGTGTTTTTTTTTACAGTTGCCCGTTGGCATATTTTGTTGACACAGTCATCATGAAGTGTTTTACAGTGGCAATGCTGGCATATATTGTGGCCAAAGCTATCACAAACACATGCTTTAAAGTGCCCGTGATGGTATATATTAAGATCACAGGCATACGAATATGTTCTGTACAGGGGGAGGATTCAACAACGTTGCACTCAGATGAATGGTCTCCTAGCTCTCCAAGCACTCATTCGCCTTCTACTGAAACTCAAAAGCCTTCTCCCACACTAGCCTTGCCATGGGTGCCACCCAAGCATCTTCCCTTAGCCCACTCATCTTCTTGCACTGCACCACCTCACCGCCCCCCCCAACCCCCGCACCCTGCCAGTTCTCACTATCACCTATTTGCTGATGATTCAGAGATCTTATCCTGTCCTTCCTTCACCACTGCCTCCTCTCAAAGTATTAGCAACTTCCTCACAGCCATTCGCTATTGGACGGCATTGTGTTGCCTGACACCTAACTCGATCTAAACTGAAATAATATTGCTCCCTGCCCTATGCTAATCCCACCCAGCGAGTCTCACATCTCCTTCTCATTGAACATTCTCATTACATCACCCAAGGCTGCCAAGCTTGGTTTCCTCTTCAGTAATGGCCTGTGACTCCAAGGGTTCATTATGGCCACTGGTATGGTTGAGTCAATCTACTTACCTTAGAAACATTCCCACTCACCTCATTCACCCATCAGCCAAAATGGTCATCTTTACTTTCGTGCTCAGTAAACTCTCTCCCCTCAACACAGTCCTGAACTTTGCAACTTGCAATCTACCCTGTCTCCTCCCCCACCTCTGCACCACAGCACCATGAAGGCGGAAAGGATCACAAACTGATGGTGGGTTGCCTATCCAAGCCAGCCTCCTATGAAATATCCTTCGGATTGATTAGACTGGTTGCCAAGCTTCAAGGGTATACTTTTAGTGTGGTGTATGTTTCAGGCAGGGACATTGTAATTGATGGCTGTTTGTCCAGGTTACTTGTCAAAGAAGGTGGAGAGGTGTTCTCTCCACCTCGAGTTGTGTTTGCCACTGAACATGCATAGAAAGGAGGGGTGTCGGAATGGGGTCAGTTTTCGAAAAAACAGATGGATGCGGATCAACACAGGAGAATAGATGATGGGAGTTGGGTTTGAATCATATTGCCATAAACCCTTCATCCTGGAAGCTGGGAAAACGTTCTTCCCTCCAGCAGGGATAGGAAGTGCAGGACTACTCTGTTTGAATTAGTGATGGTAGAGTTTGTAACATGGAGAGGCTGGCAATCAGGGAAGTTGCTAGGTCTGGAAAAGACCCGGGGCTAAGCTGCTGTCGGAACTGTTGGGACTGGGGGCTAGCTAGTCTTTTGGCTGTAGCTCCTGAGATTCTATCCGGGGCTACAACCAAAAGATCAGGGGCTATAGCCCCCTTAGCCCCCCCCCTAGCAACGCCCCTGCTGGCGATAGTTCCTGACTCAGTTGCTTGTGAAGGTGGGAGAGAAGGGGAGCAAGAACAGGGTGCCCCAAGTCCCTGCCATAAGTCAGTGGGGAGGAGAGTGTAGCGTAACCAGAGGGTTGTGTCAATTCCGCACAGTTTCCACTAATGCTGCATCCCTGGAGGGTGGGTCGATGGTGTTGTATTCTTTTTCATGATGATCTACATTTCAAGTGAATGTGCCAAGCCTTTTTACGTGCCATCATTGTACTGAAGTTCCAGAGTGGAAGGTTGCTGCCCCGTGCTGGCTGTTATGAGGGAAGAAGTACTTGGAGGGTCTTAAACTGACATATCAAGCAAAGATAATACCAGTCTTGTAGGTTCAGTCATCAACCTCCCCTGATATTTCTCCAAATATTGCTGTTTGTCAGCATTGATAACAGAAACTGAGAGGTGCCTGCAAACACCCATATCATGAGCTTTTGGGTGTTTCCTTGAGGATATACCAGTTTCCTTTCATTCATTAGCTTTATTTTGGAAAACCTGAAATTTCCATAAAAGCATACAAACATATGAAATAGATAATGCAATATAACATATTTGAATATAAACAATAATTTTACAAAAGGCTATTAAAAACAAGCTCTTCAGTAAACGGTATAGATCTCTGAGCTCACTCTCAGTGCTCCTTCTAGGAAATAGTCCATGCAGTGCCACAGATGGCACAGTTCACTCCAAGTCGTAGAGATGATTCTATGTTGTTTTCGTTTTCTTCTGTCCGGGCTCTAGGGCCGTCCCTCTCTCTTGTTTTGTTTTGACCCCCCCCACACTAATCCAAGACCCCCTGACCCTCGGTTATAAGATACTAAATGTTGACCCTACTGTCTAGATTGTGGATTTTTCCTAATGGTGAGTGCGTAAAGGCCAAACCCTAATGGACTTTGTAACTGTCCGAACTCTAACCAGGGGTTAGGGCTCTGATGGGACTTGGGATAGTGCCTTGCACTTACACTGGTTTGATTCATGCTGTCCTGTTACACCCCCTTTCACCTCTCTATCTTCAAGTCCATGACCTTCTCCTTCCTCCCACCTTTCTACTGTCCCTTCAAGGTTTCACTCCTTCTCGATCTTGCCTCCACCCTTTGGTGTTACATCTCCCCTCATTACAACTAATCCCTTCCTTCCGCTGCTACTCTCTTGTCCACACTACTACTCCCATCCTCCCCACACATTCTTTCATTCTGTACCATTCACTTCACATTCACTACTTACACTTTCAATTCTACACACTTGCCACACAAACACGCACACTCACACTGTAGTACAACTTCCACTGTCTAGCCACTACCTTACCTGCTCCAAAACATTGATTCCACAGTCTGCTGCTCCTTCCCTGCTGGTCTCTTGGTCGCCATGTACCTTCACTGCTGACCTCACCCGAATAACCCATGCTGTCTGCTTCCTGTTCCTCTGTTATATTTCCCCTGCCCTCATGATATTGTTTTTTTCCCCTAGCCAGTCTGGCCCTGTCTTTTCCAGTGTGTCTATGTACGTTGAAAAGGCATGATTACTGGGCTAAGCCCTGCCCACTGTCCTTCCATGGTGTTGCAAAGGAGCGAATAACAAGGGGGGTCCTGGGAGACTCTCTGCCAGACATGAGTTCTGGTTACAAGAGCCTTACCCAGAGTCTTTAGCTCACTATCTTTCACAGAGAAGAAATATCCCAAACATATCAGTCTTTGTCCTGCCCTGGGGCAGTCCATAACCGAAATGATAGGCAATTCTCCTCTGAACAAGAGTACCAACAGCAACCCCAGACACGTGTTTCGGTCTGGTTGAACCACATCAGTAGGGTGTAGCTGTGCCTCTCTAAGAATAGTGAGCAAGAGGAGCGGCCATGACCTCTCGCGATTCAGTTACAGGGCGTGCTGCTCAAGATTCCCATTACAGTTTGTCCGAGGGAGGTTGGATAACCTTTTAGGTCTCTGGTGGTCCAGTGGGACTTGGTCCTGTGGCACACCGCTGCAGCTGGTTCTCTACTTCTTTGGGGCACTGTCTACTTCATCAGGTTATCTTCTCCGGCAGTTTGTTGGATCTCGCTTTTCCGCTCGAGACATGAGGCACTGGTTCTGGTTTTCTCACTTGGGTTTCTCTGCTTGCCTCATAGGTAAAACGAGTCGACCCTAGAAACACAGAGAGACACTGGCAAGTATCTGATTGGGGCAAGGCTTTAGAAGGCTGCGCACTGCATGATAACATACTGGCACAAGGAGGAGCGGTACAGGAATCAGAGCCCTTTGAACTGCCACTGTCCGCCTCAGGGGTCGGATGGGCTCTGGATTTCTCCCTGGCAGGCCTCCCACCCACGGCTGAGAGGGGTTCCCATCCCCTCTTGACAAGGACCTGGCCTACTGGCCCTGACACAGCAGTTAAAGGGTTCTTTATGCCCAGCAAAAACTAAAGCCGGAAGACATTTATGTTCCTTTAACTTAGAAAAGGACATAGACATCTCTTCCTTAACTGATGGTACTGCGGCAACGGAAAATTAAATGCATTCATGTTTCCGTCGTTTTCAAACAAAAAGGACCCATTGCTTCATGTGATTTCCCTTCACGTTTGGAGGAAAACGTCACTTCTAAACAATGATACAGAGCCCTCGTGAGCATAACCGGTTCAAAAAAGGGCGACCATTTAAGATAAACTGGAGGGACCTCGGATTGATGAATTCGTGAACACGACTGGAGGGTTTCATCAGTTCCTCAGGGTCCCTTTTGTCCATCACATTTATTTAAAAAGCAACATTATAACATTAAAATAGTTTTTTGGACAAAGGAGACAACCGATTAGGATAATTTTTACTAAGGTGAGGTCTAACGGTAGGTATTTAAAACATGTGCAGACCAAGGTACCCTATGGGCCCTTTCACTCGATTAAATAAATATCTTACTTTCTCAGATGGAATCACCGTCAATTGCAAGACTAAAAGAGCCCCTAGCAGAAAAACTTCAGTATAGGGTAGTCCTAGTTCCTTGTGGTAAGCGCAGGTCACGCAGGGCAGCGCATTAACATATGATTGTACACTATTTACTATTTGCATGAAGACCCCTCCAGTAGGATAACAACATACTAGCACCCTTCTGCAGTTCACAAGGCCATGCCCACTCACCGCCCTGGGATTCTCGATCAAGGGTCCAAAAAACATTGATCGGTCCTACTATAGATCGAACTCTCCTCAGCTATTTAACCAGGGTATGCGCTTTGTCAGAGTCAATTCCAAACCTAACACTCACATGCTTCAGGCGGGTGCCACCTGCCTTGGAATAAATTAATTCACCCGCTAAGCCTCCTACCTGTCCATTCATTTCAGTGGGCACTCACCCGCCCAAAACGAAATTCTTCATTTTCACCTGCTGAGGGGGATTAAAAGGTTGAGAGGTAAGCAATTCTGAGGATCTAGAGGGTCATGGGGTTGTCGCAATCACCAGCCACCAGCTGACACCCGCTGCAGTCGACTGCGACCTACGCAAACCATGATGAACTGCAAGGAAAGGACCCAAGTGCATCAGGGTGCGTAAAGCTGCACCACACAGAGAATACAGTGAGGCTGCCTCTGACTCTCACGTTTCCCTTTGACACTTTGGGCCATTGATTATTGTGCCGCTGACGCAGGCTTTTCTAGCTCTATCTAATCCCCTTCGAGGGCTGAGCTTCATCTTCAGTACATTGGCGATCCACAGAATCCAAACGACATTTTTTAAATGTTTAGGAACTAGACTCTTTGACATTTTAGGCGAAATGGGATTAAATGAGCTGTGCAGAGAAATACACTTTGGCGAAGTGCTGAAGCTGACATTTGAATCCAGTTTACAGTTTTGGCACATGGGCACATTGTTTCCCAGTTCTTGTTGTACAGCCAATTATGTTTAACTGTTTGACTTTTATGAACTAAAATTATACACTGTTTAGTTGACATGACTCAAAAAGTAACTAAATCTTGATAAACCAACATGACAATATTTTCAAAAGGAAAGCTTAAAGAATGACGCCATGCAAAAGGCAGCTTTATGTTCTCCTTCATAAATGGAAGTCTACATACACATGTCTAGCAATTGATGTGTACCCAAAGAATCTCATCTGCATTGTATTACTACTTATGAAACATTTTAAAAATGAATGAAACCGCGTGCCAAGGTCACTTAATAAACATTGTTTCACACAGACTGCCAGATTGTTTATTAATCATGTGGGGAAGAACATTTGAAATTCTAGAAGAAAGCAAACTGGTTTTGTTTTTCAGCATACCTCACACTAAGCTTGCCATAGCCCTGCGACATTTGGTTGCCACTGCCGTCTAGGCCTTCTTCCATCGAATAGGTGTAGTTTAAAAGAAAGAACGGGCAGTGGGCTAAGGGATGGCGCCAGTATTGTGAGAAGGCACATCTTTTCACCCAAGATAGCACAGTACTATATATAGTGAGATGAGATGACATGATGTGTCCAGGACCTCAGTATCAGCCAGTGGCAGAGCTGGAATAGGATCCCTAATGCTTTGGTTCTTCCAGTCCCTAATCCTTTGGTTCTTCCAATCCCTAATCCTTTGGTTCTTCCAATCCCTAATCCTTTGGTTCTTCCAATCCCTAATCCTTTGGTTCTTCTCTCTCTGAATTGGCAACCTGATCACTGCTCACGATCAATGCGGTTGCCCAGTTTTTACCACTCTTGTTTGGAGAGACTGAGCTCTAGACCTGCACCCCAGTAATGCTCTGCTTGCTTTCTGGTGCAGGTGTGTTGTTTTGGAAAACAGTATGTTGTCATTATCATTAATGTCATGTTTAGAGATATATGTTTTTCTAACCTTAGAGAGAGGAAAGGCTGAATCGGCGTGCCAGGATTATCTTGCATATGACCCCAGACCACTGCAGCAGGCAGAGGCGTTGCTAGGGGGTGGCTAAGGGGGCTATAGCCCCTGATCTTTTGGTTGTAGCCCCAGATAGAATCTCAGGAGCTACAGCCAAAAGGCTAGCTAGCCCCCAGTTCAGACAGGTCCGACATCAGCTTAGCCCCAGGTCTTTTCCAGACCAAGCAACACCCCTAGCAGCAGGTTCGTAATACACCAAGCTATTTCCTTCAGCATATTGGTACACGAACTCGTCAATGTGCATTTCAACTTCGTTATTGCATTTCATCAATATAGTTTGAAAGGAAAGGTGAAAAGGCAACACGAGTTGTGGCGTAGTGAACCTCCAAACTGTATGTACTACAGTGAACCCGACATGCCCTTTAAGATTTAAAGATTAGACCGGAACTAAGAGGGTGATTACAAGTTAGGCGGTAGTGATACAACATGCAGTATTTTCCAATACTGCATGTTATACTGATCTGACAACACTATGAGATTTGTCACCAAAACTCTATAGAACCGCTTTCGTGTGGAGGCAGCTACCTCCAACAAACGCATTATCACATGTGATATTACCATACGCGGTAATCTCACATGTTATGATATGGCATTTCCGTATGGTGCCCTATGGGACTCCGAAAAGGGGAATAACTGAAGGGTTTGCATGACTCACAATTATGTAGACCCTTCTAATAACAGATTGCTCTCTGCATGCGGTAACAGTAATTCCATTTGGTGGTGTTTATCACCAAACTTGTAATCGCCCCTTTGGCTGGCACAGCAGCCAGTCGGCAGCACAGAGCCTCGACAGTGTATTATATCATGGCACGTGCTATGTTTTGCAAAATAATGTGCACTGACCTCTTTGCATCAGGCAGCCAGGTGGGGGCTCTCCCAGGGTGGGGGGTCAGGGGCATATGCCCCATTTTCCTTCCCCAAAAAACGTCTCTGAATGACTAAAATCCAAGGCTTTGGCAAGACAAATAATACTAATGTGATGTTTTCCAGTTTACTTCAGTGCGGCTGGATAATCAAGCGTATGGCATTCGGCATTCAGCATGCCATTGCACCCTCACTCTTTCTCCTTCCCTCCATTGTCTTCTATATCTGCTCCCTTTCACTCTCCTTTTCAGATTATGTCTCTGCATTGCTTCTTCCTGCCTGATCTGCCACTTCTCTACCTTTCTGTTGGCACAGTTCTCAACCTCTCATTGCTGTTTGAGAGCCAATGTGGCTTTGCAGTTCCAACTGCGGTTGACTTCAGCCACCTTCTTCTAATAGCCCTGGTTTCAGATTCATGGGCCAGGAGACAGGCTACTGTTTTCCTGCCTAAGCTCCCTCTGGAATTCAGAGCTGATTCTCCCCTCCTTTAGAGAAACACCACAATCAGAACCAAACATATGCGCAGCCACGGGCCACCCCCCTCCTACCACCACCCATACCAAACCTTCCTTTCTTGATTTCAATCAGTTGTATTTTAGATAAAGTAATTCTTCAAACAGAAATATTGTAGAAACGGAACAGCAGTAAGTGGCGCAAACCTGTTCACAGGTGCTGTATAATACTGGGCAGGGGAATGTAGACCAGAAATCAACCTGTTGATGAGGAAGATTTTGGGTGGATCTGGTACAATTCGCAGGAGGCCAGCTCGTTGTGGCTGTTTCTCCTCATTTTTCTGTGGCATTTTTATAGTGTGCTATCCCCACATACGTGCCCTCTATGCCCTCCCATATTTAAAAAGTATCTTAACTCTGCATCCCCACTAAAAATGCAATGAAAAAATGCAGCAAAATGGCCACAACCAGTTTGCCTCCTGCAGGTTGGGCTGGTACCTTTGGGATGTGAGACCGGGGACAGGAAGAGCTAATAGTACGGATTTACAGCACACTAAAAAGGCGCTGTTTGATTAATTAACTTGATGTAACTTACATACCATTGGCACTCTTTGCAGGCGTGTCCTCCAATCAGGTTGCTCCAAACCTGTGCTGAATCTAATAATTCAAGCTTGGGTTCAGAGCAACCTGAGTGCTTTGCGCTCTTGCCCTCCGTCCAGCGCCATCTGTCTTCCCTGTTATGTACGCTGTACGTCCCGCGAGCGCGGTGACATAAGGCATTGTTTGAATAAAGGGCCCGCTCCCGCCAGAGAAGGCAGTTCCGGGCATGACCAGCAATACGCGCGTTTGTGTGTTACTTTGCTCTCCCCAGCCAGACCCTCCACACGGGGCCTCATGCGTTCTCTCTTCTGCCGGCGCACCGGCAAGAGAGAATCCAACACTGATGACGAGGAACAGACCAAACTAACATCGTGTGCGTGAGCCACAACAAATCAGTCTACAAGCCATTGACACGGGCAATTTTGTTTTCTTTTCCTCTATTATCCTGCTACCCTCCACATTATCTCCTCGTGCATAGCCCCGACAACTGGAAAGAAAAAGGGCTAACAAATCACATGTGTCAAAACAAATGTGAACCAGGGGCCTGCCCACCGACTCTTTCAGCAAGCCAGACATTGCAGGGGGCGACTCTGCATCGCACCCATCAACAGAGGAGAACCACTGGGCATATTAACGCCCCATCAACAAAGAATCATGAAGGTGAGGAGTTTTCCACTGCACACGCACGTCGACTGTGGCAGCCCCAACACTAGAACAACATGGTGACTGGCCTATCCACACCCAAATGCTGTCGAGAATTGCAGCATCACTATCACCCGCAATACCATCCCCTCAACCGCATAGTGGCACGACAATGGCGTTGGTGCCATTTGACCCCTACATTGTCAGTGGGTTCCCAGAGGCTATTGTGGATCCAAAAATTCAAAATGGTGATGGATTGCGAAGACATCACAATGCCCAGGAAAATGAGGTCACACCTTCTACCCAACGTGGGTGACGACGTCCTGCGCATTTTCAACTCTTTAGTGATCAGGGATGGTTCAGACATCTACCAACGGCCAAAGACTCCCTCACAGCTCATTTTATGCCACAACTAAACCCGGACTATGAGACTTTCATCTTTTGTACAACAATTCAGGTGGAGGAAGAAACACTCAATGCCTACCACACAAGAAACTTGCACTCTTGTGTGAATTCGACAACATAGAGATGGAGATAAGATGCCAAATCATCAATGGCATGCACTCTGACAAACTGCACAGAATGGTTCAGCGAAAAGGGCATCTCCCTAGCCAAGATCCTCGAGTATGGGCGTCAGATAGAGCTGTCAAACGCAAGGGCGGCACACATGAGCACCACACTGCAAAAGCTCCAACTAATGCCGACAACGGTGATGATAGCTGAAATAGCTAATCGCCAACAGCAAAGTGAGGACCTCAAAATGACACAAACAGCTCACCTCGGTGGCAGTCAAGAATTCCAGGGCCTACAGAATGTGGATGGTGCGGAAGTGTGGGCCATGGAAGAAGAAATTGCCCAGCACAAGGAACCACGTGCGGAGCGTGCGGCCCAAAAGACCACTACGTGAGTGTCTGCAGATCGTCAGGGCAATCACAACGCCCCAACCACAACAAGACAAAAGGTATCCCCAAGAAAAAGAAACAAGCCAACGCCCGCCATGTCGAAACTGCCAATTCATCAATCGACGAAGCAGGTGACGATGACGACGCCATGACGATAGAAGCGGAAAACAGACAGATGAGAAGGGGGAGAAAAGTCTAACTAGACTCACCACTGGAACACAGAGGCGTGGAGTTGGTGAAGCAACAAAGAAGACGTAAAGGCTTGGTGGCCATACAGGACCAAGAAATACAAATGACAATTGACACCGGGGCATCTGTAAACGCCATGTCGGCAACGATGTTCCAAAAGCTACGCCCCTGTCCTGACCTAAAACCAATGGAAACACTGCTATTTGCTTATGGATGCAAGACCCCACTGCCAGTGGAGGGACGTTTCAGAACGACACTCAGTAGAGGCAACCAAGTCCTACACTCAAAGGTGTACGTTGTCAACGCAGGTATCGAATGCTTACTAAGTGGAGATGCAGCGGAAGATCTGGGACTAATCTGTTTTATATGTGATGTGACAGACTCAACAGACATCTCGAGCCTCCTCGGGCAGTACCCCAACCTTCTCAAAGGCATCGGATGCCTAAAAGGGAAACTAACAACGCTCCACTTCGACAAATCTGTACAGCCCCGAGCAGTGCGTCACAGAAGAACCCCAATCCACATGAGGGACCAAGTCGAAAAGAACCTGCGTGAACTTGAGAAGGCAGGAATCATAGAGGAACTAACTGGGCCATGGTATCACCCATGGTGGTGACTAAGAGGCCAAAACAGAAAGGAAAGGTGAGGATCTGCATCGACATGCACCTTCCTAATGCAGCCATCAAGCGGGAACAACATATCACCCCCACACTTGACGAAATTATCACAGACCTCACGGGATCAAAGATATTATCCAAAATTGACCTTAATGCTGGATACCATCAATTAAAACTGCATCGGGACTCCAGATATATCACTACTTTTTCCACACACACGGGCCTACGCATGTATAAAAGGCTAAGCTTCGGCATCTCGTCAGCGGCAGAGGTTTTCCAGCAGGCCATACAAGAGGTGATACAGGGCATCCCCGGAGTGCTGAACATCAGCGATGATATCCTCATCCACGCCAGTGACCGACACGAACACCTGCATTGCCTCAAAATGGTGCTCAACAGGCTGGAAACCGCAGGCCTGACCATCCACCGGGAAAAGTGCGAATTCATGAAGGAGGACATCACTTTCTTCGGATACGTGTTCAACAGCGCAGGGGTGTGGGCTGACACTCAAAAAGTTGCAGACCTCAAGGAAGCCTCTTCCCCAACAACACCCACAGAGGTACGCAGCTTTTTGGGGATGGCAACACACTGCGGGAGATTCATCCCCAACCTGGCAACAATGTCCGAGCCGCTCAGAGAACTCACAAAATCCAACAAGAAATGGACCTGGAGCCAAAACAACCCTCTCAGCTGAGACCACAATGGCTTACTACGACCCCACACGGTCAACATACCTATATGTCGACGCCAGCCCAGTTGGCCTCGGGGCCATCCTCATTCAAGTTGCTTAGACAGGAGAGACTTCACCAATTGCCTACGCGTCCCGTACCCTGACTCCCACTGAACAACGATACTCACACACAGAAAAAGAAGCCATTGCAGTGTAGTGGGGTTGCCGCCATTTCCACATATATCTCTACGAATGGAAGTTTATGGCCTACACGGACCACAAACCGCTCATCCCCATTTTCACAGGATCTTCTTCGCACCCCGGGCAGAATAGGGAAGTGGATGCTACACCTGAAATAATACGAGTAGTTTGAGTTGACTTATGTCACGACCCTCGGCCAAAACCCCCTCTGGCAAACCCATTGGCCAGGTGGAGTCAGGACTCAGGCCTCTAGAGCCTGGCATCCTCTTCAAAAGCCCTCATGGGGCCAGTCCTGGCGCCTATGGCGCCATGCTCATACACCATGAACAACAATGTGCTTGGGAACTACTATATTGTATTGTCAACCAACATGGAGGCATCCACATAGCTTGGTTCCTAAGAACCAAGCTATGCTGTCTAGTGTTTTGGGTGTGGCAGGCCTGGAACTACTTACCCTGGTACTACTTTACCTGGGCTATATAAACCACACCCTGACTGCAGAACATGCTTCGTGTTACTTTGCAGCTTGCAACATGACGCTCACCGTGTCCAGCTATTCCCTCGAACCTCGGAGAAGCAGAACCTGCAGGGAGACAAAAGGAACATCATTAGCAGCAGCATCTTACCTGCAGTCTTCATCTTTAAACACTTTCAGCTACTGAGAACAGCTTCCTCGAATCTGCACGTTTCCCGGACAGAACGACCTGAAAGAGGAAGATACAGGCAACATTAAAGAAAGCTGTAGAGACATTTACAAATTACGAACTGCTCAAAAGGCTTACCTGGATGGTCGCCTCTCGGCTGGCACCACTCCGGACATTCCACTCGCGCTGAAGAACACCGCGACCTACAAGGAAGGAAAACACAGGTTGGCAAAGGCAAGACTTCGCAGCGCTGCACATAGCGTTTACTTACCGTATCATAGCCCTCTTAATGCGCCATCATTTACCAGCAGGGCTCAACCAAGCCAGTTCGCCGCGGTGAAGCTACACATACCTAAGGGAGAAAAACAAGACATTTTAAACAAAGAAAGGCATGTAGCATAGCAACAAAACTAAAGAACAGCAATAAGACCTACCTGAACAATATCAAACGAGCCGGCGTCAGTGAAGTAACTGGACCGCACTCACCCATGAAAGACAACGCATCCCTGAAAAGAAGGCAGGATGGAGAGCATGCCTAATTCTACCACAAGGTGAGGAGAGGGCTCCAGAGGGACTGAAAGCATATGGGGGTGGAGAGAGAATACTTACCCCAGTCGGTCAGTCTTGAACACAGTCCTCCTGTATTTTCAGGCAGAACCTTCCCTGCAGACCACATCAGGGCAAAGATGAGAAGCATACCAGCGAGTAACCCTGCTGGGTGGCATCCCTGTGGATACCAGGTGAGCGCAACAACTTACCAACCAGGAACCAGCAACCCTGCGACTTCCTATCCAGGCACCCGAGGGCAGCCACCCCAGGGGAAGTGCATGTGGCGGAAGAAACCGAGGAGCACATATGCCAGGCCGTGCACACCATGAAACCAAAAGCGGTCAACATTGAGGACATTATGGAGGCCACCCAATCTGATCCGTGTTGAGACCTGATCAAAGACTCTATCATATCAGGCGAGTGGAAATCTTTCCTGCGAAATGTACATAACCGGACACCCGAAGCCAAGACTTCCTCACGGGCATGTTCCCGATACGACAAGACCTGTCCGTGACCAGTGAGGGACTAATACTTAGAGGAGTCCGAATCGTGATTCCCAACAGTCGTCTGCATGGCAGAATAATAGCGCTGGTCCACGAAGACCATCAAGGCATAGTCAGGACCAAAGTTAGGATCTGACACTGAGTGTGGTTCCCACACATCGACACCAAAGTGGAACAACTCATAGCAGCCTGCCTCCCTTGCCAAATCACAAGCGCACCGGCGAACCCCAAACCCCGAACCCATACAGTCGTCAGAGTGGGGGTCATCAAGATGGGACGCAATCAGCATTGATTTTTGCACGGTGCAGGAAGGAACATATTTGCTGGTAGCCATCGATGACCATTCAAGATACCCGGAGGTGGAGATTGTGTCATCCACAGCGATGGAAATGCTGATACCATGCTGTGAAAAGATGTTTGCCGCCCACGGTCTGCCACAAAGCATCAAAAGTGACAATGGAGGACTGGCCACCAGGGGGCGCACGGATGGCAAGCTCCTTCGCGTGAGCTCCACACCGAGGTCCATTAAAAGTGGTATGAGCCCCCACTATTGGACCCCCCCTTGGTACATGACCAACTGATCCGGATGCCCCAAGGCTCCCTGCACGCCCTGTGAAAAGCACGCTGAAAAACGGAGGTATTTTTCGCTGAGATATCGACTTGTGAAACCCAGAGCGGCATCTGCGTAGGCGGACTAACCGAGGCCGCGGTTCCCGCGCCCCGCCTCTAATACAAAGACCTCCCCTCGGCACCAGCTCGGCCTGTCCCAACATACTCGAGGCTCCGGAGCGGCGGACCCATCCACCCGCTGGCCGCCCTGCACGGGACCCACACCTCGCAGGAAGCGACCGGGAACTCGTCGGTCGGGGACCCGGCGGCCCGGACCCCTCAAGCATCTGAAGATGCCTGCACTCCTCACAAGAGAGGTACAGCTGGCGCGGGGCACGTCCTGGAGGGAGGGCCTGCCTCATCGACCACCACCAAAGAGGCCCTCTGCTATGGGGACCCCCCAACCCCCGCGCACCTGTTGAGATCGGCTCCCTGCGACGACCCCTCCGCGCGCGGCTCTGTCCAAAGCCCCACAGTATCCATAGGCTGGCACGCCAGGCCCCACTTGCAAAAAGGGAGGCAAAAGCCTGGACCTCACTGGAGGGAGAGCACGCACAGGCCCTGTACGGAGTAGTCCCCCCTGGGACTGCTCTGCACAATCCACTTAGCCCAGTGAGCGACCGCAGGCAATCTCCTGAACCAATTTCGCCTGGGTACCTGGCTCCAGATCCGGTGGCGACAATCGAGGAGGGCCTCCGCCGCCTCCGTCCACTCCGCGATAGGGGTGGGTTTCCAGTGCCGGACAGGCCCTCAGAATCTGTGAACAGGGACAACGCCACTGCAGGCCAACCCAGCACAACGCCACGAAACCTGCCGACCGAGGGGGCAAATAAAGCATCCCTGACCCAGCAGTTGGACACTGAAAGGGGTCAGCGACCCACAGAACCTGGAGCGAAAAGCAGACTGAATCTGCACCTCTTTGAACACCTCTGGGAAATCCTGAGCTCATCTTGCTTAGAGCTGGGCCCCTGCATTGCAGGGCGTGTGCCCTTCTCAGATCTGCCCCTCTATTCACATCCCCACCAGCTAAACAACTCAGGGAACCCCGGCGAACTCAAAAGTACAGCAGAACCTCTGCCCCACCATCCACCCTTCGGCGCATACCGAAAGGGCCCACTGAGACAATCATCTCACAAACTGTCACATGAACCCCAAGGAGAGATTGGCCCCATACCACTTCTCACCACAGTCGGATAACCACTGCTCACTTGGCTCCACTACGATGGCATTACAGAAACCTGAAGCGGCTTCGACTAAAGCGGATGTTGCTGATATCCTCGCTGAGATGAGGAGTATGAGAGCAGATATCGGTGGTAAAATGGACAAAATCACCCAGAGGATGGATAAGATGGAGGACAGACTAGAGGAGGTAGAGCATAACCAGACATCCCTGACCACTCTAGAGATCCAAATGGATGTACGCATTACGGAGCTTGAAGCCAGAGAGGAGGAATTCCGCCTAAAGATTGACGATCTGGAAAATAGGGAACGGCGGAATAACATACGCATCTTTGGCATTCCAGAAAATGAAGGCGAGACTGAGATGGACTTGAAGAGAACTCTGCACACCTTAATGAAGGCGTTGTTCAATGATGACTCGGTTGATGAGCCCAAAATTGACCGCATCCACAGAGCCGGCGGAAAACCAGGAGGCCCTAGATCAGTCCTCGCTAGATTCCATAACTATCCAGACAAAGCCAGGGTCTGGGAAAAGACCAGACACACCCCACAAGTGAGGTTGGGCACCGCAAACGTCACCATCTACCAGGACCTCTCCTCACTCACCTTGGCAATGAGAAGAAAGTGCCTCCCTCTCACCAAAATGCTGAAAGCGAAGGAGGTGAGATATCGCTGGGGATACCCCTTCTCACTCGCCTTCGAATGGGAGGGCAGCGCCATAAAACTAATCACCGAAAAGGACGTGAAGAACTGCATTGCCGACCTACTAGGAACCCATGAAGAAGAACCATTGCAGAGTGGGTAAAGATCTGAGGTTAGGGAATGGCACACTAAGAGCCCACGAAGAAAGAAGATGCTCGGTGCTAGGAAATATAGGCGGATGAACAATTCCCCGAACGCCGAGCAATGATGTCGCCCGGAGCGTTGGACTGCCTTTCCACAGGTGCACCCTACGTCGGACACTTAGCTCATTGAGGTCTGCCGATAACTAAGCATCGTCATGCATCGAATGACCACGAACGAAGGTGAGACTTACAACCCCTCTTACCCTGCCCATATCAGGGCGGACATACCACCCAGAAATTGGCCGAGGAAAGGGTTCTGCTCTTGGGATGGGAGCCTGTACACTCTGGTTGACACTTGGGTCGTGCGGGGGGGATAAGGGTTCATGAGCCACCTGGAGGCGAGGGAGGCATAAGAAGTGGGAATGTGATGTAAATTTGCATAATGGTTCAGTTTGTTAACAAAAGTTTGAATTGCAAGGGGGAAGTTGGGGGCTCATCGGTATGTTGTAACACTATATAATTGGGACCGTTTGATGTACGGTTCCCGCTGGTGGTCTGAGGATGTCTGGGTGAAGATAACCCAGCCGAATCGGACGCCGTGTGGTTTGGGGGGAGAGGAGGGTGGGAAAACACAACCCAAAGGGACGGGATGAAATGCGAGGGAAGGGGAGATGGAAATAGCCATGAAACTTCAGACTACAGAGCATCCGGAATATGAATCGGTCCTATCAAGACCGCTCAGTCTTTGGTGCTTGCGCACAAACTTCAACACACGGCTCGAACCAGATATTGAGATAGGGAGACAGATGCAGACAATGGGCTACCTTATACAAGTCAATAACAATGGCGACGACACTTAGACGCCATAAATTACGTACATGCACACTCAGTGTGAAAGGCCTGAACTCCCCCACAAAACGCTCTTTAGTGGCGACAGAATTTAAGAGAACCAACATAGATATCATGTTCCTGCAGGAAACAAAATATCTAAAGGGGGAAGAGAGAGCGATCCCCAGCGGTCTTGTGGGACATACCTTCTGGAGTTCGGGTGTCCTGAAAAAAGCTGGGGTTGGGATCCTGGTCCGGAAGAACCTCTGCATGAGGATCCTCGATTCCTGGTCCGACACTTAGGGTAGAGCCCTAGTAGTAGTAGGAACCATTAAGAATACTGTTGTGACCCTAGCTACAGTTTGTGCACCCAACCAGGGCCAGAAGAGATACCTCCTTAAAATGACGGAATGGTTGGTTCACAAAGCACAAGGGCATACAATACTTGGAGGGGACTTTAATACATGGATGAATAGCACCATGGACAGGAAAACCTCATTGCGACACCTCCCACCCCCCCAAGGCAAATGAGTACGTAGACATCTACACAACCCTTGCCTTGTACAGCCTTTCGGATAGCTGGCGCCACCTACACCCAGCGGACAAAGGATTCACCTTCCACTCTTTCCCCCACGACACGCTCACTAGAAAAGATTACGTATTTCTCTCCGAAGCCCTAATGAAGATACTTCAGAACGCTGACATACACCCCATTTCATGGTCGGATCACGATATGGTCGTGGTGGACTTGGATTTGGACGGTCTTCCCCCACGCAACTCTAAGTGGAGATGCAATGAATCATTATGGTCTGACATAGCCTTTAGGGAGGAACTGGAAAACGAAATTAAACAATTCTTCATAACTAACGATACTGGCCAGGTCTTGAAAATGAATGTGTGGGAAGCAGCAAAAGCCACGTGACGAGGGGTCCTAATTAGAGAAGGGGCCAGGAAAAAACGAGAACGCACTTTCATAGAGTACAACCTCAGAAAGAAATTGGCCACAGCGGAGAACCTAGCTCAGACATCCCCACGAAGCCGAACCATACACCTTGCTGAAGCCAAGGAACTCAGAGACGAGCTGAACGCCCTTGAGATAGGCAAGGTTACCCAGACCTTACAATATTTGAAGCAGAAGTATTACGAAAAGGGAGACAAAGCTGACGCCCTCCTTGCGGCACGGCTTAGGGCGCAAAGGGCAGAAAGATGGGTTGACTCGATAGAAAGGACAGATGGCACTTTAATAGACACAATAGAATCTTCCCCAGAAGGAATACAGGAGGCATTCGACTTCTTCTACGAAGACCTATACACCAGTGACTCTCCCCCTCCGCCAGGGAACGTAGATAACTATCTTAGGGAAATCGGCCTCCCTGCACTATCGCAATCGGAGGCTGAGGTCCTCGACGCACCAGTCACCGAGGACGAGGTCTCCGACGCTATCAAACGTCTTAAGTTGGGGAAGGCACCGGGAGATGATGGATTCACCCCTGGCTTCTACAAAGCGTTCACTGCCTTCCTCACCCCCTTCCTGGCGACCCTATTTAATGACATCTTTGAGACAGGCCGAGCACCCCCAACATTTACCCAGGCTCTTCTAATGGTCATTCCGAAAGTGGGCAGAAACCCAAAACACTGTGGGCCGTACCGCCCAATATCACTTCTTAATATAGATGCTAAAATCTACGCCAGGGTAGTCGCGGCCAGGTTGGAAACGCACCTACCAAGGTTAATACACCCAGACCAAGTCGGCTTTGTGATGGGTAGAGAGGGCGCGGACACGATGAGGAGGACCTTACACTTAATATATGAGGCACAGGGCAGGCACGACGACCCGACTCTCCTATCACTCGACGCCGAAAAGGCATTCGACAGAGTCGACTGGGAGTTTTTGGAAAGGGTACTGGTATGGATAGGTCTCGGGCCCAAACTCCGCTGCGCCATCAAAGCAATTTACACATCCCCCAAAACTTCGGTGGGAGTAAATGGTGGTTATTCAAGATGGTTTCCATTGGAGAGGGGAACCAGACAAGGCTGCCCTCTATCAGCCATATTATTTGTGTTATCCCTTGAACCGTCGGCACAGAGACTAAGGCTTGACAAGAGGGTGAAGGGAATTGTAGTAGGAGACCAAGAATATAAATTAGGCCTATATGCAGATGACATCCTCCTGCACACAACCGACCCCCTAAGCTCGATACCGGCAGCTGTGGAAATAATCGAGCAATATGGCCAGCTGGCAGGTCTAAAGATTAATACAGGCAAATCGGTCCTCCTCCCGCTCGACAAAGCTAGGGACGCGGAGGTGGAGCGCTTTACATCTTTGGGGATGAAGGTTAGCCTCACCACGCTGCGCTACCTGGGTATCAATGTCACCCAAGACCTGCAAGACTTATTTGAAGCCAACTTCCCTCCGATACTCCATACAATTCAAAACGATATCGAGAGGTGGACAAGGCTCACCATCTCATGGATGGGGCGCTTGAACACAATTAAAATGGTCATCCTACCAAAGCTGCTATACATGTTCCAAATGCTCCCCATCCGAATGCCCAAGGTATTCTTTACAACTATAAAAAAGGCCCTGCGCACCTTTCTATGGCAAGGCCAAAAACCGAGAGTACCTGCTACTTTACTCCATCTTAAGAAAGATAACAGTGGGGTAGGCCTCCCGGATACAGAACTTTACTATAGAGCAGCCCAATTAAGAGTTCTAATCCTGCACGTCAGGCAGCAAAAAGAACCCCAATGGATAAGACTAGACAACTATCACATAAGACCATTCATTGTAGGGGAATGGTTATGGGTACCAGAGGCCCAATTAATGAACAGGGTTAAAAATCAACCCATTCTCCGGACCATATGGGACATATGGAAGCCAAACAAAGGAATGAAAGGGATTACAACTTGGCCCTCCCCCCTAGCACACTTATGGTCACCGGGGATTAGGGACGATATCCCAGATCCAGGAAGCTTTGACTCTTGGTACGATGCGGGACTTAAGAGGGCGGGGCAGTTATGGAGGAATAACACATTTATTACCATACAGGAGTTGTAGGAAGCTCTAGGGCTGGGTCCACTTTCAGTGTTCCAATACTTAAAGCTCAAGGGAGTCATGACTTGGGAGGTCTGGAGGGAAGCTCTACAGAGAGATCTTACGCCGTTCGAGACTATACTGGACACCCGTTCAGGTTCCAAAGGCCTCATAAGTGCAATGTGTACAGCACTAGTTGAAGTAAACACAACCCCCTCAATTACACTAAAACACAAGTGGGAAACTGATCTCGGCAGACAACTCTCCCCTAAGACATGGCTTAAGATATGTAGGAGGACATCGACAACCTCCATCTCATGTCAGTATAAAATGCATGGCATCAAACTACTATATAGATGGCATAATGACCCACTCAGACTAGCTAGAATGTTCCAAGATGTAAGCCCTCTCTGTTGGCGGGGATGCGGACAGAGGGTGGACTACTGGCATATGTGGTGGGGGTGTAGTGCGGTCCAAGCATATTGGGATGAAGTCCTCAGCTGGATTAAGGAGCTCGAAGAGGAGGATAGGGAGAAGCAACCACTTATGATCTTATTTGGCCTAGAGGAGACGGATGAAACAATGATTAAACTACCCAAAATGACGCACGGCCTCCTCTTAGCAGCAAGAGCTTGTCTCACAACCGTGTGGAAAAGGACAAGCCTACCAACGAAAGCGAAGTGGATCAATGTCTCCCGTAACATTTTCTACAAACTTACAGCAGCCATCCACGGAGACCGCACCTCCATTGATTATGAGTGGTCTGAATTTCGAGCCAAGTACATTACGTAAATCCAAGTGTGCAATAGAATTTGTCTGAACCCCACTGTATCGAGCAGCATGTAATCTCACCCGTGTTGTCTGTTGTCACTCGATTTCCTGATGTCTCAGTATCTGAAAGCATACAAGAACTCCCCTCGTAGACTTTTACTTAATTCTACTGTTTACCGTATCCGTTAGGGTTGGTGGGTGGGGGGAGAGGGGCGGGGTTCAAATCAGGGATATTTGGCATCAAAAGGAAATGTAACGCAACTTCTTCACTTTCTTAATCCTTCTCTCTCACTCCGCTTCTCTCTCCCCATACCCTTCCTCCCCTCCACCTCCCTCTCACTTCTCAGTTTACAAATGCCTTGTTACGCTGTTGCAAATGTATCGATATCCACAATGTCCTTGTTTTCAAAAATCAATAAAATCAATTTTGAAAAAAAGTGAAAATGGACCACCATTCCAGGGTTCGGAGATCAAAAAGTACTTAGAAGATCTGCACATCCAATACCACTACATCACGCTGAGATGGCCACAAGCTAACGGTGATGTGGAGAGATTTATGCAAACCATTAATAAGGTACTACGCCTATCCAGAGCACACTCCAGCCCATGCATGGTTGATCTATACCGATTCCTACAAAATTATCGGGTGATGCCACACAGCTCCACGGGGCTACCACAGGCAGACGTCATGTATGGGACAGTATTACACTCATCCATTCCCCACCAACAGAGGCACAGATACCTACCACAACAATCGCACTCAACGTCGGAGAATAACTGCAAATGAACGCATGAGCACAAGGAGGCACACACGAAAGTCGGAACACCAAATCGGTGCCCAGGTGTTAGTGGTGCGAAACCCCACAAAGACAAACTTCGAGACACAGTATCACTTGGTCCCCTGGACTGTAACCCGAACACACCGAACAATGGTGACAGCAGCACGAGGAAACCGCATGATCACCAGGAATGCCTCGTGGTTCAAGAGGGTGCCACGACAAATGTGAACTGATGGAGACCAGCAGCATTTGGACGAAACAGAGCCGCCGCTAGACGATAAAGACCACCAGCCCGAGAGAGTCAACCCTGATGTATGAGGCAGATGAACCACCTGAAGGAACAGATGAGGTGTCGCCAAATGAAGAGGGTGAGCCACAATGAGATACAGGTCCGGGGACGGCCCCCAGGCGAGGCCACTATGCTTTAAGAACAGCCCTGAGAGCCCCTGAAAAGTTAAAAGGCTATGAGTGGGAGAGTGACATTGGGGGGAAGAAGGAAAAGCTGTGTTGGACTATAGTGCACAGTAAAGTTAAACTGTTTTTGGTTAACTACGAAAAGTATGTGGAAGTTCTATTTGTTCAGAAAAAGGAGAAATGTTATGCACGCCGTACGTCCCGCGAGCGCTGTGATGTAAGGCGTCGTTTGAATAAAGGTCCCGGCCGCGCCACAGGAGGCAGTTCCGGGCACGACCAGCAATATGCGTGTGTGTGTGTGTGTTACTTTGCTCTCCCCAGCCAGGCCCCCCATGCGGGTCCTCATGCGTTCTCTCTTCCTCTGGCGACTGGCAAGAGAGAATACAACACCCCCTCCTATACTGCTTAAGCCCTTCAACATCCATCTCTTCTTACCCTAATGCGACTCCTCCGCCAAGTGCGCACTGCTCTGCTTCCTCCTTCAGCCATGAAAATCGAAGCGAGGCTCGGGTCTCCAAGCAAATCCCTGCCTTCCATTTCCATGACAACCATTTCCACAGCCGCTGTGAACTAAACAGCGTGTTCATTTTTCACTCGGCAGGTAACTGGCATATAACTTGGGCCCCGGGACGTTAAGGGTCGATGAAGCCCTCTGAACCGGTGATTATTGTTATAATGCATAAGCTAACATAAAACTAAGCACTACATCGTACCTTGTGAAAAAAATGTATTTTTTTAAAAAATTAAGCAACCACTTAAGAACATTTCCTTTCAGACATTCAAAGCAGATATGTTGCGCACTTCAAAACTCTTCACATCCTGAGGCGCAGCCCCCCAGCTTCCCTCTCCTAACTGTTGGGGGCTGTCCCGGATCACCGGGCAGCCCCGTACTCGGGTCGGGCAGCACCCGACGACACACGCTGCAGTGCAGCGATCACGCCGCTTGATGAAGGGTGGGGGTTCATCCCACCCGCTCCGGGACACCGGAGCTCCACACACGTGGCCAGGTCCACCTGGCCACCGCGGCCCCGGCTCTGGGGGCACCCAGGCCGGGGTCGCACCCCAACCCGCCTCACATGGTTGGGGGACCCACAGGGACGGCGTTGCCCGGCAGGGGCACCGTCCGGACGGCGTTGCCCGGCAGGGGCACCGTCCTCCAGCTGGGCCCCGACCTTGGGCCCAGCACACGTGGCGAGGCACCCCCCCCAGGCACCAGCACAACACACCACGCGGAGTCAGGTTCACTCGTGACTGCCGAGCCGGAAGCGGCTCGGACCTTTTATTAGGTTGGTCACATGGGTAACCATGTGACCACATACCTCCATGGAACGTACCATGGCCCCTCACAGGGGTGCCATGCAACACTCCTCCTTTTTCATAACACAATGCAAAAACTCCAAAATTCCACCACGACTACCACTACTACTACTGGAGCCACTCCACTACTTTACACACCCTTTATTAACCTGGGTGAGTGGCTCTCATGTCACTAAACAGCACCAGTGAGGGCTACTGGCACCACATAAAGCACTCGGAGCCTGCAGGTGGGCACCACACAACATTGCCCACTAACTGGACCATTTTAAGCAAGTCCATGTCTGCCGGCTCACAGTCTTCCGGGGGAATGTCACTCATGAGGTCCACCTTCCGTATGGAGTCGCCGGAAACCAGCTTGCACCCTCACCAGAGTTCATTTAGGACAGTCACAACACCGTCACACAACACCGGCAAAGCCGCACCTGGGTAGGCCCAGGGGCCACATCGGCCAAGTCCAAAGTCTCCGGAGGAGGCCCCCCTTCGTTGTTGCAGCTGCAGCCGCCACCACTCCTCTTTTCCTTGCTCCTCGGAGTGGGCACACACACCCACCCTCGCGGGCCGTCCCCCTTCAGATGGGAGTGGGGACAGCGGAGGGGCAGCTGACTTCCCCACTGCGGCGGATGCCGCTCCATTGCCAGTAGGGGCAGGGCGGGCAGCTCCTCTGCCCGCTCCTCAGAGCGAGCACTCCCCTTTTTTTTTCTCATCGCGGGCCCAGCTGATGATGGGCCCGCCTCTTTTTTTTTTGGCGACGATGTTTGCCGCGGCCTGCGGGTGGGGGGGCAGGCAGCTCTCCGCCCGCTCCTCGGGGCGAGCACTCTATTGTGCTTGCGAGCCCAGCTGGTGCTGGGCCCGCCTCCTTCGTTCCTTTTTTTTTTTTTTTTTTTCCACGCGGGCCCAGCTGGTTTTGGGCCCGCCTCATGTCTCCCTCTACCGCGGGCCGATGGGGGCAGCCACGCTGTGGTGGGCGGCCAGCTGGCATGCTGGGGGAGGGGCCGCTCACCTCTCCATCCGGCCCACCGCGTGTGCTAGTCCTCGCTGCCTCCGCCAGCCCGGTGCGGCCGACACCGCTAGCAATTCCCTTCCCGATGGTGGTGGGGGAAGGGCGCAGTCACCCACGCGGCCGATGCCGCGAACATCTTCCGTCTCCCTCAGGGGACGGGCGGGCCGCTCGCCCACCCTGATATCCTTGCGGGCCCCGCTGGTGTTGGGCCCGCCTCCTTCATGCGGCGTCCCTCGCCGCTCCCATTTCGGCCCGCGGATCGCGGGCGTGGCGTCGCCTCCTCACTGTGGCCGACGCCGCAGATCGTACCTCCCCCAGATGGGAGGGGGGGCAGCCCGCGCGGCCACCTCCGCACCCATCTGCATTGTGGGCCCAGTTGATGATGGGCCCACCCGTGCACTCGATCCTCGGGGCACGCAGGGCCGACCTCGTCGCCATTGTTGGGGGCTGTCCCGGATCACCGGGCAGCCCCGTACTCGGGTCGGGCAGCACCCGACGACACACGCTGCAGTGCGGCGATCACGCCGCTTGATGAAGGGTGGGGGTTCATCCCACCCGCTCCGGGACACCGGAGCTCCACACACGTGGCCAGGTCCACCTGGCCACCGCGGCCCCGGCTCTGGGGGCACCCAGGCCGGGGTCGCACCCCAACCCGCCTCACATGGTTGGGGGACCCACAGGGACAGCGTTGCCCGGCAGGGGCACCGTCCGGACGGCGTTGCCCGGCAGGGGCACCGTCCTCCAGCTGGGCCCCGACCTTGGGCCCAGCACACGTGGCGAGGCACCCCCCCCAGGCACCAGCACAACACACCACGCGGAGTCAGGTTCACTCGTGACTGCCGAGCCGGAAGCGGCTCGGACCTTTTATTAGGTTGGTCACATGGGTAACCATGTGACCACATACCTCCATGGAACGTACCATGGCCCCTCACAGGGGTGCCATGCAACACTAACCAGCCAGGCAAACAGTAATTGACCCTGAAAGCCTGGTCTTTAATTACCAAAAAATGTTTTGCTACTTCAACTATGTCTTAGAGGCCTGAGCAAAATCCCAGCTCACTTCCTCTGGAGAGCAAGCGTGAGTGTTGTCGCTTCTGTGGAGCAATCTAGGCCAAGCTGTATCCATTACACGCACTGCTGAACGAGGTTTCCTGGGAATTTTGATCTCACATGTAGCCGAGAATTATCTGCCTAAAACAGCCAGAGAGCTACTGACTGAAAATCAGCCTTTGTAAATAAGGAGGAAAAAATAAATGAGGAAAAAGGGTTTTAGAACATTTTTTTTGTTTTTAAATTCTAAAAGAATTGCTATCATTTAAAGAATTAATTATGCAGTTTTATCTAACGGGTGCATTCAGTCTGCAGCACAACGATTTTTTTTAACATTTCATAATTTAAATAACAATTGTTTGCTAGTTGTTGTTTGATGAGAGCTTGCCTCAAGGCTAAGTAAAGTAGACATGTCTGCAGGCATTGCACATTACACACTGTACACGTGGCTCATTACAAGTTTGACAGTGTGGTAAATAATTGACGATAATTCCGTTACTGTCATTTTTGTTGGTGGTATCAGATGTACTGCTGTTTTTACTGCACCACCAATTTTCTAGTTTGACCTTGAACTGGAAGATTTACCTCCAGCCTCAAGCTTGAGGAAAGTGCTCCACTTCAAGTAAAATAAATCAGGGGAATTGCAGCTCGTGTTAATTCCGCCAAAATCTTCTGGAGTCCTATTGACTCCATAAATGGGCATTTGCAACACCCTTAGACCACTAGTAATCGTTTGGTAAGGGACCGAGCGGCAGACCGAGGGGCAGCATGAAAACAAGCTTTTAATTTTCCAAAATGCTGATTCTCTGACAAACTTTCTCAAAACGAGGCTCCAAAGGGAGTACAGTTTATTGCAAAATATCATGGGTTGCATAGGAGTTTCAATTTCCCCAGTATTTTTGCATAATCCTCATAGATTTACTGACTTTTCTGGGAACTCTCTTCCTCCCATCCATGACTTCAGGTGTCGCCAGTCGATTGAAGCACACCAAAAGAAGAATTATTTTGCCTGCTCGATCTGGGAAACAAGTCGAGCATTTCTGCCTTGGGAAATAGTCAAGCAACATTTTTAAATATTTAAATATTCCACTGAGAGCTTTTTCCCTGCTAAGAGATCTAAGTTTCAGGGACGTCAATTCACCAAAATGCCAGTGGTAGTGGAAGTGACATCACTCAGCTGATGATGACATCATAGACTGCAGAGGCCGAAGCCATTTTAACAGAGATCGGTGACTCAAACTGGAGCACAAATAAGGAAATTAGCACTGATTCTTCAAAACGCATCAAACAATTCGAGTTTTTTTATTACGGAAAGAAACAAACCGGAAGCTCCATGCTATTACGTTAGGACATTATTATAAGAACCAACGTATACCCAGAGGACTGAGGATCAATCTAAGGCCAACATTATGTAAAGAAAGTAGGGAGTTTGTGCACAAGTGGGAGGCCATCCTTAACAAATACTCTTTGGATCATATTTTGTTGACAATACAGGAGTTGACAAAGAATGTGACAACATTGAATTTAGAAATACAGGAAATAGAAAAGGAACTCAATGACCTACTAGGGAAAGAAGATCTTGATATAATATTCACAGGAATTAACCAAAAGCTTGAGTCATATAAGACAGAAATTGAAGTCAAGAAAGTCAGTAAATTCCGTAGAGACACTTATGACTATCTAAACGGTGAAGTGTAAACATGGATGGAGAAATGTACAGCCCTTCCACAAAGAGCACCTCATCCAGGCAGCTTAGACAGTGCTTCCAGTACAGACTCTGAAAGCACAAGCGGCAAAGGACCAGCCCACCACAACAACTGCATAAGGATTTCGGAAGTTATTTCTTTAAGAATGTCTTCAAGAATGTCATTGTTACTTTCTATCCGTTACACATTAAGCAACTACACTTATGACACATAGGCTACTCGCACTTATCTCCTGCCCCCTCCATTGAGGTGTCATGGACCTTTTTACCCGGTTCTAGTGCAGCCGTGCTATTTTGTTCTATGTTCGGCTACAATCAAATGTGACTTTGCTGCTAACACACGTAACGGCATGCATTGTAGCACGCACACTGCATACTTGATTCGAGGTCAAGTGTAGTGGAAAGGTATCCGCATGTGCCCCGATCATAATAGGCACAACAATATGTAAAACCAATTAGCGTGTGAATATTTTGAAGGAAACTTATACGGTCATCAACATATAAGGTGACGTGCACACAGGACAATGCACACAATGCGATATGCATATGGATTTGCATACGTGTAGTACAGGATGCATTTGCAAAAATGGAACACAACAGCTGTTAACGAACACATTGTTCATAACAGAAGAACGTACTGTTCCTCAGTACTTACATTTCATTAGAACAGTTTTTTACACAGGACATCTTTCCGCACAGAACAGATCCTTATATGATATGCATTTTTACAAACCTCTTTATTGAAAGATATTGTGATTAACTTTGCATTCATCTGGTGCAAGTGACTAGAATCTTGAGATGGAATGCAGGGCTTAGAATGTTTATCTATGAGTGAGTTCCAGGTTTGTTAGTTGCAAGGATGTAAGCCCTGAGAGAGGATGCCGGTGGGTGTCCTATGTCCCCTTTTACTTACCTGACCCTAAGAACTGTATTTGGTGTACCTAAACCTAAGTAAATAAGTTAACAGTTCACTGGAGTGTCAGAGTCATTTGTGGCCAAACCTTGAACTCAACACTGGCGACGAGGATGGGATCTGGCTGTGCTGGGGGGACAGCACCAAAGGGAGACACCCACCGCCCCCCCCCCCTCTGAGAAGTGATCCTCTCTCAGGTAAGAGCGCTGGATGGCTGTGAGGCACTGCAAGTGCAGTGAGGGCAATTGAAGTCCAGACAGAGGTGCTACAGAGGCAGAGGAGGCAAGAAATGCCCAGACAGAGGCGCTACGAAGGCACTGGAATAACAGAGCAGCTATGGATGTAAAGGTGCTGCATGAGGCAGTGGAGAGGTTCTGCCAGGGCAGTGAGGCGCTACAATGGGCAATGAGATGTTGCAGAGGCAGTGAGGCGCTGCATGAAGAGGTGCTGCGAGGGCAGTTAGGTGCTGCAACAGGCAGTGAAGAGGCACTGCAGAGACAGTGAAGCGCTGCTAGGGGCAGTGAGATGCTACAGAGGCAGTGAGGCGCTGCATGAAGAAGTGCTGCAAAGGCAGTGAGGTGCTGCAACAGGCAGTGAAGACGCACTGCAGGGGCAGTGAGGTGCTGCGTTAGGCAGTGAAGAGGTGCTGCGTGAGGCAGTGAAGAGGTGCTACATGAGGCAGTGAAGAGATTCTGCAAGGGCAGTGAGGCACTACAAGATGCAGTTAAGAGGTGCTGCAAGAGGCAGTCAAGAGGCGCTGCAAGAGGCAGTGAGTGGTCGCTGCAGAGGCTGTGAAGTGCTGCATGGTGCAGTGAAGAGGTGAGGCGCTGCGAGGGCAGTGAAGTGCTGCACGGGGCAGTGAAGAGGCACTGCATAGGGAGTGAAGAGGCACTTCAGTGACAAGCGTGTGCTGCAAAGGGCAGTGGGGACAAGAAGTTCTAGTGTTGAAAGGTACAACGGTCTGCTGTAAAGTGCAGTGGGCTCTGTGAGACTTATGGTTATTAGAAGGAGCTGTGAAGTTCATTGGAGCAGCAAGGTTCATTCATTCATTGGCATGGTGAAGTTCAAGGTGGCAGTCTCTCATAAAGCATTTAAGAGAATTGAGACTGTACAGACATTCAGAAGAGTTGGAAGTTGTTAATGGATCTAGGAGGGGCCTGGGGCCCATGGACTGTGCAAACATCTGTTGCGCCAAGGCTACAAGCTATTGGTCATAGTGAAGGCAGCTGAGATCACTGACAAAGTTATCCGATGTCAGCGCTTACCTTTGACTGGAACCGAAGGTTGCTGCGGTTGGCTTGAGTGGAGTCCTGGAGTTCGGCATGAGTGCTGCAGCGGGAGGCCTGACTCAGTTATGAAGTTTGATGGGGATGGGAGCTCTGTGTTCCTCCGTTACTCTCTATGCAATGGTGAAGTAGGAGAGAATGCAGAGGTGCTGGCGATTAGAGTTGAGATACTAGAGCTGATATATATTAGTTTATTAGAGTGATGTTGTAGGTACATGTCTCTCTCTTTAATTGAGTTATGTAGTTTAACATATTTCTCTCCACAGGCGGACTACTGTCCATTACATGTGTTGCATGTGTAAAAAGGTGCAATGGTTGAGGTGAACCGTTGAGCGGACTACTGTCCATTACATGTGTTGCTTGTGTAAAAAGGTGCAATGGTTGAGGTGAACCGTTGAGCGGACTACTGTCCATTACATGTGTTGCATGTGTGAAAAGGTGCAATGGTTGTGGTGAACCATTGAGCGGACTACTGTCCATTACACTGTCTGTATAAAAAGGGAAATGTTGTTCCTAGACTTTGGTGCCATTGTTTTGGCATATGTTGGTAGACATGTATGCGGTGATGTGTGAGTGAAATAAGATATTAAGGTTTTGAGTGTTTATTAAATCTTCATTAGAGTTATTAAGTTGATAATAGTGTTCATCATTAGCTGTTCTATGTAGGCATATTAATATGTTCTCTCCACAGGTGGACTTTTAATTTTAATCCACAGATGGACATTGATGTTAATGTTAATAGATTTTGAAGTGGTGACAGGGTCTAAACCTTTTGGAGTTGGTTGTGGTTATATATGAAATGCTTTGAATAATCTTTTGTTTTTCAGGTGGGACTTTACTGGACAAATCTTTTGATGAAATATTGATCTTGCCACCGATACTTTACTGTTCTTGTTGTTGTCCCTATAGGGGAAAGATGTGTTGTGATTAACTTTGCATTCATCTGGTGCAAGTGACTAGAATCTTGAGATGGAATGCAGGGCTTAGAATGTTTATCTATGAGTGAGTTCCAGGTTTGTTAGTTGCAAGAATGTAAGCCCTGAGAGAGGATGCCGGTGGGTGTCCTATGTCCCCTTTTACTTACCTGACCCTAAGAACTGTATTTGGTGTACCTAAACCTAAGTAAATAAGTTAACAGTTCACTGGAGTGTCAGAGTCATTTGTGGCCAAACCTTGAACTCAACAAAAGACGTCTACATAACTTTATACCGTATGTAATGTTCACTACTCGCATGCATTTATGAATGTATGTATTTGCATATGGGACACTCACTCTGATGTGGTTAGGGAAACGCACCCTGATTCACAGTTCACAGTATCGGGCAAGCCTCTCCCGTAAGCCCTGGCAAAGGGCTCTACCGGAAATGAGGCATACGAGATGCCATTGTGCTCTCGAACGCACAGTGCCACGCCGCCTGGCAACAGCGTAGCCCAACACAACATTACACTGTAAACCCCGCAAGCAGGTTTTGCAGACTCTTGGCAGAAGGTACGCAGTTTTCTAGATGATGTCTGGAGACTATGATCTCCATTAGTTCAAGCGTAACCCAGCAGACACACTGATTTACTTGTTTGTTATATACAGCTTCCAATTGCACCGGCAATGAGCAGCGCCCACAGGCGGGCGCATCCTGCTTTTACAAACTGTTTTCTTGAATACCTGTTTGTTAGACTGCAGGGTAATTAGGCTTTCGTTGAACATTTTGCAGACCTATGGTTTTCAAACAAGTGAAAACAACGTGGTTCCACAGCCACATGGCCAGGTGATAATGGACATATCTGTCATAATCTGTTTATATCAATATCCTAGCATACATCGACCTCTCTTGATATATATATCTTGCGCTGATACATTTCCTTCTGATTTTCTTTCTTCTACACAGCATTTGACTACATTTGAAGACGGTATGTTGGAATTATAATAATTTCTGTAAATAATTTTAAATCACGATGTGATGTAATTTGCAAATTAAATGCAATTTTGTATTAATTTTTTACGCATTTCTTCTTAATTTTTCATCAATATTTATCACTCATTACTTGTATATCGATGATTGATTTTGTTGAATTCAACTAACTAACAATATAATTAAGTATGTACATTTATGCACCAAGTGCCCCGGCCCTAAAGACAGATTCTGTCCGAAATGTATGGGCTGTTATGTTTGTGGCACTGATCAATTCGATGCATCATTTGCCTCCCAGCAGAATATAACCTAAAGAATTCTGTTGTCTTTTCACCATTAATAATCATGACATTAATATGAAGATATAGACAACTGCAAACTTGAATGCAACTTCATAGAAGAGCGGAACAAGAGCACGCCTAGAACCAGACTGGAGTTTACTTCTTTCTTCTTTTAGTATTCATAACCTTGTGCCAAAGTCTCAAGGTGTGCTCCAACAACGTTTGTACAAAGTACCAAACTATAGCTGCTATTGATACATAAGCACAAATTAATAGGCAGTGCCCGCCCCATTCATCCTGATTACAGAAAGTGGCATCACACAACCGGTTTCCTTGATGACATCACAGGAAGTAGCACAAAAAGGCCTTCGACCTTGATGACTTCACAGAGAGTTGTAACTCAGGTGCAAAAAATACAATTAATATGGCCCTTGATAAAATAACAAACACCTATGAAAGTAAACACAACACTTTATTTTAACCAGAGAGCTGCCTTGATATACCATTGGTGGTATTATGATATGAGAGGGGTTCATGCATCATAAGCACCATAGGTCTGCAGCACTGCCTTCAGATGCCAGTGCCTCCATAAATGGTCTGTTATTGCCATTTCAGAGATAGAGGCAGAGAATTGCAATCCCTTTTTCAATTTAAGTAAAATTGAGACAACAGCACTAAAAGACCTCCAGAAAAACAACAATATCGTGATTAAATCTGCTGATAAGGGAGGGGCCATGGTAGTCATGGACAAAGACGACTACCACATAATGGTCAATGCCTTAGTTGATGAAAGGACCACCTATAGGAGACAGAGAACTGATCCTACTAGTGCGCTGAGGAACTTAATCAACCCAGTGATTGAGGAAGCCCTGGCAGAGGGGCACATTAGTCAAAGAGAGGCAGATTTTCTCTGCCCCAAACACCCGAAATGCCCAGCATTTTACTCACTCACTAAAATTCATAAGGGCACAACACCACCACCAGGGTGCCTGACAGTCTCTGGAATAGGCTCAATACTTGAACCTTTGTCCCAATTAGTAGACTTTTTTGTGAAGGATGAGGTAACCCTGATGAAATCATACACCAAGGATACAACAGCAGTACTATTACATCTTGAGGACATGATTCTACCAAATGACAACATCTATATTGTAAAAATGGATATAGAATTACTTTACTCTAAGATTCCATAGGGGGAAACTCTTAAAGTGATTGAAAAAGAACACAAATTGAGACGCCTATCCCTCTAATCATGCAACTTGCAGAAATAGCACTTAACAAAAACTATTTCTTGATAGAAGACAGGTATTACAAACAAATATCGGGCACAGCAATGAGGGCAACAATTGCCCCAAGTTAGCAAACTTGTATGTGGCAGATTTTGAGAAACGAGCATCTATCATCAATCCAACCCTCACTCAAAAAACATCTTGAGTTGGTGTCGCTATATGAACAACGTGTTGATGTTTTTTGAAGGAGATGAGACTACCCTACTAAGGTTCATGGAGTGGCTCAATGGTCAAAACCCTTTTTTGAGGTTCACTCACAAATTCGGTAAAAGATAGGTCACATTCCTTGGCTTGAAGATCATCAGGAAAGGAACCACATTGGAAACAACAATATACCAAAAGGCTACAGACAGAAACTTACTGTTGGAGTTCAATAGTTTCCATCAAAGAACTCTAAAAGAAAACCTGCCGTTCAGGCAATTCCTAAGAATTAGAAGGAACTGTACCACCCGAAATGAATATGACATCCAGGCAGAGAGACTAACTCAGAATCTGAGAGAAAGAAATGATCCGGAATGAACTATCAGATACGCCAGAAAAAGAGCCCAGAATATACCAAGAGATGTAACACTAACACAACATGGAAAGAAAACAAGGGGTGAGAATACAAAAACAGCTGTTTTTAGCCACTCACCAGTGGTTAATTGCATAAAAAAAGGAGTAAGGAGATTGTGGCATATCCTGAATGTAGGAGAAAATACCCTAAACCTCCCACTATTCGCGATAAAGAGGAGGAGAAACATCAGGGATGCACTAGTGCACACGTACAAGGAAGTCAGTAAAGAGACTGAGAATAAGACTACTCTATGGGGACAACCAAAAACCACTGGACACACACCATGTGGAACGTGCTCAGTATGCCCCCTGACCAAGCGCACCACTGTCATTGACATAGGCTGGTCAACACCATGGGAGCTCACGTATTGCAATACTGCAAATGTGGTGTATCTTATCAAATGCCCTTGTGATAAGAAGTACATCGGAATGACCACAAGAGCCATAACAATTAGAATCTTCGAACATAGGTCAAACATCAGGATGAAACGTATGACAGATCCCCTTGTCGAACATTTTGTGCAAAAGAAACATTCGGAAAATGACACCACCTGGACCATACTTGAAAAGGTTGTGGTACCCAAGAGAGGTGGGAAAATAGGAGCCATCCTCTTGAGAAGAGATCAACTCTGGATCTTTAGGCTCAAAAGTCATCTAGAAGGCCTACATGAAGAGATATGTTGGCAAACGTTAGCCATATTATAATGCAAAAACATCTAAGGCCATTTAACTCGCATTACATATCAAAAGGAAATAATACCGAACAGTCAGAGACAAGAAATCTTGAAACATACTGAGGTTATTGTTATGAAGCAGTTGAAACAATAGATGGATACAAAGTAAGAACAAAGATTTGACTGTCCTGATCAATAAATAAGAAATAACTAGTATAAATGTGTTGAGGGACAGCAGTAGAAAGGTCTGTATTAGAGAAATGTCCCATAAAATCGGTTGGTAATCCTTCGTGATTGAGCAAGTATGTACAATAAGACCAAGGACTGAGTGAAATAACATCTACAGACAGAGACAGAACAAACAGCCATAACGAATAATTAAGTGTTGAAAGAACCACACAGGAGTGTATGTAGATAGAATGTGAAGACACAGGCATATATATCGAAAAACTACACTACTGTCATGATGCCTACCCCCGGGCATCCGGATCGTGTCCATCAGCCCCGGGAGCAGGCATCATTAAATACTCATTAAAATCCCAACAGCACGCTCATCATAGAAAATAGTCTTGGCGCCATAGGCGCCAGGCTCATAGACTTTACTTACCTTATGCAGACCATGCTGCAAATGAGTCCAAGCCAACGTGAGGCATGGATGGGACTATTTTATTACAGGGACTATTTTTCACTCGGGTGTGGTTCTGGGGAACCTCTTACCTGGGACTACTTTGCAAGCTATTTAAACCACGCCTGAACAGCAGCCCATGCTACGCGTTATTCTGCATCCAGCAGCGTGACGCTCACCGTGTCTGCAAGTCAGTATCCAGTCTTCTGCCACGCCCTCCTCGAATCCGGAGCTCCTAGACAAAAGGAAAAGAAAGGAGAAGAGGTTAGATCACGGACATTATTTGATTTCTTACCTGATTCCGGACCCAGCACATCTCCGAGCCTGGAAAGGACATTATTTCAGCACGCGTCGCTTCGCCAGCAGCAGCACCGCGTTATACTCACCAGTCCACCGCATCTTTCGACTCGGCGCTGCCTCCATCATTTTCTTCGTCGAAATCCAGCACCTGGGGGGGAAAACAAAAGGAATAACAAGGTGAGCCGAGAAAACCGACAAAGACAATCTCTTTGCCACCATAGGCTTAAATGCTTTACCACCGGAGGTATTATTCTTTAATTCGCCGCATCTTCCTATGCCGCACCTATAAAGGGAGAGAAAACAGCAAGTTAAACTCATGCAACTTTTACCGTACAGTGTTTGGTAAAACAGACTCTTACCTGAACGCCATCAGCTGCCTCCAGGCAATATTCTTTTGGACCCAGCTGCAACCTAACGAGGGAATGGAACAAGAGTGAACATCGGACATATTGAACTCTTTGAACTTTATAGACACTGGAGTTAATATTCCTCCGGAACTCCTCCAGTACCTTCAACCCAGTGAAGTAACTGGTATCTACGCACCCCTGCATGCCATGCAGGATGGAGAGCTCATCATTTAAAAACATAAGGTGAGATTACCAAAAGGGGATATCGGAGGTGATTAGTGGGGAGAACGTGAACTGTTGGGGGGCCATCACTTAAGTCCACGGGTGGCTAAATCCCTTTCTCCACTTGCAGGAGAATACTTCTACGAGTCCAACAGAAAAGATTAGGCGGGCCAGTCCACACTGTCATCTCTTCACTACGCATCACGTTGGTGGAGACCGCAGCTGTCCGGGTCCGATCGATGCCCCTGTGGGAACCAGGTGAGCGTAACAGAACGCAAAGCCTATCTACAAATCCCCACCCGGGCGTAATGGAGACCTCAGAAAGTGACCAACAAGCCCAACTGTTAGGAGAACCTAGGGCAGAAGTGCACTCCGCGCGCCAAGAAACTAATGCCCTCAGGAGAGAACTGATTGTGTCAAAGGAGCGCACTGATGATCTTGCCAGACAACTGCTGCAAAACCAAGCTGGGCAAACACCACTACCTGGACTTGGGGGGGAATTCAACCCCCGTTTCATCGAGCAGCCCTGTGCAAGTGGTTCTACCAGGGAGCATTCCTTTAGCTCCACCCGAACGCTTTGCTGGGGATCCAAAAAAGTTTGCCGTATTCATGAACCAATGCCGCTTGCACTTTTTATGCAGACCTGGAGCTTTTCCAAACGACCAAGCCAAAGTAGCCTTTGTACTGTCATACCTTAGTGGCAGCGCAGAGGATTGGTCAATTCCTTTAGTCAACCAGGATGACCCTCTTCTTCGGGATTTTCAGGGTTTTCAAATGAGCATGGAAAGATTATTCGCCAGACATTCACAGGGACAGGCCCTGGATAACGAACTTCTATCCCTACGACAAGGAAACCAGGACCTGATAACTTATATCGCAACCTTCAATAGGTTGGTGGTGGAAACCGGATGGCCATAGGTAAAGTGAATTACATTATTTCATCGTGGAGTTCGGGGTGAACTCAAAGATGTTTTGGCCCAAGTTGTGAACTGTGATGCTGGAAATGCATCGGAGGGACAGGGCCTCCGTATCCTTGTCCTGTACAAGAACAGAGCTGAGGAGGCCGGGGACTTCGAAGGACGGATGAATCCATTAGCCAGGTACTGGTCCAAATATTGCCTTAGGTGGAGATTTTCAGGTTCAGTAAGGGCATAAATCCGACTGCACGGAGGAGTGGATCCGGGAATCAGGTCTATCTGACAGTCGTATGATCTGTGGGGAGGTAAAGAATTAGCTTGGTCTTTCCGAAAGACATCTTGGAATTCCTGGTATTCAGGAGGCAGTTGTGGACTCTCAGAAACAGTTGCAGCTAGTTTGGTGGAGGGCTGAGGGTAGCAGGTAGAAGCGCATTCTGGAAACCGGATTGTCTTTGCTCGCCAATCAATTTGAGGATTGTGTTTCTCCAACCAAGGAACTCCCAAGATGACTTGAAACTGCGGGGCCTTGATCACATCAAACACGATCTTCTCTTGATGCCCATCTTGGCTTACTAACGTTACTTCCATGGTGGTGTGAGTTACGGGTCCAGAAGCTATTTCCGTCCCATCCACGGTGGTAATGACGTCTTTCACCGTCTTTGGACAAAGAGATAGATTCATCCTGGCGGCCAGTTCACAGTCCAAGTAATTCCCGATTGCGCCACTATCAATGTATGCTTTAATGGCATGCATACGATTAGGTTGTTCAGGACTCACGAGGACCATGGGCATGATGAAATGCGAGGTCAAAGAACTGGTTTTAACGCTCGGCAAGCGGACCTCTACACTTGCCGGGCGAGGTCGTTTCCCGGCTCAGAATTCTCGGTACCTTTATCAGACGCCCCTACTATCTTCTTCTTGGGCTTCACTGGACAATCTCGAAGAAAGTGCCCTGAGTTTCCGCAATAGAGGCATAATTGCAGTTGTCTCCTCCTTTCTCTCTCCTTTTGGGTTAAAGGTCCTTTTACACCCCCTATTTGCATGGGTTCCACAGAATCAGTTCCTTTCGTAGAACTTTGTGGCCTTGAAAAAAGTCGGGTTTCAAATCTGGATCGATCGGCCTTCCGATTCTGTAGACGATGATCCAATTGCACTACCAGATCGATATATTCGGAACAGTCTTGTGGAGGATTTACCACTTGAGCCAGAACGTCTTTTAATTCCCCACGCAGACCTCTGTAAAACAGTGTGATCCTCTTATCCTCCGGCCATCCGGTTTCCACCACTAGTCTGTTAAATGATGCAATATAAGTCAGAAGATCTTGATTGCCCTGTCGTAGTGAAAGAAGTTCATTGTCCAAGGCCTGTCCCTGATAGTGCCTTGCGAACAGTTTCTCCATACTGGCTTGGAAGTCCTGGAAGTTATGGAGAATGGGGTCATCTTGAGACACTAAAGGAACAGACCAATCTGCGGCACTGCCACTGAGATAAGAGAGCACGAAGGCCACTTTAGCCTGGTCCGTTGGAAAAGCGGCGGGTCTGCACAAAAAGTGCAAGCGACATTGATTGAAGAACACAGCAAACCTTTTCGGATCACCTGAAAAGCGTTCGGGCGGAGCCAAAGGTATATTTCCTGGTAGATTGATTTGCACCGGATTCGAGGAAGCTGGAGGAGCGTGGCCCCCACTTGGGGTTGGTAGAGGAGTTTGTCCAGCTTGGGCTTGCAGCAATTGTCTAGCCAAATCGTCTGTTCGCTCTTTGGAGACCACTAACTCCCTCCTTAGGGCATTTGTTTCCTGACGTGCAGCGTGTACTTCCGCCCTCAACTCCCCGAGTAATTGGGCCAACTGGTCTGTGTCTGAGGTTTCCATTGCGCCTGGGCGGGAATTATGTGGTAAGGCTTTGCGTTCTGTAACGCTCACCTGGTTTCCCCGGAGGCGCAGGTCTTGATCAGGCGAGGATAATGTCTTCAGTGTTAGGCGCAGGGTTCGTTTTGCTCCCGGACTGGGCCCCCTTCCCACCGACAGTTTAAGCTGGAGAGTGAGATGTCTGCAAGGGTAAACCAAGGTATTAGTGTTTGGAAGGTTTGGAAAGTTCCTTGCCCCTCTCGCCCTTTCTTTCCCCGTGGAACTGGGTTGATATTGCGCTTACCTTATATAGGTAATTGCCGGGCTCTCCATCCTGCATCTTGTGCAGGGGCGCTGGGTCCAGTTGCTTCACTGGATGCGAGCTCTGCCTCTTGATAGCAGAGGATTTGCTGAGAGCGAAGACGCCGTTAATGCACGAGCGTGCCTTGTAAGTAATAAAGTTCCTTTTAGATTGTTCTTTTCTCTTTCAAAAGTCTTAAGTCTTTAAAGTCTATGTCTTTTCCCTTTTCAGATGCTGTGGCGATGAAGATTATCCTTCTAATGGCACAAAAGTAGAAAGACTGTTCTAGCGCTGTAGAATGCACCGTAATGTCTCTTTTGTCTTTGCAGGTGCCGAGGAGCCGCGCGAACAGATTGGAAGCAAACGTAACACAGGTGAGCAGTCTTGTCACTAAGCGTTACTAACCGAAGTATCTTGCCTTGCAGGTGCCGGAATGCAGTGCGAGCTGAGTTGGTATGGGCGTAACACAGGTAAGCAGGTTCTGTAGTTAAATATTACTGACCGATGTTCTTTCTCTTTGCAGATGTCGGATGCCGGAAGAGAAAGGCAGAAAAAGGCGCTTCGGATGCTGCCGTTGGATTAGGTAAGTAGATTCGCTGCCTTTGCTTTAGCCTAACCTGTGCCCTTGTCTTGCAGGAGCTGCAGAAGACTGAAGAAGACTGAAGGTTGGATCCCAGCAGGTTATTTCGTATTCACAGGATCTGGAGCTGGAGGTTTCCTGGAGCTGACACGGTGAGCGTCCTGCTGCAGATGCAGAATAACGCGAAGCACATGAAACCAATCGGGTGTGATTTAAATAGCCTTCTGTAGTGCTTAGGCGTCTTCTTCCACGGCCCCACCCAGGTAAGAAAAGAGTTCCAGATTTCTAGAAGAGTTCCTGTGTTCTGCTTCCAGGGAGTGGCTCCTGCTCCACCCAGACAGAAAAGTAGTCCCAGGCAGAGAAGGATCAGGAGACCAGTTAGCTGGTAAGTAAGCAGCATGGTCTGCTGCAGGTAGGTCCACCAAGCACTCTTACCTAATATGAGATATGAGCCCAGCGCTTCCAGTGCCGGGACCGGTCACCATCATGAGCCTGGCGCCACTGACGCCAGGACGAGGTCCAAAAGGTCCCAATCGGGACTGGCTGGTTCCTGGGATCAGAGTTATGGGCCTGCTTCCAAGGTCGTGGGGCAAGTCCTGACCCCTTGGAAGAAGGGATCATGACAGTCACCCAGGGTGCATAGTTAACACATAAGCATAATTGCCTTCCTCTGGCTTCCTGATACCAGTGTTTAAGGGTCCTGCCTTCCTCCACTTGGTACTTTCAGACACACCCAGGCTGCACACTTATTCAAGATGTACAAGGGCCGTGCCACATGCAAAGTGCCAACAGAGCTTTTCCTTCTGGAGATGGTCTTCTGTGTGTCCATGTTCATTAGAGGCCTAGAGGGTACCTTGCTGACGATCCAACCTCAGATCACTGACTGTCTAGCTCCCTGCAATCCACAGGTTCTTTTGAAACACTTGGTTAAACTTGTGTTGGACTGCTTGTCCAGCCATGGATGTTGAGACAGGCATTAACATGTCTCCTCTGTTGGGAAAGTATTGACTCAGGAGCATTCTCCCGTCTGGAAGTGCACCCTTACATGGGGGTCTCTCACCTCCAAGCAGTGCAATGCAGAGGCAGGGCAGTGCAGCATTAACCCAGTGGTCGTGTGTGAGTGCAATCATAGTGGTCTGACCACAGGGCGTCAACAACAAACAAGGGTTTTTCCCCCATGAGTGCCATGTCCTTGCACCACCCAAATTAACTCATTTTCCAAATGCAATCTAAGGTGAGGACAGTTCCACAGTGTGGCAGACCACCCTTCCCCATGCTGGTGGGGTGGGCTAATGAAACAGCCACCCCCTTCTTACAACAGTTGTGCCTGGTCCAGGCTCTCCCTCCCACCCATCCAGCTGGACCCTTGGCACATGAGTGACCAACAGGAAACCCCAACCTGCAGCATTAGGGCATCCACTGACACTGAGGTCACATAGACAGGCCCAAGGGCATGATGCTCATCCCAAGACCAGCCACCTGGGCTACGGTCAAACGGATACACAGATACACACTCATGTCAGACGTGGCGGACTGCTTTGTTAAACCAAGTTACTTGAGTGGTTCATCATAACATGTCCAGGAGTCCCTCCGTCACACTGACTGTTGTGGGACGTCCACAGTGCACAGTGCTAATTTTACATCCAACAGCAAACATGGGGGTTGTGGAATAATGTGACCCACATCCCAGCAATGCTCAGGGGGCACTGGCTATTTTGATAGAGCTGACCCCACAGCCAGTGTTATGCCGCTATCAGGCAATTGCACACTTCTGGTGGCTCGAGGCTGGCTGGATTGTGTCCTTATGGGTGGCCCTGCCTTATGGTTCGGCCAGTTCCTTTGGCCACCACAACTTCCTACCCCCACGTTTTGTTGTGCTGCTGTACCGGTTGGTCCTACAAAGAAAATCGACTTTAGCCGTGTGCACATTCGATTGTCTTGCTGCTGTTTAAAACCATTTTAACTGTGTGCATATCCTGATTGTCTTGCTGCTGTTTAAAACCGTTTTAACGGTGTGCACATCCCGATTCTTGCTGCTGTTCAAAACCGTTTTTTAGCTGTGTGCACTTCCTGCTTTTCATGAGAATGTGTTGTCAGGTTTACCCCCCCTCTGTCCTCTGATCTTTTTTTTTAATTTCTTTTTTTATTAAGTTTTCTTGAGAGAAAAAAAAGACAACAATAGTACATGTTCAATTCACAGTACTTCTTCTTGGCATCTCATAGTGGAAACAGCTTAAACAATGCCTTAAAAGTGCCAAATTACAGGCTCGTACTTCGAGTCCCCCACTCCCCTCCCACCCACCTCCCACCCTCCGCTCCTCTTATGTTGCTCGATAATTGAAGGACAAAGATAGTAAGAAAGTAAAAGAGAAACAAAAAAAGAAAAAACAATCAAGTCTTAATTCTGCGCCAATCATCGTCAATACCTTCTTAGCATTGCATTAAACTGTAATCTTTGTTAACATCGATCAGTGACGGGCTTCGTGGGGCCGTTCATTTGGCGTGGTTCGTCGTCTACTGTGATTGGCGTCTTTGGTTAATCCCTTAATTCCCAGTATGCTGTATAAAACTCTAGGAAAGGCAACCATATCATCTCAATATTTCTACGAGATTCGTGTATTGCAGCTGTGAGGTTTTCCATTTCGTATATGGAATGTGCTTCAATTAACCATTCTCGTTTTGAAGGGAGAACAGGTGATTTCCATTTGATGGTGAGACACACTCTAGCTGCCAATAACAGGTTTTGTGGCATATATGTTAGCGACTCATATGTTTCTTCACCATCTGACTCAACTCCGAACAGGACCAGTGTAGGTGATAGCTCCCTGACAACCCCATTGATGGCCTGGATCCACCCAAGAACTTCCTTCCAGTACATTTGTACCCTATCACATTTCCACCATTGGTGCCAGTAATCGCAATGTTCTCCACAGCCTCTCCAGCAATAGGGGGATGTGCCTGGAAACATTTTGGATAGGCGTGAGGGAGTGTAGTGCCATCTCATCAATAGCCTTGCGTTGTGCATTTTATATTGTATGGAACTTGATGAGCCCCATACTGCCTTGTATATCGCTCCCCATATCTCTGGTTGGGATGTTAGTGCCATTTCCGTTTTCCGCTTAACCTCTGATGGCGGGCGCTGGAGATGACCTCCAGTAATTAAGGTTTTATACATTTGTGCTATGAGACCTTTCGTTGTTTGAGGGGTACTTAATATTTGCTCGAATGGCGTCAGGGTGCACTTTAGAGAGTCCCCCCAACGGGTGTCATTAAGGGCACTTCTCAACTGAAGAAAGAGCATGGGGGGTACTTCTACACCTTGCAGGTCACATCTAAATTCTTCTAAGGTTACTGATGAGCCTTTTTTCCACAACTGTCCAGCACAAGTTAGCCCAGCCTCATACCATTGTTGAAACCGCTGTACACCCTTTATTAAATCACAGATTGGGGGGGACCAGATACAACTGAGAGGGGATGGCCAAGATGTCACGCCTCGCATGGCCTGGGTCGGGTGCTGGAGGGACCATAAGACTTTGAGGATGGGGTGTTCTTTTACGCGTTGCGTCATTGCAGATTGTGGGACCCATAGCCATTCTCCTAGCGTGACTGGGGTGAAGATATCATTTTCTATTGCGACCCACTGTTTTTCGGGGTTTTCCCACCAATGGTCTGGAAGTAGGCGTAATTGGGATGCTTTATAGTACTCTTCTAGATCTGGATATCCCATTCCACCCCTCTCTTTAGGCGGTATTAATGTGGAATATTGTATCCTCTGTCTCTTATTGGCCCATAGGAATCTAAGTAGGACACGTTTTACTTTTGTTAGAAAGGATTCCGAAATGATAATTGGGAGGGATTGGAACAAAACAGGAATCTTGGTAATATGTTCATTTTTATGGTGGTGAAACGCGCGGCCCATGACATGGGCAATGTGAGCCATCTCTTAATGTCTTTTTGGATAATATTCCACAGGGGCGAGTAGTTGGCTTCAAAAAGGTCTGAGAGGGAGACTGCAATGTTTACCCCCAAGTATCTAACCAAGGCCGTTTGTACCTGGAAATTCCAGTTTGTTTGTAAGAGTGCCAGTAGTTCGTCATTCTTTTTTAAAGGGACAGCTATTGTTTTTTGGAGGTTGGCCTGAAAACCAGATAGGGCGCCGTAGTGTGCTAGCTCTTGTAGGAATGCGGGGACAGAATCTATTGGTTGGGTAAGATACAGCAGGATGTCGTCAGCAAACATGGCTAACTTATATTATTTTCCCCCTCGGGGGATATCTTTGATCATAGGATTGGACCTGATGGCTTGGGCGAAGGGCTCTACTACGAGCGCGTAAATGAAGGGAGAGAGCGGGCAACCCTGCCTCGTGCCTCGCGTGAGGTTAAAGGGACTAGAGGAAACTCTGTTTATTGAAACTTTAGCTTGGGCCGATTTATATAGGGCCTTTGCTCCTTTTATCCATGTGGCTCCCAGTCCCACCCATTTCAATACCGTACTTAAAAAAGGCCATTCTACGCGGTCAAATGCCTTTTCGGCGTCAACAGAAAGTAGAAGATGGTCATTCACCGCCTCCCGGTGTGCAGCCATGAGATCAAGGGTTTTTCTAATGTTGTCCGCCCCTTGCCATCCTCTCACATATCCCACCTGATTGGAGTGGACCTGCTGGGGGTGGACCAAAGCAAGGCGTGAGTCCAGGATACTTGAGTAAATCTTAGCGTCCACATTTATTAGGGAGATTGGGCAGTACGAGGCACATTCCGAAGAGTCTTTACCTTCCTTGGGGATTACTATGATTATAGATTCCGTAGATGACTTAGGGGCGTGCCCCGATTCTAGAATAGAATTGAATAATTTAGCTAGGAAGGGGGAAAGTGTGGTGGAGTTTATTTTGTAAGAAGTTGGTGTGTATCCATCTTGCCCTGGCGCCAAACTCGCCTTGAGGGCAGCAATGGCACCCTGCACTTCTATTGCGGTGATAGGGGCATTCAGTATGACCAGGTGGTCAAAAGATATTGGTGGGGGGAGGAGGGTGGCTAGATATTCTTCGATGGTTGATGGGGGGCTACTATCTTCTGCCGTGTAAAGTTTTGAATAGTATCTTGAGAAGTGGTCAACAATGTCTTGTGGATTTGTAAGGGAAGAGCCTGATTCGTCGTTAATTTTGAAAAACACTCTCTCTGCCCTTTGCTTTCGGAGTCTGTTAGCTAACATCGTGTGGGCCTTGTCTCCATTTTCAAACAATGTTTGCTTAAGATATCTGAGCTGCGTGAGGGCTTTGCTGTTCCATATATCTCTTAATTCTTTCCTCATTTTTCTAATTCTCATAATTGCCTCTTCTTCACTAGTGGGGTGTTCACGTAGGGTTCGCTCCAATAGAGCGATGTCTGCCCTTAGCTCTTTCTCTCTCAACAGTCTGGGCCTCATTCCGAGTCATGCCGGTAAGTATTTGTATTTTCCGGCATGGCGTAAAGTACGACACCGTGCTGGTTGAAGTCCGAAAATTACAGCCCATTCCAAGCTCACAGACACGCGCTTTCAGCCATGCCGGAAAAGGACCGCGCGGCCTGCCGCAAAACCCCCCGAAAAACCCCTACCGGCATGCAACCGACATGTAAAGTACTACACCGCCCTGTAAGCATTAGCGACAGTGCATAACGGTGACCGTAAATTACGGTGACCGTAATTTACAGAAACCGTAAATTACGGTCTCCGCCGAAAAATGGATCCGGAAATTACGACATCGCACAGGAACGGGAAGGAGAGCGGTGGCCATCTTTAAAAACACAATCCATTGCCATCCGCAGCTGCCAGCAGCCCTGTGAGGAAAGTAAAGTCGTGAACCGGACCAGGCACCGCAGGACATGCCGAAAGCACCAAAAAGGGCGGCGGATCGCGTCCGCAAGGTGAAATTCTCCACCGATGAACTGCAGGTCATGGTAGACTACCTTGCAGAGCATGCTGATGTAGTTTTCAGCGGTGACATGCGCAAGGAATCAACCCTCCGCAAGAAGACCATCTGGGCGGAACTGGCACAGAGGGTGAGCGCTGTTGGAAGCACCCCCCGCACCTCAAGGGACTGCCGCAAGCGGTGGGACGACCTGCGGGTGCGGGTGCGGGGCCTCCTCTCCACTAACCACAGCCAGGCCCTGCAGACGGGAGGTGGGCCAAGTACACAGGTCCAACTAGAGCCGTGGGAGGAGACCTGCGCGCAGCTCATTGGCACGGAATCCATAGAGGGCGTGGGGACCATGGAGTGCGGCGGAACGACTTCTGCAGAAGGAGGTGAGTGTTGACAGTGCACACTGGCAATGTCCATTGCATCATGTAAACTGACCCAGGGGCCATCAAAGGCACCCTCTCGTGTTGCCCTCCCCCCATCCAACGCATCCCCCCATCCAACAAATGCTGAGGCAAGTGCCGCCTAATGATGGCCCAAGTGCGAGTACATAACGCACATCAACCATACTGGACTGACTTGCACAGCCCATCATGCACACCGTTCAGCGGGGTAGGCATAGTACCTGCCGAAATGTACATGAACAGGGCACAACGAATCACTCCCAAACATGTGTATATGTCATCACCATGCACATGTACCACTGCCATAGCTACCCCCCAAACTGAACAACCTGTGAATGACTGAAATGTCCATGCAACCATGTATGCAAATAGGACATAGCACATACACTAATGTTGTCCCTCTCTCCTACCCCCACAGGCACAGACCATGACAGCACAGAGCCCCAAGGAAGCCGGCCAAGCACCTCCGTGGGTACTGGCAGGGCCAGGCCGAAGCCAGCAGCCAAGAAAACCACCCCTCAGCCTACGGAAAGGCCACTTGAAGCTGGCAGACCAGCAAGCCACACAACATCCGCGGCAGCAGCCGAGCAGACCCCTACCTCAGCACAATCGAGCATTTCAGGGGAGGCTGCCGCTACCGCACCAGATGAGTGGGAGCCCAGCCCGCCACCCATCCAGGGGCCCATGTCGGAGGACGACCAGGAGAGCATGCAAATGCTGGAACCATGCCTCGTGACACTGGCGTCATGCAGTGACTCCGGGGATGCACCATCACCAGTGCACAGCCTTGAACTTGACCCGCTGGGGTGTGACGTCGTTCCCCCCAGTCCACCCATACAACCCCCTGCACAGCATGCTGGTGCAAGTAGATCATCCGATGGCCCCCCTTCACCTGACCAGTTCAGAGTTCAGCAATTGAGCGATCTCATAGGGAACTATATTGAGGATAATCGCCAGACCAGGGCTGGACTGCATGAGGAACTCGATCAAATGCGCCAGTCCCTCAACGACTGCACCACCAGATTGTGCGACTCCCTGACGGACAATACAACCCGGCTATGCCATGTCCTCAACCGCATTGCTAATGCCCTTGAGGCAGGGAGTCAAAATACAGAGCCACAGCAGGAGGGCACGTCCGAGACAAGTGAGGCCACGCAAGGCAGCCCGGAGAGACGCCTCCGGCGTTCCTTGCGCAAACGGGATTTGCCTCCCCCAGACAAGGGCTCCAAGGGACATTAGCCATTCCTGCCACATGTGGTCCCCAGATCCTACATGGGACGACTGCTCGGGAGTTGGGGGGGGCGGGGAGGGGGGTGGCGTTGTGTTCTGGGGTTGGGGGGAGGGGGGTGATGTTGTTTTCTGGGGATGGGGGGAGGGGGGTGATGTGTTCTGGGGTTGGGGTGAGGGGGGTGATGTTGTGTTCTGGAGTTGGGGGGAGGGGGAAGGGGGCATGGGCATTTGCTGAAGTAAGCACTGTTTTTTCATTTCTTGTTATCTCAATACAGAATTGGTGTTGCAAAGTTGAACCGTTGTGGACATTCTTCATTGCACTTTTTGTCCATCTGCACATATGGCATGGGCCCATTCGACACCAGATATCAGTGGAGGGGTCAGCCACCAGTCCTGGTTCGCGGGCACATATGTGCATCACGCAAACCTGGTGACTGCTGCATCTACACGCATGCACGGGTATGGCCATAGTCTGGTTGCCCCATGGGTCTGTTCAGGGGGTTCATGACAGGGGTCATGTGGCTTGCTGTTAGGGTACATCCACCAACAGCTGCATGTGTTGCAAAATGAGGTGGGTGTGTGGACTGTCATGGTGGTGAACAGTACTTGGCTGTCATGGCAGGCTTTCGATGATGGCCATATGTACATGTACATAGATATATTCGGCACGATCAGGGACACAAATATGTGTCCAATGCAATGTAATGCTGTGGGGTGTCGTGACTACATGATGGTCCGTGAACGGTGGTGTGGACATCTTGGGGTACATGTTCCTTTGTCGCATGCTGCTGTTCTGATGTCGGATCATTCTGGTGCTGTGTACTGTGTACATTCTCATTTGGCTGTGGATCATGTCCATCATCCAGCTCTGATCCATTCTATGGTGATTCCCAACACTCCTATGGGGGTGCCATGCTGGTGACGTGATATCGTACCCCTGCTGTCCTCCGTGAATTCCACTTCCAGGGGTGGGTCTCCAATGTGGTGCCAGGCTGGGGGATGCCGCAATGTGAATGTGCAGTGTGCCCTCGGATATGCACTTGCGGTTGTGGTGTCCGCCAATGAGTGGTGCTGGTGTAGTGTGCCTATCCCTTGTCAGTTGGTGTAGATGTAGTGTGATGTGGGTGCCTTATTCTGGCAAAGTGAAAATATGTTCATATGTGCCGTTGCCCTGGTTCTTTGGCAGGTTTGTTGTCAGGGTGAACAACGTACAATGGCTCCATCTTTTCTACGCAGTTGGTTCATGCAGGCACCCACCCTGTGGCACCAGTGCACTTGCATGACACATTCAGACGACTCAACAGCCAGCCAGACAGGTCATCCTGATTGTTGGGCCATGTGGCGCGGTAGCGTGCTGACCACTTTCCTTTTCAATCGACCCTCCCAGGTCCAACTTGGGGCCCTCCTCTCTGACATCTTTTCCTCCACCTGTGGTGTTCCCCTGGGATCTAATCTCCCTCCCTGGCTGTTCAACCAGTATTTGGCACTCCTTGGCCACCGCATCGTCACCCTCTGCCCAAACTTTCAGCGCTATGCGGACGATACCCGGCAAAATTTCAGCCTACCCTCGGCGTCCTCCTCTCCTTCCCTCATCTCTGACTGTCTGTCTGATATCCAGGAATGGTGTGCAGCCAATGAACACTGCCTTAATGCTAGTAAGACTGAGATTCTCCTCATCGGCACACCCACTCCCTCCTTCCCTTAAGTTCAAAACACTATGCATTGTCCACAAGGCCTTCTGGGGCCTGGGGCATGAATACCTTCTACTCTCTCTTCCTGAATGTCTTCCTTCCCAAGACCTTTGATCATCCGTCTCCGACTCACTCAGGGTCAGCCGCTTCTCAGAGCAACGAGCTGGGGGTAGATCTCTCTCCGCGGCAGGGGCCTCCCTCTGGAACAGCCTTCCTGCATCCCTGATATTTGAGGAGAACCATCTCTGGTTCCGGAAGCACCTCATGACCTTCCTCTTTGCATCTCCTTTCTCTCTCCCTCTCCCCTGCTGAATTCTTCACTGAAACTGCACAGGATCTGGATCTGGGCCACTCTCGCCGACCTCGTTCCTGGGCCCAGCCACTCTCCACTTGCACTGCCTCCCTGGCAACCCCCGCACTGCGGGACTGTCTCTCTATCCCTACAGCCCCCCCCCTTCCCAGCACTTGTCTGCACTTACCTTGCACTTGCCACCAGCTGGCCCTATTAGTTTATTTTTGGATATTCGACTTACTTTGTACTGCACTTCCCCCGTCCCCTTGCACTTGCACTTTTTCCATTCTTACTACCCCTGCACTTGCGCGGTCTGTGTGACACCTGGCCTAGTGGGATCGTTGTCTGTCTTCCCCTTGTTCCCCCCTCCCTGCCTCGTCGCGCCTTGAGACACTTGTGTATGGGCGCGTTCCAAATGCCATATCATATCATATCATGTCATTTCAGCAGGCCCTTTGAGTCATGTGTAGTTGTTTGGTGTCGGGCCCACCCATGTGTGCGGTTCTTGGTAGTATTGCATTCCATCTGCACGTAGGGGGAGTGGTATTGTTTGCAGTTGATGTCCGCAACGTGCATGCCAAGCTGGTCCACATACGACCGGTGGGTGCGGTCAGGGGCAACATTGTCATTTGCCATGCCTCCATTTGCTTTTGGTCCAGCTTTACTGTTGTGTGTCTCATGGGTGGTCCATGTTGGGGATCAGTGGACCCTTGTGTGTTTGGGGATGTGTTTGGGGGGGTGTACGGGCACTTGGATATGTGGCCGCATAATGGACGGTTGTGACATACCACTGTATGCTGGTGGGTGCCTTTGGCATGGGTGTGGGGCACAGGTAACACCATCACTTGTGCCGGGTTGGCACTGTACATTTGTATGGTGCTCGCTTGTCTTGTGTCTGTGCCGCAATATGGTGGTGACGGTGTCACAGTCTAGGTGGTCAGGGGTGTCTGCCTGGTAGGCCTTCTCCTAGAGCGTCAAGTCATGCTACGTGTGCATGGGGGCTGCAGGGGTGGTAACGGAGGATGCACTGGTGCTGCATGCAGGGCCTGTCTCCGCCCTCCTTCTACCCCTGTGTCTCCTCAGTGGGGGGGCCTGGTGTTGTTGCAGGGGTTTGTGTGGTTGTGGACTTGATTGTTCAATTGGTGTCATCTTGGTGTGGGAGGGTGGTGGTGTGTGGGTGTGTTCCTTTTCTACTATGCCAGACTCCTGGCCTCCGTCTGTGTTGCATGTGTGCACCTGTGGCTCTGGGTCCCACTGCTCAGGGTTCTTTACTCCTTCTCTGAGATGCCTGTATGTATTCCATGCCGGTAAGGTACTTTACGGCCTTGAGGAGGACGTAATTTACGTGTGGTCCTTACTTGGAATCAGCTCCGGTTTACGCCATGGCGTTAATTTCGCCATGGTGGTGCGCGCGCGCGACCCAAGACCGTAAATTACGGCATTGTAGTTTACGGTGCCGTAATTTACGGTCTGAGGGGTCGGAATGGCATGGAGCGGAAAACCATGCCGGTAAATCAATACCGGCATGGTTTGTACCTTACCTCCAGACTCAGAATGACCCCCTCTGAGTCTCTTTTTGGCCGCTCCCTCTGATATCAAGAGCACTCTTATTGTGGCCTTCCCTGCTTCCCAGATCGTATTGAGAGACATACCATCTTTGTCATTTGTTTCAAAATAATCTATGATGGCTTCGGACAAGGTCTCTTTAAATATTGGGTCTCTGCACAAAAAGTCATTGCTCCTCCACCTACGATTAGGGGTTGGAAGGGGGTCCAGGTCCAGATCTAAGGTGCATAACTCGTGGTCCGACCAAGCTACCACTTGGATGGTAGTACCCAGGATGTCGCTTTCACTTTCTGCTCCCAACAAGAGATAATCAATCCTGGAGAATGCGTGGTGTGGGGGTGAAAAAAAGGTGTAAGATTTCTCCTCGGGGTGTGTTGTGTGTCAAGTGTCTATTAGGTGGTGTTCCCTTAATCGCTAAGAAATCAATCATTTTGGAGATTGCTTTGGGGTAGAGAGTTCTGTTGCAGCGGATGCCAGTCTCTTTCACTTTCCGCTACGACATAAAATCTCTGCCACAAACCAGGGTGCCCTCTTTCCAGTTTTCTAAAAAGTCAAACAATGGTTCAAAGAAGTTGGATTGTCCCTGTTTGGGTGCGTAGGCTGAGCAAAGTGTGATGGGACGGGTTGTTAATTTGCCCTTGAGTGCAACATATCTCCCCTGTATATCTTTGTATACGTGTTCTATCTGGAGTCCCAAGGATTTTCTCAACAGTACGCCCACCCTGCCTTTCTTTTGGGGGCCTGATGCCCAAATTGCTTCACCTATCCCTTTCCCAGAATGTTCCTTTCTGCGTCACTGGTGTATTTTGATTCCTGTACAAAAAGAACATTGAGTTTAGATTGGTTGAACTGTCGCGCCAACATCGACCTTTTCTGTGGTGAGTTTAAGCCTTTCACGTTAAGGGAACCAAAGACTATGCTTTCAGGGCGGGCCATACCCCTTGTGTGAAGTTATATTTGACGCCTGATAACCTCGCCAGTCACCCAATTTTTTTACCCCTCCCCTTTACGGCGAAGTGGTAGATCAGTCGCAATGCTGACGGATGTGTGCGCAGAGTTTTAATGTGGTTTAGTCCTGTTGTCTTTAGCGTGTGAGCGGTTCCCCCATGCCCCCTTCCCCTTCCCTCCCAACGAGAAGCTTGCGAGAGCATTCTCCTGTGGGAAAGTAAAAAAACAAGAAAGAAAACAACAGAAAGAACGAGACGCCCTCAATCAAGAAGGGCCACTGTGGGTGGACCCCTCTCCGGGCCTTGACCTGTGAAACTACGTTAGTGCAAGGAAGAAAACCATCTTCACATGAACAAGGAACATTGTGCTATAAACTTATATAACTTTACGCAGCTTATATATTCTATTAAACCCCTGTTGGCTTGTTGCCTTAGAAGATTTTACCCATAGTGAAGTCTGAGTGAGAATAAATCTCAACGGATGCTCTTGGTATAAGTGTGCTAGATAGACTCCTTAGGGAGTATTCAAATGTTTGTATTTCCATTTCTGCTGTGATCGCCCCCGTCTCAGCGGTTTGTTAGCTGACTCTCTGTGGGGGCCCAAGGGTTCTCTCTGACTGTTCGTATCTGAATTTGCTGCTGGGCCTTGAAGGTGACGGTGGGCCTGTTCAGCTTCCTCGACCGAACATTTGAGTACAATGGAGAATTCTTCTCCATTGTACTCAAATGTGAGGGAGAAGGGGTGTCCCCATCGATAGCATACTCCCTCCTGTTGTAGCTAACATGTTAGGGGGCGACATCCCCTTCTTTTCGCTAATGTCATTGCTGATAGATCTTGATATAGTCTAATATTTGAACCCGGAAATTCTATTGTATCTTTGACCCTCGCTTTCTGCAGAATGTCTTGTCTCTAGGCATAATAGTGGCATTTGGCGAGAACTGACCGGGGTCCTTTTGGTGGGTCCCCTGCCCTGTGCACTCTGTCGAACTCAAGCACTGGAGGTGCCTCGTCATCGTAGAGGGTTGAGATTAGAGCTTTTACCTTGCTTTCCAAGCTGGAGAGCGTTTCTCCACGTTCTTCTTCCAGACCTATTATGCAAATATTGGATTGCCGCTCTCCATTTTCCAAATCATCGAGCTTGGATTCCATGTCACGCTCTTTTTGTTCTAAATCTAGGTGTCTAGCCTCATACTGCACAGTGGCAACATCTCCCAATTGCTGATTGTTATCTTCGTCTGCAGGTCAGAGACTGTTTTGTAAGGCTATTCTTCATCTATCTAATTTCCCCAAGGAGAAGGCGAATATCTGATTTGGTTGCACTATCGCAGTCATTGCCGGGGATATTGGAGGAGCTCTGGACTTCTTCTGCTTCCATGGCTGTGTTTGTGCAGCTAAACTTCTGCAGTGCGGCTAGGGTGCGCAGGTCCAGTTTTGTCTTTGGGAAAGTCTGTGAGTTCAATTTACGGCTTTGGAGATCGGTGGACCGTGGGCTAGCTCCTCCTGTGCTCTTTGTTGCTGTGCTTGATCTATAGTGGCGGGAACTATCTCCCGCCACATGAATCCTGCGTTGGTCACCCTTGTCGCAAGAGTTGGGTTGTGATGCAGCTTCCATGCCCCTTTGCTTTCTTTCCTTTGCAATGTTTAAAAGTGGGCCAGTATGCAGCTGTTATTGTGGACTCCGGCTCTACACTTCGCTTTCGAATCCCAGAGCTTCTCTTGCAGTTGGCGGGTGTAGATTCTATGCAGGATAATGGCTTTGTTTGTGTCACAGGAACTACACTTTACGGGACTGTCCAATGGTTCACAGTTCAAAATGCCAGGTGGAGGTAGGGCTTTGTAGTGGGGGTGACGCTGCAACGTCCTATTACTTTACCCCTTGTGTGTTCTGACCTAAGAAAGTGATTGCCAGTTCTTGGATGTCTGGGCTCGTGTGAAGCTTAAGTTACTGGGGCACTTCTGTGACTAAGAGAGTGCAGTTTCTTCATTCCCTGGATGGGGGATTGTTAAAGTGTTCCGTACAGCATGTTACGTTTAGCACAATCTTGACATAAAGGACTCTGAAGCGAGATACGTGGTGTTTTATATGGTTGGTGCATTGATATGGTCTGGGTGTAGGAAGATCATAGCATAGGTCCTTTTGCCCCCTGAAGCAAGTGGAGCAGTGTTTCTTTTACCTGGGGCCGTTTAAAAGTAAGGCCCCCGTCTCACGTATGCATGTATGCAAGCGTTTTCCAAAGCAGGGCCTCCCGTACTTCCACGATGTGGCAGCCCTATGGAGTGGGGCCACAAGCCGGGTCTTGCTGGTGAGGGACTTGGGTCACCCCCGGGGTGGGAGGGCTTACAGGATGCCTGGCTTGCTGCCGCCGGCCCTCCATGCTGCGGACACCCCAAGGCACCAGAGACCCCTGCACAGACGCAGCCCCTGCGCGGGAGAGGGGGGGTACAGCAACTGCCAGTTCTGCAGGTGCTCTATGATGTGCGGAGCGCACGGGACCTACTTACTTGCAACAAAAGGTCTCTGCGGTCCCAAGTGTCCCCCTCCTTCAGCGCTTCATACGTCTGTTATCCGCTCTTGTCAGCTGGGCGGCGGCACTCGCTTAGTCTAACCGCGGCGGAGGACCATTAAATCGGGACAAACTTCCACAAAGTGCTTCTCATGTGCGACGGCACCTTCCTGCCACAGAGCTTTTCAATGTTCGGCTTTCATTCATGCATCTTCTTCCATTTTTTCCTTTTTTCCCCCCTTTTTCTTCAGTGGCACACCGCGTATGTCGCGGGTGCCATTTTCTCCCAACGTGCTGTAGATGAGGCGTCAGGGGGTTGAGTGAAGGAGTAGTTTTCCAGTGTCGTTGCTGCTCAGTTTCAAGAGCGGTTTACTCTGTAGCTCCACATGCGGTTCTTCTTTGTGTACGATCCTTTTTTGGGTGGTTTTCTCACCCCGCACTGGTATAAACATCGTTCTTTTTCAGGCCCAGAGAGGGAGACAGTGATTCAGGCAGCCATCACATCTGCGCCCCCTGGTGGTCTCCCCACCCTCTGTTTTCTGTCTTCTCTGCTAGCTGTTCCCCTACCCTTGTCATCTCCCGTTGTCTCTGCCCTTTCCTATCTGTGTCATTTCCGGTCAGTGCCTGGTCGGGCTTCCGGGCCCTACTCTCTTACAACTACAGCCAAAGATGCCCCATTAGGTTGGATACTCCAACCACGCACCTCTGGTATGTGACATTCCCTCTCTTGCAATCAGGTGAGTACTGACTGTTGCTTGGGGGCTGCTTCATCCTTACTTGATTCACTCCCTCTGCCTCTGCAGCCATTCACATTGCACATGTCCCTTGTACTACAGTGAAACTTCACTCTACTTTCACTCCCTGAGCTACATTTCCACTGTCCCCATCTCTGTATTGCTTTGCTGCAATGCCTGTGTCATCCTGCATTGCATTTGTCTGTTAGTGTAAATCGAATTTAGGTGTGCCTTCATCCTGAATTGCATTTTACTGTCAGTGTAAAAATTGAATTTAGGTGTGCCTTCATTCAGAATTGCATTTTACTGTCAGTCTAAAAATTGAATTTAGGTGTGCCTTCATCCTTTATTGCATTAGTCTCTTAGTGTAAACATCAAATTTAGGTGTGCCTTCATCCTGCATTGCATTTGTCTGTGTACTCTTAACACGCACTTGGCCAACTGTGTATCAAGTTCAGAACTTATGCATTGCATCACACACACTCCCACCCCTTCTCGCTTTCTCTCTGCCTCTCACTTCCTCACTTCCTCCTCTCACTCCGAGATGGCACTCTCCATCTCCACAATCTACTCCAACTGCCACACCATCACCTATCCTCCCTCTATCACAAAATCTGGACGGAAAATATGAAAAGGACATCCCTGCTGCAAACCCTGGCCTCCCAATTGCAGACACCCATGTCAGTAATTCCTCAGGAGAAATCTTCACTGACATCCTCTTCTCTGTCCCATCTCCTGACCTATGGACCTCTCACATCACTGGCACCATCCCACCCTCTCACCCTCCCACCTTACTCTTCCCCATCCATTAATGGCGGCACCAAGTGGGATGTCCTCCTTACAGGCTTTTTCTCATCCTGCTGATGCATTAATGTCTATCTCACGGGCAGAGTCCTGATTCAAGGCACTCAGGCCAACCTCCCTCTCTTTGACCGAATCCTGCCACCCCTCATCAATTTTCTTTCCTTCCCCTGCCTCTCTCCCTTCTACTCCCTCTGCTCCTCCACTTCTGGTGGAAGCCCCACGCCCCGACACTCCACCTCAAAAAATCTTCAAAGGCAGCAATTGTCTCCACCTGGCGATCCTACTCTCTACCACCTCCAACCTGCTACTACTAGGTGACTTCAACATCCACCTAGACTCCTCTTTCACAGCAACCACCCTCTTCACTGACCTCTGCTCCTCCCTATCACTCTCCATTCTTCCCTCTGACCCTACCCATTCTGCTGGGCACACACTAGACACCATCATCCACTCCAACTTCACCCTCTCTTCTCGCCTGGTCACCCCACTCTCCTGGTCTGACCACTCTCTCCCCACTTCTCTTCTGGGTCCCTACGGCCTTGTGACAATTCCTCATAAAGCTCTGCCAACCTCGTTCACGAACATCCGTCCGATGAAACGAGTGTCAGATTCTGCCTTCTCTTCCACCTTCATTCCCCCTTGCCCACCCAACCCAGACTCTAGGATCCACCTGAAACCTGCCCCTAAGCGTAACACCTGGTAGGACTCTGAACTTGCAGACCAAAAACATGAGTGCACGGCTGCTGAACTGAAGTGGCACACTGCAGGCTCCTCCTCTTACAAACTGGCCTGCCGCCTGATCCAGAAACACTGCAGCCTCTCCATCCATGGCAAAAAAGAGCCCACATTCAGACACGAGTGCCGAATGCATCCAACAGCAAGGCTGAACTCTTCCAAATCTGCAGGGAACTTGCCAACCCGGCCGCAGTATCTTCTGTCCCTACTCTTTCCTAGGACCTTTGCAATGCACTTGCCTCTGACTTCATTAAAAAAATCCTGGCCATACTGAACAGCCTTCTCACGCACTCTTCCAGCCCAACCTTCACCCCTCTGCCCCCCCACTTCTCATCCTCATCCTTCATCCTTCTACTCCTTTGCTCCTGCCTCCCCTGAAGAAGTCACCAAAGTTGTCAACTCCATGAAGATCTCTTCCAAACAGGTTGCCCCATGCTCTTCCAGAACCATCCAGGATAACATCTCCTCTCTCCCCCTGCTCTTGCTGATCTCTGCAACCACTCCTTTGCTACTGGTTCTTTTCCATCCTCCCTCAAGTACCCCCTTGTGTGCCCCTTCCTTAAAAAATGTCTGAAGACCCCTCCTGGCCAGCCAACCACCGCACAGCTCTATCACCCCCTTCCTGGGGAAACTGCTTGAGAAGTTGGCCCTCCCCCAACTCAACTCTCACACCAAATTTGTTGGAGGTCTACAAGACCACCAGTCTGGATTCCGAGCATCCAGAGGCACGGAAACTACTCTTCTGAACACCTGTGAAGAACTGCTTGAATCCCTGCATTCCAACTCTCCTGTTGTCCTCATCCTCCTTGATCTCTCTTCTGCATTTAAAAGTGAACCATTCCATCCTCATAAAAAGGCTTATCCTTGGCCTCAAGCCCAGGAACCGCATCTCTCCTACCCTACAAAGCTTTCACTGGCTCCCAGTCTCAGCATGGATTAAATTCAAATCCCTCTGTATCATCAACAAGGCTATCTGGGGCCGGGGGACCACTCTTTCTTCAATGGTTCCTGACCAAATACTCCCCTTCTAGACCCCTGCGTTTCTCTGGCACCAACTTATTGCATGTGAAGCGGTTTGCTAAACAAAGAGCTGCTGGTCGATCACTTTCCTCGGCGAGCACCCTTCTGTGAAATAGCCTCCCTCTGCCTCTGTGACTTGAGCAGGACCTACTTAAGTTCAGAAAAAGCCTCTAGACCTTTCTCTTTACCCCTTTCCTCTCCTCCACTATTCCCTGCTAATCATACAGTAGCGTGACTGATGTGCAGGGCTCCTGTGCATCCTCGGGGCCCTGATACCCTACAGCTCTCATCCCAGCCGCTGTCCTTTTTACTGCACTTAATTAGGCTCCGACGGGAGGTTGCACTTACGTTCTGCTCTTCTTAGCACTTGACCCTGAACACTTCTCCATGAGTACCTCAGCACCTATCCCTTACTCTCCCCCTGCACTTGCACGTTCTGAACACTCACAAGGTATAGTAGGTTTCTCTCTTCTCCCTGTTTTCCCGTTATTTGTTTATACTATTAATTAAAAATGTATCTTTGTTGTAAGGCATTTCTACCGTCCCTTTCCCCACCCTGTTGCTCTGTGGGTGCTTTGAAACAGTTTTGCTAATTATAATATGTACATAATTGTATAAACGCCTAACAAATGACCAATAAATAAATAAATAAATAGCTGCCCATGTGTCTGGGCCTGGCCCACCAGATGAACTGAGTTGCAGCTGGCCCAGCTCGGTGCCACATTTGTCGGCATCAAAGCTCCAAGAACCTCACTTAGTGCATGCATTGGCATCTGTGTTAGGTGTCTTCCTGTATGACGCTGCATGTCTATCTGAGTGAACAAGGTGATGTTATGAGACATGCAATGGTGGTACTGAGACATCTGCACAGGTACAGTTTCAATGGACCTGCCTGCAGGTTCAACTTGGGTCACTTTTGCATTGGTCCAGTGACATGCAATGATTTGTTGAAATGTGTATGTGGCGACAACATGAATATGCTGCGTTGACATATGCCTATCTAGAGGTTTTAAATCATTGTTGGGCCTACACTTGTGTGTCAGTATTCATGCGGACTGCATGGGCATGTGTGTGTGTGAGAGACAGTTGATAGTTGACTCGTGCTGAATTCATTGTGCTGTTAATGCTGTGTATGTGACATGTATTTTCACTGTTGGCTGATGTCTATGTTCTTTGTCCCCTTTTCCACAGTTGTTGCAGCTGGCGAAGAGGGCAGAAGCAGTGCTTTGGAGCAGAGGAGCAGGAACAGGGACTCCGGACCCCGACGCAGACCCCAGCCATGCCCAAATGACACTTCCTCTTCAGAGGACGGTGTAGCTGGTGGAGTGCCAATTCCATCGGATGACGCTGCTGAGGGCAGTGATGGGAGATGGTGCTGCCACACAGAGGTCAACTAGGGCAGAGGGCTTTCTGGGGGCTTCTGAGGTGATGGGGTTGCAGGTAATGAAGGGGGCAATTGCATCTCAGTCCACGGGGTCAGGTGGGGGCATCGTAGGGGGTGTTCAGGCTGCACCCCTGGCCCAACGACATGAGGAGGTGCAGTCCACCGTGGAGGGTTCTGCACAACCTCCTATCCCTGGGCCATCTGATGCAGCAGTGTCCACCTTCTGTGATGTCTCCACCCAGACCAATTCCCCACTTGCAGCTGATAAGGCCATCCAAGCTGTAGTGCAGACCCTACTGGGAGGTATTGCTAGGCGGTCAGCAGCTATTTGTGATGCCGTACAGGTTTCTCACATGGATCTTCTATAGCATCACAAGCAGATATCCGTCTTCCTGGCCCAGTTGGTGACTGCACTCCTCCCAGTTGGTCTCTGTGGACTAGGCACTGCAATGGCCCCCTCCACCACTTTCTCCACTGTGGTTCAGTTGTCCACTACTGCAGAATCTGTGCCACCTCCCACCATGGCACCCACGCAGCAGTACCACCACCGCCCTGTCTGGATGTGCCTATGTCCCTGGTTGAGGTAGAAGTCCCTACATCGGCAGCAGAGGTGGTTCAGAACAGGCAATGGAGGGCAGTGCAGGTGCCACAATCCCCCAGCGATGACTGTCATCTGGTCGGAGGGAGTCCAGCCATAGCACTCCCTCCGAGGCAGCAGCAGATGGTGGCTGTGAGGAGGTGCATATTACAGGGCATTGCCACCGGAGGAGGCAAAGCGGCGCAAAGGTGCAAGAACTGAGGCAGAAAGGCCATATCCAGCTGGCAAATCCTGTGTTGGCCAGAGCGCTTTTTGCAAGGCAGCAGGAGGTGGAGTAGCGGTGGGCAAGGAATGTGGCCATTCGGAGGGCCAGGGCTAAGGCAGATGAGTGAAGGGCAAGGAGGCTTGCTGCCATCCTGGGGGAGTACTGCAGGGCAGCAGAGGAGGCAGAGGTAGAATTTCTGGGCACCCTACAAGCCTTCCAGGAAAATACAGCGGTCACCTACAGGAAGGGGATGTTGTGGTTGAATCAGCCCTTGTGGAAGCCCTAGCCAAAATCCAAGTATACTAGCCCGCTGCCACTGTACGTAGTTTCTTAGTGGTAGGTTACATTTTTTACTTTAATTTATTTTCATCCTTGGACATTTTTCCCTTCTCATTGTTTATGTGTAAATAGTTTCAATAGAATTTTTCATGTCCTTAACACACTTGTTGCAGTTAATTTGTCCATGTTCACTTTTACTTTTTCTATGTTCTCCAAGTGCATGGATTCGATGGCAGTCATGTGGTTTGGGGCCCCACTTTGTGTATCATGTTGTTACTGTGATGTTTGCTGGGGGACATATGCACATGTACATGGGTGGTTTCGTCTAGATGTGGGGCAGGTGAAGTGCTTTTGGATTGGAGCTTTTGACAGGTTTGTCATGCACATGTGTTGCTTGCCTACTTGCGTAGTTTTAAATAGAGGCAGCTTGTTCAATTGTGTACATGGTGTAAATGTGTGTGTGATAGTCATATGGCATGGTTGGGTTTGTACTCCATTGCGGGATGTGTTCTTGTGTGTTTGTTGATGTTCTGTGTTGTTGTTATTTGACATGGTGGCTTTCTTTGGATTGACTTGGACATGTGCACATGGGCTTCACATGTAGGGGTGGGGACATCAGACAGTTGGAGTGGACTATGGCGTTTTCTCTGATGCCATACCTTGTGCAGGATATTTTCAGGAATAAAGTTAATATTGATTGATTGATTGATTGATTAGCATTTGGTGAGGGGACACATGTGCCTGCTCAGTTCATAAAGCCCCTGCTGAGGCTCTGTGCGAGGGCTTGTGTGTTTACTGCTGGCCAAATTGAGCTTATGGGGAATTTCTTTAAAAAACCTTGTTAGCATTATTTTATATGCCTCGATAACATTTGAATTTTAATGGGCACAAGGTAAGTTTTTATGGTTATTGTGGAAGAGAATAGAACAATTTCCATAGAAATCTGATGATGTCACTATTACTTATCAGTAAAATTTCTTACTCTGAATCTAACTAACCTGTTCCAGTTCTTACTTTAAATGAGATATCTTCATTCAGACAGATGCAGATAATTCACATAGCTACGTTTCCAGATCCATCTAACCTTGCGTCTTGCTAGGCACCCCTAACTCATTCAGGTGTGCAATAAAAATGCCCCTACCCAGAACACATTTACAAGAACAGAACAGGATAGAAGAGGATGCACCTTAGAGTTTGTGTGTGTGTGGGACATTTGACGGGGTTGGTTGCAAGGAATGAGGTGAGGAACGAGAATCAGAGCAATAAAGATAACCACAGATTAGGCATTAACCCTCAGGGTCTGGGGTGAGGTTTGTGTAACAATTGGGATGAGGAAGGCGATTCCGAATAAGAAAGGTAACCAGAAAATCTGCTTCAATAAATGGGACGATGGGGGGATTAATGCATGCCAAATACAGAATATCTCCTGGTCATAGACATTTTTCAAGAACAGGGATAGAATAGAATGGGAAGCTGTTTTTAAAGCCCCAAGGTTTCGGGTTGGGGTGTTCAAGGATTGGGCAGAGGAAAACAAATTAGAGCAATGAATATAACTGGAAATTAAGCATGCACATAATCTACCTTACTGTAGTAATGGTAAATGTAATTGGGTATTTATAACGTGCCTAAAACCTCTGGTTTCTAAGCGCGGACCCAGTGGTGCTCTAAATCGGCTTGCTTCCAAGGCGAGTGTGTTGCCCCTGAGCTATCCTCCCGGGCCATGTATTCCTTATACTACATGACTACATGAAGATATAACTAGTCCTATGCATACTCTTCACCCTCTGTTGAATCATAAAAAAAGCACAACACACCAGGTGGATACAATAAGCCCATCTACATTTAATTTACATACAGAATCCAATAGCAACTTAGACCGGAGGTTTTCTGAACAGTAGAACACACTGATGTCCCAAACCTAATCTCCCACATCCAGCCTGTAATAGAAGACAAGTGTAGAAGGGCTAGTCAAGGAAGCTGCTTTGCAAATCTTCCTCTGCCAATGAAACAGCCATGCTTGAGGCGGTCTACTATGGATACTCCCAGGCAGGCCCCTTCTTACTACAGAGTAACCTAATGTAATCACAGTTTTAATCTATCTGCCCAAGTGGAGGGGGGGGGGACTTACTGTGCCACCACTCAAAACTTAATAATTAGCTAATCAAGTTTTCTGAAAGAAGAAGAATGTTAAAGATAAATAGTGCCTTCTCTATGAAAATCTAAAAGGTAGAGTTTAGCCACCTTGTCAGAGGAGTGATTAGGAAAGAAATATGGCATAGTAGTCTCCTTTTCAGAGTGAAAAATTGACAGCACCTACGAAGGAAATCCGGACTCATTTAAAGAAGCAGCCTGTCTATTGGGACATCTAAGGTACCTGCGGGTCAGGAGGAAGAAATCTTGTCTTTACTTCTTACACTGACCCAAGCCCATGCATTCAGGTCAATTGCCCCCAGCCGGGTACCATATTCTCTGGTGGAATCTTGCCTCGGAGTTGGTCCAGTTTTCCACGCTGGCCGCTGAGGTGCTGCTTGCTCTCTCACTCACACAATAATTGTGAGGAGACATAGTTCAATTGTCAGAGCTTGTGTACAGAAACAAGTGCATCTTCTTAGTCTTCTAAGGACAGTGTTTTACTCGCCCTTTTCTCCCTCCTTTTCACTCATATGCTGTCCTTCATGTTTCTCCCACTGTGGCACCTGTGCATATGTTTCTCTCACATCGTATTGCTTGGGGATGGTGGTGTTTTTTCGTTCTACATTCCTTCCCCCATTTGGTTTGTGCTGATTTGAAAATCATTTTGTCTTCCAGGCTGACCCGTACAGGTGACAACCTGTTAGTGGCAGCTTTAGTTTGATATGCACAATCTTGTGAACATAAGGGAGTCAGGGGAGGGAATCTCGGCCCAGGATAGACTTTCTACAGGTAGCCAGGGTAAAGACCCGGATCCTATCACCACCAAGATTGTGCACACAGACCTTTTGTGGTCATGTGGTCTTTTCTTGTCACTAACTCATGCCCCACAATCAGAAATACAAAAGAAAGCAGAGCATGTCTGACCACTGACCGTTACTTACACTCACCTCCTCCATTCTGCATTGACCCCTCATGACACTGGACCCACTGTGGTCCCAATCATATCCACTGATATGCATGACTATGAGCAGGGGAGATGCAACAGAAGGCAAGGCCCTCCTTATCAAGATCTTGTGGTGCAACCACCACCACCACCGAAGGTCCGTCTTGATCTGGGATGATCTGACCCTGATCAAAATGACAAAGAAGATGTTGAACCAGGAAGCCTATGTGTCTGAAGAAACAAAGATGAACGCAGGCACAGCCCAATTCATCCTCTCAGCTCAAAGACAGTCAGGGATTAAAGGTCTCAATGTTGGGAACATACAAGCAGTCACTCCTTGGCTGTGAACATTTTATTCTGAAGCAGGCTTTGTAGGCACCTCCTTAGAATGAATGTGCTGGCAGTGGGGTGTAATCAAAGGCCCCAACCCAGCAGAAATGGAGGGCCAACTGAACGAAAATGAGCTGACACCACTTATAACAAAACCTTCACACTGAAAATAAGGCAGACTGCAGGGTTTCTGCAAGTAACACAAGGAAGGGCCATGTGAAAAAAGGCATACCTGTCATTCCAAAAGGAAAAGCTGCATTTTAATTCACAAAGGTAGAAGTAATTCAAAGATCCCTTTCGCATAAGAAAAAGGATTTTTAAATACTGACACCAAAACGGCTTTGCATGTGTGTTTGCAGTTTAAAGCAAGACATATAAAAAATGTACCCCTGCTAACATACAGGTGTCAGGGAAAAGACATGGTGCATGTTGACAAAAAGTAATGTATAAAACTGGGAAACATTTGAAAAGAAAAGCCCACTTTGTTTCCATGAAAACGTTCCTGTAAGCCTGAGGCGGACCCTTTTGCTTGCTGTGGGACACATGTCACAAAGGACTCCCCCACTGAAAGTAATCGTTAATAAGGGTGCCTGTAAATCAACCGGTTCTTCAGGAAAAATAAAATTGCAAATCAAAACACATGAACCGTGAGTGGAGAGGCTGGATTACCACTTAACTCACATACTAATTATCACAAAATATACATTTATTTTGTACATTGATTATTCACCTCACATAAAATACACCATATCTTATAGGCAATTGAAAATCATTACCCAAGAAACCAAAGAAACACAAGCGATTGTTTCATCAATCATACACAGTCACACCAGCAAATGTCCACTTTCACACTCACATCAAGTGACGACAAGGACGGTCGGGTCTCATAAAGACCTCCTTGTTGTTCAACACAAAATATTTACACAGTTGGAAGTATACCCAGATGAAGCTACAGTGTATACACTAGTCCACATATCGTTCATGTAGACTTATCACGTCTACATATGTTTTGGTCACACTCAGGCCAACAATGGTGGCCACACAATTCAAAACACAATTCAAAAGGACCTTCTTCAGGACAAATACAAGGGTGGTTCTTTCCACACCTCTGTCTTTTCTGTGTCGATGGAAGGTGAAAACACTGTTCTTTATGTTTCTGGCTCCCTATAAAGTATAAATAGGCTCCCTATAAAGTATAAAAACATTCATTCAGAATCCAGCCTCATTTCTTCTATGTCCAAGACATCATAAACCAATTAAGCTCCAAAACAACCCAAACGTGTTGAACCGACACTAACCTCAACTCACCACGTAGTGAGGGTAGTCTATGTTCCACGGGAATCAATCCCAAACTCTTGAGAGTACTGGGTTCCTCAGTTTGCTCAAACTCTTCCTAATGTCAAATGGTTACCTAAAAAAGGACCAGATCTAGTATTAGCCTATGCCTCTAATCTCAATGCATATGAAGAACAATGCTGTTCAATCGTGAGACAAAAAAAAACTTTTTTTTAGCTCTGATTTTTGAAAGGTAACGCCTCTGGATGGATGATTAATCCGAGGAGAGTTATCAAATGCGTCCTGCCGAGTACTGCCACCAGGGAGTGCATCTAGTTAAGGACTAGGGATGCCTGTAATGCATGATATACAGACTCAAAATGCAATTCGTAATTACAGGTGATGTATAACTTGCACCTGCTTCATATACTTACAGTTAATGGTTTAGTTCCGTGCATATCCCACTGTATCCCAGCTTAAGGGGATCCTCGGACTCTACAAAGGGGATAAATACCCACATAAGGCTTGAGAACTGGCAATCTATTTAAAGTCACAGCGAGCTGCTAAATACGGATCTGTAACAATGTCATAATCACACCAATGACACATTCCAGAAAACTTGGGAATATGCTGTCTTAGAGTGAAAAAAAATCTGCAGTCCTTGAATTACAATAACAAACTCAGTATAAGGTTGTGACTCCGCAGAGTGCACAAATTACTCATTTTACGGACACAACATTGAAGATATAAGTGAATAACATGGCGTGTATGAATGAAACAAAAAAATATATCATACACGCCACGGGTGTCCGATACTCTACTGATGGCCAACAATCCTAGTGCAAAGCTCACTGTATCACTGCGGTCCGATTCGCGTGTCAGAAGCAGATGACGTATCAATCCAGACAAGCGCTCAGGGATCAAAAGACTCAACTTCCTGTATAGCCGCGTCATCCCGATGAACATGGATGACGGACTGCAGGATGTGAGGCCTAATCAGTGACCTAAAAAAAGGACTCAAGAGAAATGCTGGGAGAAGGATCCTCTGCATTTGTATGGAAAAGAGCACTGTATCTAACGCAACATGTCTGACAATTGACATGTAGTGAATCTGTCATACTGACAAAAAATGACAAAACAATGACATAAATGACAGAAAAATGTATACATATATATATATAAATATGTATATGCAAACAATGTAAGCTGTGAGCAAACACTGTACGGCTCAGTTAATGCCGCATCATGAATAATAGGGGGACTAAAAGTGCCACGCCGGCAACTTATCCCTCAGAGTCGACATTCATTGTACACAGTGCTAGTGGATGCAATCATGTAAGAGTTGCGCACTTCCAATGGTGCGTGAGAAGGCAATTAGAGTCCACGCTTCACACAAAGAACATGTTTCAGGGGAAGATGATACTGCCCCATCAGCTGATGTCACCCCCATGGTAAGCCAATGATGGCCCAATTCAAAGACGTATCATTAGGAATGACTGTGATCACAAATGTCGCTGTGATTAACATGTCCAGTACAGTAGTCTGTTCCATTCCACAGCAATATTTATACCGTGTTTCACTGTGTCGAGTAAATAAATCCAGTGTTGCTCCACCTGTGGATCATAGCGCTCATATCTCCTCCTCAGGTAGGACTTTCACGGTTTGTAAGATGAACCATTTAATATCATTTTTCGTATCATTAGCCACACAAAAGTGTTCGACTAAGGGTTTGTCTTTTACTTTGTCCCTCAAACATGATCTGTGCTCAGAGATCCTCATCCTGACTTGTCTCATGGTTTTTCCCACATATATGAGCTGGCATGGACATTGAATCACATAGATCTCATTCTTAGTACGACAATTAGTGTGTTCCCGAAGGGACCACTTGGTGTTTTGACATACAAATTCACGTTTTGGCTCAGTAAATGGACATGCTGCACATTGGCCACATTTGTGATGCCCCACTATGGGGGGTAAAACCCACTGGTTCAGTACAGTCTGATCATTCTGTTGTTCCACATAAGTGTGGACTAATTTTTGCCTGAGGTTCGGATTTCTTTTGAATGCAAACATCATTTTTTTTTCCAGGCTGCCAGCCTGTTTGACCAGGTACCAATTCCTATTTATGCTGTTTTCTAATCGCATTACTAATATTTGAGTACATTGATACACATACGAGATGCTTGTCTTGGGACATTTCTTTCATTGCAAGACATACCTCTCGGTGTGTATTAGATGGATGTTTCATTGTGTGTCTCACAGTCTTTTTGGGGTAACCCCGACTGATCAGTCTCTCCTTAAGATTCAGTGCTTGTTCCACGAAGTCAGTCTTGTTTGAACAGTTACGTCTGATCCGCAGAAATTGCCCGTAGGGCAAATTCTGTCTCAGACCTACAGGATGAAAACTGAAAAAATGCAGCAGAGAGTTTTTATCTGTGACTTCTCTGAATAGTGTAGTATTTAAACCAGTACCTGCTTTTACAATCATGAGATCCAAAAAAATGATTTTTTCTTTATTCCATTCCAAAAAGAACTTGATGTTTTGATCACATTGATTCACCCATGTGAGGAACAGTGCACGTTCTTCAGTGTTGCCCCTCCATACCAAGAAGACGTTGTCTATATATCATTTCCAAAGTCGTAGTTTGGATGCAAATAATTGTGATTTTAGAGTGCTCTCTGTACCTGTTCTATAATGTTCTTCAAAATGTGCCATGTATAAATTGGCGACGTCGGGGGTGAAAGTCGCCCCCATACTCACCCCCTTGAGTTGTTTGTAGATTTGTTTTTTAAAAATGAAAAAATTCTCACACATGGCCAGACGTAGGCACTCAAGGACAATGCCTGTAGGTGGTGTATGTGGTTCTGTCCTTTGATCTAAATATAGACCTAGTACTTAAAGGCATTTTATTTGGGGGATGGATGTATAAAGTGACTCTACATCCATCATCATTAAGATGTCTCCATCTTCTATTGTCGCTCCTTCTAAGATCTTAATCATATCAGTTGTATCTTTTACGTATGATTTCATTGTCAATACATAAGATTTCAAAAAATGTCCACTGTAGATGGATAAAGGCTCGAGCAGGGAATCGATAGCAGCAACTATCGGGCGGCCAGTGGTGTTTCTGCATTCTTGTTGACCTTAGGTGATGTACAGAAAGCCCCCAATTTAGGATGTTTCTCAATGAGGAAAATGCTTTCTTCTTTGCTAAGCCATTCTTCTTTTACAGCAAAATTCACAAGATTTTCAATTTCTTCCTGCAGTCTCTGCGTAGGGTCCCTGTCTAATTTCTTATAAGCTAATGGAGCTGCCAGTAATCTGAGGCATTCACCTTCATACTTGTTCGTATCCATCACCACAATTCCGCCACCTTTATCGGCTAGCTTTATGGTGATCTCCATGTTGTCACATAATCCCTTCAGCCCCTCTCTTTCCGCCTTACTCAGATTATCGATATGATAGCTTTTATGCTCAAGTGCTTTGTGCATTTGTTTGATCACTATCTTTTCAAATAACTGAATCTCAGGTGGGCACATGTAGGGTGGATGGAAGAATTATGATTTCACTTTCAGACCTGTCACATTGATCACTCCATCCTGAGCTGGCCCCATTGAATTGTCCTTCTTCTGTGGAGGGAGATATATTTCAAAAAAATGTTTCAAACGGATATTCCAAAAAAACCTATGCAATTCCATTTGATACAGCATCTGCTTCCGACGCACGAATCGGACCGTGGTGATACGAGTCTGAGGATCCCCTTAAGCTAGGATACAGTGGGATATGCATGGAACTAAACCATTAACTGCATCCCCAGTCCTTAAATAGATGCAATCCTTGGCGGCAGTACTCGGCAGGATGCATTTGATAACTCCCCTCAGATTAATCATCCATCCAGAGGCGTTACCTTTCGAAAATCAGAGGTGACCATTTGACATTAGGAAGAGTTCGAGCAGACTGAGGAACCCAGTACTCTTGAGTGTTTGGGATTGATTCCCGTGGAACCTAGACTACTCTCACTACGTGGTGAGTTGAGGGAGCCAGAAACCATAAAGAACTGTGTTTTCACCTTCCATCGACACAGAAAAGACAGAAGTGTGGAAAGAACCACCCTTGTATTTGTCCTGAAGAAGGTCCTTTTGAATTGTGTGGCCACCATTGTTGGCCTGAGTGTGAACGAAACATATGTAGACATGATAAGTCTACATGAACGATATGTGGACTAGTGTATAAACTGTAGATTCATCTGGGTATACTTCCAACTGTGTAAATATTTTGTGTTGAAAGACAAGGAGGTCTTTATGAGACCCGACCGTCCTTGTTGTCACTTGATGTGAGTGTGAAAGTGTACATTTGCTGGTGTGACTGTGTATGATTGATGGAATAATCGCTCTGTTGTGTTTCTTTGGTTTCTTGGGTAATGATTTTCAATTGCCTATAGGATATGGTGTATTTTATGTGTTTGTGAATAATCAGTGTACAAAATAAATATATATTTTGTGATAATTAGTATGTGAGTTAAGTGGTTATCCAGCCTCTCCAATCACGGTTTGTGTGTTTTGATTTACTCCCCCACTGAAAGTCTGACTTGCATCCTAGCTGTTGACAACTGCAATAAAGTGTGGCTGCTAAGGGTGTGGAAGCAAACTTCCCCCACACTGGGAGTCTCTGAAAGCTCATTCTGTGCAGAGAAAATTGCTCAAGCCGATGCATCCCAGGTATTTACGAGCTGCAGCTTACACTTCAAACAATAAAGAGACTAATAAAAAAACTTGCATCGCAGGCTGGCCCAGAATGGCAAATGGCAATTGGCCTTGAGGAAGGGAAGCTCATATTTGTTTAAATGGACTGTCACAATTATTGCATTTTCCCAGAAACCACAAGTCACACTGATCACATGTATGTTTAATTTTTTTGATAATTTCCAGGGGATTGTGTTGATATAAAAGTCCTCTACCTGTGAATTAGGGAATTGTAATGACCAGCTAAAATGTGTTCCTGGCTGCTCTGAATATGTTCCAAATTTGAGAGATGGTGAACTGGTGGAGGGTAAAATTAGGTATATGGAGAGTAAATTATATGTTCAGAACAATTATACCTTTTGTAAAAATGTTGGAAAATTGCCAACCACCCTTGCAACATGGTGCGGACCTGGCTATTGTTTTATTAAATTCCCCACATTAGCTGAAGTGGAATATATATATATATATATATATATATATATATATATATATATATATATACGCTATGGCAGTTACTAGTAAATCACAAAGGTTTCTGATACATAACTAGATTTTTGTCAGAATTTGACATGAAAACAAAGGGGAACACAGGCTGGATTTGGAAGGAGAGAGAAGGGTAACTGTCCAATACTATTTGTGAGAACTCTTTCAGGGTACTCCCGAAGATTGTGAGCTTGATGGTGTCATCACAGCTATGTAAAGTGGATGCACTATGAGGTGAGGAGAGCTGCTGAAACTTAACAACCAACAATCCTAAGGAAACACCATAGGAGATTGCTTTGATTGGATCAGAGTGGAGCTGTCTGTTGCTGGGGAGGCCTACAAAAGCTGACTGGGCCCTGTGGTGAAGAGTGAGGGACCCACCTTGAGAGTGGAGTGACCAGAGCCCTGCCCCGTCCTCCAAGAGGGTCCTGACATGCAGCTGGCTTTCCTGAACTTTAAACAGAGGTTTTCTATACAGGTAGAATTGAACCCTTTGCAACCAAAAGGTGGGGGAATCTGCTGGCCTTCAATCCTTTCCCTGTACAGACGGCAGAACTATGTAGATCCTTAGCCAATTCAACTAAAATAATAATTTAATGAATTTCCCTTGGCGGAACACCATGGGGTGATTTGTGTTAAAATTCAAAATTAGCAAGCTCATTCCTGGTGTGCGCTGAAAACTATAGACTGGAATTTAATTGGGTAATCCTATGGGTCCAGCTTCCTCAACACAGGCCTTTAAATGGAAGGGGTCTGAAATCCAAAATTCTCAAAGCATCCTAATTTTTACTGTCCAGCTTCCCCAACACAGGCCTTTAAGTGGAGGGGGTGGGGGACGGGTCTGAAATCCAAAATTCTGAGAACAATCCCAATTTTTTTGTCCAGCTTCCCCAACACATGCCTTCAAGTGGAGGGGGTAGGACATCCAGAATTCTTCCATCATCCCAAAATTTTCTGTCTGACTTCCCCCAACACAGACCAGAGTAGTGGGGTCTGAAAAACCCACCACTAAATCAGCCTGTCTTTATTTTGAGCAAAGGTGTGGGTGAAATCATAATTGTCATATGCCTTTGTACCAACCGCTAAACCCAACTTCTAGCCTTTTAATTGCAGAGGAAATTTGAAATTAATTGATCGTGATCACTGACCAGTGCTAATTATTTCTTGAAGCAAAATCTGTAGAAAGAAAAGTGTTGTAATTTGGGTTTTTACCAACCCATTGGTGAAATTTATTTGTGTATAAAGAAGGTAATTGCGAGCCACAAATACGGTTGTGCGTTTAGTTTAGTGTGATTTCTATCACCTATAATTCAAATAAATACAAATATAATTCCTGTACACTAGCCTAGTTCTTGGCTCATTGGTAGCTCAGCAGAAGGGATCCAACGGGCATGATGTGAGACTGAGATAGGGCAGTATAAAAGAGCTGATATTAACCGTTTATTGTGTTACACTTAGCTTTGGGGAGGGAAGGTACTCCCTGTGTTGACGGTGGCCTCTCAATATACCGTTACAAATTGAGGGCTGGGAATTGACTGGCTATTTCTGATTCATGACAAGTGCATTGCGACAGACCATTTATTTTGATGTAAGTGCGTTAAGGTGGAGGGAAAGTCATCTTTGTTTTGTTAAAGTGCTGCAAGGACTTGAACCCTGAGTTCCAGGGTGGTGTATGGGTGATAAATTAAGACTGAGTAAGAATAAGCAGGAACAGGGTGATGTTTGCCCCTGTGCAAATGACATTCTACAAACATTGTAAAAAGGTAATTTTTAAATATAAATACCATTGAATAAGATGATGCCAGGAGACATTTCCTTATTAAGCTGGTCATTTGTGGTGAGTGGACAGAGGCGGATGGGGGGAGCTAAAATGATGCAAGATGTCACATTAGAAGGAATTGATATTTGGTGTGAAGGTGGGATATGGCATAAAGCATTACAGGTATTTTATATGACCCGAAATGCTCAAGAAGAACTGAGTCAAATGGTTTAGATCACAGTTCATCTATACTTCCGCTTGCAGTTAGTGGAAGAGCAAGTGCAGAAGAGTGAGGCCTGCGAGTGGAGTCAGACTGAGTTTCTAAATGAGGCCGAGAAAGAAACGAAACAGTTAGAAGATCCAGCACAGCAGAACCACAATTTTGAGTTAAATGGAACAACTCAAAAATGAGTTTAAAAATCTGCAGCAAGAGAGTGTAGAGCATGAAACACAGTTTTATGAACCGCAAGAGGCACATAAAGAGTGTGTAGAAAATGTGAGCACACTGCAACACAAGGTCAATGATCAGACTGGTTATAATAGAGGGCTGTTAGATGACCTTATGGCCTTTCAATTACAAATAAAGGAGTTGAAAAATAAAAACCGGCAGTAAATTATAAAAGGAGTTGATTCCAAAAATGACTTTGAACATATAGATCACCAGGTACATACTTTTAAACAACAGACAGCTCAATTGGTGAAGGAAAAAGACCTTGTGAACCAGGAGATTAGCGTCCTTGCACAGGAGGTGCCCCAGTTGATAATGGATGTAGAAAAGTTTCTCAGTAACTGACTGCAAATAGGCAAGAAAATTTAGAACTCAAGGAGTGAGTGAGGTAAGCAGAAGTTCAGCTTCTTACAGTCAGCCGACTGGAAATGCGCATCAGAAAGAGATTGGTATTTTGAAACCTAGCCACTTTGAATTTGTGTGCACAATGCGGGCCGCACAAAACAAAAATGAGTCAAGTCAGAATGAAATTAGGGAATTAAAAGATTGTTTAAATGTCCCGGAGTAAAGTGCTCAAGGCCAATCAGGGTCTCAGAATTCAAAAGCCAGCACTCGGAACACCGTCAGGAAATGAGGACCGAGGGAAGCAGGTGTGAGAGTTTGGCAAATGAAATGGAAAAACACAAACAGTCATTGAGGTACCCTAACCAATCAGGATATGGGTAAGACCCCTCCAATCAAAGGCGCGATGCCCTTCCCATCAGGAACCTCATGCCAGTTAACCACAACATCATATGAGCCGACTGCGGCTGACCTCATCATTCTTTCCACCTACCAAGCCCAAGGAATCATGAGGCACCCAGACTTACTCAGGCCTAGCAACTGATACAAAAGGCCATTCCTTATCTGAGATTGAGGAGTACTCACCTCTACCACACAGAAGGGAAAGTGGCCAGACCAGTGTTTCCTGGGAAGTATTGAATAATCCTTTATGTATTTCATACCATGAAAACTCCTTTGATGAGAAAATGAGGGAGTTTGACTTACAAAAATGAGACTGCAGAGAGGCCACCTAGCTCACTTTGTGGAGAACTGTCATGCCGCATACTCACAGACGCTACTGGCGGCTGTGGAACGCTTGGCGCTGGCAGCGCCATTAAGTTGTTCCACCTTGTTTTCCCCACTTGCTGGTTAGCGGTCTAGTCTTTCTCTGTCTCCTTGGTTTCCGTATTTAGCCCCGCCTTCTCTTTCACTCAGCGCGTTGCAACTTTTGCTTACGCTCCGCTGCTGTGTTTTTGCTCGCTGCTTCCTTTGACCATTTGGAATCATACTCATACTCTCTCTCTCTCTGTTTTTTCCCCCTTTTGGCTTCTGAGTACCCTGCTACTCGTCCTCTCCTTTCCTTCTTTCCTCGTCTCCTCCATTAGTTTTCCTGCTCTTCTGTTTACTCCGCTTCCTATCTTCCGCCCGCTTCTTTGTTCTGTTTTCTTGTTTTCCCGGCTCTGCTGTCTTTTGTTTCATGGTTACCTCTGTTATACCTGCTTAAACGGATTACGGCGTTCTACTCACCCAGGGACCGCCTTCCGCTACGAAGCTTACGGCGCTCCACTCACCTTAGGACTGCCTTCCGCTCCGGAGCCACCGGATCCTCACTGTTCAGGACTTCCCTTGCACAAAGATCCGGATCACTTTCCACCTGACTCCAGGGCTATACGGTCTATCCGTCTACCCGCTACAACAACTAAAGACTCTGAGAGGTTTTTTTAAGCTGGTGCTTTTTTCTTCTCCTCTTGGTCCCTGCGGGAGGGCGGTCCTCTGCTTCCCTGTATAACAGGTTATCAGTGTGGCTTCTTACCGCGGAAGACCGTATCTCTTCACAAGAAAGAAGAAGCCAAAGAAGAAGGTACACAGAGGCGAAATCTCATCTGAAGAAACAGGTGAGGAGGAAGGGAAGGTGGACATGGATATTACAGATATACAACCTTCCATTGCTGAGCTTGATAAGAACATTTAAAGCTTCAGCCTAGGAGGGGCTTTCTTAAAACCTCTGTTCATTCAGGCGAAAGGGGGGGTTCCCCAGACTCCCTGGAAGGAGGGATGAACAAACTGGGTTCTATACTTGGCCTAAAAGTAACTACAGGGCGATTGACCTTGAGAGTTAATGTTTGCCCAGACGAGAGGAGTCCAGATTCCACGGTTCTGGGAGATATTCCCAGTCTCATAGAGATAGGAAAGCACCTAGAAGACAGGGATGGGAATAACTGTAGCAGTTCTGAGTCAGATGGTGAATGGACTGCGGTATAGAAGAAGAAAAAGACAAGGAAACAGAGTAAGGGTTTTGTGAAAGACCTAAATCAAGGCCATAAAGAGCTTCCTGACCCCATACCACAAGAATATCAAATATTCAGTATGGGTGCACCTGGAACTTTATGAGCAGATGATGGCATCATTCCAGATCAGATATAATATGATGTGAATTGTATAGCATTTGCTAAATGGACTTTCTCACCTGAGTACTCCAGTTTCCTTGCAGGATTGGAGGACCAGGATAATTATAAATGGTCCACCTATAAGGCGGCCATTTTAAAACATTTCTTCTCACACAGAAACCCACAAGAGGCCCGTAAGGCTGCATATAATTTGCAATGTGGGGAGGATCAGGCGCCTATGGAGTGTGTGCAGCAGTTGAAGCAGGTATTTGCTCAGACTTCCCGGCTGGTGAGCTCAAATAGTAGGGAGTTCATAACTACATATTTCCATGCGGTCCCTAATACATCCTGACTCAGTTGGTGCGTAATTTTCATGATCATAGGACCCTGGATTGGGTGATTGAACAGGCCACCAGGATCTATGAGGTCCAGAAGTCCACTGTGAGTAAACACCCCCAAATCCCCCAAACCAGCGAACACACCTGCTGCTGCAAAGGTGTAGGGGGTAAACACTACCCCTCCATTGGATCTGGAGATGGGGGCCTAAAAGTAACCCTCCTGCCAACAAACAAAATGGAAGGCAGAAGGGACCCTCCCAACCTGGCTCAAATTAATGGTAGTTAGGCAGGTGCCCAGAACAATGATCCTTCAGACCCTGCCACCTATGTAATCCCTAGGTACAAGGGTAGCCGAACCAATCCTGGTGTATGCATATACTCCCAAAGCCCAAGTGGGGGAAATCATTCAGGTAACTACTGCCCCAGAAAACGTCCCTTCAAACTTCCCTCAGAAGAGAAGTATCACTCCACCTCCCAACCGAACTTTCCCCCCAGATATTCCCTATACCAGAACTTCCAAAATAATCCTCCTATCTCTCCCTGGTTCCAGGACAATAGATCCCTGAACCCGGGAGAAGGGAGATTCAGGATGGAAATTATGGGGGGAATTTCCAGTACCCGAGCTACTCCGGAGGAAAGGACAGTTACCCTTTTCAGGAGCAGCAGAGGTATGACTCGAGACCTCCCTACCACCCAGAAAAGGTCTTGCAGCTAGAGCTGCAGGCCCAGCAACTGACTGATGACCTGGGTCACATTCTGAGGGCTCGGTCCAACCGTCAACCTAACCCTAATACCCATAATTCTCCAACACCTAGGGCTAATACCTCAGGGGGGAAATGACATAAGGAAATGTCGAAGAAACCAAAGGTTCCTGAGGAGGGTGCCTGTGTGGACGATGCCATACCCTGGAGGAAGCTTCCTTTCTCACCGAGACAGAACCCCTAAAAACCTCTCATCCTGAAAGTGTCTCTTCGACCCTCGAAATGACAGAACCCAAAGAGCAAAATGTAAGTAGGAGAGACCAAAGCAGAACCCGTTTTGTGAAGGAGGTCAAGATTATCCCATTTGAAAGGGAAGAGTCCTCGGATGATTCAGGTAAGCAGACCTTCTCTTTCAGAAATGGGAGGATCCCTCCCAAAGAAAAATGTGTCCCAAAGAAACCTTGAGTGGGACAGGGTAAGTATGGAGACTAACCCAGAAAAGAAACTATTCAAACCCCAAAATGTGTGCCAGCTAGAATAGAAATGGAGGTGTCTTTCCCCAAACAGGCTCTGAGAACTGCCCCAGGAAAAGGGGAGCAGCAAAGAATCGGAGGAAAAAGAGGATTCCCCAAATCTGTTCTTTGGTAGTTGCAAAACTTTGTTTACAGATTCCCGATCAATAGTAAGAAAATAACCACTGGGCTGTCAAGTAACTCACACTAACCTTGCACCTTGGAGGAGAAATGAGGACAATTTTATGCACCAGTCCAGGTGCCTAGTCAGTATGAATTATCAGCTCTGGTGGACACTGGATCCCAAGCCATCCTCCTATCCAAAAAGGCAGTTGACCAACTAAACTGAGGACGGGGGGGGGCTTCAAATTCCCCACACACCACTTCCCAGAAAACTCCCAAATGTTGACGGGAATGACATTTGCCCTGAAAGGGACTGCGGATCTGGAGATAAAAATTGAGTGACATTGAGTTAAATATCCAGTGATAGTCGTGACACCCAAGGGCGCACCTTGTTTACTCGGGAACGATCTCCTGAGGAGGTTATCACTTCTGATCGACTATGTAAACAAGGTCCTCTGGTCCCAGACAACCCACCCATGAAAATGAAAAATAAGCACTAATTATTTAAGCACGAATGGTACCTGTCATTTCATTGAAAAACATTCTGAGAATGTAGAGTTCCATTTCAAGAATAACCAAATCTCAGACATCACTGTCATCGCTGTAAGAGAACAAATTGGTGATGGGAACCCTTCTCCATTCTTGAAGATCAACCGTCCTTAAGTGGCAATCCAAACTGGAAGGGGACGCCTAACAATTTACACCAGTCCAAAATCAGAAGAAACCTTGAGTCACGTGAAACCAGACAAGGAGGAACTGGCTCAAAGTCTGATGGACATTCAGAAAAATGTTGAACAGTTGTTTTTCCCCATTTGGTTAAATGAGGGGGAGGAGCTGGTGCTCACCAGAGTATGCCTGAATAAAGGAAAGGACTTCATCACCGAAGGATTATTCAGGAAACTCCCAAAAGATCAGACCATTCCCACATTTAAATTGATTGAGAAATGAATGTAGGTCTGGAAACCCCAAATTCCAAACATCTCCTGCCTAGCAGGTGTATGCTAAAAATTTCCATTGGCAACAAAAGCATAGAACATAATTGTTGGGTCATGAGAGACGTCCCTTCCGCCTTTTGTTTGGGCAGTGACATTCTCAACCAATTTGCAATCATGTTGTACCTACTTAATAATAAAGCCTGGACCGAGTGGGGTTAACCCCATGGGTTATGACAACTCTGAAGAAGCATTTTGGTCAGCTCAATTGCTGCCTTATGCCGTTAAAGTTCAAGTACGAGAAGAGGTTACCATCCCTGGACAGGTGCAACAATTTACTCTTCCCCTGAAAATTAAGCGAGGACAGAACCTAAATCATCAGGACGCCTATATAAATCTAAATTTCCATCTCCAACAACATAGTTTTTATTTAAATCCGGCACCTCTAGCCGACCTAGAACACAACACCATTCGGTTATTGGTGGATATCAGCCACCCTCGAAGTATCACTTTGGGCGCAGACACCTTTATTGTAATGGCGGTTGATGCCCAAGATTATTCTATTAATTTAGGTAATGGAATTATGGGACCAATCCCAAATTACTGTTTTCACATCTGTGACAATATTCCTCCAGAAAAGATTTTTACTAGGCATGGGGGGGAATTTCATGGTCTACTCTTCCTTCTCCTATGGTGTGGAAGACGTGACGTGTGACATTAGGAGGGAGGAGGTAGTGTTCAGAGTCAAGGACCACTACTGCGAATCCCTGGAACCTACTGTCCAGGTCAACACCACCAAAAGAGATCTCACTCCAACCAACTGGAGAATACCGCTGAAACTGCCAAGCCCGAGGTGTTTAAAGGTTTCAAGCAGATGGTCGAGGAAAGGATCAATGTTGCTTTTGCCTGTGAGACCAAGGAGCAAAGATAAAAGCTGAAGCTGGTTTTCTTGGAATTCCAAGAAAAGTGTGCCGATTAGACAGGGGCTCATCCTCCTCATTGTGGCTCATTCGAGGGGTTACAGATTTATTTTCTCCAACTGCCAAAGTACAATCAGTGGCAATACCTGTTATTGATAGTGGATGGGTTTTCAGGGTGGGTGGAAGCCTATCCCTTTAGAAAATCAGATGCAGTGACTATTGCAAAAATATTGATTTGAGAATTTGTGCCGAGGTTTGTAATACCTGTATGTAATAACCGTGATCAGAGAACCCCCTTTGTTAATAACATCATTAAAACACTGTAATCCACATTGAAAATCAAGCACAATCTACATTGTCCTCACCACCCTCAGTCAGCAGGGACAGCAGAGAGATGACATGGGGTCTTGATGAATAAATTGGCAATCTGTGTTGGGTTCTATTTAGTATGAGAAGTACACCTGCTAAGAAAACTGTCTTGAGTCCTTATGAAATTATTTATGGAAGACCTATGAGATTGCCTGTGGCACCACCGGTGAAAACTATACTAGATTATTTGCAATTGTCCGATGCTCAGTTGTTGGAATATGTCATGAATGTCGTCTGTCAGTTTCATTCACAATCAGGTTCAAGCTGCACTGCCATGGGAACCAGACTCTCCAGGTCATTCCTTACAGCCCGGTGACAGTGTCCTACTGAAGGTTCACCAAAGAAAGACAGCAATGGCCCACGGGTTGGAGGGGCGGCCTTTCCTCGTATTACTTGTCTCAAATTCAGCTATAAAGGTTATGGGGCACCCAACATGGGTGCATGTGAGTCACTGCAACCAAGCGTTAACCCCTGCAGTATAGTTCCTGTTGTTTTGCTGGTTTGCTTGTCTGTCCTGACTGGCACTAATATAGCTATAGGAGAACATGACTCTATTGTGCAAACCATATTAGCTATGACAGGAGGCTCCAGTTTCCCTGTTCTTGCAGCTCAATGTTGGAATACACTCCCTCTTGCTATCAGATCGGAAGCTTCCTTCTGGCCATTCAGAGCCATGGTGAAATCCTGGCTCTCTGCCTAACACTTTGCTACTTATTTATGCACCATCCTTATCTCCTCACTCTACCAATTTCTACCGTACGACTTAACCATATTTTGAAACGGACCACCATGTAACCCAGTCCTTCACGCTCTATTGTATTTGCTTCTCTCACTGTACCCCTCCTTGTAACATTGAATGTATGTACCCTTTTAGTTTCGCGCAACGCTATGTAACTATGTTGTCCACATGATTATGCGCCCAGCTACCTTAGGGTTTGGCCGCGCTCTATAAAGAAACAAAATACACCAATGAATAGGTTCAAGGGTACTCATACACGAAGGGCTCCCACAATTGGTTTGATAAAATGACTCTTCGAAATTGTTATCATAGAGAAAGATCTCTAGAGGACTTTTTTATGTTGTAATTGCATGAGTCAAAAACACAACAACACAATTTACAGAGAGAGAGAATAGACATCATCAATGGTTTGTTGGACCATAACAGAACATAAACGTAAATGCTTTAAAACACCATTTACCACCAATGCTCGGGACAAAGTTGAAAATGGTGTGTGTGCAACAAACCCAACCTCTGTGGAGGTTTGTCAAAACAGACACAGTTCAATTGTGAAACAATTCAAAGCGGAATTCTAAAGACAACCTAAAACAACTAAGAGGCAACAGTTAAGATTTTTCATGTGTGAACAGCAATCAATGTGCTGTGAATTCGGGGAGTAGTATGTCTACACCAGGTGTTTCGGCAGTTTAGAATTGGGCTAAATGAGCCTCATCTTTGGGACGGCCATCATCAGGACAAGGTTCTGTACACGGGACGTCTAAGCTATGTAGCAATTGATAGGCACTGTATTAGAGACCCATACGCCACACTGGGCTGGTCTCTAGGTACTCCTTTCACCGAATAACTACAGGTGAAAAGGTCCAATGTGTTGTAAAGCGGTCAGCCATCAAAGGTATGGCTTTGGTGGTGGGCCAGATAGGCTGTCAAAAGGCGGGCTTTTTTTCCCACGCTGTGCAATGTGCTCCTTCAGTCACTCGAAGATGCTCCGCTCTCTGCACGCAGCCTTTTGACAGCCTATCTGGCCCACCACCAAAGCCATACCTTTGATGGCTGACCGCTTTACAACACATTGGACCTTTTCACCTGTAGTTATTCGGTGAAAGGAGTACCTAGAGACCAGCCCAGTGTGGCGTATGGATCTCTAATACAGTGCCTATCAATTGCTACATAGCTTAGACCCCCGGAATCTCGGAATCTGAGTTGGAAGAGCCCAGCGTGAAGCCCCAACCTAACCTTAGAGATAGAGAAATGAGTGCAACTACTAACACAGCTTCTATTGTAACCTCAAAATCAACTGTGAGACATCCAGAGCCTTCACATGTTTCTGATCTGTTACGTTACTGCCACTCTGTTCTTTTACTAGGAGGAGAAACTAAATTATTTCTAAACGTATCTTTTGGAATAACAAATAGACAGGAACCACAGTGGTGATAGCATGAAGAGAACTTGGTGGTAATAGAAGGGTAGCTTCAGATTTGGTTAACTTGCCCATGGCTGTGCACAGAGTTGTGGTGCCAAGGTTTTTCGCAAATTGGAAAATCTCAGTGCTGTAGTAGGCAAAGGAAAGGAACGCCCAGTATGTCTAGAGTGTCATTTACTAACAATGGTGTATGGGAAAAATAGCACGAGGTTAGCCATGGTGTGTTCAAAATCTACTGATGCCCAGTGTCATTTTTCAGACAGTTTGGACAATCAAATGTGTACTATGAGTCAGCATTTTCAGTCCCTAGACATGGAAATAGGAGAATTCATGAGTATGCTCAAGTGTATAATCAATGGTGATGGTACAGTACTGTCGAATCTGGATAGATCTGGCTATAGATATATGGTATTAAATGCAACTGTAGCCATGGTTTTGTTTATTGTTCCTTTGTCGGCTTTTCAGGTTACTACCCATTACTGTAATTGTACCTAGGGGGCAGGAATTAGGTTGGAACAGCATTGGGAAGAGTTGTTTGAAGGACGACAGAAAAGAGAAGTATGGGACAAAATGTGGAGTGGGGCTAAGACTGCGCTTGCAACCTGGGGTATATATAAAGGTACACATTTAAAGGGTCGAGTTGACCAAATTGAGAGGGCCACCAGGCTCATATCTAGGGCAGAGCTTACAGGCAGTGAGGCATGAATTGACGAGCTCCATGTGATAGGCACCCTCAGTCAGCTTACCAAAGGTTCCCTTCACAGACTGATGGATGGCATACTGAAAGCAGGAAGTAACCTGGAGTGGGATATGGCATGTGAAGAAGTGAAAGATTATCTGAGTACCCAATTTATATCGATCAGAGAAGATGTGCGACATAACAGTTAGCCAAGATTGTTGAAGAATGGCTATGGGATACCTGAAAGTCTATGGTAATGGAGGAATTTCTGGAAGTACAGTGACTGGTACTGTTAAGATAAAGAATGTTTTTTTACAGCACATGGGCCAATCAGAGGTACTGTGAGCACTGGCCAGCAGAGTATTGCCTGGACAGTGGGCAGGATGTAACGGGGAGTGGATGACACATCATGAAATGTGGGAAATCAAACCACCTAACAATGCCTCCTAATACCTGATCTTGGCCCAAGCATGACCCCTAATTTGTGGTTTAGTCTTTGTTCAAATTGGAAGTTATGGCCTTTACAGCAAGTTAGGTGAGGGATATATAGTGTTTATTGGAAACAAAGTGTGCTGGGAAGGTGAGGGAGCTGGATATATTTAGGTAGGGAAAAGGTTGTTTCGAGGAAAGGTTCAGTGCATAGTATTATTAGCTACGCCGCAGTCTGATGTGCATTGTACTCGCCATACAGGTACTAAGCAATTTAGTGTTTTCTGGCCAGCTATAGAGCGGAGTATGGTAAAGGTGTATGTTGAATTTCAAAGGGTGGCCTCATATATTTCGGAATTTGGAGGAGGTAGAAGAATCAGTGAGACATGTGACAGATGTGACAAAGAGTTTGCAAGTGTTATAGACGGTATTCAATAAAGAGAGACAGGTATTTGAAGTGGCCCATCACACAGCTGCAATATGTTTAACAGGAGATGTTTTTTGTGCAGTAAATCAGGAAACGACTGAACCGTCTTACATCAACACCACAGTATGTCTCACAGCATTTTCTCTTAAATTGGCAGGAGTAATTTGGTGCTGTCCCCATTTGGGAGCCGTGGAAATACAAAATAGACCATCCAGTTCACCCCTCTTCGGTCAGCCCCTGTCCTCAGCCCCTCCTTTGCCCTGCTAGAAATACAGCAGGAGACTGATGTTGCAGAAAGAATCAGGGAAAATGTGTTGCAAACCTATGCAGAAGATTGTATACATTGTAAAAAGTAATGTGGTAGTCGTTGATGGTTTACCTGCACAAACGAAAGGAAGGACAGGAGTATAGTAAGGATTAGAACAAAATTCCCTGTACAAACGAAAAACAGGTGAATTGTGAAGTAGTGCATAGGGGAGGGTATAAGAGGTTCAGTTAGATTAGTTGCGCTGGAAGTGCAAAAGGGGGTCTGTCAACATTGATAACCCCTGGGGGAGAGGGGATCATGACTTGTGTTATGATTGTGCCATAACGGCATGCTGTGACCAGTGATTATAAATGAAGGTAAACAATTATATGGAAGGAGTCTGGGAATATGTTGGAATACCTGAAGTGTCACTCTCTTTATTTATCTATATATATACACGTTTTAGTTCATTAGAACTTTTCGTATAATTACACATAATATACACAACATATCAACATTAAAACATATACAAATATTTCACATATTCAAACATTACAGTATATTACTATACATTTCAAATATTTATAAACTGTAGCCAGCTACAGCACCTTTAAATCTGTATCTGGTAACATATACCAGTCTACTACTAAAACTAAAACCAACTAATTCTTACAGCCAGAAAGGAAACTAAAACGAATCATATTAACAACCCAAATCATACCATCACCTTTCTTGCATTTTATTCATTTTGCTTATTCCAATCATCTACATATACGTCCTTAGATCTCATATACTAGGTGCAAATTCATCTCGATAAAAAAAAATACCTTATCCGTATCCTTAATAATTGAAAATAGTCCCTATTTATCTTAATTCATTAATCAAACTGAATTTTAATAGCTTCCCAGATCTGATATAGAGCAATGAGAGTTGAGGTAGAATTTGAGTTTAGGCAACAGGTCCAAAAGTCCTCATGCAAGATCGTCTCCAAATGGCCCAGGAGATAGTCTTTGCTCATTTACTCAAGGGACATTATGGTTAAGATGCACTAATAAAAACCTTTGAAATTAAATGAAAAAATGGTGTTAAAGGGGACGTTATGGTTACAAGTAAAACCGAAAAACCTCAGAAATTCGCCAGTTATGGCAAGCGAAGCGACCGTAATTCACGCTACCGCTGTGCACTGCTAAGACTAACACCCACAACATGAAAGATGACGTCACAAATGTCATGGATGACATCAATAATGTGCGCACCTACCCCTCCATATTTGTGGTTGGTGCCTCATCTCTCATTGCCCTCCCCACCTTATTTTCTGACACCAAAGAAAAAGGTTCCTTTAGGAATCACCTTTCACAGTTAAAAAATATACCTAAAAAAGCATATCTTATAGACTTCGTCTACTTTACATGTCTCAGTAAAGTAGTTGGAATCAAAAAGATTTTCCAACATGTACATTACATTTACATTAGCATTTTGTATTATGCTAATTGGAATTATGGACAATTGTATACTAGAGAAAAATATGTTTTAATTCAATTTAATACACGCACAGTCGATCGGCTTTGTATATACATTAGACATTTACATAATAAAACACAGAAAACAAATAACTATACAAACACATACTAAATATGTTAAAATGTCCTCGTAATATCCAAATAATGAATCATTAAAATGTCCAAACAGATTATAAAAACAGTGCAAGAACTTTAGATCATTACATCAGGGACATGTCAGTCTAAAAGTCCTTATAACAGTTCATCTAAAATATCTCTAGGCTTCAGATAACATTTTACCAAAAGAAACATAAAATTGATTTCATCACCTTTCATAAATTTAAACCAGATAAAAGACATATCTACGCAATCAATTGTATTATTATATGATTTGACATATTTATTTCTTATTAGATCCAAACTCATAGATTCAGCTAGTATATGTTCAAATGTTTCTAGCACATTCTCTCCACAGAGGCGGCACATCCGGTCAGCTCTAGCTAGGCCTACTTTTGGACCTCTGATTTCAAGGGTTTCACAGACATTGAATTTTAATAGTAGGTATTGTCTAATGACACTGCTATCGGGGTAGGCCGAGATGTAATGAGGCTTGCATACATGCGCTATTCTATATTGGATAAAAGGATTGCTATTGGAATTAGTAGATAAATGCACATAGTGTAAGTGCCATTTCAGGTTCCCATCTACATTGACCCCTAAATATTTGTAGCACTTGCCACATTCAGAAGGAACACCATCAAGTATCCAGACAATACTATGCTAAAACTTGATTTTGCCTGTAAATACCATGATCTTGCGCTTACTGATATTTACTCTTGGGCCTTTTTGTTTTTTGCATATACACCCAAGGCATCGATCTAGAGAAAAATATAAAAGAACAGAGACAATTTTCTGTTCCAAATACTTTTCTCTAGCATACAATAAGGAACATAATCGATGGACCTTTATAACTATCCGCGGGTCTCCACAGTTCCCTTTCCAGGCCATGGATCATTAAGAGACCCAGATGGCACAGGCACACCATCGCACAGGCCAGCCTAGTTTGTTACGCTTGCGCAATATACACAAACGTGCTGCTGAAGGGGTATGCCGCACACTGCACTAGGAGAAAGATATACATATGTATTTTAATGCAATATACAGCACACTTTCTGTGAAAAATTGGCTATAAAGTCACAGAGTTTGCAATTGTTTTGTAGGGTAACACCAATCCAATACATGTAAGTCACCAACAGTGCACAGGAACTTTAATGCTTTGCTATTAAAAATGCCATGCCACAATGAAAACATGTCCAACTAGCTGCACAATGTAGACCAGTGTAGACACGTAATAAAATTACAGTAAAGCATGCCAGGCCACATTTAGACATACCTAGACTGGTTGCACCAAAATGCCAGTCAAAGAAATAACACTCATCAAGAAGAGAGCACACATTAAAGCCTGCGTCTCCGCGGCCTCTACCAACACAGCCGAACTCTTCAAAATCTGCAAGGAACTGGTCAATCCTGTTGCGGTCTCTACCTCTCCTATTCCCTCCAAGGCCCTCTGTATGGCTCTGGCCTCTCATTTCTCTGCTAAATCTCAGGACATCCTGTCCTCTATCTCATCTTCCTCTCCCTTTTCCTCTCTCTGTCCCCTTTGGCCATCTCTACCTCTCCCCCTCCTTTTTCCTCTTTGTGATCTATGAAAGCGTCGTCCAAACACGTGCTACCCTGCTCCTCCAGAACCATCAAGGACCATATTGACACCCTCGCTCCAGCCTTGGCCGATTTTTGTAATCACTCTTTAGCCACTGGAATGTTCCCCTCTCGCCTTAAGCACCACCTTGTGCACCCACTCCTCAAGAAGCCGTCTGCTGATCCTACCTGCCTGGCACACTATTGCCCAATCTCCATCACCCCTTTCTTTGGCAAACTCTTGGAAAAGCTTGCCATCTCCCAGCTTACTCTCCACACTGAATCTGTTGGTTGTCTCTATGACCAGCAATCTGGCTTCAGAGCTGCCAGAGGCATGGAAACTGCTCTCCTGAACACCCATGAAGATCTGCTCTCTAACCTTGATTCCAGCATTTCTTCTGTCCTCGCCCTCCTTCTTACCTCTCCTTTCGACACAGTCAACAACGCCATCCTGATCAATCGACTTTGTGAGAACCTAGGCATCACAGATCAGGCCCTGGAGTGACTGACCTCCTTCCTCTTGGACCGCCCCCCCCTCCCAGGTCCAAACTGGTCCCAATCTCTCTGCCACCTCTCTCTACCTGTGGCGTTCCCGAGGGCTCTATACTCTCACCCTGGTTTTTCAACCTCTACTTGGCCCACATGATCTCTACCTTCTCCTCTAACTTTCAGTGTTATGCAGATGACTCAGCTTTCCTTCAGGCTCCCCTCAGCCTCCTATACTCTCTCGCTCATTCCTGACTGTCTATCCGCGATTCAGGATTGGTGCACCTCTAACGATCTCTGCCTTAATGCCAGTAAGATGGAGATCCTTCTCATTGGGACCCTGGCACCAGCTTCCCCTCTCTCACTCTGGCCGTCCGCCTTGGGCCCTCTTCCTTCACCTGCCTGCGAGGCAAAAAACACTGGTGTCATCTTTTATTCCACTCTCTCTTTCTCTCCTCACATCTCAGATGTCACCAAGAAGTTCCACTACCAGCTGGTCACTTTCCACCAGAAGCTCACTGTCTCCAGAGCCCTTGCTCCCTCTAGGCTGGACTACTGCAACAGCCTCTTTCTCATTCTGTCTTCCTCTACTCTCTGTCATCTGCAATTAATCCAGAACAGGACTGCAAGACTTATCCTTGGCCTCACGCCCAGGAATCATATCTCTCCGGCCCTGAAATCTCTCCGCTGGCTCTCGGTGGCTGCAAGGATCAAGTTCAAGACCCTTTGCATTGTCCACAAGGCTTTCTGGGGCCGGGGCCTGCACTACATCCAAAGCTCTCTTCCAAAATACCTTCCTCTCAAGACCTTCGCTCAGCTACCTCCAACTCTCTAAGGGTTAGACGCTTCTCCAGGCAGAGAGTGGGGGGTAGATCTCTCTCCTCTGATGGTACCTCCCTCTGGAATGGCCTCTTTGCCCCTTCAAACTTGAGCCGGACCATCTGAAGTTTCGGAAGCAGCTCAAAACTTCCCCTTTCTCTCTGAGTCCAGGCTCTTCCTTGATCAGTCACCCTTGCACTGTCTCCGTGCCTACCATGCACTTAGGGGCTGTAACTGTAACCCTGCAGCCCCTTGTTCGCCTTGCACTACCCATAGCCGCGCTGCCCTGGCTGGACTTACTCAGAGCATTGCAGCCCTGTTTTCCCCTCCCCTCTCCCTTGCACTTCCCCCCTCCCTTTCCTCTTGCCCTTCTCATTCTCACAATGACACAAGGCCTAGAGAGATCGTTTGTCTTGTCCTCCCTCTATCTTCCCTCCCTTGTCTTGTCGCGCATAGAAACAATTGTGTACAGACGCGTTATAAATGACTTTTATCATATCATTTTATCACAGATGCCCAGAAAAATATACAATGCCGCAGTAAGAAATGGCTAGACTGGCAGCACCTAAATGCCAATCTAGCCAGGTAATTACACTTAGCAGGACTGCTTTATCAGAAATTCCCAGTTAAAAGAAAGTCATACCAAACTGAGGAATGACTAGACTGGCTGCACCAAAATGCCTCTCTAGCCACTAATACCACATATCATGCCTGCTTAGCCTGGACATGGACAACCATTATGATTTATCGCACAATCCCGCCCCCCCACACATCCCCTCTCCTTCCCACCCCCTACCCCAAACCTCCAAAATCAGCTCCTTGGACAAGAATTACCTCCACCCCCCTCTTCCTTGTCCCAGAGCTTTTGTGTGAGGGTCCTTGCCTCATAGGTAAGTACTGGATGAGGAAGAGTGGGACTAGGAGTAATGAAGATTACATGTAGCTAAGTCAGGCATTACCTCCATTTACCTCTACCTCATCCCAGTACTTGTGTATGAGGCAGATTACACAATTCTGCCTCATACATAAGTATTGGGACGAGGAAGAATGGGGCTAAGAGTAATCAAGGCATTAAACACAAGTAGTGGCGAAACACCATTGAGTTTACTGGGCTTCAGCACCCCCCCCCCACCTGACATTTTGGGCTATGTTGACTGGCCCTGGCTGACTTTTAGAGCAGTTGTCGGACTGAACAGGGCACTGATGTTAAACGGCACCTGGGTTTCGATGTTAATAAGGGCCCAGCAATTTCCAACGTAAAGCATTTCACGGCTAGTACCTGCATTCAAACGCCACATTTTTTAGGCAATTGAAATCGCGATGTGGGTCTAGTACTTGCATGCCAGGGGACTGATTGGAAGGGTAGAGAGGGAATAGGAGACTTAAAGGAGAGAGTTAACTGCTTGTAACATTGAAGCTGCACTAGAATAGTCTCATTAAAACGTGTAAAGTTAGATGCCCCCACACAAATAAATTTGCGTCTCCCCACCACCCGTGAAGTTAGCACCTCTCCCAACATTTGAAGGGTTAGCCCTCCGAAATGTAGGTTTTGTTGTGCCCCTGTACACAAGCACACACACCATTCACCATATACACACCCAGCCATCCATACATTTAAGTGTTGACTCTTTCACCATACAGGCACACCCAGGCAGCCATCCATACATTTAAGTGTGCACCCTTTCACCATACAGGCACACTTAGGCAGCCACCCGTACATTTAAGTGTGCACCCTTTCACCATACAGGCACACCCAGGCAGCCACCCATACATTTAAGTGTGCACCCTTTCACCGAACACGCACACCCAGTGACCCGTACATTTGTGTGCACCCTTTCACCATACACTCACACAGGCAGCCACCTATACATTTAAGTGTGCACCCTTTCACCATACACTCACACAAGCACACGTCATGGGGTTTAGGGGAGCCCTATTACTTCAAAAAGAAATTGGGGCTCATTACGGGTCCGGCAGTAACCGTGCCGGTGCTACCGGCAGGTTGCCGCCAGACCTGTGAAAAAATGTACTGGCGTCTGACTTCCTGGTGCCACTGGGCTCTTCCAAGTCCAGCAGCCAGGAAGTCAGGCACCAGTAATTTTGGTAATCCCCATTCCCGTGGAGTCCCATGGGACTCCATGGGATTGGGGACATGGAAGCACCGGCACCTTTGTTAACGGTGCCAGTGCTTCTGTGACGGGTCTGCCTACCATAGCCGCTGTGCTCGGCAGGGTCAGACCTGTCGGGTACAGCAGCCCCAGCAGGTAGACCTGTAACATGCTGGTCCGGAAACAACGGTGCCGGTAAGATTACCAGCACCATTGTTTCCGGGCCAGCATGGTCAGAATGAGCCCCATTGTTTCTTTTTGAAGTCACTCTAACTTCATTAAGAAATTATTCATTTAAGGACCGAACCATAATGGAAATAAATATGCTGGTCCGGAAACAACGGTGTCGGTAAGATTACCAGCACCATTGTTTCCGGGCCAGCATGGTCAGAATGAGCCCCATTGTTTCTTTTTGAAGTCACTCTAACTTCATTAAGAAATTATTCATTTAAGGACCGAACCATAATGGAAATAAATATGCTGGTCCGGAAACAATGGTGCCGGTAAGATTACCAGCACCATTGTTTCTGGGCCAGCATGGTCAGAATGAGCCCCATTGTTTCTTTTTGAAGTCAGTCTAACTTCATTAAGAAATTATTCATTTAAGGACCGAACCATAATGGAAATAATGTCTTTCTGAAGGCAGAGTGACTTCAAAAATAAACAATTTATTTTTGAAGTCATAGGGCTCCCCCACCCAATGACATGGAGCCCTCCAGCCTAAGGTCTTCCACGTTGTGGGTTGGCGGGAGCCCTCAGCCGTCAAAAAGAAAGTTTCTTTTGAGTCACTCTGCCTTCATAAAGAAATGATTTCTGTTACAGAAATAATTTTTTTTATTAAAGCAGAGTGAATTCAAAACTAAACGTTTTTTTTTGTTGAGAAAAAAAATCTTTTTTTTTCCAAGTGGGGCCCCCTCCCAGGACATGTGCTGGCGGGGGCCCCTGTTACACCAGTGGTGTCCACTATACCCTAATAATGTAATCAATGGCCAGTGTTCATGGCTTGCAGCCATGGCCAGTCTCTGGGCCAAACAGAGGCCTATCAAACAGGGAAGTGAGTCTGTGGACCAAACCCAGATATCACACATTTCGTTTGACCTACTTTTTGGTCACACTTTCGGGACCAAGCTGCTGCTCCTGCCGCAAATGTGGTCAAAATCCGTCCAGCCATTTGGGCTGTAGGCGTGAGCAAAATTCTTTTACTGTTGCGTCTATGGGTAAAGCTACACATCTTGGGACCCCCCTATAACTTTGCCCCCTCTTCACAAAACCTCATCAAACATCGCAGAATCAATCTGACGGGGCAATGTAATTATTCTGCAAAGTTTCGTGAGGATTCATACAGGGGGTAAAAGTTATAAGGCTCCCAAAAAGTGCTCTTCCTATGGGTTGAGCAACTTAACCATAACTACACGGTGGCTACCGAAGGCCGTGTGATATTTCTGAGCATTTGTTATTTTTCTTTATAGTCTAGCAGACAACTTATAGGGAAATCCCCATTTATTGGCTTTAGGGTTCTCTAAAAGGGCATGTGCAATAGGACTGCTGAGACAACACTTTCAGGAGTCCCCGTGGTGACTGGGTGTAAGATACCTGGTCACCATTTTCTTATTCTGCTGGCGTATACCGGTTAGAACAATGGAACCTTATTCTTGGCTCAATGTGCATCAGGGGGCGGCGGCCCTCCATTCCTCACCTGAGGAGGTGAACAATGGATATCGTCAGACCAGAGCAACTGACCCAGAAGCAGAGGATCATGTGATGTTGAGAGACAGGATGGAAACTGAAGACAGATTATGGGAATATAAGGGTTGTTGTTATGTCTCGGGGTGGAAGACATCAAACAGAAATTATGTATGCTATGAGGGGCCAGACCGTGGGAAGATATAAGGGAAAGGTGAATTTGAGGCGGGTGTGGTTAGTTTGGGTGGTGGGTGGTGGGCTAAGGGTGTGCTGTCTGTTTATGTGGTTTGCAAACCAATAATACATGGTATCTTGCTTTGGCCATTCTCGGTAAGACTACTGAGTCCTATTGTTCTCATGTGCATTGATTCTGTCATCATCAGACGTTCCTCCTCACTACTACAGTTCAGGAAGGAGCTCAAGACCCTCCTCTTCAAGGAATGGCTCCTCCCTAACACTTAGTTCCACACACCCTTCACGCCCCACCCTATCTGGGACAGGGTGATTTGATCCCCACTATTTCCATCCCTGGTTGCTTGTAGATCCCTTACTGACAAATTGCCCACCTTCCCTTTCCCCTGTTGTTAACTCCCCACTCCCTTGTTCCTCTGCTCCCCTCACCATGCACTTACCCCATGATTGTAAAGTGTTCCATTGCTTCTCGGAGTTAGGTCTGTGCTCAATAAATACCCTAATAATAATACTAATACTAGTAAGTGACCAAAAAGACTCACAAACGAAAAGTAATAAAACAAAGGGGAACTACCAACAAAGTGGGAACTATGGTTACATTCCTTCCAAGTGTGCCTAATAGCATTGAGAGAGGCAAGAAGGACTACTCCATGATCTAGGCACAGAATATTCAGGAGCCTAGTAAGCACAACTAATATTATAGGTGATAGGAGCAGTACAAGGGGCACAGTGATAAAGAAGTATGAAGAAGCCTAAAAAAGCTGAAGGAACTATTTGGCAAAAGAACAAATGTGGTCCTGGAATGTTACCAATTCTCTCCAGAAAGCAGAGCATGATAAAGTGTAGACAACTAAATAGCTTCACTGAGAGGCCCAATTGCAACCTGTAAATTCACTGCTTTGCGGGATGAATATCTGAGGGAAACACACTTCAGATCCTGTCATACAACACCAATTGTGGTAAGCAAAACACCTAACATTGCAACAAGCTTTTGATATCACCAGAAGTGTGAAAATGGGTAAAAGGGCATTTGAATACTGAAAGATGCCCAGACAGAGGATGGAGAAGTGCACACCATAAACTCAGCTAACCAGAGTGAATCAGAAGACAAGCAAGAATCAGAAATGTCAACATTAGTACAGACTTGACAGAAAAGAACCATTAGCCCCAGCAAAATCGGAGATCAACAACCACGAAGAAAAGAAGGAGCAAACCGAAGCAACAGTGTGGATGTTCCAGATGGGAAAGACATGATAAAAGAGGGTGTCCTGCATTCTGAAGTGAGTGGGGCAATTGTGGAGCAAGGGTGCAATATGTGCATATGTGCAATAAAGGTGGACAAAGTGGCAGAGTGAGAACAATCCAGGAAGGTCAAGGGCACATCTACGAATATCTCCTCACTATCACCAGCGGATTGGAAACACTACCTAGGGGTTGGGTAACTATCGTCAATGTACACACAAAGTTGCTCTTAGACTCGGGTTCTCTATATCTATGGTGGACATGGAGACCAACATCAAAAGCCTGTGTCCGAATTGTGTACAATGAGTATCAAACTGACTGCTTATAGCATATCCCCTATGGACGTCCTTGGACATACATCAGTTACCCTGACATATAAGGAGCGCTCAACCATTTGCTGCCTCTACATGGCAAGGAAAGCATCAGTTGTAGTAGGGTGGGACGAACAAGCAGCCTTCAAAATCAGACTGCATCTAGGTGAGGAATTCCCAATACTCACCATCAGAGCGGGCAAAGGTGGAATCAGGGGGACCTGTTGAGAGACTACCTGCATGTGTTCGGCAAAAAGATTGGGAAGCTAGTAGGGTTCAAGTACTGTATATTGCTGAAGAAGAGTGCCCACCCAATAATTCACAAAGTAAAACTAGTCCCAGTGGGATTGGTTGAATATTTACACAAGCTCAAGCAGGGATGCACCAAGAGCATCACTAAAACTATTGAATCGCCAGAGTGTCTATCCTCAGTGGTCATTGTCAGAAAGCCCAAAAATACAATAAGTATGTGTACCTGACAGAGCTGAATGCCAATATTTGGATATGGAGACACTTCCCTCTCCAACATCGGAGAGATGCTCATCACCCTTGATCCAGTGGCAAACTTCTGCTGCACCCTTGTCCTTTCCACTTTCTTCATTCGTGATGCCTTTAGAGGGATACTGGTATTGGAGGATGCCATTGAGCCAGGCCTCGGCAGCCAAACTTTTCCAAAGGCTGATGACGGAGTTGCTTTAGGGAATGGCAGGTGTGTTCTTTTTCCAAGACGATATACTAGTCACCAGCAGGAACAGACGAGAACTTTGCACATGGCTGATAGGTGTCCTGAATGAAAAGTGTATATTCAGAGCGAGGTAACATATTCTGGCCATATCATCTGTGCGTTGGGAATGAAGCCCAAGAAAGAACTCATAGATACCCTGCTGAAAGTACCACCTCCAGAAGATCAGGAAGAATAAAACTCATTTTTTGGACTGGTAGAATATTATGCAAAGTTTATAGAGCAGTTTGCCAGCAGAACGAATCAGGTGAGAGAACTCCTTAGAAAAATACCCGATTCATATGGTCAAGGAGTGCCAAAAAGAGTTTGAGGATCAGAAAAGGTGATAAAAAGTGCACCAACTCTCAAAATGTTCCACCTCAGAGCCCAAACTTCCCTGACCGTGGCATCCTCACCCAAATCTAAAAAGGATGTGAAGTCACAAAAGCATTTGCCGCCAGGGTACTAGGGGGAGAGGGTGGAGAGAAACTACTCAACAATAGCAATCAATAGGGAGGAACCAGCATATGCCTGCGCTTGTGTCACTCCAAAACGCTGATCTGAGGCATGCCATTTATCATAAAGACAGAACACAAACCCTTAGTACACCTATTGAGAACTAATGGTATATCCACAGCATCACCACACATTTGTAGATGGATTGTGGAAATCAAACTTTGACATTAACATATTGTACATGCCTGGAAAACAGAATGTGGTGGCCGATTGCCTCGCCAAAAAGCTGATATAAAAGGGAGACAGTGAGGACTTGGGGGAGTGCTAACTAAATGAAGAACATGGGGTGGCACTAGCAAACCCTGAAATACATAGAGAAGTGTGGTGGAAGCACAGCGAGGGTGACATTAGGACTAATCACATTAAGAGATGCCTCGAGGAAGGGTCAACTGGCAGCATATAAGGCATTTGACAATAAACTCACACAGGAGCTGTGTGGCGCAATGCGAGGAGAGAGGTTGGTGCTTGCAGTAAACCTGCAAGGTAAAGGTTGGTGTTAGCACATGAAGGACATCTATGACAAGACTTGACTAAGAGCAGGGTGGGGGAAAAATATTGGTGGCCAGGCATGTACAGCGATATGAAAGTTCTTGTTTAAGACAGTACCCTCTTTGAGTTGACCATTAAAACAAAAGTAACAAGGCAACAGCCGCTGGACTCAGCAGAGATACCCGAGAAGGTGTGGACTAAAACCGCCATCAACATTATCAGCAGCTTTGAGACTCTGGGGTCAGACAAAGTCCATACCATATTCCTCGTGGACTACCTGTCAAAATGAGTGGATCGGAAAATGATTTTGGGAACAGCGAGTATTGCATATGTTTCATGTACCTCACAGAAATATTCAACAGGGAAGGCGTTCCTAACTAAATCATAACTGACAACTCTGAACAATTCCTCTCCCATAAGATGCACACCTTCCTTGCGAAACACCATGTGAAAAAAAGGGAACTGCTATGTACCACCTCAAAGCCAATCGGATGGTAAAAGCAAATTAATTGATTTATCAAGGGCAGTATCCAATTGGCACAGACAAGCCCTCTAGAGTGGGTAGAAGTCCTAAATGAATCCCTGTCCAGGCTGAACCCTCATTTTAGCATGGGGATCACATATTTCAGTTTTATGAGGGGCAACAAGCCATGTGCTGACTTAACACATCTTGGTTCCAAAAGGTCAAGGAGACCAGAATTGAAATAAGGAAGATAATGTTCATAGTCAAACAGAACCAGCTGAATTACAAGACAGATCACGATAACAGACATGTGTTCAACGAGCTCATGATTGAATCAGGAGACTATGTCAGACTGAAGGAATCATGTCCTGTACCCAAGAACCTGTCTAAATTCAGAGCACCAACCTCAGTGATCAATAAAGGGCAAATCTCTGTGGTGCTGGACAATGGCAAACGATGGCAGTGTGGAAACCTTGTGAAAGGTGGCCCCGTTGAAGGGTGGGATGATTGAGAGGAGGATTGATCCCTCATTTGCCATTCTGAACCCGACGGCGTGCCTTGGGCCACTGGCGGGCCCCATTTTGATGATCCGGAACATGCTGACAACCTCATGGTATGGGACAAAATCCCAGACGAAAGGTCAAATCAAGGTGCAGAGAAGACAATGTGGCGCTAAGCCCCCGTTCCAAGGGCTGGAACTGGGTAATGGCCCAGCAGCCTAATTTAATGACCGGAGACAAAGTGGGGCCATGAACGAGGGTGCCAGCCCGTTACCCTCGTTCAGCCTTGGAACAGGGGCTTAACACTATTAGCACCCCGGGTTATCAAAGCGGTAACCAGGGGTGCAAAAACAAAAAGTATTTTCAGTCATTGAACGGGACGCGTTAGTCGTCCCGTTCAACGACTGAAAATACTTTGCTAAGATGGCCGCCATGGAAAGGGAAGGCAGGGCTCCATATGGAGCCCCTCTTTCCTTTCCAAAGCTGCCGGAGAAGCAGAGAAGCTGCCTCACCAGACAAGTAAGTGGGGTTGGGGAGGAGGTATGGAAATTGTAAAAATAGCAAAAATAAGGGGATGGAGGGTCGGGGGAAGATGGTGGAGGGGAGAACCAGCTGTCAGGCGGCTTGGAACGCGTGTTGAGATTGTAGATTTCAGCCCACATTTCTAGCCACCTGATTGACTGATTCCCTGTGCCGGGTGTTAATGTGTATTATTGACCCCCTGGGTCCACCTTTATTGTAATCCAATCTCCTTGTCCAATGTTGTCCCTTCACACTCCCTCTCTTCCCCAATGATCCACAGCCTGTCTTTATGTGGGGGTTGGAGGGAGCAGGAGCTCTCTGTAGCCAAGTTCAGGGCCCTGAAATGTGGTGACACAGAGCCATGCATATTGGCCAGTCCGGGCAGGCAGTCATCGAGGGAGAAGCTTTATTCCCGCTGTCGCATAGTGCTTAATACATGTATTAAACTACTCCAGCTCACTGCTCCAATATTTCAAATCTCACATTGCATTGATTCATTTGAACAATCTTTTCTGCCACATGCATCTGAGTGAGGCGGGTAGCTATGCGTACTGAATGGCCTCGGCAACCCTTATAAGCCATCACATGCTTCTTCTGTGGTAGGAGTAAAACTTCATTAGCAGCCGGCATTACTTTGCGTGCTTTAAGCCACTGCTGCTGAGAAGGAATTGAATGATTGGACAGGCTTCAAATGTGAAATGGGGTGTAATGGCTGCTTCGCTGGCCGCCTTATTCCAGGAAAGGCCAACTGCCCACGTGGAACGGGCATCACAAGAGCTTCTGTCTGCTCTGTATTTTATAAGGCGGTCGCTGACCTCATAAAATATTAAAGTGCTGCACAGCAAAGGACGCACATTCCTCCACTCTCGGCTGCTTTATAGCACTGAATAAAAGTTTAATGCTTCGGCGTTTGTTAAACGCTTAAATCACTTTAATGAAAGACTAACAGTTACTGAGGACCTCATTTAGTTCAGCGATGGTTGTGTGAAAAACTATTTTTTGCGCCGCCATGCAAAGTCTCTGCTTTTCATCATTTTCGTGACCTCTGTAAAGCACCATTTAAGCACAGGGGATGAATTAAATAGCCTCACAAAAATATTCACGCATTTAGATAGCTCAATATATTGAGGGCCTGCTGAAGTGACCTGATTGTACCCTGTTGGCCGCAGGATCAACGTCTAGCTTAGCAAATTTATCAGGTTGTCATTATGAGTCCGGCTGTAATAGTGAAACAAGCATTTGGAAAGCTAACCATTTTGGTGTTTTGTAGGCAAAGTATGGGCATTTGGCAGGCACTGTTATATAATATAATTACCTGTTAATAAGATGGTAACAACTGGCAAATGGTTTTATTACCCGGACATGCATTGGCACACCTGGCAAATGCCAATACAAGAGACAAGACTGTTGGCTTTGCCAATTCTTGTTTCAGCAAACATTCCACCCAAAGAACAATGCAAGGACACACATATTGTAGATCCAAAATATAGCACAGTACAGCCCACAGTTGGTCGACCTACAGTGGCAAGGTCTCCTGCTGGGATTCTGGAGTGCCTTGTGGGGTGATCCCCAAACCCACAGAAACACGCCTGTAGATCCCCCTTTTCAAAGCAGGGGCAGTCACATGGCTCACATGGTATCCATGCTCCACATATGAGAACCTCATAGCCAATTATTCAGGTCAATAGAGAACATAATTTATCAAAACACCACACCCAGAGTTCCACACTCTGAGGAACTACACATGTCAATAAATACAGATGGGTTACCATCCAGAAAGATGTTTTTCTGACAACAAGAACCCAGAGTGGCAAACACAAATGGAGAGATGGGAGGTGAGAGTGAAGGGCAGTGGATGCTAAGTTATAATGGGTGACAGGGCACTAAGCCACCCCTATTTATGGAGGAGAAATCTAGCCCAGTGAAAAGCCTGAGTGCTCCATCAGTTGTAGCAAGTATCTGAGGATGAGTTCCTAGGCTGGCTTAGTTATTAGTGAAATCTGGTTTTCCTTCATTCACAGAACTGCAAGCTGTATAGGCCCTATATGTGTTGCACGTTCGAAGATGGTTTTGCTTTCCCAGCTTTGTATGGTCCATTGCGCTTGAAGACTGGCGTACTGCCTGCCCAAATGTTGTAGTGGTTGCTCTAGCACATCCCAGTGTGTCTAAAGTTTTCTAGGGAATGCAATTTAAGGCCCTACAGTGGCACAACCTGCAAGGACATGTTTTCCTTCATTAGCATGCCATGTTTACTGTCATTATAGACAAAGCCAACCTGATAAGTGTTCTTATGTGGGTTTACTGGTCAATACAGGAACAGCCAATGTTGACATGTTTCTTTCAATGGCACAGCATTTTTGCTGTTTATATGGGCTTCGCCAATCTGGTGAATGTTATGTGAGGATATTGGCCTCATTAGGTGCAACCAGTATAGAAATGTTTTCTTTCAGTGGTGTGGCATGTTTTCTGGCATCACGGCCAAAGCCTATGTGATGAGTATCTTACATGGGGTTACTGGCCTACATTGGTGCAGCCAGCATTAACATGTTTTCTTTTCAGTTGTAAGAAATTATTTCTGGCATTATAGGGAAAACCAGCATGATAAGTGTCATGTAGGATTCTTGCCTACTTGGGAGCAGCCACCAAGTGCGTGTTTTCTTTCAGTGATATGACTGTTTTACTGACATTATGGCCAAAGACAACAGGATGAGTCTTCTTATGTGGAGGTACGGGCCTGCATTTGTGCAGCCTGCATGTCATGTTTTCTTTCAGTGGCATCTAATGACAAAATGGCCAAAGCTAACTTGATGAGTATTTTTTACATGGGGGTAGTGGCATTTATGGGCAAGACCTGTGAACATGTTTTCTTTCAGTGACATAGGACTTTTAATGTCATTAAGGAACCAGCATGAGGAGAACTACAACCAAGCACATAATGAAACCCCTTTCTGGTGGAATGTGCATTTGTACTGTTGGAGGCACAGTTCCAGTCCTTGCGTCAGACAGATGCTGCGCTGCATTACAGCGTCAATAAAGTTGCACGATATAGCTATCAGGTGCCAGTTGCCCATGCCTAACCTAGAGCAGCAGGATCTAGACAAAGACCCAGTGCAGGAGGAGTTTCCATCTGGCCAGTATGATTCACACAAAGGGAGAATTATGCATCAAGAACTAGTGGACAATATCTTTTGAACACCACGGTGGGATGTCATATATTGCTCAATTAGAACCCCAACAACCGTATTTTGTGGAAATACAGCAAACAAACTTGCATGTTGTGTTAAGGACATTTATTGGGATGGAAAATGGTAAATCCCCCCTCTCCCTTCCAAAAACCACCTGTACCTCACCCTCTCTTATCCCCAATCTATGGATCCCTGTTAACAAATCCCAACTATACCGACCCATCCCTTAAGCCCCCCAAAACCTGCCCCGAAAACACCCAATGCTGTGTACCCCATCCATAAACCCCAACACACACCTCCAGCTGCCCAGACCCCAACTTTACCACCCCATCCCTGAACCCCAGCACACATCTTCTGCTCCGGCAAACAATAACATCTGTTTTCTGGCCCTACCAAACAGGCTAAAGTGTTGTAACACTTTTACTTTGACCAGTTGAAATGGGAGGAGGAAGACTGGCAGTCCTTGAATGTCTATGGTGGGGACTTGAGGTACTGCAGATATATGAAACTGAAGGGATAGGAGAAGAGAAGTAGCAGGCAGTTTGCTGTGTTAGGATGTGCTCCGTCCTCGCCAGGATGCCAAAGAAAATTGGTAATCAATGGTAAATTGAATGGTTAATCGTCTCCATGGCATCCCTCAGCTTCTGGCTCAGCAAGGTGTAGGGTGCCAATTACTGAATTCTGGCACTGCTAAGATAGATACGAGTGCGGAGAGTGACTGCCTACCCATTGTGCCTCATTACAAGTTTGCCGGTCCGGGAACAATGGTACCGGTATGCTTGCCGGTACCGTAGTTCCCGGACCGGCAAACTACGAGTTCTGCTTGCGGGTGCCATTATGGGTGCCAGGTCTCACCTGGCGGACGTAACGGCACAGGCGAACAGAGCATGTCGGATGCACCGGCACCATTGTGAATGGTGCCGGTGCATCCTTCCTCCCCATTCCCATTGAGCCCTATAGGGCTCAAATGGGAATGGGGAACATTCCATTCCGGCACCTGCGAATGGGCAATTACCAGGTGTGGAAGGGCCATAATGACTCGGTAATTGCCCATTTGAGGGCGCTGGAAGTTTTCGGAAGTTTGGCAGCAGCCTGCCGGTTTTACTGGCAAGGCTAATGCCAAACTTATAATGAGGCTCATTGTCTAACAAAAAGAGAAAAGCTGCTCTTCTCACCCACCTTTTTTTGCAGGTTCACACAACAGACTGCAGGCTATTCCCTTGAGGGTATATTAATCCTCTACAAGCAGTGCTTCTGTCTGTCCATTTTATACAGACTTGAAGTACTCCGAATGAAGGATTCGAGTTGGTTAAATTGCCTGGAGGGAGCATTTGTAGGAAGATCTTGAGACTCTGACCATCAGTATCAATGGAATTGCTCCAATTAGAACTTGGTCTGACTTCATTGGTAGGACATGTGGAAAGAAAGAGGGGTGAATTATACCTAAAGGCCAATATGTCCCTTGTATGTCCTATTTTGGAGATCTTGGGTACCAACTGTGGGAGGGACCCCCTTACAAGTTGTGGCACCTTGGATGACCTTGTGAAGTCTACATCATAAACTATCAATTGGTACCCAAACTGGTACAGAAGTGGAGGTTTACAAGTTTTAAAAGCCTTGTTTGGATTTAAATTTGATTTATGGGATTGGAACAACAATTATGATCACATTTCCACACAAAAAATTCTCGATTTTGTGCCCAGAGTGGTTCACAGATTTAAAAGTCTGCAACGGTACCTTACTTTGAGTCCTAACCTAGCATTGCATAGGCTCATGGTGCGCCTATGCATTAATCAACTCCCACTGCTTTCTGTTCTGGGCACACAAAAGAAATTGTCGTTGGATGCCAGAAATTGCGGTATCTGTAAATGTCATGCTATGTTGGAACCATCTAAACATTTCTTTACATAGTGCACGATCTTGAGTACTATCTATATGTGTGCTTATGAGAACTTCGTCAACAAGTATGGTTACATAACATCAGAAGACTTCTGGAACTATGGTCTGAACCACCCATCAGTCTCCATACAACCTGCCCTTCTTAGGGTCTGGAAGCAAATAGTAAAATTAATGGACACCGGAACAAATTCAAATGTACTTTTATTTGGTTATTGATGGCAATGGTGTACACAATTTTGCTAGTGATTTTTTTTTATACCTGTCAACACAAGAATATTGGATTATTGGCATCTGGTCCGTTTACCACATCTAATTCAATTGACTGGTCTCTAATACCCTTGAAGGTTATATCCTTCAATTATTTGCATACTTAAACATGATTCCAATGTAGTAACAGTGCAGCATGGAGATTGTTTAGCTGGGTTTAGAGAAAAGCCGATTATGTTCAAGGATTCATTCATTTTTGTATCTGCATCCACTTGTATCCATTTGCACATTGCTTGTTTGCACATATGCTGACTCACTTAAATTGCATCTTACCTCATTTAATTGTCTTTCAGGGATATGTTAAAGGAGTTTTAATATCGATATTAAGTCGTTTTTTACATACTTTAGGATGCTATTTCACTTTTTATACTATTGTGCAAGATTTTAAATTGACCGTGAGGATATTTTCTGATTTTATGAGGTGATTTGTATTGATGTTGTCGAAATGTGTATAGGTCTATGAATTGTTGTCTTCTGTGTAGATGATCTGTAAAATGTCACTTTGAGTAATTACATTTATTATTATTATTGATAATAATAATAATAATAATATTAATAATAATAATACAATAGATACCCCTATAGCTGCCTCACCAGCTGCCCTAGACAGTTGTGCATGTTTTGTTCTTGCTCCACTGTCTGAGTGGCCCGCCACCTCTGTATGCCCTGCTTCTGTTCCATTGCCTACCAAAAAGAACCTGCGGCTGGTAATAAGGCGTTAGGTAGGACTGTACGAAATTAGGCAATTTGAATTTCACCACTTTCATGAAATTAAGCACAGCACTTGACTATTTTCACCAAATGTGGAACACTTCGAGAATTAAGAAACACAGGGACTAGGGGACTTGAAATCCAGACAAAGGATGTTTAAAATTCACTAGAAACATTTAAACTGTTGTGAATTAAAAACATAAACCATCTAAAACCTGTAACACAAAATCACTGCAAAGCTTCCTAAAATTCCAAGATTTTCATGCTGTGTCCATCAGTACCGCAGAGGTCTCACACTAGCACGACTTCTCCGGATAGTGCAATGTTGTGGCCCAAGAGGCCGTTTTAACTCAATACAGTTTGTTCTTTTCGTACTAAAAGTCTGGATGTCATCTTTTCAGGTTAATGTTAATGTTAATGTTAAAAGATATTTATATCACACACTATCACCACCGCAGTGGTCCCCTGGCGCTCTGGCAGCTCGGAAAAAAAAGGAACGCGGAAGGGGTGAGTTAGTGGGGAATAAACTGGAGAAGTGCAAGAGAGCAGAAATGCTCCAGCACCCCGGGACAGGCAGGTTTATGTGCGTCCCTTTAAATCTGTCCGAGAGAGCATTCCCAATCCAGTCGGGGCGCGGCATCAACTAGTCAGACTATTCCATCCATATGTGCCGGGTGGTTGGTATTCACCATCTTATTCAGTTTTTATGCAGGCTATCGCTCCCAGCCCCTTCGAAACGTGGCACATGCCAATGCTTGCAATTACGTCCAGGGGCGGCACCTGACTTCATGCACAACTGCATACGGTGAGTGCCCATGCCAAGGTTCACAACTTAGTTTTTGTTGAAAACTAGTTACGAGTGAAAGAACGATACAAACAAATGTGTTTATAGCTGGTTAGCTAGACCCAGGGAGTGCAACCCTCACCGTGGGCTATTTCAGCCTAGGTCAACTTTATTGCCATGTTGTGACCCCACATCAGCTTTTGACTGAGCTTTTAGCCCTTTCGATTTAATGATGCTACAGTGGCTTAAAAAATAACAGGAATACTACATCACCAATCCTAGCAGCATTGATGTGAGTATATCCTTGCAATTTACAGTACCCGTAACATGGCTATACACTTTGTTGATTGGCTGTTAGATCCCTAGAAGGGAATGGGAACAGAGTAGGATTATAGGGCTATATACACATGTACGTACATTACAGCTAATACTGGGGAATTGTGTAAGAGCAATTGGTTTCTAGATCTTCCTGGGTTAGACCCACACAACTTTCCCTGTCCAATAGTAAACCTATCAGATACACAGGGCCTGAGGTTTCTGTTGCACTACTAACTGCGGACATACACACTTTCTGCAAAGTCCTTCATCTGTTATTGCACAACGTGTGACTGCCAAATGTATGGATTTCGACCACCTTTGGGGTGGACGTTAGGCTCTTCCCATAAGTAGGGGAACATTGCCTCTGCGGACAAAATAAAACATTCATATGTATGGCTGTGTAAGAGCTCTTTATTGGCAGCTGTTGACTGATTTCTGCACGTGCCGGCGATTTACAGGGCTCTATGAATGCTTTTTCATTATGCGCGGGAAACCACTTACTGAACTGGCTGACGCTGGGCTGGGATTTATGATTCATGCACAAGACAGAATATTTCCTTCATGTGCATCAGTAATGAACACCGCAGTCCCCGCCAAAGCGCTGTGCAATGAATGGAAAAGTAAACTGAAATATTAGTTCTCTTGCTGTGATAAGTCCCTATCGGAGTCCTACGCATCGCCATGTGATGTCGGTGCGGACAGCAGATTGGATGTTAGCATCACTCCTTGCTGCACATTGCACTTTGTGTGACGTTTACTGGGCACTTGCTACAATTAGAAACGGTTTAGCAAATGACTCACCTTGCTGGATGTGTTAATGGCGGGAGTGAAGAAAAATGATGATACTTTGTATGTGTTATTGCTTCAATATTGTCAAATTTTACATTTGTGTTCACTACATTGTTCCCTTTTTATCTTGAGTTGGAACTCATACACGTACACAAGTCCCCTTACCATGTGTTAATCGGTAGTGTTAAAAATAGGCACTGTACCGTACAATGGTGTTTTTTTTCCAAACGCTTCATTTACATTTACATCACCATGCATCATTTTTTTAATGAGTGCACACTGGGAAAAAAAACACAGCTTTGTGTACAGTATTTACTAGATAGTTATGAGTTGGAAAAATCCCAAAGAGTTGAAAACAATATTGCAACATTTTCTTCTCAAGCCAGTTTGGTGATGGCTTCCAGGTAAGGAAAAATTATACAAAGGCAAATATAATAACTTGATGAGTACACAAATGCATTTTTGAAAACTGAATCACCAATCAACACAAGACACCATGAATGGGCAGGCACAAATGTGGGACACCAAGGTACTCCAGGTACTGCACAGTAAAAACGTGTGACAAACAACTGAAAGAGGAAGCAGCCTAACAGATGTAGTAGAAGCAGATTGGGCATAAGGAGTTAGTAGGCAATTTAGTTTCGCACTCTTGTGAACACTACTCTAAAGAGGTGAGAACTGCCCCCAGAAATTGTACGCATCATCAGCGGGAACTGGGTTTAATTAACAACTCCTTCAATGATATTCCCAAAGGATGAAGACAGTACTTAAACTAACTTTAATAAGACATAGCAAAATCATAAGCAAGACCCTTGCCAGACTGTTTTTGTTGAAGGTCTTGGAAGGTCCATTAGTCTGTTGACCATCACATCGATCATTTCCCACTCAGTAGCCATAAGACAGCCTTTGTATTTTGCTTTCGTTGATTTACGAGCAGCATTTGACTCTGTGCCTAGAGAGCTTTCTTCTTTTTGATAAATTCGACCTTGCTAGATGCCCTAGTTGCATTACCAAATGGATAGAAGCTTTGCATACCAAAACGAAGATAAGGGTCAGATTAACACTGGAGGTTGATCTGACTGCATCGATTAACACGAGCAGAGGGTTGAGGCAGGGATGTATCCTTGCCTCGACTCGCTTCAATTTCTTTATCTCTGATGTAGGACAGGCATGTGAAGACATAATTACTGATGCCCCAAGATTGTCGTCCAACTCGATTCCAGCATTACTATATGCTGATGATCTGGTTTTAATGTCAAAGACCCATCAAGGTTTACAAAGGCTCTTGGATTCTCTTTCAATTTATGTGCAAAACAACTTGAGAAAATTAAAGTGATGGCTTTCACTGAAAGTAAAAGACAGAAACAATCATTGGGCTGGCACCTTCACAGTGTACAATTGGAGGTGGTCCATCAGTACATTTATTTGGGTTTGACCATAGGGGACCAGATGAAGAGTGAATCTCATTTACTAACTTTACTAACTAACTAACGTCAATTTCTCAAGCAACTATCATCCAGGCAAAGTGTGATACATTTTCAATAATTCAAGCTCTCACATACTATCATCAAAAAGTTGTTCCTGTTTTACTATACGGATCAGAAACCAAATCAATTATTCCATCAATAATTTGGTGAAGGTTTGAAGGGAAATTTTGGCGGTGCATACTTGCACTCCCTAAATGTGTACCTACTGTGTGGATGTGATTTGAATTGGGTCTTGTATCGTTGTATGCAAGATATGTGTGGCAACTGATGCCTTGTTCAGGAAGTGTTTTATAGCACCCAAATCTAACATGCTGATAAGTGCTCTTTCAAAGTATGTGTTTTCTTCACAAATTGAGTTCAACAGGAAGTGGAAATCAGTAGTCATTGACGCCCTTGCAGAGATTGATATCTCAATTGAGGTAGTTATAGACAATCCCACACAGGTAAAAACTAAATTATTTCGAAGTGACTGGATTACGACTAGAACGGATTGTCAAAATTATGAAGATTTCCAAAACAATCCATTCCAACATAAAAGATTTAACATCCCTGAAGCATATATGAACAGATGCTCTTCTCCCTCACATAAAGCGGACTTTTTACGCATGAGATTTAACATATGGCCTACTAGAAAAATACAGGCAAGATGCAAATTAATCTCCCAACATGAAAATGTGTGTCGATTTTGTAAACAGTCAGGAGGGAACGAAACTCTACGTCATTTGGTAGTTGAGTGTGAATCACTAATACAGTATTGTATTGAAAAAACCTCTGCAAGAGTATGAACAAATGAACTCCTGACCTCCTATGGTATATTATATTTAATGGAACTTTAACGTCAGTGAGGATTGGTGCTAGTGGTTTGCTAAATGCATTACAATTTGAGAAAATCAACTAAAGTGAGAATGACTTTGAGAACCCTGGAGGATTTTATCTTGAATTTAAACTGTAACACAAGTTCTACTAGACCTATGTTAAGTAAATGAACAAACAAAAGTGTGATAGCAACTACATAGTTATTCTAATCAACAGCCTGTTAAAGAATTTAAGCAGTAATTATTGAAATGTACAGAGAATGTATATATGAGATGAAGATTATGCAGATTTTACGTTGATTTTATGAATTATTCACATGTAATCATACTGCGTTGTCTAATAATGTGTTTTAATGAAATATTTGAATATTTTAAATTTTGAATTGAATGAATTAGTTACAGGGTATCTCACTCTGTCATTTAACAATAATGTCTTTTTACGAATTATTTGACTATTTAAAATTTTGTAAAATAATATTGTAAAGTTGATGAAATTCAGCTAAGAAGAATTCTTAAAAGCCCCTTTACATTTCCTGTACACTTAGCCACTGCCCAAATAGTGGGAAGAATAGTACTCCAACATTCCACAATTACCATAAGTGGCAAAAATAAATAGAGTGCAGAAATCTCATTCATATTTACAACAATACATTTAAAAGGCAAGACCAAATAAGCCATAATATCACATACATATTTTCAAAGATCCAAAGTGCAAAAATATGTTATTAGAGCTGTCCTGCAACATTCATAATGCTAATCTAAAGATGATCAAAACAGATCTTCAAGAATAAGTATTTTTCCAGAAGGCCTCTTGGACACATTAAATTGGACAATAAATCACTTCCTTTCTTTGCCCGTCACTATCACCCTCACCTTCTGCATAATCATCCACAACCACTAGTATTTATAGTTTGTGCTATTTCTAAATACAGATATAGCAAATTACCCACTTTTATCTCCACAAGCCCAAACTTACACATCCCACCTCCCCAATTTACAAAACACATTTCTACCACCCCAATTCCCCAACACCCACATCCAACCTCCTCAATTCTCAATACACACCTATGATCTTCCCAAACACCAAAACAAACACCTCCCACTTCTAACTCCAACACACGCTTTCCACCTCATCAATCCCAAACACACACATCCCACTTCCTCTACTCAGAACACAAACTTCCCATTCTCCAACACAAACTTCCGAATCCTAAATACAATTCCCCTTAGAACAAGAAAACCCACCACCTCCCCTAGGCCTAGCAGTCCCACTTTTTCAAGTAGTCATAGGACTAGGTATGGGACCACTGTTACATCTTTTTTGTCTGCTGTGGTTAGAATGTTAGGTGTGTGACCTAAAAGAGTGATGCTCTGGAGTGTTCTTGTCCATTTTCTTTCCCAATTTTCTATGTGTGGAAGTTATATCAGCTCTAGCACAACATCTTTGATGTGGGATGCCTGACCCTCTATCTCTGCATCAGTCATCATAACTTCTGACCTACTAACCCTACAACCTGTGATAGGTTTGGGATCAAATCATTTACCCTCAAGAAGCAGCCTTAGATGAGTCTTCAACCCCTGTTGGTACAACCACTCCAGCCATTCCAGCAAGCGAGACAGAAAGGAATAGTCTGTGTCCACAGCCTGAAAGGGATCCCTCATTTGTTGGTACGTGAAGGTTTTCATCCCCACATCCTTTTTCTGCACTGATTTACAACTGCATGTCCCATCTTCTTTACAGTGCTGTAAGAGGATTCAATTCAGCACTACAGCCAAGTCAACGCCTAGTCTAGAATACTGAATGAAAACCCTTATTGATATATCTTTATGTCCAGTTCATGCGTTCTGGATGACTACCCCTATATAACACCCCTCTCTTGGAATCCTCCTGACCCCACTGAGCCAAGAAGTAGTTCTGTTTTGCAAGTTAAAAGGTTTAATTGATAGTTTAAACAATAGGTATATATATCACACTTTAAAATAAATTAATAATTGAATAGCACACTTAATCTGATATGATAAAGATTAACAACGGAGAATCTGGCACTAGCACACTTCTTTATAATCACTAAGGAGTTGACATGAAATGGATAAGATAGCAACAATACTTTTATGGTTTCAAATGGATGCAATGTGGAATGAAATGCAGTACAGAAAATAACTTGATAGGATTTCAGCAAAAGACAATGTAATTACTTCCTTGGACAATTCACCCCCCCCCCTTTTATGCAATGCAGGGAAATGGAAGGAAGGCACACAATTCTCAGAAATGCAATTCAAATGTAATTCAGTTCACCCAGCAACTTAGACTACAGAAGTTGAAAACACAGGCAAAATGCTTTGATATGTGCTGGCAATGGAGTGAAAATATGTTAAAATGCTTTTAATTCCCTCTAGGAGGTTTAGGGTGAGTGGTATCTAGTTAATATTAGTCCAGGCTCACACTAGCAATGATCTAGGGTGTAACTAGCAGGTTAAACGAATTTTTGGCAAATGGAAGGCAAGCAGCAGCAGATTTTTACACGTGAAGAAATTTGCAAATCGCGGTAAAATTCGCGGGTGCGCCGGGCGCGATTACAGAGGAACTACAAGGACTATCACTATCGTTTTGGGGTCCTAGGAGAGCCTAGGATCTCAGCTTCCAGATGAAAGTTACTGCAAGTCTCTAGCACAAACGGTCACGGAGATATGAGCGATTAAATAAAGGTCGTTTTTCAGATTTGAAATTTTAAAGTTCAAAAAGACAAGTGCAGCTTGCAACTAGAAAATGACAGGTGACAGCTTTACAAATGACAGGTGACAGTTAGGAGACAGTTCTACTTAGATTAAAATAGATTGAATTATATTATTTTAACTAGGAGATTGGTTCTGCACAGTTTTCTAGGTACTCACACTATATTCTTGAGTTAAATGGGCCTTGCCACGGATCTGGTCAGGTTTTAGACTGGACTCTGGTCTCTGCACTTCACAGTGATCTGGGTCAGCTCTCTCTGGTTCTGCTAACAGGTCAGCTCTACTCTGCTGGTCTGGTCTGGGTCTCTGAAGGTTGATGGAGATAAAGTATGGATTTTCCCGGCAGAGCTTCCAGCTGCAAATGGATTTGAAGGTCCCTATCTGTCCTGTCTCTCTGCTTTTATGTGTTTTTAAAATGGGTGTGTGTGAGCAGCATCACTAGCCAGCCCCTCTCCACTTATCATTGGCCAAGCTTTCATTTCTCCCCTGATTGGGGGAGCTAAGTTGTGTCAGAGTGATGTCATTTTACAGCCTGCAGAAAGTCCACTCCTCCTGTCAACTTGCACACAAATCTAGATTTGAACCAAATACATATTTCATAGCTACACAGTGGTTTGAAATTACATGCACCCATCACATATCACAGGAGGTATACCCTGTTCAAACTCTGCTCTTCCTGGGAGCCTGCATTCAGAAATGGCAATATTTTGCACTTTTTAACTGGTTTGCAATACCGGACATTACCCCAAATTTACACACATGTGCGCAAGGAGTATGGACATTAGTTGATGAAGTGTCAGATTTTTCACATGCACACATTTTGAGTAATATCCTCTTTTCCGCTAAAACCCCCCTGAACATGCCACCGGTTCTAAAAACCTCTTAAAATGTGGGCAGAAAAATCACAAGAATTATGGTGTCATTTAAATAATTTTCACAAGTCCGCTCTATGAGTTATTCATCTTTTTCTAAAACCATATTCTGGCTATCGAGGTGTGTCTTTTCATGTCACATGGTACAGAAACCAGTCTTTCCAGTTTCTGCCAAGCTCAGAGACCCTGCCTGTCACATCCCGTTCTTGTTGGAAATTGCCATGGCGTTTATATGAGCGCTCTTCAACACACAGAACCCACTAAACTACAATTCCCATCTTCCTACTATGTTAGTCACGTGACACGCACGCACCACGTTGTCGTGTCTTCTGAAGACCGTATTTAATACTGTCTGTTCGAGTGCCCAGCGCTCCTAAACTGTGTTAGTTTCGAGCGTTGACTCCTGTTTGATCTTGAATCCTTTGCTGAATCCAAGCCTTCGCCCCTGCCCTTTCCTTCCTGTTTCCGACGCCCGCCCCTCTTCGACTGATTTCCCCGGAATCCTTGAACTCGGCTTGCATCTCGACCTCCACTTGTTAAAGTCCTCTGGCTGTGACGCTTTTTTCACTCGAGCACTATAACACAGAAACTAGCGTGAAGTAACGCTTGTTTCCTTTGCCCTTAATTTTGTTTACTTCAACAATCATTTCTTCAGACACTGTTGAATACGGACGCTTTGCTGAATTCTCTTTAAGTTATTTCTGGGTATTTTTTGGACACTTTGCTGAATCTACTATTGGATTGCTTTGGACATATTGGGACGCTTTGCTGAATCGATTTGAATCACTTTGGGATATTATTTGGGACGCTTTGCTGATTCTACTTTTGAACTCTGTGGATATCTTCTTGGGACGCTTTGCAGCACTGAGGTTCTAAGGCACTGGCGCACTCCTCCTTCACCCTGGATATAAGTATTCTTCTCTTTGTCTATTACTAGTAGGTTACTGGTACGTTTTGCTACGGAACAGGTAAGAGTGGGTACTTGGGGGGTGTTGTTTGCTGTTAATTCGGCAATACCTGGCTGCATTCTGAACGTCTGCTCTGTTCTTCCCTCCTTTAGCTCTGCTGAGTCTGCTCCTGCCTTTTCACTCAAGCCCTCAGCCTGACAGGTGGAATAGATTCATTGTAGGCTGAGCTCTTGGGGGGGAAGTCTTTGGCATATCACGTTAAAGACTTTCGTGTTCGAAGACAGAAGCATACTTTTCCATAACTGGGAGAGTAGTATCTGTGGCAACTGGGATACCATACTCAGGCTGTGACAGATTTAGGAGCCTCAATTTTAACCGTCTCTCGGTTATGAAGGCTGCATCAGACCCATTGGCAGCCCTCATGCAGGCTTTTTCTGCTCTTCGTACCGATATTAAACTAAAACACCAAGGGTTAATTTTACTTCTACCTTAATCAAGGTTAAATTTCAATTCTTACCGAGAATTACAAGATTATTGTCACACTCAATCACGGTCTATAGAGGAAGTGGTTTTACAAAACATAGTTTAATATGCACAAACATTTCATCTGACTATTGAAGCAGTAAAGACAATTCTTCAGTGTATAAATGATTCTTTTCAACATCAAAAAAAGTGTCCATTAAATCATTTCTAAAAGTTAAAATACAGTACCAAGTGTATAAATCACAAACGAGTGAGTACATAAGGCATTTTACATTAGATAATGCCTTTTCAATGGATTGTTCTAGTGCTGTATCTGTGCACCAGTGTATAAGTATTTTAATGGCAAAAAACCCCCCCAAAACACTTGTACTATTATCACACAATTTTAAAGTACCACAGGCGCCTCACAAGAGGGGTCCTGTTTAACACCTAAAACCTTTTATATAGACAACATACACAATATGATGTCAACTATGTATAACACAGTCTATGTCAGCAATTTATTGCATAGATCTAAAAAAACACATGAGACCTGCTCATGCTAAATCAGGGTCGACCGGTTTCATAACCGTAACTTATTGTGGTCATCTTCATCAGGACTTTTAATTAAGAAGGTCTTGACTGCCTGTCTAGGATGTACACCCTTGCTAGCTCTGTTGAGTGTCTGTATCAGTGCTTTAATGCAACTGCACCAAAAATCGTGGGCTGGAAATTGCTTTTTTGGTGCAGTTGCATTAAAGCACTGATACAGACACTCAACAGAGCTAGCAAGGGTGTACATGAGTCTACTCTATAACCTTAGAGCATGACATCGAGTACTTCCACATCAGGAAGCGTTTAGTCCCTAGACACCCAAGAGCAGTGACGCTCTTCAGCTAAGTGCGGAATAGAAACACACACGGAGGGGTGCAAGACAGCGACCCTAGACAGGCAGTCAAGACCTTCTTAATTAAAAGTCCTGATGAAGATGACCACAATAAGTTACGGTTATGAAACCGGTCGACCCTGATTTAGCATGAGCAGGTCTCATGTGTTTTTTTAGATCTATGCAATAAATTGCTGACATAGACTGTGTTATACATAGTTGACATCATATTGTGTATGTTGTCTATATAAAAGGTTTTAGGTGTTAAACAGGACCCCTCTTGTGAGGCGCCTGTGGTACTTTAAAATTGTGTGATAATAGTACAAGTGTTTTGGTTTTTTTTTTTGCCATTAAAATACTTATACACTGGTGCACAGATACAGCACTAGAACAATCCATTGAAAAGGCATTATCTAATGTAAAATGCCTTATGTACTCACTCGTTTGTGATTTATACACTTGGTACTGTATTTTAACTTTTAGAAATGATTTAATGGACACTTTTTTTGATGTTGAAAAGAATCATTTATACACTGAAGAATTGTCTTTACTGCTTCAATAGTCAGATGAAATGTTTGTGCATATTAAACTATGTTTTGTAAAACCACTTCCTTCGTACCGATATGGCATCAGCACATGCGACATTACATCAACGCATGGATGTTTTACAGAGCTTTGTGCAGCCATTACCCCATGACGAGGAATTCGGTGACGCCGCGGCTGCGGCGCCTCCTCCTGTACCACCTCCGGCTCCAGCGCCAGTAGTCCTCCCTGGGCCATTCCCTTTGGCCCCACCGGAACGCTTTTTGGGTGATTCCAAAATGTATCGGACCTTTGTGAACCAATGTCGCCTTCATTTTCTTTGTCGTCCCTTGGCATTTCCTGATGCTACTACAAAGGCGGCATTCGTTCTTTCCCATCTGGGTGGCACTGCTGCAGCATGGGCTAATCCATTGCTAGAAGCAGATGACCCGGCTCTATATGATTTCGATAGATTGATCCAAGCCATGAACAGCGTTTTTGATATGAGATACAAAGCACAGTCCTCGGATCTGGAATTCTTGGCTATTAGTCAAGGCAAGTCGGATCTCTTGACGTATCTTGCCCGTTTTAATCAATTAGCGGCTGAAACCACATGGCCAGAACAGAAGAAATCGGCTGTGTTTTATAAAGGTTTGTCAGACGACCTGAAAGATGCCCTTTCAGTGGTACCTGCTCTTCCATCTGGCTTCCCCGAATTGCTAGACTTAGTCTTACAAGTCGATGCTCGACTCCGGCAAAGACGTGGCGAACGTCGCTATCCCGATATTCGCAACACCCCTCGACCAGATGGAAGCACACCTGTTTCACAGGGAGAAGCTGAATCTATGCAAATCAGGGCAGTTAGGGGTCCATTGTCCAGGACTGAACGAGAAAGACGGGTGGTGAATAATCTATGTTTCTACTGTGGACAGTCAGGTCATTACATCCGTCTGTGTCCTAAAAGACCCGCTAAGTCGTCGGGAAACGCCAGGACTCGCCCTTGAACCGGGCCTTCCGGACGAGTCAAATGGTCCCAGGCCCGGGTGAGGGTTTTCCGTCTTTGCATGTTTACCTTGCTATGTCCTTTACGGCTCCCGACGTCATTACCTTTTCCAATCCGGTAATGATAGACTCAGGGGCTAGCGGGAATTATATGGACCTTCAGTTGGCCACACGTTACGGACTACCTATATTTCCTAAAGCAAGACCTGAGGAAATACATGCGGTAGATGGTTCACGTTTAATATCTGGACATGTGACGGATCAAACAGGTCCACTACAAATGTCCACATTACAAGGACATTCGGAATCCATCACTTTCGACCTTATCACGGCCCCTCAATTTGGCATCATTCTGGGGCTTTCTTGGTTGCAAAAACACAATCCTGTAGTTGACTGGGTTGAACAAACCGTACGGTTCTCCTCCTCTTTTTGTATACAGAGGTGCTTTACGTCCCGTAATGTAGCGGTATTGTCCCCTTGTCTGGCGATGGTAGATTGCCTCCCTTCTATCAACGCCACGTCATCTAACCCCGTTTCGGTCCTCCCTTTGGAATGCCAGGAATTTTCTGATGTGTTTAACAAGGGACTTTCAGAAAGACTGCCCCCACACAGATGCTATGACTGCCCCATCGACCTGATACCTGGAGCAGCAATTCCCCATGGTCGAATTTACTCCCTTACACAGAAGGAGGAAGAACATCTACGGAGCTATATTGACAACGCCTTACATTTCGGACACATACGTCTGTCCCGTTCACCAGCGGCCTCCCCAATATTTTTTGTGCCTAAGAAAGAAGGGGATCTGCGCCCCTGTGTGGACTACCGCGCCCTTAATAAAGTCACGGTGAAGAACCAGTATCCGTTGCCACTTATTACTGAGCTCCTCGATAAAATGACCTCCTCCACTATCTTCACCAAGTTGGACTTGCGGGGGGCATACAATTTGGTGAGAATGCGAAAGGGAGATGAGTGGAAGACTGCCTTTAAGACTAAATATGGGCTTTATGAATATTGTGTGATGCCCTTTGGGCTTTGTAATGCCCCGGCGACATTTCAGCATTTCGTAAATGACATCTTCAGGGATATGCTGGATTGCTATGTTGTTATCTATTTGGATGATATTCTGATATATTCAGACACATTGCCCCAACATATACAGCATGTGTGCTCTGTTCTACTTCGTCTAAGGGAATACTCTCTCTTTGCAAAACTGGAGAAGTGTGTGTTCCATGCATCATCTGTAGAGTTTCTGGGGTTTCAGATTTCCCAAAAAGGAGTACTCATGTGTACCTCCAAGGTCCGGGCAGTTTTGGATTGGCCCGTTCCGAACTCAGTAAAAGCTCTACAATCCTTCTTGGGTTTTGCCAATTTTTATAGGCGTTTCATCACCTCATTTTCTGAAATAGTAGCCCCATTAACTCGGTTGACTAGTCCTAATGTTCCTTTTTTGTGGGATGATGGAGCGCAAACAGCATTCCAGAACCTGAAGGACGCTTTTACCACCGCTCCTGTATTACAGCACCCCAATCCAGCTCTCCCGTTCATTGTGGAAGCAGATGCCTCTGCTATTGCAGTAGGGGCCATCCTTTCGCAGGTTTGCCTCGCTACTCAACGCCTACATCCAGTGGCTTTCCACTCTCGGAAACTTACCCCAGCTGAACGTAATTATACGATTATGGAAAGAGAACTCCTTGCAATCAAGGTGGCGTTCAAGGAGTTGAGGCATCATCTCTTAGGTGCAAGACAACCGATAACTGTGTATACAGATCATCGAAACCTTCAGGCCTTGTCACACGTGAAATGCACCAACGCCAGACAGATACGTTGGCATTTGTTTTTTACCATGTTTGATTTCACGGTGACGTATCGCCCTGGTCCATTACATGGAAAGGCAGATGCCTTATCCCGCATTGGTACTGACACGGAAACTGTCAAACAATCCACCCCGGTATTACCATCAGGGGCTGTTATATGTGTTTGTTCGGTCTCTCCGTCAATTGTAGTCAGTTTACAGAGATGGGCCAGGGATCATGTTTCTGTCCTGAAGGAAATGGACGCTGAACTGATCTCCGGACTTCCCTACGTCAAAGGTCTACTATACCTACCTGACAACCAAACCAGACGGAAGGCTCTTGAATGGTCCCATGACCTCCCGCTAGCAGCCCATCCTGGCCAGGCAAAAACCTACGATCTTTTGCACCGTTGGTGCTGGTGGCCTGGAATGAAGAAGGATACCGAACAATACGTCCGTAGGTGTGCCGTCTGTACACAATGCAAAAGACAACCTGGTAAACCCGTTGGTCTTCTAATGTGTATGCCTTTACCACCGCACCCATGGCACACGGTGACCCTGGATTTTGTGGTAGAACTCCCCTGTATCGGGGGTATGTCCACAATTCTTGTGGTAGTGGATGTCTTTACCAAGATGGCTCGTTTCATCCCATGTTCGGGAATACCAACTGCTCCCACATTAGCAAACTTATTCTTTGACCATGTGGTACGCTTTTTTGGTATACCTACGATTCTGATTTCCGACCGGGGGTCTCAGTTTACCTCGCGCTTTTGGCGCGTTCTCACTTCCTTATTGGGTGTTGATGCCCGCTTGTCCTCGGCCTACCACCCCCAAACGGATGGCCAGACCGAACGTACCAATGGCACCATGGAACAGTTTCTTCGATGTCTGTGTCTACAACATCAATCAAATTGGCTGTCGGTCTTAGGTGCCGCGGAATTTGCCTATAACAACTCCCTGCACTCATCGGTTGGCTGTTCTCCGTTCTATGCGTTATATGGGTTGCATCCAAGGACCCTTCCACCTGTTTTGCCTTCCCTACGGCAAGTTCCTGCAGTCAATGCAGTCAGGGATTCATTGATTGCCATCCGTAAATCCGTGTTGGCACATCTACAAGCTGCACAACATCGCACCAAGATACAGGCGGACAAGCGGCGTGCTCCGGCTCCTCCTTATTCCTGTGGGGACCGCGTATGGCTCTCAACAAAGCACCTGGCCATTCAGGGTAAACGGAAACTATTACCATGTTTTGTGGGTCCTTACACGATCCTGCGGTGTCTCAACCCCGTTGCTGTTCGTCTGGACATACCAGTACATTGGAGGGTGCACCCGGTCTTTCATGTCTCCTTGCTTCGACCTTTTGTACCTGGCACCCGATTGCCTCCCATCCCGGCCCCACTTACCGTCCGTGGCGAGGATGAATACGAGGTGCGTGCCATTCTAGACACCCGCCTCTGCCGTGGGGTCCGGTCCTATTTGATTGACTGGGTGGGGTATGGTCCAGAGGACAGGTCCTGGGAACCAGCCTCTAATCTGAATGCACCCCGATTGTTGCGTGCTTTCTGGTTGCATCGCTTGCGCGGGCACAGGAGAAATCGCCCTTTGTGGAGGGGTACTGTCACATCCCGTTCTTGTTGGAAATTGCCATGGCGTTTATATGAGCGCTCTTCAACACACAGAACCCACTAAACTACAATTCCCATCTTCCTACTATGTTAGTCACGTGACACGCACGCACCACATTGTCGTGTCTTCTGAAGACCGTATTTAATACTGTCTGTTCGAGTGCCCAGCGCTCCTAAACTGTGTTAGTTTCGAGCGTTGACTCCTGTTTGATCTTGAATCCTGTGCTGAATCCAAGCCTTCGCCCCTGCCCTTTCCTTCCTGTTTCCGATGCCCGCCCCTCTTCGACTGATTTCCCCGGAATCCTTGAACTCGGCTTGCATCTCGACCTCCACTTGTTAAAGTCCTCTGGCTGTGACGCTTTTTTCACTCGAGCACTATAACACAGAAACTAGCGTGAAGTAACGCTTGTTTCCTTTGCCCTTAATTTTGTTTACTTCAACAATCATTTCTTCAGACACTGTTGAATACGGACGCTTTGCTGAATTCTCTTTAAGTTATTTCTGGGTATTTTTTGGACACTTTGCTGAATCTACTATTGGATTGCTTTGGACATATTGGGACGCTTTGCTGAATCGATTTGAATCACTTTGGGATATTATTTGGGACGCTTTGCTGATTCTACTTTTGAACTCTGTGGATATCTTCTTGGGACGCTTTGCAGCACTGAGGTTCTAAGGCACTGGCGCACTCCTCCTTCACCCTGGATATAAGTATTCTTCTCTTTGTCTATTACTAGTAGGTTACTGGTACATTTTGCTACGGAACAGGTAAGAGTGGGTACTTGGGGGGTGTTGTTTGCTGTTAATTCGGCAATACCTGGCTGCATTCTGAACGTCTGCTCTGTTCTTCCCTCCTTTAGCTCTGCTGAGTCTGCTCCTGCCTTTTCACTCAAGCCCTCAGCCTGACAGGTGGAATAGATTCATTGTAGGCTGAGCTCTTGGGGGGGAAGTCTTTGGCATATCACGTTAAAGACTTTCGTGTTCGAAGACAGAAGCATACTTTTCCATAACTGGGAGAGTAGTATCTGTGGCAACTGGGATACCATACTCAGGCTGTGACACTGCCCCTCCCAGCTTCTGCCAAGAGGAAGCTCCATTTACGACTCCTGCCAATAAAAAATTTGCCTGAGTCAGGACAGGGCTTTGTTCAGAGCTCCTGTATTCTGTGGGGGCTCCCCTTAATTCAATTATCAGAGAGATGGCATATCCTTAGTGTGGCCAGCAAAAGGCAGATAGGCCTGGGAACACAGCTGTGACTCAAGTTTCACTCCTGATGGGGGTAGTTGTCAGGCAGAATTCAGTTTCTTAAGCCAGGTTTCAGATAAAATGTCACTTTTTGTTCCCCAGTTTAAGTCAATACATTTTTTTACATATGCAGCTAGGATGCTGATTCTAAGTTTAAAACTATGACATTTAAACAATTGCAACCTATGTGACACTCAAAGTAGGTCACTCATTTCTTTTAAACATTTAGATTTGTAGTGTCTTTCAGTCCAAATTTACTTAAACTGCTGAAATCCACAGCTCAGCCAGTCTTGTTATAAACCTTCAAGTCACTTCAGAATATAACTTTACATTGGATCCACCTCTTAAAATGTCTTTCTTTGGCATGTTTTGGGTTCATTTATTCAGTTTTCTACAAAAAGTAAAATCTGATGTTGTTTTAAAACGCCGGCTTTTGGATAGTGGTGAGTACTGGTACTGCACCCCTTTTTGGGATTTAAGAAAATGAATTCCCAACAGTTATGGGTTTGCTTTTGGCAATCAGCATTGCCACTCCCAATGGTTTCAGACTACTGTGTGGGTAGTCCACTGGTGGTTTTAGGCAGTGTCCTTCTGTGCCCATAACATCGGCAAAAATGGGTGGCAGCCTATTCTTCATGCACTTCCCTGGGCATTTTCTGGGAAGCTCTGGCCATCATGATGTTTTCCATGTCAGTACTGTACAGTTTTGAGGTAGGGCTCGGATGCATGGGTAAATACATCCCACAAGCCCCCCTTCTTGCGGTGGCCATCTGATCCTTCACTGGTGGGACCCGCAAGATCTGGGATGTAGTTCTCATCTTCTTCCGGCAGATGGCACAGTTCAACATCTTTTCCTCCATCCGGTCGGATCGATCGGTTCTCCTCGCCGGTCCTGATGGGAATATTGGGCGGTACCCCGGGCCCGTTGCGTCTCTGCTCCCGGTCTCCGGATCGTCCTCCTTGTCCCGTCTCCAGGTTTTCTTTCTCCTAGGACGACAAAGGAAGAGCGGCAATACCTATTCATAGACATTTTCCACCACTGTTGAGATAGTGGGGCAGCATATGCATTTCATCATAACGAAACATTACATTCTTATTTTGAAAAAAAAACAGTATAACTAAGAGACAGTTTCATGCAAATCACAATATTTTAGAGACTAGATGTGGTATGTTTTATGGTTGGAACTGAATTAGTCTGAGACAGTACCCGCTAGGATTCCAGTGGATTCCTCCAGTTGTTGCAGAGTGTGCCTGGGATGGCAACATTTCAACTGGTTTATGTGGACCCACTTGTCTTCCCCCTCTGCCAAAGGACCTTTGGGGATGTGGATTTTGTAGGCCACAGGGGAGATCTTGTCGATGATCTCAAAGGGTCCCTTCCATGTAGGCAAAAATTTGCGCTGCTTGGCCTGGTTCCTTTGGAAGTTGTATAGATAGACCCGGTCTCCCACCTGATATTCCTTCCTGGAAGTCTTCAGGTCATAGTGGGTCTTCATGCTATCAGCTGATCTTTCTAGATTCCGCTGAGCATAAGCAAAAGCATGTTGAAGGTGTTTCCTTAAATTCTCCACATACTCATGAGTAGTGGAGGCATTTATCAGTGTCTGCTCTTGGGTCCTGTAGAGCAAATGCTGCGGAAGCACCATCTTGCGCCCAGTCATCAACTCAAATGGTGACATTTTGGTTGCAGATGAAGGGGTAGATCTGATGGCCATTAGGACCAGAGGTAATCGGATATCCCAACTTGGCCCAGAATCTGCCACAAACTTCTTTAATATGCTCACAATGGTTCGGTTGTAGCGTTCCACTGCTCCAGAAGAAGCTGGCCGGTAAGCAATGTGTAGCTTTCTCTTGACCCCCAGTGTCTCCCACATCTTTGTCATTACTTCACTGGTGAAGTGGCTACCTCTGTCTGACTCAATCCTTTGAGGTAGACCAAAACGGGAAAAGATGTGGTTAATCATCAAGGCAGCTGCAGTTTCTGCCTTGCAATTTGGGGCTGGGAGACATTCCACCCACTTGGTGAACAAGCATGTCACAGTCAACATGTACTTATTCCCCCTAGCAGAGCAAATCACGGGGCCTACAAAGTCGATTTGTAAATCTGACCATGGCAGTGTCATCCCCCGCTTTTGGAGAGGCGCACGGTGCGTGAGGGATGATGGCTGAAATTGTGCACACACAAGACACCCCTTCAAGTATTGGTCAAGGTCCTGCCCCATGTGTGGCCAGTATGCAACCTCTCTTAAGATTTCCAATGTTGTGTGAAACCCCCTATGACCGGCGGTGGCCGCATCATGGGCGTGACTTAACATCAGGCTTCGGAATGAGGTAGGAACCACCCACTGATTGTGGCCAGCTTTGGATTTCCTTACCAGCAAACCGTCTTGGATCCGGAACATTTTTGGACATTTCATCAACACTCTTAGGTCCTCTTTCCCAGTGTAATCGGTATCCGTCAGGGGAAAGTTCTCAGGGTCCTCAAGGTGCTGGTAAAATTTACCAATTATTGGATCCCCCTTCTGAGCTGTAATCAAATCAGCATCGGGGGTCTCCTTGCTCCATTGGGCAATTGAAAGGTCGTTGTGAGCATTTGTCTGGGACCTAGTGATAGCAGTGACCTGGATTTCCCCCAACAGGGACTCAATCTCAATTAGATCCCCTTGGGTGGCCCCGGTTTTGGCCAACTGATCAGCTAAGTCATTTCCAGTTTTGTCTGGTCCCTCTACTTTGGAATGACCCTTGATCTTCTTCCAATAGATGGTCATCTCATTCGAGGTGACCAGGTCATCAATGTTTTGGATCAACTTCCCATGTTTCAAGGGTTTGTTGTTAGCACATAACATGCCTCTGGTTTTCCAATTAACCAGGTGCTCCACGAACCCGTTCCGTACATAATACAAATCTGTGATTATGACCAGTTCGTGGAGTTGATGCTGGACAGCAGTGAGGATGGCCTGATGCACACCCATCAATTCTGCCACCTGACTACTTCGGGGACCAATTTTGTTTCCAGCGGAGGGTTCTGGGGACTCATTCACCCATGCATTCCCTACGCCGGCCACCAGTTCTTTCTCCCCGTTGTTGTCAACATGGTAAGAGCATCCATCCACATAGACAGTGGGCATTCCCTCACACTTGTCCTCTTCAAAGACTTGGTGTGGGGAATTAAGGTATGCCTCCATGTTGTCCTTGATTTTTAGACTTTCGTCCTCGAGACAGTTTTCTCTGGCACAATCATGCAAGTCAGCCAGACCTTGCGCGAGGGGACTCTTCTTGTTTTGGCCATATCTGACCTCCACAGGAAAGCCTTGCATTGACAGAATCCAGGAAGTAATTCGGGAATTACTCACATTTCCGGCCCGGATTCTGTCACTTTGGAGATATTGCAGAGGCTGGTGTGGAGTCTCCACTATGATGTGTTCCCCCTGGATAAACGGGCGGTAATTCTTCAATGCCCACACCGTTGCCAGGAGTGCCTTCTCACAATCGTTGAATTTTTCCTCCACAGAGGATAAAGTTTTGCTCGCATAGGAGATTACTTTATTGACCTTGTCATGCTTTTGGTATAATACTGCCGTCCTGCACGTATTAGAGAACCCTGTCTCCAGGAAGAACTCCTTGTTTCTGACAGGGTAAGCTAGACAAGGCGCTTGTGAGAGGCTTCTTTTGAGTTGTTTTACTGCCTCGGCTTGTTCTGGACCCCATTCCCACTTGACCCCCCCCTTCAAGAGATGAATCAGGGGTCTGGTGATCTCTGCGTAGCCCTCAATGAACTTTCTGCTGTAATTGGTCAGTCCAAGGAGGCTCCTTAGTTCCCGCAGAGTTGTGGGGTCTTTCAGTTTCTGAAGTGCTTCCACTTTCTTTTCCTGGGGACAGAGACCCTGAGGAGTAATCTCATGCCCCAAGAAATTAACACGGGTTCTACACCACTGTGTTTTCTGAAAGGAAAGTTTTGCTCCGGCGGCCCTCAACTGCGTCAGAACATAACGGATCTCCGCTATGTGTTCCTCCACAGATGAACTTTTGATGAGGACATCAGCTACATAAGCCAGGTTACCCCTCGCACCCAGGTCGGGCATGGCCTTATGTAGGAAAATGTTAAATTCATTGCCGGAGTTAAGGTATCCGAAGGGAGTCCGGGTCCATGTGTACTGCTGGCCCCCAAAGGTAAAAGCCAGCTTGTATTGGTCCTCCCTACTGACAGGCACGGTCCAGTATCCATTGGTCAGGTCTATTGCTGTGAATACCTGTGACCCCTGGATCTGGGCCAGCCCTTGGTCAATGTAGGGCAGAGGCCATCGGGAAGTATGGACCCGTTTGTTGAGCTCCCTGAGGTCAGCACAGAGTCTCCACTGGCCGTTTGGCTTCAATATTCCCAGCACCGGATTATTGAAGGTGCTGTGGACTGGACGGATTATTCCCCGGGACTCAAGGTTCTTAATTATTTCAGTAAGGGACTCCATTGATGCGAGAGGCAAGCGATATTGCTTCACAAACACTGGAGTCATGCCAGGGTCCGTGGGGATTGTTGTTGTGTGGATGTCAGTGCGACCACAGTCATATGAGTCTACCGCAAAGAGATCTTGGAAATCGAAGAAAACTTGTTTCAACTTTTGCTTTTGTTCCAGAGTCACACAGGCATCAGCTAGGTTGACTCTCTCTTCCACCATCTGCCTGAAGCCTGGAAAGACTTCTGGTTTGGCTATCTCCGCGGCCTCCTCCAGCTGGGTGGAGAAGTCCCTGGTCAGAGTGCTGATTTGGACCGGAGGCTTCAGGTGGGAAAGGCAGCCCTCATGGACCTGGAAAATCACCTCATCCCTCCTGAAGTCACAAGTCACATCTTCCTTACCATAAGGGCAAGAAGTGTACACCAGGAAGTTCCCCCCATGCCGGGTAAAAATCCTGTCTGGTGTTGTATTGTCCTCACTGTCACTGTCAAAACAGTCCTTGGGGATTGGTCCTAACAGTTCATTTACTAAGTCGATGGAAAAATGTTGGTCATCAACCGCCATTCCAATAATGGTGCCTGCGGCTAGAGTAATACTCTTTAAGTCGCTGTTATCCACCTCTATTGGAATGGTGTCATGTTCTATGTTGACTAATGGAGTTGGGTTTACCCCCAACCCTTGCTGTTGGAGAGAAGCATTTAGATGTATGTAAGCATCAGGGTTTTGCAAATATTGTCCTCTTTTAACTTTCACTTCCAGGGAGAATTGTCGGGTCCTTTCGGGGATGGTGACTTCCTCTTTGATCTGAATTTCAACTGCATAAGGTAGCAATTGAGCTGACCTAAATGCTTTTTCTGGATCATCAAAGCCCATGGGATTATCCGCTAATCGGGACCAAGCTTTGAAGTTTATTAGGTCCAAACTAATGGCAAAGCGATTGAGAATGTCACTGCCTAAATAAAAGGCGGCAGGGACGTCTCGCACGACCCAACAATTGTGGACTATGCTCTTGTTGCCAATGGAGATTTTGAGCATACACCTGCTCGGCAGGAGATGTTTGGAATTGGGTGCTTCCAGGTCCATTTCCCATTTGTCTATCAGTTTGAATGTGGGAATGGCTGGATCTTTTGGGAGTTGGCGGAACATGGCTTCGCTGATGAAGCTCTTACCGTTGTTCACACACACTCGAGCGAGAACAGAGTCCTTCCCATCATTTAATTGGACAGGGATGAACAACTGCTCTCCAATTTGCTGAATATCAGCCAGGCTCTGAGCTGATTTCACATCTTTCTGGACTATAGGAGTGGGAGTTTCTGATTGTGGATTAGTATAGAATCTCAGAGTGTTTCCTTCCAGCGTGGAGTACCACTTTAGACTGGAAGGAAGGTTGATTTTCAGAAATAGAGAGGACCCCCCATCACCAGTCTGTTGTCCTACTGCTATTACTGTCACGTCTGGAATTTGGCTATTCTGGAAGTGAAATTCTACTTGGTCAGATTTTTGTTGTAACCATGTGGCAGGTGCCGTTTAAACTAACATGGTTGACACTCTGTTTTAATTTTATGGGTCGGCTAGTCTGGGTCCAGAGGACCTTGTTTACGCAATCTATTAGGGGTGACAACCTTCTCAGGAGGTCATTCCCTAGTAAACAAGGGGTGCCCTCTGGGTTCACAACTATGACCGGGTGTTTCAACTTGTGTCGCCCAATTTTAATGTCCAAGTCTGCAGTCCCCTCAACGGGAATTTCCTTCCCGTCAAAGTTCTGCAGTTGTCCAGGAAGAGAGGTGAGAGGAATTTGGTAATTCTCTCCCCTTCCTGCATTCAGTTCATCAAAGGCCCTTCTGGACAGAAGGGTAGCTTGAGATCCCGTGTCCACCAGCGCTAAAATTGTACCCTGCCCCTGTACTTGTACCGGGGCATAGTATCTTCCATCCTTCTCCTCAAGGTGGCACAGATAATGCACATTTTTGGACAACTGGTGGGCTAATTTTCTGGTTTTGGACATCACTAGCGAAGTGATTTGGGCGGAATTCTGTGGAGAGCCTTGGGAATCTGAAAGAAAAAGTTGGCAACTGGAGATCAGAGCCATTGTGGGTTCCCCTGGCTCCAGTTCTGGGCCGCCCCCCCCTTTTTGGAGGCAGTCACAAGGATGGGTTTGAACCAGGGGATTTTCTTGCTGTTGGTTCTGGGATGAGATGGTGGGCGGCGGTAGCTCAGTCTCCACATCTCCCCAGTCTGGACTTGCATCCCTAGGGACCCATTTTTCTTTGGGAGGAGTTCCCCCCTCTCTGAAGGAGAAGATCCTTTTCCCAGGATCCTCTGAGGATCCCTCTCCCTCAAATTGGAAGATCTGTACCTCCTCCTCAAACTGGGTCTGTTTGGGTCTTTTGTTTCTCCTACCCCCCCTCTGCTCCTTAGGAGGCAGACTTTCAGGGGCAAGAGATTTTGTTTCCGGTTCCTGGGTTTCCAGGGGCTGTTTACAAGTGAGGAAGGAAGCTTCCTCCAAGGCTTTACACCCCCCTTCCCCTTGTGCCTCCTCCCTGGGAACCGGTGTGTTATCGGGGTGCTGCCCCCGTCATTGTTCTGGGGCACCAGGTCCAGAGTTGGGTGCGTTCTGCGCCGGCATGCCGTTCTGAGGGTTCTGCTGAGCCCTCAGTATGTGACCCAGATCCCGCGCCGTGTTTTGAACCTGGCGCTCTAACTGGGAAACCCGCTCAGGCTGATACGGGGCCCTGTTTTCTCCCCTGGGCTGATCCCGGGAAGGGTAGCTGTCCCTTCTCTGGTAATACCCCGGATTGGGAAGATTTGGGTACCCCTCCACCCTTGGCCTCCCCTCTCCCGGATTAGGTTGTCTGGGCTCAGGGAATTGGGGAAAGAAGGATGGATGATTTTGGGGTTGGAAATTGGGTGGATACCTGGGGAAAAAGTTCTGCCCAGGATTTGGAGAATTTCTGCCCTCCTGTGGGAAGTTGGGAGGGAAGTTCCCTGGGTTAGGTGCTTGGCTGGATCCCCCCCCTTGGGCTGGAGGAGTCCACACATAACCCAGGATGGGTCGATTTCCCTTGTAACGGGGACTTACATAATCAGGAGAGCGAGGGACCCCATTTGTGGGGCTGCCTCCCTGGCTCCCTGTCTGTGACTGGCCCGAGGACCTTCTGGGCCTAGCATTATTAGGTGCAGGTAGGTTTTTAGGCCCCCCATCTCCAAATCCAAAACGGGGGTGACCTTTACCTCTGCCACCTTGGCAGCAGCAGGGGTGCTGTTGGCTTTGGGGTTTTTCTGGGCATTACTTTTGCTAGCTACCGGTTTCTGCACCTCATAGATCCGGGTAGCCTGTTCAATGACCCAGTCTAAAGATCTTTTCTCGTGAAAATCCCTCACGAGCTGGGTCATTATGTATTTGGGCAAGGCATGAAAAAATGTATTAATGAATTCTCTACTGTCTGTGCGCACCCTTCTGGTGGTCTGCGCAAAAGCACGCTTTAACTCCTGCACAAATTCTTGTGGGGCCTGATCCTCCCCACATTGCAAATTGTAGGCTGCCTTGCGAGCCTCTTGAGGATTTCTGTGAACAGAAAAATGTTTCAAGATGGCCGCCTTATAGGTGGACCATCTTAAATGATTTTGGTCCTCCAGCCCCGCAAAGAAACTGGAGTATTCCGGGGAGAAGGTCCACTTTACATATTGAATACAGCTTTGGCTGTCCTTCAAATGGAAAGTCTCCATCATCTGCTCAAACAACTCTAAGTGCTCCCAAACAGAATACTTAGCGTTCTTATGGTAAGGCGTGATGACGCTCCTGATCGCCTTAATCTGCTTTAAGGGGTCCTTAAGCAAGGCCCTTTTTGCCTTATTGGCCTTTTTGGTTCGGGTAACCCTTGTCCATTCATCCTCTGACTCAGAGGCACTGCTCCCAGAGGTTCCTGTCTGTTCTTCCAGGTTTTCCCGGATTTTGCGAGCCTGGGAATGGCTGGCAGAATGTGGGGACCTGGTCTCCTGTTTCCTGTGGTGCTCAGAGGAGTCCTCAGATCCCTCCTTGCTGCCAGGATTTGCTGGGTACCCCCCCCACTGACCTAACTGGGCAGAGGTTTTCAGGATGCCCTTAAGGGGCCTACTCTCCTGGGGTTCCCCATTGAACTGTACTGTACTTGGGTGCCCATACCCGGATGCCCGCCCCTCCATACCTGGGTGGTACTGGCCTATGAGCCCCATACTTTTGTCCGGATAGTAGTCTGCCATCCCTGTGGCCCGGTGCTCATGTGCGCCAGGGAACATGGGGGTGGCAGAGTCCAGGGACTGAGAGGTATGAGGGCCTCTGGTACTAGGGCTCCTGAGGTTATGCTCCGGAGCTTCCCTTTCCCAGCGAACCTCATCTCTATCCGCCCCTGCTCCCTGTTGCAATGCAAGAGCCTGCATTTGTGCCTTCAGTTCCTCAGTTAAGGCCTTACTAGACTCTATCAGTCTCTCCTGCATCGCTACCTGTTGCTGGAGCCTATCATTGTGTTGACAGAGGGCCTCATTTTCCCTCTGTGCTTCCTGATTGGTCCTGGAGCACTGGGCCAGTCTTTGCTGCAGGAGGGTTACCTCCTGAGCTGTGTCCCTATTGGCCTGCTCCTTTCTTGCTAGAGCATCCTCCACCCTCCTGGTGTGCTCTAACAAGTTCTGGTGTTCTTTTTGGAGGTCACCCAGTCCCTGGTGGGCCAGGTGATTTTCTTCCATTTTTCTTTTTAAATGGCAGACTTCCTGGCCTAAGGCGTCTCTTTCCTGACTAAGAGCCTGCATTTGTGCCGCCAGGTCGTCCCTTTGCCTTTGGAAGGCACCAGCTTTCTGGCGTTCTTCATCAAACTCTGCCTGGGTATCCAGGTCTTTCATAATCAGCTTGTTGCTCTCTACCTTCACTCTATCTATATGACTTTGCAGGGTGGCTACCTGCTCCGTGCATGCCCTGTTAAAGTCTAATTGTTGCTCCAGCTTTTTCTGGCTCTGCAGTAAGGAGTCCACACTGTCTTGGTGCTCCTTCTGCAGGGCCAGAAATCTAGTATCCTGGTCAGCCTTTTCCTGTTGCAGTATATCCATGTCCTCTTTTATTTTAATGATATACTGCCTACTATCATTTTCTGACTCCTGGCTCCTCTGCAGCCTCTGCTCAGAAGAGTCCAGATCAGATTGGGCCTTCTGTAATGCCAGCAGTTGCCTACTCACCAAATCTTGGCCTTCAGCACATTTGTCCTGCATGGCTCCCATATGTAAATATAAATATGCCGCTACCCTGGCAATCTCGTTGTGCTCATCCTTGGCCTTAGAGGACATATATAGTTCACTCAGGGCCACATGTAAGGGACCCTGGTCTCTCCATATATCTGACCCTGTTTCCGTGATTTGGGGTGTGATGGCCTGCAACCAGACTGTTTGGTCCTGGTGAGTCCACTCACCTCTCACAAATAACTTATGTAAGAAGTGCTCTCTGGCTATTTTCATGTCTACTAAGGTCGTCATTCTAGAGATTGGTCTCTGTCCTGACTTACAGAAGTTTGTATTTTATTTTTGCAAAACAGACCTTTTTCTTAGAGCGTTCCTTTGAGAAGTGCTTTACAGCGTAACACAGCGTGTGCTCCGACCGGATATGTGTATCTGGTCAGCTGGCACGCTGTATTAATCTGCACAAGTGATAGATCTAATCCAAACGTCCGGCACGAGCCCCCAATTTGTAAGAGGATTCAATTCAGCACTACAGCCAAGTCAACGCCTAGTCTAGAATACTGAATGAAAACCCTTATTGATATATCTTTATGTCCAGTTCATGCGTTCTGGATGACTACCCCTATATAACACCCCTCTCTTGGAATCCTCCTGACCCCACTGAGCCAAGAAGTAGTTCTGTTTTGCAAGTTAAAAGGTTTAATTGATAGTTTAAACAATAGGTATATATATCACACTTTAGAATACATTAATAATTGAATAGCACACTTAATCTGATATGATAAAGATTAACAACGGAGAATCTGGCACTAGCACACTTCTTTATAATCACTAAGGAGTTGACATGAAATGGATAAGATAGCAACAATACTTTTATGGTTTCAAATGGATGCAATGTGGAATGAAATGCAGTACAGAAAATAACTTGATAGGATTTCAGCAAAAGACAATGGCCCTCATTACGACCCTGGCGGAAAGCGAAAAACGATGGCGGAAATGCAATACCGCCATCGAATAGCGCTCGGTGCGACTATGACCCGTCACCGTAAAGTACGATGCCATTAGCGACACCGTAGTGAACGCCAACGCTAACTGCACCAAGTGCGCGCGCGCGCGCCATGCCAAACCGTAATTAGCACCATGGCGCAAGGGTACGCGAATTCCGACCCTAGCGGACATGTACCTAACGCCATCAAGCACGGCGGAAAGTACCATTCCGCCATGGTGAGAAGTACGGCATCGCGAATCAACCGTAAACGGCCCCACTGAGTGCCTGTACACCGCTCCCTGGCCACATAGTACAACTCCCCGTAGGTGCAACGAAGTCACAATGCAACCAGTGAAATGTACAAGTCACCCATGCATGCCAACGAACAAAAGAATCACAAGAGGGGCCAATGGGAGCTGCAGGGCACAGATGGCACGAATACAGAAGCTATACCAATGGACATGACCTCAGTCTCCCACCAAGAAACGCACGCAAACACAGGCAGCATAATTCCGATAATCACATCATTCCACCAATCCACCTGGCTGACCGGCATCTGTTACACAAAACCTAATCCCCCGCCCCTGAGCATGACCATATCCAAACAGTCATATTGGCAGCCCTCACCCCTGACCTCACTGGGCTTCGTAGGCAAACGCGCCCAGCACAGTACCACGCAACTATACTCCGAAGCTGGAACCCAATGCAGATCTCCTCACAATACATCGCTCCCCAAATAGGAATATGCCACATCACTTGCAAAGAAGAACGCTACACGGCCCATATCAGAATAGAAATTTAATGCACAACAAATTCACCAAGCCCATACAGCCATTAGGCCATGAACTCCAAAACACATTTCACCATTGTGGGCTGCATCCGCAAGAAATGACCAGCTACTTCTTGTGTGACGCCCTGTTCCTTCATGGTACACAGGGGCTACATTCCGTACGAAAAGGCAACATGGAAGCGCCTAGAACCGCAGGGCCGTCCCAATAGGGAGGCACTAGTCCAGCTGAAAGGCCGAAATGTTGCTCCGAGCCACTAGTACTGCGTAAGGGCATGTGGCCCATTGGCGATCGTCCCATAAGATCGTAATGCTGCTCCACTGATTAACACGAAGCAGCAGGTGTCGGGAGTAAAACCCATCTGCAGGAGTGGCATACAGATGGCAGTGGCAAAAGGGGAGGAGATACCTGTCAACCAAAAGAAAAGAAAAAGAATAGAATGGCCATCAGAACTACATCCGAACAACTCACCTCAATGATCACACTAAATCCACAGCCATATGCATGCAAGCCCACTCCAAAGGATCATCACCACCCCAAAACCACTTGCGACTCATAACTATCCATATCGAGGTGAAAACACCATCACAAACGAGTGTACCTGTGCATGCGTCTGTGAAAACAGAATCCATCAGATGGGATTGGTAACGTGCATGGACACAAGTGTCTGAAGGCGCGTCGAGACAGGGAGGGCTCAACAAGGCCAGATAGACGATGGTCCCACTATGGCAGCCCTGCATCACATAGCGCAGGGGAGGCGGACAGATTCTAAGAAGCCCTGTACATGGCAAACACCGTATCAAATTATCTGCCGATGCATCCATTCATCATTCCCTCATCCCGTAATGAGAACGCCTGTTACCATACTCACATAACATGTGAGAATTCCATTGAGTCTGTGCGTTATGCAGCCTGCAAAATCCACTGTGCCCCAGCCCGTAATTCCAGTGTTGTGAAGTAACATGTATTTGGGAACGTCCGGCCTCATCATCCACTTCGCTATTGCGCATCCCAAACTATTCATATCAATCATTGCATCCTCGCCATGGCCCCTGTCCCAAGGACACTGAACAATAGAACGTTATATTTGCAGTCAGACCTGTGGGCATCTCCTCGCCGCTAGCTGAAGACCGAAAGCGCCGCCCTTCGAATTCCTCATTTGCAACATCACGTCGAAAAGGCATCTGTGGCCGCTTGAAATCACAAATTAAACCATCTAGTGCGGCTGTGTGTGAAAATGGCAACTGCCTTCACTCACAAATGGCACGCCCCGCCCGTCGGTGAACCTCGGTACAGTGATGCATGAGGGTCCACCGTTACTCGAGTACTACGTTCCACTGACCCTTCACAAGTCTGTTCGCGACTGCAAAGAATGCATGTGAAACAATGGGACCATAGCCGAATGAACATATCAACCAATGTTACACGGCCATCGGGTACTAATACATGATTGTAATAGCAAGATGCCATTCCTCGAATTGCAGCGTTGTGTGCGGGACGTGCTCGCCCAAAGGGGAGAGCAGCTTGCACAGGTGGAATGAATCACCACAGGTGGAGGCCATACAGCCTGAAAACACATAAATTGCACGCCCAGTCTCCTCCCACAACCACTCCGAAATGCTACCGGCAGGACTCGCGATGTTGGCCCTGGGGGACCTGATAGCACTGCAAGTACTCCAACTCCAAGAAGAAGACGAACACCAACTACAACCGGCCGCACGGAGGAGACGCAGGAGGAGGAGGAGGGCAAGGCAGGGCCAGCAAGGGCTGCCAGCACAGCCACTACCACCACGCAGGCAGCCCGCAATCCCACGCCTCCGAGCACATCCGTTCAACCTCACTGCTGAGCAGATTCACACCCTCTACCGTTTGGACCGGGACACCATAGCCGCCATTGTGGACATGACACAGGCTGACCTTGTCAGCATGATAGATAGCCCAACCGCCATCCCACCCCTACTGAAGGTGGTGTCTGTACTCCACTTCCTGGCCACAGGCACCTACCAGCACACAGTCGGACAGTTGCATGGCATTTCTCAGCCACTGTTCTCACGGACACTATTGCAAGTGCTCGATGCCCTCCTGCAGCACGCAGACGACTACATCTCTCTACCACGCTCGGAGCAGGAAATAACCAACACAAAAGTGGGATTCCATGCACTTGGCGGCATACCGGGTTGCATTGGTGCCATCGACTGCACCCATGTGGAATTGGTCGTCCCACATGCCATGGAGGCCCAGTACCGCAACCGAAAACAATTTCATTCACTGAATGTACAAATGGTGTGTGACTCCAACAGGATCATTACACATTGTTGTGCCCGATTCCCTGGATCAACCCATGATCCTATGGTCTTGAGGAACTCTACAATACCACGCTACATGGAGCGACACGCAGGGAACAGATCCTGGCTACTCGGTGAGTCTCATTTCATGCATGATGATGTGGGGTATGTGATGCGGCAATGACCTGGCAGGAAGGGGGGGGGGTGCGTACGTAGCAATGGCATTCCACATAATTCGTTTATCGTCCACATACAGGTGATGCCGGATATCCACTGAAGAGATGGCTCCTCACACCAGTCCGGAACCCACGGGACCAGCATGAGGAGGACTACAACCATGCCCCCTGACGCAGAACTGCAAGCACCTGAAGATGGTCATGATGAGGGTGGGGATGTGGCAGCACCTCAAGGAGTCTGCGAGGCACAGGAGGGCCGTGAAATTCGTCAGCATCTCATAGATGCATGCTTCTAGCACTCACGCTTGGTGGCTGATACATGGACACGGGACTCGTGGCACTGTGTGTGTCTGGTACATGCACAATATGGACTGTACGCCTATGATGGCCTAGTACACAAAGATCATTGTCCACACATCTCATTGTTTGATCGTGCATTGTTTATGGCATATGTGATATCATGTTGAACACCCTATCGACCCGCCACCCAAGTGAGCCCAACACACCCCCTCCACCCTCCTACCTCCCCCCCGAACACCAGTGTCCAAAGATGCTCATTGTCAGTGGGCAGTCGCTATTGCAAGCCCCCTCTGCGGGTATCAGGGGCACCCCTGCCTGTGGAGCGCAGGTTCCTCCCAGATCTACGTTGGGGGCTGCCCTGGACGGAACTTGCAACGGATGATGTCTCTGCCTGCTCACGTCCATGCATGTCCCTAAGGGTTTGTGAGAGCTCAGTGAGCACACGGCGCACTGCGGCAAGTTCGGCACATACGTCTTTGGACGTCGCATGCAGTTCCCCCCTGAGGCTCTCGGTGCTTCTCTCCATTTGGACTCTCAGGCTCTCGGTGCTACTCTCCATTTGGACTCTCAGGCTCTCGGTGCTACTCTCGATTTGTGCCCTAAGTGTCTCAGTTGATGTTTCTATGTCTGCCTTAGTGCCCCCACATCCATCGGCATGGTCCTTGAGGAGCGTGGCCAGTTGCTGCTGTTGCACGATTAACTGGTCGAGGGACTGTTGCCTCTGCTGGGCCATGGCCATTTGCGGTGGTGTCACAGAGGGGCTGTTCGCCTCATGTTGCCCTGCCACAGGGCTTGTGGGGGATGGCCAGTCGTCGTCTTGTGGGTGCCCCTGCGTGGTATCCTCATGGTGTTCGGGATGGAACAGACAGGGGGATTGGGACAGGTCATGGATGGATCTGACTTCGACATCCCCGTCTTCTGTGTCGGAGCATGCTGCCATTAATGGGGTGTCACCTATGGTGCTGCTGCCACCAGAGGCAGTACCTTCTGTGGCATCCATTGGGGGGACCTGTGGTGGTGCTGTTGTGGGCATGCTGGCTGCTGGGGTGCCTGTTGATGTTCCCTCCTGTGTGCTGCCACTTGATATGTGCTGCTGCCGTGTCTTGATGCGTGCAGCTGAGGTGGAGGGTCTTTGGCCGTCGGTCTTGGCCCTCTTTGCAGGTGTGCTGGTAGGGGTGTCCTGGAGCTCGTCGTTTGGATCGGACCCTGTGGTGGAGTAAAGGAGGGCGAGCGTTATTAATGGGTCTGTGGGAATTGGAATGGCAATGTATCACATGCATTGGGGTGGTACCTGAGGGTGATTTGGGTCAGGGCCTTGGAGGTGCTTTCATTTGTGTGTGGAGTGAGGGTGCAGTTGTTTGGCAGCCTGCAGTTAGGGTGTGCCTGCTGCACGTGTAGTGGGTGTTTTTGGGGTTTTTAATTATTTATGTATTTATTGTGGTTTTAAAGTGCGCCATCAGGCCAATGTGTGTGGACGTTCTCCTGGCCATGTGTTTCTGTTGCACTATGTGGGCACGTGGTACTTCACATGATTGTACATTGTGGTTTTGGCATTGTTTTATTTGGGCCACCTACCTGATTCTCCGGATGTCTGCACTCCTTTCTCCATCCCTCCGACTCCCTCTATGCTCTCCATTCCAATGGTGGAGGCACAGATTTCTTCCCAGGGGGTCAGCTTGATGGGTGATTCCGACCCTCCCCCGGTGGCTGTGGCAATGTTGCGGTTGGCAGAAAGTATGCTACGGATGCGTATCCGCAGGTCGTCCCACCGCTTCCTGCATTGCTGTGGGTTGCGGGGTGCGGTCCCCACCGCACTTACCCGCTGTGCCACCAGGGCCCATATGGCCTTCTTGTTCGCAAGTGCCGTCCTGGTCATTTGCGTGGAGAAGACGGCGGCGGCATTCTCCTGGAGGGTCTCTGTTAGCACGGTGAGTTCCTCACGGGAGAAGTGGACCTGCCGCTTGCGGTCGCACGCTTTCTTCGCTACTTTTCCCATTTTTCTTGGTTTCACTAGGGTGGATGACGGGTTGGGATGTGTCTCAGGGTGGTGTTTTTAGTGGTTGTGTGTATTTAGTGGTTTTATAGGTGTACGGGGTGTTGTTTCCCGTTCCGGGCCCATGTTTTTACTTCCGTTTCCGTATATTTACGGTCGCCGTACTTTCCGGTTGGCGCTCACTGCGGTGTCCGCTATGATGGGTGGCGGTATTGCACCTAGGGCGCCGTACGGCGGCGGTGTGGGCCGTTTTGGGGTCATTTCCGCCATCGCGGACTTTGCACTTCCGCCATGGCGTGGTGCTCGTGCCCGATGGGTCGGAACGGGCCGCACTTTGCTCCATCGTGCAATGGCGGAAACGCTATTTACGCTGTGGCGGTCCGGTCAGTCGCTTTCCGCCAGGGTCGTAATGAGGGCCAATGTAATTACTTCCTTGGACAATTCAACCCCCCCCCTTTTATGCAATGCAGGGAAATGGAAGGAAGGCACACAATTCTCAGAAATGCAATTCAAATGTAATTCAGTTCACCCAGCAACTTAGACTACAGAAGTTGAAAACACAGGCAAAATGCTTTGATATGTGCTGGCAATGGAGTGAAAATATGTTAAAATGCTTTTAATTCCCTCTAGGAGGTTTAGGGTGAGTGGTATATAGTTAATATTAGTCCAGGCTCACACTAGCAATGATCTAGGGTGTAACTAGCAGGTTAAACGAATTTTTGGCAAATGGAAGGCAAGCAGCAGCAGATTTTTACACGTGAAGAAATTTGCAAATCGCGGTAAAATTCGCGGGTGCGCCGGGCGCGATTACAGAGGAACTACAAGGACTATCACTATCGTTTTGGGGTCCTAGGAGAGCCTAGGATCTCAGCTTCCAGATGAAAGTTACTGCAAGTCTCTAGCACAAACGGTCACGGAGATATGAGCGATTAAATAAAGGTCGTTTTTCAGATTTGAAATTTTAAAGTTCAAAAAGACAAGTGCAGCTTGCAACTAGAAAATGACAGGTGACAGCTTTACAAATGACAGGTGACAGTTAGGAGACAGTTCTACTTAGATTAAAATAGATTGAATTATATTATTTTAACTAGGAGATTGGTTCTGCACAGTTTTCTAGGTACTCACACTATATTCTTGAGTTAAATGGGCCTTGCCACGGATCTGGTCAGGTTTTAGACTGGACTCTGGTCTCTGCACTTCACAGTGATCTGGGTCAGCTCTCTCTGGTTCTGCTAACAGGTCAGCTCCACTCTGCTGGTCTGGTCTGGGTCTCTGAAGGTTGATGGAGATAAAGTATGGATTTTCCCGGCAGAGCTTCCAGCTGCAAATGGATTTGAAGGTCCCTATCTGTCCTGTCTCTCTGCTTTTATGTGTTTTTAAAATGGGTGTGTGTGAGCAGCATCACTAGCCAGCCCCTCTCCACTTATCATTGGCCAAGCTTTCATTTCTCCCCTGATTGGGGGAGCTAAGTTGTGTCAGAGTGATGTCATTTTACAGCCTGCAGAAAGTCCACTCCTCCTGTCAACTTGCACACAAATCTAGATTTGAACCAAATACATATTTCATAGCTACACAGTGGTTTGAAATTACATGCACCCATCACATATCACAGGAGGTATACCCTGTTCAAACTCTGCTCTTCCTGGGAGCTTGCATTCAGAAATGGCAATATTTTGCACTTTTTAACTGGTTTGCAATACCGGACATTACCCCAAATTTACACACATGTGCGCAAGGAGTATGGACATTAGTTGATGAAGTGTCAGATTTTTCACATGCACACATTTTGAGTAATATCCTCTTTTCCGCTAAAACCCCCCTGAACATGCCACCGGTTCTAAAAACCTCTTAAAATGTGGGCAGAAAAATCACAAGAATTATGGTGTCATTTAAATAATTTTCACAAGTCCGCTCTATGAGTTATTAATCTTTTTCTGAAACCATATTCTGGCTATCGAGGTGTGTCTTTTCATGTCACATGGTACAGAAACCAGTCTTTCCAGTTTCTGCCAAGCTCAGAGACCCTGCCCCTCCCAGCTTCTGCCAAGAGGAAGCTCCATTTACGACTCCCGCCAATAAAACATTTGCCTGAGTCAGGACAGGGCTTTGTTCAGAGCTCCCGTATTCTGTGGGGGCTCCCCTTAATTCAATTATCAGAGAGATGGCATATCCTTAGTGTGGCCAGCAAAAGGCAGATAGGCCTGGGAACACAGCTGTGACTCAAGTTTCACTCCTGATGGGGGTAGTTGTCAGGCAGAATTCAGTTTCTTAAGCCAGGTTTCAGATAAAATGTCACTTTTTGTTCCCCAGTTTAAGTCAATACATTTTTTTACATATGCAGCTAGGATGCTGATTCTAAGTTTAAAACTATGACATTTAAACAATTGCAATCTATGTGACACTCAAAGTAGGTCACTCATTTCTTTTAAACATTTAGATTTGTAGTGTCTTTCAGTCCAAATTTACTTAAACTGCTGAAATCCACAGCTCAGCCAGTCTTGTTATAAACCTTCAAGTCACTTCAGAATATAACTTTACATTGGATCCACCTCTTAAAATGTCTTTCTTTGGCATGTTTTGGGTTCATTTATTCAGTTTTCTACAAAAAGTAAAATCTGGTGTTGTTTTAAAACGCCGGCTTTTGGATAGTGGTGAGTACTGGTACTGCACCCCTTTTTGGGATTTAAGAAAATGAATTCCCAACAGTTATGGGTTTGCTTTTGGCAATCAGCATTGCCACTCCCAATGGTTTCAGACTACTGTGTGGGTAGTCCACTGGTGGTTTTAGGCAGTGTCCTTCTGTGCCCATAACATCGGCAAAAATGCGTGGCAGCCTATTCTTCATGCACTTCCCTGGGCATTTTCTGGGAAGCTCTGGCCATCATGATGTTTTCCATGTCAGTACTGTACAGTTTTGAGGTAGGGCTCGGATGCATGGGTAAATACATCCCACAGTGCAGCCCATGTGTGGGTCACAGAACCCAGGGTAAATTAAATAGACAAATAATCAACTAAGACTCTGGAATGTTGCCTTGCTATTTTCACGTATGGTGTACTTTTTCCCCAACTACAAACAAAAAATATGGAGCCTGTTAAGCACAGTCTTACACTTTGTGAGATCATATTCAATTATAGTATGCAAACTATAACTATAAAGAATGTATTTGGGGGCGTGGCTTGGCGGCCATGCAGTAGGAGGCACGATCGAGAAGCTACTTCGAGATCCTGAACAAAATCCAGCTAAAACTGGTGCAAAACCACTAAAAAGCACCTAAAACTAACAGAAACATACATCAGAACATCCGTAGATCACTGGCTGAGTCTCCCAACGGAAATCAGAGCAGGAATCGAGAAGAAAACGGCGAAAAGAAGACGGCGCCCGCGGGAAACAAAATGGCGGGTGCGAACGGCCGAACCACTGGAGAGAAAGTCAGTGCTTCATAACCACGGGCAAGGTGTGACTGGCGGGGGACAGACAACACCCTGCACAGTAGGAGCCCTCCTGGGGAGGCGACCGAAGATGAACATAGGCGGTCCGAGGAATGGGCACTACAAAGGTACGGAGCTGGAAAGCCCACTGTAGAGAACCCACCCGAAACTCCACTCAGACACGGGCGCGGGCGCACATTGGGCCCCATTTCCCTCCGGAGCCACCCCGCCTGCAAGACCAATAAGCTAAGGCGGGTTAAGTTAACCGGCCACAAACACCCACGGCTGACCAAAGACGAACAGAAGCGTTCCAGGAAAGGGAGCCCGGGAGTCGATGCGGACACCATAAAGGTATGGGGTTGGAAGAAGCCCAGCGCACCCAAGCTCGACCATACAGGCCCCATCTCCCTCCGGAGCCACTCTGCCGGCAAGGATTATAAAGGCAGGTCAAGATAGCTAACCAGGAACGCACGCGTCCGGCTGAGACAACATATCCAGAGGCACGGAGAAGCGAGAGGGGCAGACAATATAAGGGGAGGCGGACCCCGTAGCGCCAGGACTGGCAGTGAACGGATACCACACACACAGCAGACCGCACGACTGCCAGCAGGCTGTCATGATGCCTACCCCCGGAGCACCAGGCCAGGCCCAGCACCCCCGGAAGCAGGCATCATGCCCTCGGGTAAAAGCCCAGCGGCCCCTTATAGGGGCTCTTTGGACTCAGTCCTGGCGCCTTTGGCGCCAGGCTCATGTTGGATATCAGTCCTGGCGCCATAGGCGCCAGGCTCATAAAGGGAGGTGTTTTGTGCACTTACCTGATGCAGACCATGCTGCACGCTTCAGGCCTCCCTGAGACCTGAAAGGGACTATTTTTTCATAGGGACTATTCTTTCACTCGGGCGTGGCCAGGGAAGGATACATACCTAGTTGGGGAAGGATACATACCTGGGACTTCTTTGGAGGCTATTTAAGCCACGCCCAGACAGCAGCTCATGCTTCGCGTTGTTCTGCTTCCTGCAGCTTAACGCTCACCGTGTCTGCTCCTGCTCCTGGACTCCAGCCACGCCCGTCTCGAACCTGGAAGACCTGCAAGGAAGGAAGAGAAGAGAAAGGTGAAAACCAAGGACTATTTCAAACTTCTTACCTGCATCCGTAATCTTCTCGCCAGCATCCCTGAAGAAAGACTTCCATTTAAAAGCATTGCGTTGCTCGCTGCAGCGCCACGCTTCTCTCACCTGTCCTCGAGACATCTCCCGCTCCATCGCGGCTGTCAGCATCGGACGCCACATCTCTGCACCTAGGGGAGGGAGGAAGAAACAAAAGGTGAGCAGAAGGAACACAGAAGGAAAGCCTGATTAACAGCCATAATACTTACCGGCTTTTCTTCCACATTTCAGGTCGGCCCTGCCCCATTGGCAGGTACCGTACCCCGGCCCCTATGGGGAAAGGACAAGAGACATTTCTGGGGAATGATAAGGACATTTAGAGGGATCGCCCTCATCACTACTCACCTCGGCAGTTTAACCCCTCGACGCATCGCCTTCATTCTGCACCTGAAATAAAGGACAGATCACAGGTTAGAAAGACAACATAAAGGGGGCCTCACTTGAACTTTGAACTTTCATACTTACGGCGCATCGCTCAGGAAAGTCAAGTGGATTTTGCCAGCGCCCTTCTGAAAACCAGTGAAGTAACTGGACGAACGTGCGCCCCTGCACCAGAAGCAGGATGGAGAGTTCATCCTTCCAAACCATAAGGTGAGCTTAAACCGGGGTTTGGAGGAAGTTAGAGAGGAACGAAGGGGGAAAGGGGGGAGCTAGCACACTATTCTGCAGACTGTTAATCCCCTTTCTCATCTGCAGAAGGATATTCCTACGGGCCAGGCAAGCACGATTTGGAGGTCCTGTCCAATCGGTGTTCCGGGTCCTGCGCATCACGCTAGAAGAGGCCACAGCAATCCAGACTAGACCAGCGCCCCCGTGGGAACCAGGTGAGCGTTACAGAACGCGAAGCCTTCCTACAAATTCCCACCCAGGCGCTATGGAAACTTCCGAAACTGACCAGTTGGCCCAATTACTGGGGGAATTACGGGCCGAAGTACATGCCGCTCGTCAAGAGACTAGTGCCCTCAGGAGGGAAGTGATTGTAATAAAGGATAGAGCTGATGACCTGGCTAGACAGCTTTTGCAAGGTCAAGCTGGACAAACTCCTTTACCCGGTTCGGGGGGGAACCCCGCTCCTGTGGTTTCCAGTAACCCGGTGCAGATTAATCTACCTGGAAACATACCGCTGGCCCCACCTGAACGCTTTGCTGGGGACCCCAAATGATTCGCCGTATTCATGAATCAGTGTCGTTTGCACTTCCTATGCAGACCTGGGGCCTTCCCTAATGATCAGACCAAGGTAGCCTTTGTGTTGTCATATCTCAGCGGCTGTGCTGCCGATTGGTCAGTCCCACTGGTAACTCAAGATGACCCGATTCTTCGTGATTTTCAAGGATTTCAAACAAGCATGGAAAGGTTATTTGCTCGACACTCCCAGGGACAGGCTCTGGATGACGAACTTCTATCTCTGCGACAGGGCAATCAAGACCTTCTATCCTACATTGCAACCTTCAATAGACTAATTGTGGAAACTGGTTGGCCAGAGGATAAAAGAATCACGTTATTCTATCGAGGTCTACGCAGAGAACTTAAAGATGTCCTGGCACAAGTTGTAAATCCGCCCCAAGAATGCACTGAATATATAGACTTAGTTGTCCAATTGGATCACAGGCTGCAAAACAGAAAAGCAGATCGGTGTAAGTTTGAAACCCGGGTGTTGGCCAAGACCCACGCTAACCCCAAGGGGGCTGATGGCTCAGAGCCTATGCAAATCGGAGGGGTTAAAGGACCCCTAACTCAAAAAGAACGGGAAAGAAGACGACAGATGCAATTATGCCTTTATTGTGGGTCCTCTGGACACTTTCTACGAGATTGCCCGGTTAAGCCGCCCAAGAAGGTGGTAGGAGCCGCTGATAAAATCCATGGAAACTCTGTATCGGGAAACGACCATGCCCGGCAAGCGTAGGGGTCCGCTTGCCGAGCTTGAAAACTAACTCTCAGACCTCGCATTTCATTGTGCCAATGGTCCTCGTAGATCCGGAACAGCCTAAACTGTTGCATGCTATAAAGGCATACATCGATAGCGGGGCTATAGGAAACTATGTGGATCGAGAATTGGTCTCTAGGATAAACCTCCCTCTGCATCCTAAAACCAACAAAGATGTCATCACCACAGTAGATGGAACCGAAATTGCCTCTGGACCGGTAACACATTCCACAGCTGAGGTGACACTTGTAGGTCCGGATGGCCATCGTGAGGCAGTTGTGTTTGATGTAATCAAGGCTCCACAGTTTCAGCTTATTCTCGAAATCCCTTGGTTAGAGACACATAATCCTCAAATTGATTGGCGAGCGAAGAGAATAACCTTCCCGGATTGTGCACAAACCTGCTACCCAGAAAATCCAAAGATTAATCTAGCATCAGTAACCTCTGTCCCCGTGCAACTACCTCCAGAGTACCAAGACTTTCAGGACGTCTTCCAAAAGGAACAGGCCAACACGTTACCTCCCCACAGATCGTACGATTGCCAAATCGATCTGGTGCCCGGTGCACAACCCCCTTGTAGCAGGATTTACGCCCTTACTGAACCAGAGAATCTGCATTTGAGACAATATTTAGATCAATACCTCACCAATGGTTTCATTCGCCCGTCAAAGTCCCCGGCATCCTCAGCTTTGTTCTTCGTGCCTAAAAAAGAAGGCGACCTTAGAACTTGTATCGATTACCGCGCATTGAACCAGATAACTGTTAAAAATCGTTACCCTCTGCCTCTGATCCCTGAACTCCTTGACCAGGTGAAGGACGCTTGCGTATACACCAAGTTAAATCTCCGGGGGGCTTATCATCTGGTACGAGTAAAAGAAGGCAACGAATGGAAAACGGCCTTCCGTTCAAAATATGGACTATTCGAATACCAGGTGATGCCTTTCGGGTTGTGCAACGCGCCTGCAGCCTTCCAATTCTTCATGAACGATATCCTTCGGGAACTCATCGATGTCTGTGTTGTCGTGTATATCGATGACATTCTTGTGTACTCCTCTTCGGAATCTGATCACAGAAAGCATGTCAGGGCCGTCCTAGAGAAACTGCGCCAGCACAAACTGTTTGCCAAGCTGGAAAAATGTGTTTTCCATACCACCGAGGTTGAGTTTCTCGTATTCATCCTGACACCTAAAGGGGTCCGAATGGATTCACGGAAAGTGGATGCCATCCTCAAATGGCCATCACCTAGTTCGGTGAAAGGTGTCCAAAGCATGCTTGGTTTTGCCAACTTTTATCGCAGGTTTATCCCGGAGTTTTCACGTGTGGTGCAACCCATCACTGCACTCTTGCGAAAAAATAAACGTTTTGAATGGACCGAGGAAGCCGAACAGGCCTTTCAGGAGTTGAAAGCTAAGTTCACGTCCCCACCTATTTTGAAGCACCCGCGTCCCGATCTCCCATATATAGTCAAAACCGACGCGTCCAGCTTAGCCATGGGAGCTGTCCTGTCTCAGAGAGACCCTGAAACCAACCAACTGCACCCCGTAGCATTTTGGTCCAGAAAGTTCTCGCCGCCGGAGATAAATTATACGATCACCGATAAGGAACTATTAGCCATTAAGTCCGCCTTTAAGGCTTGGCGGCATTATCTCCTCGGCGCCCGGCATACCATCACCGTGATCACTGATCACCGAAATTTACAATATTTAAAAACTGCCAAGGCTCAATCGTCTCGACAGCTCCGATGGGCTTTGTTCTTTGCTGAGTTCGATTTTGTAATCACCTACCGCCCCAGCTATAAGAATGGTAAGGCGGACGCTCTATCCCGAATTGGAATGGAAGAAATAGACACAAACTCAGAACCTGTGCCGATAATTCCCGAACAAAGAATTTTGGGGATAACCACTTTACAAACCCTTGAAAACATTCAAGCACGAGTGAAACAATTCCTGGACTCTTCAGCCTTGCAGGATTGGATCAAAAGGGGGTCTAACTTTTCAGTCAAGGATGGCTTACCTTACTTCCAAGGACGCTTATTTTTGCCAGAAAAGGAATTGCAAGAACTGGTTATTTCCCGTCATCATGATACCCTGATGGAAGGACATCCTGGCATTGCCAAAACAGAGGAAAAGGTTAAACGACAATTCTGGTGGCCTTCCTGGCGAAAGGATATTAAATCTTTCGTGATGTCCTGTGGAGTTTGTGCCCAAAACAAAGGTCAAAAGACAAGACCCGCCAGTCTTCTTCAGCCCTTAGACATTCCACCAGCACCTTGGCACACCCTGTCACTAGATTTTATCACGGACCTGCCCTCTTGTAATGGTTACAATACTATTCTGGTCGTGGTGGATTTATTTTCCAAAATGGCCCACTTTATTCCGTTGAAAGGATTACCTTCAGCCTTTGTTCTTGCCAAGGAATTCCTCGAAAATATCATCCGTTTGCATGGATTCCCGTCCATACTAGTCTCCGATCGGGGAAGCCAGTTTATTTCTCATTTTTGGAAAAAGTGTTGTCAACTGGCACAAATCGACGTAAGACTCTCGACCAGCCACCACCCACAGACCGATGGTCAGACGGAGAGAACAAACCAGACCCTTGAACAATATCTACGATGTATGTTGCACCAATCGGAGGGAAATTGGAAGGACATTTTATGGGTGCCTGAATATGCATACAATAACTCGATACACTCTGGAACTGGTCAGAGCCCCTTTTATACCCTATATGGACATCACCCTCGTACTTCAGACTTGGACTCACCTCTGAGCCTTGAAATGCCCACAGTGGACCATTTGCATTCTACGATTACTCAAGCCTTCAAGGATGCAACTGCACATTTGCAACATGCGAAAGGGAAATACAAAAAGAATGCGGATCTGCATCGAAGAGAGGCGCCTCCATACCAAATAGGGGATCAAGTATGGTTGGCTACCAAACACCTATCACTCAAGGGGCCTCGAACTTTTAATCCAAGGTATTTAGGCCCTTACTCGATCAAAGCTATAATCAACCCAGTGGCAGTCAAGCTCGATCTACCAGCTAACATGCGGATTCACCCCGTTTTTCATGTGTCACTTTTGAAACCAGTGCACCCAGGAACCAGATTAACAAAGCCACCAGAACCAATTCAGATAGATGGGGAGCCTGAATTCGAGGTGAAGAACATTTTGGAGTCTAAGATCTCAAAATCAAAACTTTTCTATCTAATTGATTGGAAAGGGTACGGGCCTCAGGAAAGGTCTTGGGAACCCAGTGATCACGTACATGCACCTCGGCTGGTAAAAAGGTTCCATCGGAATTTCCCAAAGAAACCGAAACCTCCAGAAGGAACGACCTTGGGAGGGGCCTTGGGGGGGAGTGCTGTCATGATGCCAACCCCCAGAGCACCAGGCCAGGCCCAGCACCCCCGGAAGCAGGCATCATGCCCTCGGGTAAAAGCCCAGCGGCCCCTTATAGGGGCTCTTTGGACTCAGTCCTGGCGCCTTTGGCGCCAGGCTCATGTTGGACATCAGTCCTGGCGCCATAGGCGCCAGGCTCATAAAGGGAGGTGTTTTGTGCACTTACCTGATGCAGACCATGCTGCACGCTTCAGGCCTCCCTGAGACCTGAAAGGGACTATTTTTTCATAGGGACTATTTTTTCACTCGGGCGTGGCCAGGGAAGGATACATACCTAGTTGGGGAAGGATACATACCTGGGACTTCTTTGGAGGCTATTTAAGCCACGCCCAGACAGCAGCTCATGCTTCGCGTTGTTCTGCTTCCTGCAGCTTAACGCTCACCGTGTCTGCTCCTTCTCCTGGACTCCAGCCACGCCCGCCTCGAACCTGGAAGACCTGCAAGGAAGGAAGAGAAGAGAAAGGTGAAAACCAAGGACTATTTCAAACTTCTTACCTGCATCCGGAATCTTCTCGCCAGCATCCCTGAAGAAAGACTTCCATTTAAAAGCATTGCGTTGCTCGCTGCAGCGCCACGCTTCTCTCACCTGTCCTCGAGACATCTCCCAGCCACATCGCGGCTGTCAGCATCGGACGCCACATCTGTGCACCTAGGGGAGAGAGGAAGAAACAAAAGGTGAGCAGAAGGAACACAGAAGGAAAGCCTGATTAACAGCCATAATACTTACCGGCTTTTCTTCCACATTTCGGGTCGGCGCCGCCCCGTTGGCAGGTACCGTACCCCGGCCCCTATGGGAAAGGACAAGAGACATTTCTGGGGAATGATAAGGACATTTAGAGGGATCGGCCTCATCACTACTCACCTCGGCAGTTTAACCCCTCGACGCATCGCCTTCATTCTGCACCTGAAATAAAGGACAGATCACAGGTTAGAAAGACAACATAAAGGGGGCCTCACTTGAACTTTGAACTTTCATACTTACGGCGCATCGCTCAGGAAAGTCAAGTGGATTTTGCCAGCGCCATTCTGAAAACCAGTGAAGTAACTGGACGAACGTGCGCCCCTGCACCAGAAGCAGGATGGAGAGTTCATCCTTCCAAACCATAAGGTGAGCTTAAACCGGGGTTTGGAGGAAGTTAGAGAGGAACGAAGGGGGAAAGGGGGGAGCTAGCACACTATTCTGCAGACTGTTAATCCCCTTTCTCATCTGCAGAAGGATATTCCTACGGGCCAGGCAAGCACGATTTGGAGGTCCTGTCCAATCGGTGTTCCGGGTCCTGCGCATCACGCTAGAAGAGGCCACAGCAATCCAGACTAGACCAGCGCCCCCGTGGGAACCAGGTGAGCGTTACACAGGCAGACCAGATATAGACTGGGAGAAACAGAGTATGCAAGGAACGAGAACCGGCGCACATGGAGCAATATTGACTACGAGCTAATCCACACAAACAAAACGTGAAACGGGACCGCCACCCATCCTGTAGGCCTGAGAGGCCAGAGCCGCACAAGAACTACTGAAGTGCACTAAAGGAGGGTCGGTACGAAACAAGCCAAGGCACAACATTCAGTGCAGCAAGCTCCCCCGGCAGATAAAGATGGTGCACAACAACTAACAGGACGGTTACGCATCCATAGCGGGGAAGCCCAGGATCGGAATTCGAGATACTGACAGACTGATAGGGCCAGGGCACGGACGGACCCGGATCCGCTGACCATCCAGCAGTACAACGGCGAGTTCCGTAGAGATAATGCCAAATCAGAAAACAGAGGGAAAATCTAAACAAACCAGCATAGAAGCCTCCACTAAAACACCCGGAAACAAACAACCTGTCCAGCCGAACACAGCAATGGCTACCTCAAGCACAACACAACAGGCATAAAAAACAAATGAAGGACCGATCCTAGAAGCAATAGCCGCCTTGAAAGCATCCCTTGAGGCCAAAATGGATGCAGCAATAGGCGTCCTCAAGGCATCCTTAGAAAATAAACTGGACACTGTCATGGTAGACGTGGGTCTCCTCCACCAGGACACCACAAATCTGACGGACAGAGTAACAACAACGGATCAGCAAGTGCAGCAAAACACCACAGATGTGGCGGTCATACAAACACAAATGTCGGAGGTGATACAAAAGGTCAAGATCCTCGAACAAAGGGCAGAAGATGTAGAAGGCAGAGCACGAAGGAACAATATTCGCATAGTTGGGCCTCCGGAGGGCAAAGAAGGCAGCGATCCCACCGAATATATTGAAAACATGCTGCTCCAAGAGATTAGAGCAGGAACTCTTTCCCAGGGCTTCACGGTGGAGAGGGCGCACAGAGCACTGACCAAAAGACCTCAGCCAGGTGCCCCTCCGAGAGCGATGATTGCCAGGATCATGAATTTCAAGGATAGGGAGAAGATACTATCATTCTCAAGAGAAGGGGTAGTGATTACAAGGAACACCTCCAAAATTACTATCTACCCAGATTATACAGTCATGGTCTAAAAACAGAGAGCAAAATTTGGTCCGATGAAAGAGCACCTCAGGACTGCAGCAGTGTGATACATGCTCCTATACCCCACCAAACCTAAGGTACTCCATCAAGGGAAATCATGGTTCTTTGACTCGACTGAAGATGTTCATGCATGGATGGACCAGCAGGGCAGCCCCCTGCAGAGACAAAGGAACCGGAATAATAACGAGGACCAGCCCCGGTGAGTGGAAACGTCGACTTTAGAAACAAGACGTCAACATAAAGTAAGGCCACTAAGCCAGATGCAGAGCATGAAGGAGCGACCTGCTTCAATCCAGCTGTGATGGCTAAGGAAAACCACAACCCCAAAATGAACGTTTCACAAGTTCGGATGCCAGTTTGTAGGCATCACACTGCGGCGAGCCTGTTTCACTTTGGCGGACAGAGCAAGAGAAGCGGCGAGGCCCGATCAGGGGGAGGGTGGCTGGGCGTAGTTTGAAGTTTTGGTTTATGTAGTTACAGTTCGAGTTATTGACTTGAGTGAATGGTTTGTAAAAGGCATTGGCAGCAGAGCAAATAATAAAAACTATAATGGGACAATTCCACCACAAAGTGACTGGTGCAGCACACAGCAACAAATCTGGAGACACGACCGCCGAGACACAGGGAGAGGGAGCCAAGTAGGGACGACTTCAAGTAGCACCACTAAGAGCAGCCGCAAGAGACGGAGGACAAGCAAGAGGCTATGGGACGACAGAGACAGATCAAATAAGTACACATGGGCCTGGATGAGTTAATAATAGCAACCTGGAACGTGAGAGGACTAAATGCATACGTCAAAAGGCTGCGAGTATACAATTGGTTGAACAAGATGGGGGTCAAGATAGTTATGATCCAGGAGACGCATCTGACACCAACGAAACAGGCCAAAGTCGATCAGAAATGGGGAGGACAGGTATACAGTGCCACGTACTCAATTATGCGCAAGGAGTACTAATATGAATCGCCCTAGGAGTGCCATTCCAGCTCATAAAACAGGAAACTGACCCAGAAGGCAGATTGGTGCTAGTGCATGGCATGTTGGAGAACAAAGAGGTGTGCTTAGTTAACACCTATGCTCCGAACCACGATGCGACGGAATGTTTCAAGAAGCTGGAACCCAAGCTGGCCCAGTACAGAGAAGCAACGTTTATCTGGGCCGGAGACTTTAATTGCACTTTGGACCCGCTCCTAGATAGGTCGGACGACAAGCACAAGAAACCAGCACCCCATGCCAAGGAGCTGCATAGAACCCTCAACTGTCTACAGCTGGTGGACGCTTGGAGACAGGTACATGGTGGGAAAAGAGGGTACACACACTATAGCGCACCCCACGGAACATTTACACGAATAGACTATATATTCACGGGCATTGAGTCACTGCAGGAATATACAGGGGTTAACATCAAAGCCCGCACACTTTCAGTCCACGCCCCGATACTAGCAACATGGGCACATACACACAGGAAAGCCCCGATATCAACATGGTGACTCCGGGCAGAGGCCTTGGGAGAGGGAGAGTTTGAGGAACACCTTCAGGAGGTGATAGAAGACTACTTCGAACATAATGAGGGAAGTGTAGAAAGTAACGTCACAATCTGGGATGCATTTAAAGTTGTGATACGGGGGGCGACTATTGGCAGGATGGGGGTACTGAAAGGTGCAGCCATAGTAGAACTCAACAAACTGGAAAGGCAGATAGAAACAGAGGAACGTAGAGCAGAGGCGGCGGGAGAGGAACCTAGGGAGCTGATTGAGTTGAGGACAAGATGTATAGAGTTATGGGAAAAACTGGGAAGGTTGAACTACGGGAGGTATCTACAACGATTGCATGCAGAAGGGGATAAGCCTAGTAGGCTCCTGGCATGGCTCACTGTGCAAGAAATTAAAAGAGACCCCATAACAGCCCTAGAAGACAAAACGGGGATGGAGATTAGGAATCAAGAACACATTAATCAATCATTTGCCCGCTTTTATGAGCAATTGTACAACCCTAATCCGGAAATTGACCCGGAGGACATAACAGACGTGTTAGCAGAGATAAGGTTGCCAAAATTAGCAGAAGAGCAAGCTCAAATACTCGATGCCCCACTCACGGTGGAGGGGATAGAGAGCGTAATCGCTGAGCTCCCCACCGGCAAATCCCTGGGTCTGGACGGACTCCCGGGAGAGTTCTATAAAACATTCAAAAGTACCATCACCCCGAAACTATTAGAGACATATCAAGATGCATATGAAAGCGCACAACTACCGACTAGCATGTCGGAATCAATAATGTACCGATCCTCAAACCAGGAAAACCACCCACGAAATGCGTGGCATACAGGCCGATTTCCCTCATTAACCAAGATGCCAAAATACTCACGGCACTTCTAGCCAACCGCCTAAAACAAGTCATCCCCACCTTGATACACTCTGATCAAACAGGCTACGTCCCGGGACGGAACACTTCATGGAACCTCCGTAGATTACACCATGTGATAGATAAAACACCAGAGACAGGGGGAGTGCGTGATAGTGTCTCTGGACGCCGTCAAACCATTTGACTCTGTGAACTGGGGGTGGCTGCTGAGGGTCCTCGCCCATTTCAGCATTGGGGAGGGGTTCCTCAGATAGATTAGGTTATTGTACAGGGACCCCAGAGCGAGGGTAAAGACGGGGCGATATATCTCAGAAGAATGGAGAATCCATAGGGGAACTAAACAGGGGTGTCCACTGTCACCAATGCTGTATATTTTGGCCCTCGAACCGCTGGCTGTTTTTCTCAGGGCGGAATATGGAGACACAGGGATAGACTTAGATGGAGTGCTGCATCAAATCTCGCTATATGCAGATGATATGCTGCTTTTAGTGGGAAATCTGCGCCCTAGTCTGCCCTGCCTCCTAGAAGCAATCGGGGCATACACGAGACTTTCAGGTATAGCAATTAACAAAGAGAAGTCCCTGATCTTTCCCTGGCTGGCCTGAAGCGGGTTCCCCCAGCAGAGCTCCCGGACCTGGGTTTAACTTGAGCACCGTACTCCTTCCAATATCTGGGAATAGAGATACACCATGACGCCGCAGATTCTCATCAACATAACACGCAGGCAGCCCTTGAAAAAACATAAAGGTCTATGAAATTCTGGGGAACACTGCCACTGGGGATGGTGGGTAGGGTGGCCCTCTTGAAAATGGTGGCACTGCCACGCCTGCTATACTACCTCACAAATATCCCACACAGTATTCCCAAGGCCTTCTTCACCAAATTGAATACAATAGCAGGGAACTTTCTATGGGCAGGGGGGAGAAGCAGGATTGCGCTGAAGACCCTGCAGAGAGACTATGAAGAAGGGGGCATTAGGCTGCCGGACTTTGAAAAGTATTATTTAGCGGGGCAGCTGCAATTCGCAGTCAAGTGGCTGGGTGAGGAAGAGACAATCGATACAATCATCTTTCAACCAGCACTAAAAACATACTACTTGAGAGAAATATTATGGCTGGACAAACCCCTGCTCGGGACACTTCCATGCCTGCTTAACCTCGCGGTGGGGTTATGGAACAGAGCGTGGAAATTACAATGCACACGGGACCCCCCAGTCGGCACAAATCCCTCTTGCAGGCCTTGTGGGCATGGACACAAACACGTTAGGAATATACCAAACCCAGTGGGAAGCCAAAGGCGTTGCACAAATTGGGGACCTGAGATGGGAGAAGAGGTGGGCAGACTTCCAGGAGATGGTGGAGGAATATGATATACACGAAGGCCAATTCTTCCTCTATAACAGAATAATCCTTAAAATCAAGAAAAGATGGCTTGAATGGGAAGACTAAGAGAACGCCACAGGGGAGCTAGACACATGGTACGATATAGCGGAGGGAACACATGCTAAGAGCCAACAACGCGAAAGAGCTACACATAAGACAGCGCTGGGAAGAAGAACTTCACGGGCCCTTTAGCAACCGAGAATGGAGCAGGGTGTTAAAATATCCGAAAAAGTGTCTAGGAACGCAAGGTTCAGACAGGCACAGCTGTACATAACACACAGGGCGTACCTCACACCCAAGAGGATGAACATGATGTATGGGGGTGATCCTGGAAAGTGCTCCGATGCTCAGCCGGTGAAGCAGATATGGGTCACATGTTTTGGACCTGCCCAATTATACGAACCTTCTGGGAAGGTATCAGAGCCAAAATAACAGAAAGTGGTCTCCAAATACAGGCGGAGCACCCAGAGAGGTACTTGCTGGGCCTCTTCCCGAGAGGAGGCAGACATGGGATGCTCTTAGCAAAAATGAAGGACTTGATATGTATATTATTCAACAAAGGTAGCAGGCGCCCCTCTCTCAGAAGAACAAGGCATGATAACCTGTTCAGTGGTTGTTAACCACATTGAGAGTTCGGAGCCATCTGCTTTTTGCTCACTGTACCTTTCACAGATGGGAAATATCCATTTGCATATCAGTCTTTGTCCCGCCCACATGGGCAGTCCAGCACCGAAATGCTATGGCAATTCCTCTCTGAACAAGAGTACCAACAGCAACCCCATATACGTGTTTCAGCCTTCTTGGGCATCATCAGTGAGGTGAAGCTGAGCCTCTCTAAGCACAGTGAGCAGGGAGTCCACGTCTAGTTGCCCCCAGGGAACCTAGGGTGACCAACCCCAAGTTCCTTCAAAGAATTCAACAAAGGTAGCAGACGCCCCTCTCTCGGAAAACAAGGCATGATAACCTGTTCAGTGGTTGTTAACCACATTGAGAGTTCGCAGCCATCTGCTTTTTGCTCACTGTACCTATCACAGATGGGAAATACCCATTTGCATATCAGTCTTTGTCCTGCCCACATGGGCAGTCCAGCACAAAATGCTATGGCAATTCCTCTCTGAACAAGAGTACCAACAGCAACCCCATACACGTGTTTCAGCCTTCTTGGGCATCATCAGTGAGGTGAAGCTGAGCCTCTCTAAGCACAGTGAGCAGGCAGTCCACGTCTGGTTGCCTCCAGGGAACCTAGGGTGACCAACCCCAAGTTCCTTCAAATAATTCAATAAAGGTAGCAGGCGCCCCTCTCTCAGAAGTACAAGGCATGATAACCTGTTCAGTGGTTGTTAACCACATTGAGAGTTCGCAGCCATCTGCTTTTTGCTCACTGTACCTATCACAGATGGGAAATACCCATTTGCATATCAGTCTTTATCCCGCCCACATGGGCAGTCCAGCACCGAAATGCTATGGCAATTCCTCTCTGAACAAGAGTACCAACAGCAACCCCATACACATTTTTCAGCCTTGTTGGGCATCATCAGTGAGGTGAAGCTGAGCCGCTCTAAGCACAGTGAGAAGGGAGTCCACGTCTGAGGGGCGCCTGCTACCTTTGTTGAATTGATATGTATATTAGCCAAAAGGAGGGTAGCGATGTCCTGGAAATCAAGAGAAGGCCCGACCGTAGATTCATGGTGGTAGGACCTCCACAAGTGGACACTAGCGGAAACTGCTGTGTGGATAAGAGCAGTGCAAAGGGGGGAAGGAGAAACTGCACAGAAAATAGCTGCATGGAACTCCCTGGTATAGGACTTATTCGGACAAGAGGGGGAGGAAGAAGAAGGAGAAGGCCCCGAGGAGGCGCGAGAATAACAATGGACACAAGACAGTGGTGCAGAGGTAACCAACCAAGACAGTACAGGCGGAAGGGTTGAACCTGCCCACATAAGCCGTTATAGACGAAGATGGCAAGGTCGTCAGAGAGCTCCAGGATAATGAACCCATAGAAGAAATCCATAGAAATGCCAATATGCCAGTTATGTTATGTGTTTGTATGTTATACCTGTTGTTCATTTAAAAAATAATAAAGAAATTAAAAAAATAATGTATTTAAGACTGATGGAGCCCATGTCTGATACTGGTATTCTGTTCTGCACATCTCTTGGGAAATGTTGCCATGCAGTTTTAATTAAAGCACAGCATTGTGTAGACAAATTAAGACAATCTGTTGTCAAACTATCAGAACCCTTACCCTCTTCTTAAAAAGATAAATAGCTTGAAAATGAGCAATGCTCTCACATCCGTAACATGTTTCTCATTCCGAATATGTGGCAGCCCATAGTGGAATGTGAATGCTATTTCTTCCCCAAACAGCCATAGATTTACCAAATATATTGTCATTTCCCACATAAATATATGGGGGAGAAATTGCTGTGATGAAACTGTAAATGCAGTCTCCCCTGCTTTAAACACACCAGAAATAAATGAGTTTATTTAGCATGTTAGAAATTATATGGAAATTGACTTTGCTTAAGCTTGTTCAAGTAAGTCCCATCATGAAGTAATATAAGTTGCATTCAGAAATAAGAACCAGGGAGGTTCAGGTAGTCACCGAGCAGCAATGTGGCAGGTCAGGGCCTATGATGAATGCTCTATACCCCACAAACATGGCATTTTCCCCAGAAAATACCCAACATATACATCTAAATACATTCAGAGGAAATTCAATTCATGATCTCCTTTTACAGTTATGGCTATGAGTTAATCACATGAGGAGAAGCCCTACTTTCAGAAATAATACATCTGAATAACTTACTTCCATTAAATTCGGAACTTTAGCTTGGGCATTATGCACATCTGCGGATGACTAATGGAAGACTTCAACAAAGGGGCAATGTCAACTGTTCACATGAATCATTAACTTGAAAAAATACCTCCACATGCCAAATTGATAGAAATAAAAATTATCTTTAACTAAGATCACATTACCATGCAGAATACATTTCTTGATGTAACTTTGCGACAGAATAGTTTAGGTGAAAAGCGTAACATTCTGAAATCAGGAGAACGTGCCCCCAACAGGAGACTAAACACAATATATATTAATATTAATTAAAATTCATGTTTTATTCAATGTAAGCTGGATACAGTAATGTCTATCCCTTTGTGTATCTGCATCAAAAAAGGAAACAACGCGAACACAGGGGGGAACCTCTTGGTCAGTCTATTCTCCCCTAGAAATCTCTGCTAAAATGGAGCTTGAGGAGAAGACTTTAATTCCTTTGTAGGTGCTCATTAAGCAAGTAAGTAGATAAGACTTCCATTTGGGGACATAATGTAATTATTGAAATCAACATACTTGAGAATAGGGGAGAATAGATTGACCAAGAGTTTTCCGTGTGTGTTCGCGTTGTGCCCTTTTTTGATGTAGATACTATTGGAGTACTTACCCACAGAGGTATATACATTACTATATCCAGCTCACATTGAATAGAACACGGCTATGTGGGTTCCTTCAGCTAGAGGTAAGATACATTGAACTGAGTGGTTATGTATGCAACATAGGTGTCAGACAATGAAGGTTATTGAATAACCAGGGTGGGGATACCTTTGTATTTTTCAGAATAGCGAGTGGGTGTTTTAGTTTGATGCACTTTAAGAAATGGAAGTAGCGTGAACTACATTTGAAGTTGAAGGTGGTCTGAAGAGGCTTCTGAGACACAACAGTAAGATATGAAGAAAGCATGTCTCATATGTATATACTAGGGGAATCTGAGACTTTGTGGTTCTATTATAGACCTATTCAAATGAAATATATTTGTTTTACGTATTTACGGTACTTTGAAAGGAGTGTTATGCACTGATTGAGTCAAGTAGACTACATGTACATATCGTAACAGCCCCTGCTTAATGTCCGGCGGAAAGAAGCCTTGATGACAGAAACATGGACAAGTTGGGCTAGAGGAGGAGTATAGAATTGCATACTGTTTGAACATTGCTCCCAATTTTTTCAAAAAACAAAGGAGTGCTAATGGCACTGTTGGTTTTAATACATGTTTTATGTTTCAAGAGATTAATTATTTTTTTACTATATGAATTGTGTCTGTATATTTATTTTATTGTGTCTTTGTGTGTGCATAAATGTTTAATAAAATCAATTTGTGATATTAAATATGTGTTTTAGAATTTGAAGGGTGGAATTATACTATCTTTTTTCCCTTAAATGTGATTTAAAACTTTCCTTTTCTTAATAATATATTGTGTACCCCATAAGGTAGGAAGGCTTTTTCCCCCAGGTGGGTTTGACGTTTGTTTTTAGTAGTGTCCTATATATTAGTGACATTTTTACATACATGGAATTTTATCCTTTTGTAGACAAGCAGCCTGTAATTGTATGACATTGTTGGTGTCTTCCCCAGCATACAGTGACGTGTCCACTTTTGATTTTGAATGAATAATAAACAAAAATTGAAAATTAACCCCAAATACACCCTGGCTTTTATTGCAGAATTTCTGGGTAGGATTATGTAATACAGGGTGTTAGGTCAGAGGTGTTAGAAAAAAAGGAGCTGCCTCAGTAAAAAGAATGGTAGGGCTAAGATATAGTTGGGAAACCAATGGAAATTGTCTTACAACTAAATAGGCCAACATTTTTGGGCCTTCCTGCCTATAATCTGGGATCCACTGTATGTGGTTAGAAATAAGGATTGAGGTCTGCAGCAGCAGTGGGTAGAATCCCTACAGCCATTGCAGGTAGTTGTTGTGCTCTATTTGCCTGCACTAGGCAAATGGGGCGAGTGCCTTTTTTTATCACAGTAGTGGAATGGGCATCAATGTCATGATGCCAATGGCATTTATCTTGGGAGTCTTATTACCTTGGATGGTGTGGGGCACATGTACAAGATTCTCTCCAACCTACCTCCAAACTGGCACAGGGAACAGAGGCTGAATGGGGTGCAGGGGCGCCTCATAATGCCTGTGGGGCTGGCAATGGAGGAGGGGCAGATACAGGGGTGGTTGTGGGCACAGCCCCCTTGTCATCTGGCTTCCGGGATGGTAGCCAGCTATAGTGAGATTTCTAGGCCAGTTTCTGAGTTTGTTGCTGCAGAGGTGGGGACAGAGGCAGTATCAGAGTCAGTGCAAATGGATATGATCACAGGAGTCGTTTCAGTGGAGGAATAGGAAACAACTATGGCCAGTGGAGTAGTCATGGTGGCAGCAGTAAGGGTAGTAGCGGAGCAGGTGGCAGTATTACAGGTGACAATCAACACACTAGGAGTCTTAAGATTCCAATGCTACTAGATGCTAGTGCCTGGCTGTCCACTCTGTGCCACACACACTGGACTTAGTAGGTGTATATTAATGCTGCTGTTCATGCCCGACATACTTGGCAATTGAATGTGCATATTTAAAGCTACATGTTTGCCCTACACAGCTCTGGCTACAATGCTGTATGGCCTGTAGACATATTATTTGGATGATGTCGTTTTTTCAAAACATTTCACTTTTATACTGGTGACATGCATCTGCATAAAAACATGGTAGTGATATAGTGCACATCTAGATGGATAAGTTACATTTTTGCAGGCACTTTAGGGGAAGGTGTTTCGTGGAATTAATGGGAACGCTTCTGATTATATGATTTACATGACTTGCACTATGTTGCGTCAGTGCTGGTGAATGCATCGACCACACTTGCATAGTTTTTGCATGGCAGGTTTGCATTATGTCCAGTACGTCTCCTAATTGTTGGGCAAATCTTGAATGGTATGCTTTGAGGAACGGTGCTTTGGAGGGAGGCATGTGTGTTTTTGTAAGCATTTTATAGTGCAAACGTGAACTTATATTGTCCCGTCCTATGATTATACTTGGCAGAGCATGTCCCAGAATGTCGGAAGTGCCATGTTGGACAGGGTTGAGTGGGACAAATCATTTCAGCATATGGCTGCGCTGGCATGGCTGATACAAGGCTCTCTATATGACATATTCAGAGGTTGTGTTATGTGAACTAGTGCTGTTTGAATGTAGTTGAAATATGCCCAATGCCAGCAGTGGATATTTCTGCTCCCACCTTCTGGAAGTCAATGCCCTTAATCCACTGCATCCTGTTTGCTCCACCCTACTAGAATAACTGTTGTGCCAAGCTTTTATAAATGCAGAGGTAGTTTGTTTGTATACACAATCACGTGGATTGTTGCAACCAGGTCAATGCATTTTGCAACTAGATTAATATTAGCAGTTGGCACAGATTTATTTGGGCACAGTTATACTGATTTATGCTACTAGATTCATTGCATTGTGCAACTAAACTAATAGTATTCACAGCTTGAGCAATTGTTACAGCTAGTTCACTGTTTTAATTTTAGCAGCCATCTTAATTTGGCTCCATTGATATAGGCACAGCTAGAATGATCACTGCAGCAAGATGACTTCATTTTGCAAGTAGATTAAAATTGTATGCACAGCCATGCTCATTCTTGAAGCTAGATCATTTAATTGTTCAGCTAGATTGATCTCAAGTACATCTAGCGTAGCTGCTTCAGTGTCTGCAGCTACATCAATTCAGTAGTGCAGTCATATTAACTTTACAATCTAGAGGATTGAGAGTACCCCAGTCAACTGCGCTGCAATGGCAACGTTTTGGAAAGCACTGTGAGTCGCACCAGGTACAGATAAAAGGTGTGTCTCCCTAGCACACCCTGAACAATTGGGTAAAGTGCAAGTACACTGTCACACCAGGCGCCTCACAAAAATTCAACAAAAATAATAGCGTCCATTCTTTAATTACGAGTAATGTTTGCATTAAAATCATGAAAACTAATCCTATTAATACTTTACAGCATTCAGTATTCAGTGGATTAGTAGATGTGTTGGTACACAAATCAATACGATTTGTACATGTATTTGGATTGCTGAGGTAAGCCTTAACAACTGAAATAAAGACAATGGGCCTCATTACGAGTGCGGCAGTAAGGGGTTAACGGCGCCGGTAAGGATGCCGGTGCCGTTAACCCCTTACAGCCGCATTACGAGGTCCCTTAGCGGGTCCTCTTGTTTTACCAGCCGCCCTTTGCGGGAGCCGCTAAGGGACCAGGGAGCTAATAACGGGCCCGTTGTTAACGGGCCCGCTATTAGCTTCCTCCCCATTTCCATTGAACCCTATGGGGGCTCGAATGGGAATGGGGATGGGTATTTTGAATGGGGACTTACCGGGTCCTCCAAGGTTGGAATGACCCGGTAAGTCCCCATTCAAGGAACCCGGACACGAGTTTGGAGGCAGCCAATAGCAGCAGGGCTACCTCCAAACTCGTAATGACCCCAAATGAATTAATGTGCCCAAAACAATGATGCTATTAGAAGATGATCCTAATTATTTCAATCAGACTTGTGTGACCAGCCGGCATGTGTTTCGAGCATCTGCTATTTTTCAGGGCTATACTTGTTAAGAGAGAGAAAGAGAGAAAACAGCAAGATCGGCAATTAGTTGCAATATAATAATTACTTTCAAATTGTGATAAAATCAGTTGTTGTGGCAGAAGGCGGTGGATTAATCATGTCCAGCAGACAACGTTGTATAATGATCATTGAGATAATTAATGGTGAGGTGTCAATCAAAGTGTTGCTGGTTGGACCGTAGGCGTGATGAATCCCACATGCAGTTAGGCGGTTGGCCATAGGAAGGGACATGCATTTGCACGGTGTAGTGTCATAATCTGGTCTGGGGGCAGGGGAACCATTATCCAAGCCACATGAATGCACCTTCCATGTCTAATTCGTGCATATCAGGTGCAAGATTTGTTAGTAAAGTGATTTGTGTATAGGTGGGCGTTCTGTGTAAACTGCACCATCCCTGAAATATTGGCTGCTTTCCCAAACGTGTTTCTGGGAGAGCACACTGTAAAAATTGCCAAAAACAATTGATCATTGTGGTGAGCTCCTCTAAATTAATGAAGCAAATCAGACTTACTGGAAGAGATGAATGCATCTTATGCGATTGTATGGGAGATGATGCCTGTTAGGCATCCTATGAAGTAGCTGCTACCTTGGTCAGTAGCCTGCTGAAACATGAATGAGAAAGCATGTGCATTGGTACACATGCTACTGCATACAATCCGTTTAAAAATGGTAATATACAATTTTACAATTGGATAGTTCATAAAGTGACAGAGCTTTACCTTATTATGATTGTGGGCACTGGTCGGTAAGTTTGCCCACTTTATGTTCTAGGTGATCGATCCGCGAGCGTTGCACGGTTACAACTGCAGTGCACTACAGAAAGAAATATATATTTGGTGTCCTAATAAGTTATGCTGCATTGTGTTGATGTTTAGGAATGGGTTTGATCATCAGGCCATTGTACACATTCTTACCTCATTTGGAAGTTGGGGTGGCACGTGTTATGGGGCCGGCCGTGGTCACATGGCGGGCCTCACAAGTGCTGGGGGTGCCAGCACCTTGGTAGATTGCCATGATTACCCAGACGTACTGTTGTTGCAGGGCGGGACCCGGCTAGGCCATGGGGACACAGCCTGGGTGTTTGGGGCACCATGGATGCTTGGGAGCATCCGGGATGAGGGGTGGCATGGGCAGACCCAGGACACCAGGCTGATCTGTGGGGGCCCAGATCAGCGTGCTTGCAGGACTGTGATCACACGGTGTGGGCCGGCAGGCCAGTGCTGCAGGACCGTGATCACACGGTATGGGCCTGCAAGCCCAAAATGAGAAACAGAGTCAGAAGTTCCATTGCTGGAGTCTGCAGCCATTCTGAGGCACGTGCATGCACAAGCTCCCTTTATTAGCTTTGGTCATGACTCAATCATGATCCATCTTAAAAGGGCAATAAACTTTGGGAGGGTCCCACATAACAGCACGTAGTGGTGTGCAGATATTTCAGCAAGGAAGCGGTCTGATATTCGCATCGGGCACGGTTGCCAAGTAACATATAGAGTCACATGCCGGGAATCTGAAGAGGGACCGGTGTGCTGGCATAGTGCTTGTGGTTGATAAACAGAGCGCCATTTTAGCAAGCCATCAGCGTAAAAAGTAACAAATCTTTCATGAATATGTGTATTAGTGTGTGCCCATAAATTGACAAAACTGAGAGGTGTGCCGGAACATCAAATATTTGCTGTGCCCTGAAGATGCTATAGGGTGGGAAATGCTGCAAAATTGCGTTTTACTTAATGTGCAAATGACTTCACAACAGAGTCAAGCTATAATACAATGGTGTGATTATTAATGTGTGTTGATAGATATTTTGGACTTCTCACCTGCATTAGCAGTGTGCAAGCCAATGGCTCGTTAGAGGATGCATCACACACTGTTCTCGTTGCGTGGAAACGTGTCTGGCGTGTCCGATCATGGAAACAGAAGTTCCTTCACTCGCACAATGTTAGGTCTGAGTTGATATGTGTAACTGACTAGAAAGGACATGTTGCCTTTGTTGAAGTTACTGTGGTGTTGTCATGGCCACTGGGCAAGGGCCATTATGTCCCACAGGGTCCAATGGACCCAGTCCTGGCGCCTTTGACGCCAGGCTCTTCTGAAAGTGTGCTCTCCACACAGTGTGCCTAAGGCACGTGCATCCAGGCCGGGCGTGGCCATCCACAAGTATTGGGAGCACGTGGAGAAGTCTGAGAGAGTGGTAAGGTGGGCCAGAGGGCAGGTCTGAAGAAGAGTGGCGGGGGCCAGGCTAAGTAAGCCAGCCCCACCCGCGTACTGGCGCTTTGCGTTAGTCTGCTAGTGCAGAAAAACGCTTACTGCCGTCTACAGATCAGTTCTGCATGCTTATCTTCAGTCTCCGGAACTCCATCCAGCAACCCGACGCATCTTACCTGAGACCAGCCACGCCATTGCTGGAAGCACGGCTAACCCGATTCCAACTTTGCAGCTATTGCGCACTTCTTACCAGAGACCAGCCACGCCATAGCCCGAAGCTCTGTGAACCTGATTCCAACTCTGCAGCTATTGCACACATCTTACCTGAAAACCAGCCACGCCATTGTCCAAAGCTCTGCGAACCCGATTCCAACTCTGCAGCTACCAGGCACATCTTACCTGAGACCAGCCATGCCATTGCTCGAAGCACTGCTTACCCGATCTCAACTCTCCAGCTACCAAGCTCATCCTTACAAAATCACAGGGTATAACCAGCAACCCGAGCAGTCCACACCGCTGCAGCCAAGGGAGGAGCTCGAGTCAAGGGAGTCCAGTCCAGGGAGGGCTCCAACCGTACCCCAACGTCCCCGCAGAGACAAGGTGAGCATAACAGAATGTGAAGCCTCTCTGAATCTCTGCCTGGGCGTTATGGACACCTCAAAGACTGACCAGTTGGCTCAATTGCTCGGGGAACTATGGGATGAAGTGCATGTCTCCAGACAAGAGACAAATACCCTAAGAAGAGATCTCACTGTCGCTCAAGAACGAACTGACGATCTGGCCAGGCAAATGCTTCAAAGTCATGCAGGGCAAGTTCCTTTACTTGGAATTGCACCAACCGCTTTGCCACAGACATAACCGCCAGTTCAAGTGGTACTCCCGGGGGCTGTAGATTTGGCCCCACCCGAACGGTTCACCAGTGACCCCAACAAATATGCCATATTCATGAACCAGTGTCATCTTCACTTTTTGTGCCGCCCTGGGGCCTTTTCTAACGATAGTGCAAGAGTTGCCTTTGTACTTTCATATTTGGGAGGCAGCACAGCAGACTGGTCCATACCCCTGGTAAACCAGGATGATCCTGTACTTCACAATTTTGGGGAATTTCAACGGGAATTGGAAAAGTTGTTTGCCAAGCACACCCAAGGACAAGCCCTAGATAACTAACTGTTGTCCCTCAGACAGGGAAGCCATGATCTGCTGATGTATATAGCCACCTTTAATCATCTCATTGCACAAACCAATTGGCCAGAAGAAAAGAGGACCCCATTGTTCTATCGAGGATTGCGTGGAGAATTAAAGGATGTACTAGCCCAAGTGGTCAACCCTCTAGAGTTTTGTGCAGAATATATTAATCTGATGGTACAACTAGATCATAGGTTACAAGACCAAAAGATGGACCGCTCAAGAACGGAAGGGAGGTTGGTTTAAATGCGGCCTAGGGACATCAAGTCAAGACTCATGAACTCACCAAACCCATGCAGATTAGGGGATTACGGCCCCCTATATCCAAAACTGAGAGGGAAAAAAGGAGGCAACAACAACTTTGTTTATATTGCGGCAAGGCTTAACATTTTCTTCGGGATTGTCCAACAAATCCTCCCAAGAAAATAGTAGGTGCAACGGACAACAGCAATGAAAGATCAAACCCCGGAAAACTCCAGCGCCCGACAAGCGTAGGGATCCACTTGTCGAGCGAAATGAAGAAAGCAGTTCAGACCCCACACCTAGTCATTCCGGTACTCGTAGTCCACCACCAGCAACCATCAAAGGTACATGCTTTGGGAGAATATATTGATACTGGAGGTGTGGGTAACTATATCGATCAGAATTTTGCCACACGAATAGGCCTTCCTCTTCAGCAGAAACTACAAGCGGAAAATGTTACCGCAGTGGGTGGCTCTCAATTGTCATTTGGCCCAGTAACACAACACACTGACAAGGTTATGCTGATATGTCAGGACGGTCATCGGGAAGACATCTCCTTCGACCTTATCGGGGCACCCCAGTTCCAGATGAAGATGATCCTAGGAATACCGTGGCTAGAAACCCATAATCCCAGGATTGACTGGCAAACGTGAGTGCTGACCTTTCTGCAAGAATGCGCCAAAACCTGTTACCAGAAGAACCTGAAGAACCAAAAAATCAAGGCAAAGACGAACCTGGGTCTTGCTGGTGCCTTACCCCCGGAGTATCAGGACTATCAAGACGTGTTCCAAAAAGAACAAGCAAATACAATGCCTCTACATAGACCCTACGACTGCCAGATCGACCTGGTCTCTGGAGCCCAAATCCCGTGCAGTTGTATATACGCTTTAATGGAACAAGAAAATCAACATCTGAGAACCTACCCAGACCAGTACCCAGCTAATGGATTAATCCACCCATCTAAGTCTCCTGCATCCTTAGCTCTCTTCTTTGTACCCAGGAAGGAAGGAGACCTCAGGCCGTGCATTGATTGTAGGGCATTGAATCAAATCACTGTTAAGAACAGGTACCCTCTGCCACTCATCACCGAATTACTCGACCAGGTGAAGAGGGTTCGAATCTACACAAAATTAGACCTGCAAGGGGCCTATCACCTCGTACGTGTTAAAAAGGGCAACGGAAAAATAGCTTTCCCAACCAAATATGGACTTTTCGAGTATCAGGTGATGCCCTTTGGCTTATGCAATGCACCAGCAGCATTCCAGTTCTTTATGAATGATGTACTCCACGAACTGTTGGATATCTGCGTCCACGTTTACATTGACGATATCCTGATCTATTCACAGTCAAAGGAAGATCATGTTGGCCATGTAAGGGCAGTCTTGGAAAAGCTTTGTCAGCATCGACTGTTTGCTAAATTAGAAAAATGCTCCTTCCATGTCCCGGAGGTCAAATTTTTGGGCTTCATGCTTACTCCACAAGGAGTTCATATGGACACCTGCAAAGTGGAGGCTATCATTCAGTGGCCATCCCCGACATCTACCAAAGGGGTACAGAGTGTCCTCAGGTTTACTCATTTTTATAGACGATTCATCCCAAGGTTTTCACAGATTGTCCACCCAAACTCTTCTAAAAAAGAATAAAAAACTCTTTTGGTCCTCCGAGGCAGAGAACACCTTTCAGGAATTAAAACAAGCTTTCACCTCAGCACCTATACTTCGACATCCTCTACCTGACCTGCCTTATGTGATTGAAACAGACGCATCCAGTATTGCCATGGGAGCAGTATTATCGCAAAAGGACCCGGAGACAGGGCAGCTTCATCCCTAGCATTCTGGTCCCGTAAGTTTTCTGCACCAGAAAAGAATTACACAATCATGGACAAGGAGCTCCTAGCCATCAAGGGAGCCTTCAAAACCTGGAGACACTACGTTTTAGGGGCAATACACACGGTCACTGTTATCACATACCTTTGAAACCTGCAATATTTAAAAACAGCTAAGGCTCAATCTTCCCGTCAACTTCACTGGGCTCTTTTCTTTGCCGAATACGTCTTTGTTATAACTTACAGGCCTGGAGTGCGTAACGGAAAGGCAGATGCCCTATCACATATGGGAGAGGACAAAGACGCCTTAAATCCATCTGAACCAGTAGCCATTATTCCCAGAGAATGGATCCAAAATCAAATTGCTGCAACTACCTGCTGGGAAGGCTTGAAGACTGATTTCCAAGTACAGATAGATCAGACAGCCCCAAAGGAATGGTTGGGTAAGGGGGACTAGTACACCATCAAAGTTAACTTACCATACTTTCAAGGAAGACTATATATCCAAGACAAGGAAGTGCAAACCAAGATAATAGCAAACTATCATGAGTCATTGGTGGAAGGACACCTTGGAATTGCGAAGACCCGAGCCAAGATCCATAAAAACTATTGGTGGCCCACCTGGAGAAAAGATGTTACCCAGTTCATTACAACTTGCGGAGTCTGCGCACAAAACAAATCTCAGAAATTAAGTCCCGCTGGGTTGTTGCGGCCATTAGAAATACCAGCAACGCCATGGCATACATTGTCTTTTGACTTCATTACCGACCGGCCACACTGCGATGGATTTAATACAATACTGGTCGTGGTAGACCTATTCTCCAAAATGGCCCATTTTATTCCACTAAAGGGACTTCCCACTCTACTACTCTAGCCACAGTATTCCTAGAACAAATTGTAAAATTACACGGTTTTCCATCTGTATTATTTTCTGACCGTGGAACTCAATTCGTCTCAGCCTTTTGGAGGAGCTGCTGTAAACTAGCCCAAATCAACCTTCATCTGTCCACGAGTCACCATCCCCAAACCGATGGCCAAACAGAAAGGACCAATCGGACTCTGGAACAATACATGAGATGTATGTTACAGCAAACGGAAGGGTCATGGAAAAACATTCTCTGGTTAAGGGAATTTGCATACAACAACTCTATCCATACTAGCACTGGACATACCCCCTTCTACACCATGAGTGGTCGGCACCCTAGAACATCCTCTTTTGATTTGCTTGACGAATTAGAAATGCCAGCAATCACTTCTTTGCATAAAATTATTACTCAGTCTCTTAAAGAAGCTACCGAAAACTTAAACCAAGCCAAGGAACAACAAAAGAAATTTGCAGACAGACATAGGAGAGAAGCCCCGCAATATCACGTCAGGGATAAAGTATGGTTGGCATCCAAAAACATTCCATTAAAGGGACCCCGGGCCTTCCGTCCAAGATATCTCAGACCTTATCCCATTAAAGCCATTATTAACCCTGCGGCCATGAAATTGGATTTACCAGCCAATATGCGATCCATCCAGTTTTTCATGTCTCTCTTCTAAAACCAGTGAAACTGGACACTCAGATTTCAACACCACCGGAACCAGAGATCATCGCAGGTGAACCTGAATATGAGGTTAAGAGTATTCTCTACTCCAAGAAAGTGCGCTCAAAACTATACTATTTGATCGATTGGCAGGGCTACGGGCCCCAGGACCGCACTTGGGAACCAGCTGAATTCGTCCATGCCCTGTGACTAATCAAACAATTTCACCGGGACAATCCCTCCAAACCAGGACCAGGAGAAAGGACAACCATGAAAAGGGCCTTGAGGGGGAGTGCTGTCATGGCCACTGTCCCACAGGGTCCCAATGGACCCAGTTCTGGCGCCTTTGGTGCCAGGCTCATCTGAAAGTGTACTCTGCACACAGTGTGCCTAAGGCACGTGCATCCATGCCGGGCGCGGCCATCCACAAGTATTGGGAGCATGTGCAGAAGTCTGAGGGAGTGGTCAGGTGGGGGCAGAGGGTGGGGCTGAAGGGGAATGGCTGGTGCCAGGCTATATAAGCCAGCTCCACCCATGTGCTGGCGCTTCGCCTTAGTCTGCTAGTGCAGCATAACGCTTACCGCCGTCTACAGATCCTTACCTGTTTCCAGTTCTGCATGCTAATCTTTAGTCTCCGGGACTCCATCCAGTAACTGCGCGCATCTTACCTAAGACCAGCCATGCCATCGCTCGAACATGGCTAACCCGATTCCAACTCTGCAGCTTCCGCGCACATCATACCTGAGACCAGCCACGCCATTGCCCGTAGCTCTGTGAACCCGATTCCAACTCTGCAGCTACCGCGCACATTTTACCTGAGACCAGCCACGCCATCGCCCGAAGCTCTGTTAACCCGATTCCAACTCTGCAGCTACCGCGTGCATCTTACCTGAGACCAGCCACGCCATCGCTCGAAGCACTGCTTACCCAATCTCAACTCTACAGCTACCGCGCGCATCTTACCTGTCCCTGTTGATCCAATTCTTGCAGCGCCTTGCATTCTTACCTGTTCCGGACGCTCGACATCACTGGAGGCATCCTCCGGCTCAGCATCCTCACGGATTCCGCCATCTAGCGCCTTCAGGCCGAACCTGCAAGGGCGATTGAAAACACAAGGTTAGCAGCTGCATAAACTTTTAACGCTTAGCCACGCAACTTACAAACCTTGTGCATCATCCGGAAACCCAACTCACCTTTCTTGTTGGGTCTTCTAAATACCCGTTGGCTCCGTTTTGAACTCGCTTCCATCACCGCGTATCTGCGGGCCATCTTCATACCTAAAGGGGAAAGAAAGGACATTGCAACGCTACGGACAATAATCATTGGGAAAAACAAACACAAAAGGATACGAACAATAATCATTGCTACAAAAACTTACCTCCAAGGTGGGATTGGTCGCAGCCAGTCTGGACCACCACGCACAAGGACCAGTGACGCAACTTGGTCTACATACGGCGCCCCTGCTGAGAGAAAGCAGGACGGTGAGCTCATCCTTACAAAATCACAGGGTATAACCAGCAAAAAGAGCAGTCCACACCACCGCAGCCAAGGGAGGAGCTCGAGCCAGGGGAGTCCTGTTCAGGGAGGGCTCCAACCGTGCCCCAACGTCCCCGCAGAGACCAGGTGAGCCTAACAGGTGTGTAAACCACATTGCAAGTATTGAAGTCACAGGACCTCTGAGGCCTGTCACTTACAGATGTAATGAGATATCGTGTCTCGTGGAATGGTGCATGCCGATTAGCAATGAAATACTAAAGAAGGACATGCAGTATTATAGCCACACTCACCCACTTGGTTTCTATCCCACTGGTATCTGGATAAGTTGTGCCATGTACTTAAAACTGTTTGCATGTAATGGAAATTGGGGAAATAAAAAATGAAATTGGCTAGTTAGAAATCATAGAAACAGAGGTGCCTGGGCTCGTATAATGTTAGGTACGAGCGGATATGTGTAACTGGCTGAAAAGGACACGTGGCCTTTGTTGCATTGCCTTGTTATAGCATTGCTACACTAATTGTTACCCTGCTAGTTTAGTTGTTGCTTTACTAGATTTATTATAGCACTGATAGATACATTTTTTCCATCATTAGATTGGCTGTTGCATCACTATATTTGTTGTAGCGCTTCCAGATTAATTGCTGCATCACACACTTTATTGTAACACCGCTAGATTAATGGCTGCAAAACTGTACTTTGTTCTTAGTTTAATACTTGGCAACACTTAACACCTATTGGTGCATCACTAAAGTTATCGTGGCACTTCTATATTAACTGTTGCATCACTCAATTTATTGTAAAACTGCTGGATTGATTGTTATATCACTGGGTGCTATGTGATTGTGTCGAATTCGATTTCATAGAATATTATTCCACACATATATGCGTGGGAGACCCCCCACACTCCTCCCCCTAAACTAACTACAGGGTTTATAACACCTAAACATACCCCCCACATATATTTGTGGTAAAACTCATTAAAGGACATTTAATGAAATCAAATTAGACTAAATCTGCCGCTGCAAAACCTCTGTATCACATATCACTGCATCTCACTCCTTGCATCACTAGATTTATTGTAGCACTGGTAAACTAATTGTTGTATCACTAGATTTGTTTTGGTACTATTAGATTCATTGGTGTATCACTGCAGCTCATCCTCGCTAGACTGTTGATTCACAAGCGTTATTGTAGCACTACTAGACTGATTGTTGCATCGCTGTACTTTACGCCCTTGGTTATTATTATTATTATCATTACAGTTATTGCAGAACTGCTAGAGTAATTGTTCTATCACTGTATTTCACTTCTTGGTTACTAGGACACATCAATCAAGGAATAACAGCAGGACATGAAAGGAACAAGCAAATAGCTACAATAACATGACAAAGAGCAGCATCCGATGAACCACAGATTCCACCTACACAACTCCTAAAAACCTCTGCCTAAACACTTGTTGGAGTTGAGACGTCAACCAAGTCATCAAACTCCATACATTTTGTGCTTGCTTTCAACATACCGCCTCCCACCCCCAACATACATTTCAAATACCTACTGGGGATATTAGGCAAGAAAAACACCATACTGTCAGAACATACTGGATATGATGAATGAACCATACACAAGAAATATTGTTCAAGTTGCACCATGTGTAGAGGAGAACAGACAGTCTACCAAAACCAAAAACTATAAGGATCACACAACACAAACAGAAATTACAGCCACAACACATTTTCCTCACAAAATACTGATATGCCCATTTACCAACAATGAAGAATCCGGCAAGCAACCATGTGCCAGATGAACACAGTTCCCCAACCCGTGATTTACTAGATCTCTTTAATGTGTAACAGACTGCAAAGAAAGAGCCACCAGAACCCTAGCAACACAGATACTCACCAACACAGAGGATAAGACATACCTTGAGGCACGATAAACACAGGACCATATGCAGCTTAAAAAATGCGACTCACATGGTAGAACAAAATACACTGCAACCTAATCAAGGCTCAATCCATATCCAAGCACAGAATGGAGATTCAGAACATCCTCAGCAAAGGAGACACTGCCATTCTATTCATCACTGCAACATGACTAGGAGACACCTACAAAATGGTAGCACATGAGACTATCCCAAATAATTATAAACTCCTCCAGGCCAACCACAAAGGCATTAGAGGCGGAGGAACTGCTGTGGAGCACATGGAGCACCACATAATTTTAACAGCTTCACCATTGAACGTCCCAGAGTGAGAATCATTACTCATTCACCTTAACTTCAACCACCAAACCAACCTTTCCTTCCTGCTCATATACAAAAGGAATCACCCAAAAAGACTATATTTAAAACCCCGAATGGGAGATTTGGCCGAATTTCGGCCGTTCGAAAAACATTCTGAATGGCTGAAAAGCTCCACCAAATCCCCCATTCGGTGGCAAGGGCTGCGGGGCTGCAGGGGTGTCCCCTGCACCCTTGTTCGCTATAATGTGAGTGGGGGTTGCAGGGGTGTCCCAAGCAGTCGATCCCATAAAAAGTAAAAAAAAAAAAAGGAAAGGACCCTGTGGCGTTGGTTCCCGATCACGGAAGTGAAAGGGAACAGGTGTTGCAGGGACACAGCGAATCGGTGGCACACAGCGAAGTGTGCCACCGCAAGATAAGTAGGGGGAGGGGGCGGGGGCTGGGCAAACGTCTGAAATGTTCCGGTTATAGAAGACCGAAAGTTATTTTCAGAAAAATAACTTTCTGTCTTTTCTCCCTTGAACATTTCAGCCACAAGCTTCCAACCCCAATCCATACAAACTTCTGTCCACAGAAAGTCTCTCTGATGTGGTGGCTAACCTCCTGGTGGAGCATGAGCACCTACTAATTCTTGGAGATTTTAATATTTGATTGAATAGCAAATTAAAAGCCCAGTGAAATCCTTACCCTCATTCCTTGCAAGCATCAAATGGTCATGGGAGCAACACATACAAACCTAACACACTGGATGGAATTTTCTGTAAAAAATTCATTATGATTCCATTTCGATGTTCACATTTTGGGCAGCGACCACTTCATGGTAACTTTGGTTATCCAGGCTCATCCCAACACACAGGCTCCTATCCACAAAGAGGAAGTCACCATGCTAGGAGAAACAGGAAACTGAAATGAGCTAAAACCATTAATGGAGGACAGTCAAGCCAAACACACCAGCTCCATACCGCTTGCTTCCACAGGAAATAACCAACACTCTTCAACATTGTATTTTGAAAGGGCTAGCCATCCCCAGACCTTTGAAACAATTCATCCCTTCTCAGGAAAAAGAAGCAGCAAGGTGGTTTCTTCCTAGCGCCTAACCCTTTCGAAAAATGACTGGATAGTAGAACAAGTCTGGAAGTAACACGACAACCAGTCAGACAAAGCCGCATAACAACAACAGATCCAACACTACAAAGCATCAATCCAAATTACAATTTAAATACCTGCACTGTACTGAACGCACCAGAAAGGCAATTCACCAAGAGAAAGAACATTTCAAAATCATAAACGAAATGACAAACCCTAGAACTTACAACAAGAAACCAACTCCCTTCCAAAAGTGAAGATACCACAAATAATTTCCAAAAAAGGTAAAAACCACACAGCAAGCCATAGACATATCTAGCACACATCTCGACAGGGTAGTTTGCTGGGTTAGCTGGTGCCCATCGTTCGTCCTGTGCAGGAAGAGTCAAGTGGTCAGATACCAGTATTACAGTGTCTCACTAGGATGTTATCAAATGCTTCTGTCTAAAGGAGTGCACCTGGAATTTAATGTATATGATAACCATCCTTACATTTGTTTTATTCCAATAAAAAAGTTTACATACACAACATGAACATTTTTGCATTAACAATCTCATAGAAATGATTTTCTTGGCTGATGGTCTTATTTATGCTTATACTCTACACAAATACCACCAAAGTGACCGCTTGGTGCTGTCCAGTAGGGTAACTCTGTTTTGGATTATGAGAGACTCTAAAGGCAAGATCAAGGGCGGTGGGGACAGATGCAGACATCAAATTAAGCTAATAAAGACAGTTTGTCCTCAGGAAACACCCGTGTCTTAAAGATGAGATGGCCATCACGGTTTGCAAGCGCCAGAGATGTTGGCTGCTGAAACTCGAAAATCTTTGCCTTCCTTTCTTTGTTTGCCAACACTATGCTTTTTCCCCAGAATGTAAATGTTTGGTGGTGGTGTAATGAGTGAACATTTTAATGGGGCATTCTGGGAAAACCATGTATAAAATGGTGAACACTGATAGTGCAAGTGCAAATATTGATGCACAAGAATGCTCACTCTGCCATTCTGATTGCAGTCATGTGAGTACCTGACTTCCAATGGGAATAACTGGTATTGATGTTGCTACCACAGCATGTGACGTAAATGCCGTGTGTAGGATAGCAATACAGTGATCATCAGTGATCATTGCGTTTTCCAAATGGATTCTGCTCTGTGTGCACGGTGCGCTTCTGCTCTGTCGCAGGATCTTTGACTCTTGGCGAACCTGGGGGTTGTCCTCGGCAGGAGAGTATCTAGCATTGCAAGAGGGTGGGCGAGCTACATCAAAAGTCCTGCTACTTCTCCCCCCAAATGCAGTGTGTGCAATTCCATATGGTCTCATTCGTGCCTCCAAACCCCCGCACTCCCAGGCCCAAATCTACTTTTTTGGTAACATTAGTGGCATATGGCATTTTAACAAATAACAAAAAAATAAAACTGCAGGATCATTACAGATGAAGGAAACTCATCTATAGTGGGCTCGGTCCAGGCGCTATGGGGCAAAATATATGTAAACCACCTAATTTGCATATGGATTGCGCCAACGGAAGTGACTTCACAGAAAAGGACATTGCAAGGAGCATCGTCTTTGATACTAGGAGGCATTTCGCAGCAAGAAAAAAAAAGTTTTAAAAAAATGGCCACCACGAATAGAAAACGAACTCCATTTTCTCTTTCCGTTGTGGCCGTAGTAAACAAAGAAAATGGATGCCATGGAAGGGGAGTATATGGAAGGAGAGAAGGGACTAGTCCATTCTCCCCTTCCATGGTGGCCATTGAAGTAACTTAATAAAAAGTAAACAAAAAAATGGCCACCATGGCACTACTACTCGTAGTCCCTTCTCCCTTTCCATGGCGGCCATTCAGGAACGAAAATGCTGTTGGAGATGGGAGCGAGCTGCAAGCCATTGCGTATCGGGATTACCATGAAGTAAGGCTCGGAAACCAGCCAACCACAGGTAAGTGTTTTTCTTTTCTTTTACGCGCCGTGTACTTATATATAAAGCACAATCATTTTGGAACAGTATTGGTTCTATATTGGCTTCTCTTCAATCTATGTTCGATAAATGGCGTAATTCAATGTTGATAGTGTTGCTACCTGCATCACAAACACACAAAACAGCTCTAGTTACTTACAAGCTGTTTTACTTTCAGAATGGCACCATATAATGACTTTAAATTATTATCAAGATCTATTCATATAGCTTACCTTTTTTATGTCAAATTTTTGTAAATGAGGAAAAGATTACAAGAGTTATTTCTTCTTGTTGAATTCCCTATGAAAACATAAACCATAGTCCCTTCGTTAGCTAGCTTTGTTTACTACATGTCTGTTTATAGTAGCATGTGTAGTCCTTTATGGCATTAAGACAGAAAAACATTTACTTCTACAGTTTTTACTTTTATTTTGAGCTTTTAATAGATTTTTTGTTTTAAATTTCATCTTTCCACTTCATTATTAATTTCCTCAATTTCGATTAGCTTGAATCTGAAGGGACATACATATGTTACATTAAAGTAAAGTTATTTTCTCACATACAATAGCTGAACATGTTGTTATGATCATTGATTTTCTAAACTTACCTCATTTACAGAAATTTGAGGTAAGCTACATGAATGGATCTTGACAATAATTTAAGGTCATTCTACGATGCCACTCTGAAAGTGAAAGAGCTACTAACTAGAGCTGTTTTTTGTGTTTTTTGATGCATGTAGCAATTCTATCAACAGTGAATTACACCATCTATGGATTATAGATTGAAGAGAAGCCAATATAGAACCAATACTGTACAATAGTGCTTGTACTATATATTAACCCATTATTCGAGTGGGTTAAGAAGATAACAGCAAAGAAAGAATCCCCTGAAGAAGTTGCTGATATTACCAAATTGGAAAAGGACCGAAACATGTTGGGTTAACATCTACATTCTTACTCTAAAGGGTGTTTAACTCATAGTCATTCTAGAGACATGTGTTGTCTTTAATAGAAATAACTCTAAAGACAACTAATTTACAATTACTATATTTCCTGCTGTTCACATCTATGCACATGAATAATTTTAATTTTGATAAATTATGAAATGTGTAATGTTTTAGTAAGTACAAGTCACTTTTGGGTTGAACTTTATACTTGTGAAGTAGAACGATAAAGATTTTAAAAAAATAACACTACAGCCCCAAAGAACCATAACTATTGAGACTTTTAATTTTTTGGGGAAGGTCAGGGAAAGTATAAAGTACCCGAGGAGTTGAGTTGAAAGTGAGATTTATTGTTTGTTTGTTTTATTATTTGCAATACGCAAGCCTCCCCTCGGTTAACAGTGCCCAGCATTTATAAGAGATTGCAAAAATTAGTTACATCAACAAAAATATATACATACACATATTGACAAGATCAGCAATATGAGGTGAATAGAGAGAGAATTCAAAGATGACACCCAGGTAGTTCGGCACCCAGGATGGTGAAGGTAGGGGTTAGGGTTAGCGTACTTTGTATGCACACTGTACAATAACATTTATTTACAAAAAGACAATCGTGTTACAATTATTTAAACCGGGATTTGTACTTCACAACCAGCTCTCCTTTGGGTGGACATGGCACAGTGGCAATGTTGGGTGGCAATGGATCAGTGCTCTGCACAGAAACGTTCAAAATTCCATATCTGTGCTTCTCTAATACAGCAACAATAAGGCTTTTGACAAAGTCGAACTCCATTTCCTCATAGACTGGTTTGATCACCCATTGCTTACTTCTTTTTGAAAAGGCCTTAGTGTAGCGAGGCATCCTTACATTACCCTTAGTCCTAGATTGTTCACGGCCGAGATTCTCGATATGGGCCAAGACGGCAAGTAGAGTCCTATGTCTCATGCCCTGTATGCTGAAATGCAAGCTCTTTGGCCTGTACTTTAGGCACATATTGTGGAACACCTCCAAACCTTCTGTGTGACAGAATTCTGTCAGTCCCCTCAAATCTCTTGATAGTTTCATCGAAAACAATCTTCTCAATGGCTTTGTGTGTCGGTGAAGATGGATTCAACCACTTCTTCTTCCGTGCCTCCACTGGGGATAAAGGGCCATGTTTACATTGGTGGAAATGTAGGTTTTCTGACCAGCGGTGCACGTTGGTACAGTGGTGCATCAGTGACCGCCATTTTTCAAGTAGTATTTCCACTGACCCTTCACAAGTTTTGGAGCTCCACCAAAGATGGTTGCTGATAGACTGGGACCACTCTGAAATACTTTCCAAACCTTTTTTTTTCCCTGCAGCCGAGATTTTCTTATTGATTTATTTAGCAAGATGCCATACGTCAAATTGATGTTTAATATGTGGGAACTGCTCTCTCATTGTCTTGGCAATTGAAACGTGTCTGTCCGTGGCTATGAGGTCGATGTGCATTCCCCTCGATTGTAGATATTCCACTGATTTTATAAATCCTAGTTTCTCCATGGCCACTGAGGATGTACATTGTGTTACCTGCACGACCACCGAACTCACAATTTTCTTACTATCCATGTCCTGAAAGTGGTAGGTGCAGTACTTGGCAGAAAATCCAGGGCTGTCGCACTGACCATCGCCAGCTAGTCTGAATCGTTTGCCTTCGAATGTACTTGCTAGAGACAATTGTTCAATTTTCCAAGCATCACTAATGGCCGGAAACAGATAATCATGTTGGTATTTGTAGTACTGCGTTTTTTAAATGAAATGGAGTCCCACAAACTGAAAGAAAGACTCTAACTTTCTAAAACTGGAGCCACTAAAAAGTGATGCAGCTGCACACAGTAGATTGCCTGCTGGCAGTTTCCCCAGCATCGGTTGTGCAGACCATGAGAACGTATGATGTAATCTACAGGCGGCATGTATTGTGACGTTACTGCCTTGTTTTTGACGAGTCACATGAATCAATGGCTTCCCACATACTTTCCCTCTGACGGAATGCCCACATTTCAGCATACTTATAATATCCATCAAACAACTGTCGAATACTATGTATTTGCCCTCTTTCATTAGACTGTCATCCTGCGTCAAAGTTGTTTTGGCCTGTGACGTTGAGGACATATCACCACATTTGAAAGAAATATCGCTGCTATCAAGTTCTGATGCGTCGGAGAATGCTGCTGCTGGTTCATTCTCTGTCATTTCAACATCTGCTACCTCAACATTGATGGGAGAACACAACAATGTTGACAGCTTTTTTGGTGGCAATTTTTTGGCGGGTGTAGATTGTGTGAATTGATCTGCGACTACTTCAGAGCTATCTTCAATACATCCATATCATGTTGTTGCGGTGGTGCGGTCGTACTGTAGCAATGGTCCAATACAACTTTGCTGGATTCTCCGGACACATTCATTTCATGTTCTGGCCATTGGACATGAGCATCCCGAGTCTCAACATGCCACGTCTGAATTAATAGTTCCTCCATAGTGTAAATGGTCTGGCAAGCAACATCTCTCATTCGCTTCACTGTCTGTGTATTTATAGTTCGTAGACCCACGGGTAACTACAGGACAGATTGGAAAAGGGATGTTCAGTTTAAACACAAGATAAAGTATAGTACAATTGACTGGAAAAAAACATAAATAGTCCCCAGCACAAAAACATTTCTAAAGTTATGAACTGTTTGTAACTAACCCTATTTTTGTTTCTTTTCTTTGCAACTTTTTTGACTCGACCTTCAACATCTGCACGCTGTTGCTCCGATACGTATCTGCATGTCTCCCCTTCCTCTTGCGCTGCAACGACTATATTTTCTGTATCCGCATAGACTTCACGGAATGAGGCTCCATCCACTCCCTGAAACATAGTATTTTCATTACTGTGTATCAAAATATTGTTAGCATAAAATGCACGTGAGGACGAACACACATGTACATCTCAATAGCCAAAAACGATCTAAACATTGTGTGGAACAATCAAACAACAAGTATTTGAGCTCCGATGACCTAGTTCGATGGAGCTGTCAGTATCCATACCTCTGGCTCTACATGGACTGCCACGAATGATTGTATTGAAGAGGAGGCATCAGCAACTCCCTGAAACACAGTACTTGCGTTAGTATGGTTTTCAATATCGTAAACATAACACACACTTGGGGTCGACGGCACAGGTACATATAAAGAGATAACCACAAATGTTTCATTGTCTAAAAGAATCAAGGAATATTTAAAAATGATCAGATTTAATCGACTTATTTCTCTGATTTCTTTACATCTGCATCATCTAAATGGGATCTTGTGATTGTAGTGGAAGCTCCATCATCTCCCTGAAACACAGTACTTGCGTTAATAGGGAAGAAAGTATAGCAAATAGAATCACGTTATATGATCACGCTCGATGGAGCTGTCAGTATCCATACCTCATGCTGCTGAAGAATATCTAGGGCTGTTGTCAATGTGGTGCGCACTTCCGAAAGCTGTTGTGCCGATTCGCATGGTCCCGCTTCCACCAGAATTACTTGAATGTCAGGCTCCGCATCAAGCGCGTGGGTTGACGATTCAACAACTGCCTGAAACATAGTATTTGCATTAGTAAGGATTACAATATTGAAAACACAACACACGCTTGGGGTCGACCGCACAGGTACATATCAACGGCTAACCACAAATGAAACATGGTGTAGAACAATCAAATGACAAGTGTTCCAGTCCTGATGATCACGGTCAGTTGAGCTGTCAGTATCCATACCTCGGGCTGCTGAAGAACATCTAGGGCTGTTGTCAATGTGGTGGACGCTTCAGCATCTCCCTGAAAGACAGTACTTGCATTAGTATGGATAACACTAATTATAACTGAAAACAAACACCAGGGGACGACAACTAAGGTGTATATCAATTGGAAAGCACTAACCTACAATTGGTAAAATAATCACACGATACATACAAACTATTACTTGACATGCATAAAACAAGTCTGTAGCGGAATAGCCAAGTATGATTACCTGATACGCGCTAGAAGTGGTTGATAACTGCGAGCACGTGACGGAAGTAGAATGTTCTTGCTTCAGATTCAAGGGATAGTCAAGAAGTTGTAAAGGTAAATTATTGTTTTATAATGAAATGCCAATATTTAAAATTGCCATGTAAGGAGACAGAATACTTGAGTAATGCGCAATATAGCACAGTTCACTGTGCCCATATATAGATTTCGTTTGTGAGTTATGAAATCTAAAAATAATATATTGATAAATGTCATTATTCAAAAAGCTATACACTCATATCAATGTCGAACGTATTACAAATTGGAAACAACACCTAAAATATCAATGAATCCATTTGGGTACCTACACACTACCGCAAGGCCTAAAGCTAAAAACGGACACTTGACTCATCAGTGGCGGATTGTGGACGAATGGAGTGGGAATAGCGTTTGCGAGCAATTTTTGTGTCGATCGCCGTTTATTCTTCTTTGTAACCCAAGATGTGGTGTACATGTTCGAGGGAAAGTGCCGGCTGCAGATGCGGTATCGATCACCCCTCTTGTCCTCAAAGACTTGTTGGACTCTACTTTCCAGCTCATCCAGTGGATATCCGCAATGTCTGACCCATTTTCTTATTCGATCAACAGTTTTCGGGAATACATGCATTGTAGTGCCTTCAGATTTAGCATGGGTCTTCGAAGGGCAACCGCTAATCGAACAGGCAGGTATTGTTGAAAATTCTGAAAAGTAAATATCAAGATTATTATAAAACCTTGATGAATAAAAATGTCATTAAAAAGTAAATGAACCATACCATGCTCAATGCAAGGTTTGTTTTGGTCGCCGGAACTATACAAGTTCATCATGTGCGGCTTAGTATTTGCATAAATTACAAAAAAAAAAAAAATTATGTGACTAAACTCTGAACATGTGACTCGTCCCTTGGATGTTCTGTCTTGCACGAAAAGGAACCATGCTTACATTATAGACTGGACCCCCGAAGGATGCAATTCGATGACAATTGATACAGATGAAAATAAATAGATCTATTGATAGAATAACAATTGAAACTCAAGTCAATAGCAATGAGACCAATGACCATAGCTCTATTGGGTACTGTAATAGCAAATAGATTGAAATGTAAAAATGACCGAAATATGACTAGGATACATGGCCTTACCTTGATCAACAAACAGTTGGATTCAGCAGGCCGAGCAGTATGTTGCAGGAGAACAGGTAGATGGCCACAGGTGGCACACTGACGAGTTTGCTCGAAGCGGTCACAGATAGCACGGCGACAAGCTGATTAGCATAGATCTCAGTGCTTCTCAGGTAGAAGTTCAGGAGTTGACTTGCAAAGCACAAAGATGTTCTCATGAGACATATCAAGTGGTTTATAAAGTATTAGAAACAAGGGTGTGTTTGTGAATGAATGACGTGTGTATGTCGTGGTATTATGTGGATTGCAGGGGGGCGGCCTGCCTCAGGGGAGGCCTGCCTGGAGACACAGGGTCTGAGGAGGCCATGTGAGCGATGGCCCCTGGGCGTGGGATACCTTTTGAAGTGTACATGCTGTTTTGCACCTTGGCCGTTTGCGCTCGTCTCAGCCCCCCATGCCAGCGCTCATCCCCGGGTGCGAACCGCCTTTGATAGAGGGGGTGGGATAGATGGGCCTGGGGCGTGCAGATAAGGCACAGGAAGACTGCTGAATGGAGACACACTTATGTGGATTGCAGGGGGGCGGCCTGCCTCAGGGGAGGTCTGCCTGGAGACACGGGGTCTGAGGAGGCCATGTGAGCGATGGCCCCTGGGCGTGGGATACCTTCTGAAGTGTACATGCTGTTTGGAACCTTGGCCGTTTGTGCCCGTCGCAGCCCCCCAGGCCAGCGCTCATCCCCGGGTGCGAACCGCCTTTTGGCGTGCAGGCAAGTGTGTGGGAGTGAGGGGCCATTAGGCCCCTCTCATCCTTTACTTCTCAGTAGAAACTCGTACCAAGTGCCTCCAGTAGTGGGTTCGCCCCTTGCTTTTATGTGATGTTAACTTTGCATGACATTCGCGTAGATGGGAACACTGAGCAGGACACGGGGCATTCATTTTTGTACCCCCTTTCCACTCCATTTTGGTGACCAGGCCTCACTGCGATAGTACAGCGCGCAGAGCACATGTCCCACAGCCTCGTTCCCACTCTGACTGGAAAACTCCAGAGGTATTTGCAACAGCTAATAAATGTAACACATCACTCTCTGAGATCACGGTCCTGTATGTGAACCGGCCTGAACCAAGCACATGGCTCGTTCATCTCCACAAACGTGTCCTTGCCCACGCACCCTCGCCAGTGGAAAGTTACTGCCATTCTGACCCTGTGTCCCTGCAAGGTATTCTCTTCATGTGCCAGACCACTGACCACGCCATGATGCCCACCTAGCAGATCCCCAACTAACATTAGACCCCTACTGCAGTATATCATTGCCTATCAATAACAAATGCCACATATCGGAGATTCTTGTGAGCACAGACCCACACTTCAAACAGTGTATTATAGTGGTCAAGACCCTTGATCTAAGGCCTGTATAATCCAATGTTAATTGATAGTATTGATATATGTGTGTCTTTTATAGAGACATAACCGACTGAAAGACTTTGAACAAGTGTTATTTAGTGCATGCATTATTGATAATATAATATGTTAGCGTAGATAGTGACCACCCCGCTTCAAAGCGACCTGAACTTCACCCATTCTGAGCACACATGTCTGACGTCCATCCTTGAATGGAGACACACTTGATTGATTTAAAAAATCGAAACAACCGTTGTTAAAATATATGTTGTGTTTTATTTTGTAGCTTATTTTGATGACACAAAAATACAAAACTTTACACATTGTACAGTTCAGGTTGCAGCACAGCGAGAGAAAATCCCCTGTACTGACCGCTGTCACTCGGGAACGTTTCTCTTATGGCACGAACGGCACAGGCGGGTATCACTCTTCGAACACGGTGTCCAAGCCTCCCGTGAAGCCACCATGTAAAGGAACGATAGGCCACCAGCCTGTACCACCTGTGAAAAATAATGATAAAAACTGTTTTTAAATGACCAAGATAAGTTTAATAAAGGTTTGTTGTCAATGACAATTCTTGTAACTAATGGCATTCTGCTCAGACAAATGCTATCTAGACACTGCACTCTATTGAACGACTTTCATGCGTTACAATGATATGGATATGTAATTTTGGATATAGTAGAAGACCATGAAATAGGAGTGGCATGACAAGCAGAGTATACTTACTCGTTATTCGGATTACGAGGACGAACAGTTGCGTGAAGTTCGTGCATAAGCACCATCATTATCTTCAACACGGACCGTGTGAGGCAGGCTGCCCTGAAGTCTGGCAGCTCGGTGATGCATTGCGGTCGTGGCACGCCTTCCGAAATGTAGGCCACGCATCCTGAGTTTTCACAGTAGCAGCAGTTCTCCTCGGTTGGCATTAGCTCGCACCGATTGCATGTGCACCAGGTGGAAACACCGTCCATGCGACTAGGTCCAGGCTCTTCAGCTGTTGAATCGTCCTCCCAACTGCCGTCCGAAGACCCATTGTTTTCGCGTGTTTCCCTTTCCAGTAGTTCCTCCTCGGTATACTCGGGCTCGTACATGTAGGGCATTATTGTATCCATTGTGTGTTACACAAACTAAAATAATTGATAGCGGTGGTACTGGTGTCTGTTCACACGGGCTACAAGCAACGAAGGTAGCTGACCAGAGCACAGAAACGAGTCACAGAATACTCAAAGTAGCACAGAGAGAGGAATGGAATCGGAAATCTGCTGCTGTGTGTTGTGAAACGGTCTGTTTATACTTATTGAGGAAAGAGGAGTCCTGACATTTCCATGGCGACATGTCATTAGCTGAAGCGCAGCGAATGTTGACACGAGACGTGCTTTGGTGTTGTGAAATGGGCGGTACGCGTCTGCTGATGACAGGCTCAGGGGCGGGGGATATGATTTAGTGCCGCAAAAGCAGGTCAGCCAGGGCGATGGGACAAGTGATAGCATTATCACAAAATGGCAGCTCCCTGGTGCCTGTTTTCGCGTGCGTTTAATGGACGAAAACTCGGGTAAGGTCCATAGGACATTTTTCTAAAATCGAGCGACTTAGGCTTAAAAACACATGGCCGACCCATAGGGGCAATAAACATTTTTGACCGAACCATTCCTTTAATTACTTGTGATCTTCCACATCAAGTTTAGTATGACCATAATGGCCTCCAAGGTTTTACAGTGTATGTGAACAAGATATCTGCATAGTGGAGCAAACATCAGTACAGACATTTATCATTTAGATAGTGTGCACCTGGCAGGCATAATGTATTACACATGGCTCCCGAAGGGTGCACATTCTGGAGTGCTTTAGCAGAATTACGAAACATACACCTGGCTGAGCTTAACTTAGTGCCAAGTCTCCCACCATTTTAGTTCTGCTGCAAGACACACCCTGCGTATATTATTCTGTCCCTCTTGTTCTACTTTATGTGCCACTTTTTATTCTTCACTCCTTGTAAACTCTAATGATGCTTCTTTAAACTAAGACTCTGCTTAATTTGCAAATTACTGAGTTATACATATCTTTTTCTTTAGCCAGACTTTGTGCTATTGCTCTGGGTTTATCATTCAGATATCACACAGCGGTGAGAAATTAATTAACTTTCACATTCAATGCCATGTAGAAATGTCTGTCACTGGCCCAGCAGGTCACAGTATTCTGGGACATTCATAACTAGATGTTAAATTTAATTGTTTTCAAAGTAATTTCACAGTGAACCTTCCTAGCATCTTAAATGGGTGAGTTATTTAAAAAGTTATTAACAACTTTCGTTACAAGCAGCATCATGTCCTGTAGATACGAGGCTTGCTGGTGATATGGATGGCTTCCTCCCAAAGGATTATCACACCTAACTGTGACCTTTTTTTAGTATAAAAATGGGTTTTCAGAGATCATATTGACTGTCGTTAATTGTCCGCAATGCTCATAAACTTTTTATCAAGAGTGGTTTTGCTTGTAATTTAAAATCTGTCAAAGTTTCCAAGACTTTGCTAGGCAATGGAATGATTCTAAGTCATAATCCAGACTGTTGAAGACTGCCCCGAAAAAGGTTGTTTTTATAAGATGAGTTTGTGCAGCCTTCGACAGCTGGGATTATGACAATTTTGCAGGGCTTTACATCTCATACACTCCTGGAACCGCTCCCCTTCCCTCAGCTAACTCTCACCTTTTCAATCAATAAATTGCAGGCAAAAGACCCAATACAAATTACAGAGCACACCTCCATAAAACATGATTGACATACGTACTGACATTACTAGTCAGTGAACATTTTATTCATCTTTTTTTAAATTATAAAAGTGCAAAGAGGGATTCTGTAGCAGGCCCAGCACACAGCCCTTGTACAGGGATGTCATTTAGGGGCCACAAAGGGTCGCAGTTGCGACCCCTGCGGTCTCCCTTGCTACCCCTGTAAAAAAAAATTGAAATGGAAACTCCTGGGCACTGGAGTAGCAGGGGCCCTGCCACACAAGGGGGCTCATTACGAGTCAGCCGGTCCGGAAAGAACGGTGGTGGTAAATCCGCCACCACCGTTCTTTCCGGACCGGCTGATTAAGAGTCCTGCAGGCGGGAGGAGTCACTCCCGCCAGGTCTGACCTGGCGGGTTTAACACCACCCGCCTGCAGGCGGACATGGAAACACCGGCACCATTACAGCATGGTGCCAGTGTTTCCACTTCCCCATTCTCCACTCCCATGGAGTACACAGAATTCCGCCTCCAGAATTACTGGGTCACCAGGGTTGTAATGCCCCAGTGATTCCGGCAATCACGGAGGTGGAATGGTAATACGAGTCTGGCAGTAACCTGCTGGAATTTCCGGCACGGTTACTGCCGGACTCGTAATGAGGCCCAATGTCTGGAGGGGGGCAACCCAGTCCACGACCATCATGGTGAAGGCTGGGCTGGGGCTTGCAGCGTGAGAAGGAAGCGCTCAGTAGGGTGAGCTGACCATGACATGTGGCACGTTTCACATGCCACATTCAGCTCCAACCCCTTCTCCTCCGGCTTCCTCGCTTAAATTTGATGTGTATTTTGCATGTGTGAAGTGTATGTCAGATGTATGTATGTGCATTGGGTCAGTGAGTGGTTGGTGAATTAAAGGAAATGTGCTAGTGTGTGTGTTTGAATGCTCTAGGTGGGTGTGTCCCTGTGTGGAGAATGCAATGAGAGTGGATGTAACAGAAAGTGTATGAGTGAGTGACAGGTGGGTGAATGAGTAGGAATGTGATAGTGTGTGTTTGAATGTTCTGGGTGGAAACACGGGTGTTAGACACATCTGAAGATTGTGTGCATCACTTCCCGTGATGCCACTTGGCAGCGTGGTTAAATTACATAACTTCCTGTTATGACATCAGAAGTCAAGGGTTGTGTGATGTCACTTCCGCTACCCCTGACATTTTGGTGAAATGACATCCCTGCCCTTCTACACGTCAAAGAAGTGATGACAAATATAATGAAAATGTGCCGTTTATGCTGAACTTATTGGGATCGTGGTTGAAAAGTATGGGTGACAATCCTACTAATGGCCAGAAATTGTGTTTCTAAAAAAGTAAAATGCTCTGCAAACAGAAGAATAGAGGGTGCCCTACGACAACAAAGAAATCATATAACTAAATGCAACTAAGCATTCATGTGAGACTGAGCTGAGTGTGGCAATATTAAAAGCAGATGAAACTGTACAAACATTTTAAAATTTGGAAATGATAGTGAGGAATTATTCAGTAGGGCCATTGTGGATGTAATGTGGATGACAGGACAGGACATCATATGGAGGGGCAAACGTACGATGATCTGAGACTTTGGGTGAATCATGCTCACAGCACATATTGGCATGGAAATCATGCCTTATGAAATTCTGCTCATTCCATTAACCTTTTCATTAGGCCTAAGGGGCTAGTATGGACCTTTACTTGAGTGAAGTAAAGCATCCGCTTGGACCAAATGGTCCTTGTCTTTGGGTTTAAGTGTCTGACTTCCTCATGTTACCCCCTACAGCCTGTCTTGCATTTCACTGGATGTTAACTTCTTTTTGGTTGGTGGTTTGACAGGTATGGCTGACTTGGGTGTACAGAGTTGTTGTTTCATGGCCAAGCCACCAGGTCTTTGGGAAAAAGTTGATTTACCATTCAGTGCCTTGTTCCTCTTGTTGTAGGGACTCTTCTGGATCTCAAACATGCTTGCCCTATGTAGTGCGTCAACATGCGAGTCTCTACAAGTCCAGGTATCTAGTCTTTGGTCAGATTCCTTAATGTGATATTTCAACATGTTGTGACATGTCAAATTCCTACGTGTGTCTTGGCTGGGATCCTGAGGGAGACCTCTGGGTGCTCTTCTTGCTGAGACAACAAAGAAGGTTCCTGCTCAGTTCGTGAATTAACCTTGTGATTCAAATCTTTTTTACTCCCCCTTTTGAAGTTTCTTCACCGTTTCCCTTGTGTACTCTACAACTTTGGTCTCCTCACTTCTTAGGCCTGTAGCCTTTTTAATATCTGGAAGGTTGACCCTTATTTCTTTCTGGTTCTTTCTCACCCACTCAAATATTCTTTCTTGGCCTTCTTTTCTTATGCCCTCCTCTATCGCTGGGCCATGTGATTCTCTGGTCTAAGCCCTCGCACACTTTATGTTCCCGCCTTATGACTTTTTATGATCCCTAATTGGTATCTCACCTTCTGTGTGGTTATCGCCTCTTAGTCTACTGCTTTCACCCCTCCTTCTGTCTTTAGGATTTTTATCTACACTTATTTGACCATCCCAATTTGTATGGGGTGGGTCCTCCATCTATGCATTCTTCATTGATCCATTTTGATAATGTGATTTGGACCTTGCCCACTGTCTTCTCCTTGTCTTACAACTGTTTGACTCTTTAGTTGTATTCTTCTGTCTTCTTCTCCTTACACTTTTCTCCTTTTGACCCCTTCTTCCTTCTCTGAGTTCTCTCCCACTCTTTCTCTCTCTCACTTTCCTCCTCAGCCTTCAGTTGCACTATCAGTTCCCTCTATTCTCCCACTTTCTCTCTCCCTCCCCCTCTCTCTCTATCCCTCTCCCTGTCTCTCTGCCTTTCTCTCTTCAGCACCTTTCCCCCTGTATTCCATTCTCTCCATCTCTAGACATTGTCGTTGCCTGCCACTCTTCATGTCAGTTCTTCTTCCTATCACTGTCTTTAATGGTATTTCTTTATCTTCCTCCATGCACTTGCAAAATGGTCTCACTTTGTTTCCCTTCTCCTGCTTCTTCTTTTGCCTTTTGACTGCACGTGTATCTTCTCTTTCTCTCTTTTATGACTCTCTCCTCATCCTCGTTCTATGTTATCCTGTCTCCTTCTCCTATTTCCTATGTTTTGCCCTCCACACGAATACAACACTCCCCAACCTCCTTTTGCAAATTCTTTCTCCCTTATATTTTCCATCTTCAACTTCTCTCCACTCCCTGTAACCTCCTTCATTTTTTTATCATGCTTTTCTCTCTCACTTGCCTCTTTGCTGGTCTGTGCACTCTATTCACTCCTGTCTCACTTTCTCTCTCCTTCACCCCTTTAAACTTTTTCCTTCTTTCTCAAGACACTCCCTCATCATATTCCTACTCTGTCCTTCAGCTGCGTTACTGCTCTCCAACTTCTCTCTCCTCTCCTTTGTCTTTTCCTTTGTGTTTCTACTCTTCTCCACTATACCGTCCTCTGGCTCTCCTTTTTCTCTTTCCTTTTCTCCAATGGGTATTCAATTTCCTTGGTATTGCACTGTAGCTCTCAGTTCTTTCCTAAATACTGCTCCACCTACTCTTCTCTGGTTGGTGCAACAAGACCTCTGCCCGCTCTGTTCTGTGCTTGTCTTCCTTTCCTTCTTTTCTGGTATTCGAGGATCTTCACTGCCACCTTCCCAGTGCTATCCTCTCCTCCCAAACTGGCCTGCTGCAGTTCCCTTTCTGTTTCACTCTTCTCTCTCCCTGTCACAGCTGCATCTAGCATTCCCTCACAGCTCCACTGGCCTTCACCACCCCTTCTGGAGCATAAAGTGGAGGTGCAGGGATTGCTTGACCATCTCAGGGCACCTGAAGTCGAATTGAGACATTGCCCCATACCATTTCTGCAGTCCTGCTCTGGTCCGTACCTTGTCCGCAAGACCTCTTCGGCACAGCCACAACAGTTGGCCCCTCTTGAACCTCAGGGAGAAACCACCATGGCATTGCAGGCATTCATCTAGCAGACTCCACAGGTAAAATAACCCTTGGTCAGCACCTACTCTCCTCCTGCTCCCGCAGGACTTTGTCACATGTGTCAATGTGTTGTCACATGATGTCAATGTTTGGTAACTGAAATGGGGACTATCTTAAATTGATCTTAAACTAATTTAAGTCCTATGAAGGTTTATTATAGTGGTCTATTGGAACAGGATGGAATCCTACATATGCATATGTTATGTTCCAGGGACGTGTGTCAGTGCATTTAGCCCTGATATTTAACTTCAAAATGTCAGCAAGATGAGGCTCCCCAGACGGCTCTCAGTCCCCAATGGAGTGACAGAAGTCACAGCCATTTTATCCCCACATCCAATGCCTGAAGTTGTCTGAATGACTGTATATATAGCTCATGGTTACAAAAGAAGGGAGGGAGTGTTCTGAAAAATAAAAATCAGCACCAAGCCCAGTGTACTTTAATTTCATTGGTACTTTTTATGTTTTTGAAAACACGCTTTGATTTTATGCAAAGCAGCCAGGAACTCTCAATGGTGCTATTTTACCTCGTCTCCTTGTACAGGTATTTTGGAATACTACTGTAGGAGTGTACCAGACTGTCCATCTTTGGATGGTAATCTTCTATGTTTTGATCATGTGATTTTCTCAGAATGACAAGAGACAGGACTACAATAACGAAGTGATCATTAGAAATGTACATGGCAAACTTAAAGGAGTCAGTTGGCAATGTTAGTAGAAATCCATATTTTCCCTTTTTATAGTTTCTTTTCCTGAGAATATACACCATTCCTTTTTGGAAAGGGTTGCACTAAAACCAATTATATTTTCTTTCGGTGAGCATCAAGGCAGCATTGCATTCTTGCCTTTCATTGCTTGGCAGTGCTACTGTATCCATGCATTTGCTAGAGTTTGCACAGACATATAAAACAAATGTTGCTATAGACTGTGCAGCCTGATCCTTTGGTCCCTTATAAGTTCTTGAGAAGATAGGCTGGAAACCGGAATTTGAGAGAAGGACTAAGGCTAAGGTCCTTAGCCAATTGTATAAAACTAAAGTATTTAAGTGGGACTGGACTAATAACTACACACATTTGGCGACACTTAAGAATTCTAAGTATGTGTCTAATATAGTACATTCCTATTTGCACACTCAATGCTATTTAAGGCAATGTCCTTGTCCGGCAATGTAACTTTTCCGCTTAAAATTGCGAACAAACCAATTGCCATTACTGATCTTTTTGGGAGCAAGAACTAAGATACCGGAGGTAGAAAGGACATGTAGAATATGTAATGCTATCGGGGAATTAGACACCCCAAGACATGTCCTCACCCAATGTAAACAATTAGATACTACCTATATGGCATTATTGGGTGGGTTGGCAGATTTAACTGCTGAATGATGTGTTTTGAGTCCTTGACAAATGAAGCTAAACTCGCTGCCAGAGGTTGCAGATGAGAATCAATATATTGAGAAGTTTTCTCTGTTATAGAGCCAATGCCATTTATGGTAGGTCGAAGTGGTAGAAAGTCTTCGTAGGCTTTATGAACCTTGGCCAAAAAGTATATTGTTGCCATGATGGAGTTTTTACAAATCAAGCTCTGATATTCCTTGTCACTTAATAGATCTTGTTCATACCATGTTTTGATCTTATCATTCCAAAAAGTTTCCAAGTCTGGTATAGGGTTATTCATTAGCTTCTCATAACATTCTGTTATATTGAGTTGTTTGGATCCGTCTCTGATGTAGTCAATTCTATTAAATAAACCAATATTTCCTCCTTTATCTGCTGCTTTAGTTATTATTGATTTATCTTTAGACAAATCTTTGATTGCCAGTTTTTCTTCTTTTGTTAAGTTATATGTTGTCTTCGTATATTTATTTTTGAGGTAATTCTTCCGTATATTGTTGCTGACTGCTTTGTGAAATACATCTATAACATTTTCTGAGGATAAAGTTGGTATAAAGGTTGATTTTGGTTTTAAACTAGTTTCCTCCGTTAGGTATGTTGCGATGCCTTGTATACTACCTATATGGCATTATTGGGTGGGTTGGTTCATGATTATGAATCAATAAAACATCAGGATCTCTGGAATTATTGTATGAACAATGAGTCCGAACGAGTCAGTATGGCATTGTTTCGAGTCTGGGGTATTGTGGAGAAATTCTTGCCGGAAGTTAGTGCCTTAAGGTAGACATGAGACTGGCTCACTCTAGATAAGGATATTCATTATTTTAATTATTTATTGTGTGAGGTCTACGACCTAAGATTTTAATTTGTTATATGATAAGGAATGCTAGTGACCATCATACAGGGTTCCTGGGTGACAATACCTAGTAAAGAAGCCGTGGCTGGAGCTGTCTTGCTTATGTCTAATCCTTGCATAGAGTTGAAATGTACACTTCCGCCTAAACCTGGTATGTGACTTAGCACACTTCCGTGTTGCATTACTGTATTCACATTTCTCCTACGTGGAGTTGCTGTGAGAAAGAGTTCGATAATTGTGATTTTATTCCTATATTATTACTCGTGTTTTATAGTGTCTGATTATGGTCTAGAACGACTTTGGATTTAAAATAAATTAAAATGTAGGTATAGTATATTGTATACTGTATTTTATAAATCTATGTTAGATGCTATATTATGCTACCATAATGAATTGAATTATATGCTAATTTATGCATAAATTGAATTAATTCGATTGTTAAATTTTATGTATGGCATGTTATGTTGTTTGTAAAGGTTCTTTGCACCATATACAAATAAATAAATAATAATATAAGTTCTTTCATAACCCCAGTACCAAGCATACAGCCTATCCGCACCCTTTGACCATCTCCCTATAAAATAAATGTGTAGTTGCAACATAACAGAGAATGTGTGTGTGAGCACTAGATCGTGTATGATATAGTGGCAACAGATAGTATTATATGACATGGCAATTAAACGTTTACTAGTAAGTATGCAAGGACTTTGCGGACCAAACCCTGTGCAAAACTCCCTCCGTTGATTCATGGAATCGACTTTGCTGGACTTTTTCATACTTTGCAGGGACTTTGTGCAGGTCTGGCATGCCTCTGCGAGCAGTCACACGCCATGCACGATGCTCCACGCAGAGTGTGGACCGGGCCTGCACAGAGAGCTAAATAGGGGGTGGAACATGCATATTAGCCATGATCCGCGCAGAATGAGGAAGAACAAGGCATTACATGGATGTGTCAAGGGACGGCCTGCAGTAGATGATTGCATTGCCAGCACCCCGCAATACCAAAGTGTATTCATGGATCTGACCGTGCAACCTCTCATCGAGGAAATTGCCATGCAAAGCTGGCGTGAAGACCCATGGGCATAGCAATCACTGCGTGGAGGTAGGATAGCAACTTTGATTTAGGGGTGCATGCATGCAGTCGGGGTACTGTTCACTGTTAGGCATGCACATACTCAGCATAGCAGCGTAGCAGAGTGCCGCTGAGGTTTACGGGGTTCACACGCAGTTTGACCAGAGTTTAACCTGAGTTACGGAAAATGGTACACATGTTGTTGCGGTGCTGGTAACAGTTATGGAGGACCACATGCAGCGTCGCCTGGGTGCTGGCTTGGTTGCGGTTGTCCCCACGCAGTTTTGCCAGTGTGCATGAGTTTGCAGTCGAGGTGTCTTGCGCATAGGCTTACTTTGCAGGAAACATTCCATGAATATGGCGGGCATGCACAAAAAGTTCTGCACGCATGTTGCACGCAAATTCATTCTTGCCACGCAAACATTGCCAAATCTATGCACCATTTTCGAAGAATCGGGCCCATACTCTCTTCATACAAGAGCTGTACTTGAAACAAATTTTCAGTGTTTCACAAATCCTCTCTGCATTTTCTTCTTTTATGTATAAAGTTACATTTTTGATTAATCAAAAAAACAAAAATGAGTAAAAGTATAATTGACACAGAGGGCAGATATCTGATTCTGAATGGATTAATGTTGAACTATGAAATTTGACTAATCAATATTTTACACCAAGTTTGGGCTGTCAGGATTTTTCTTACTTTCACATAATCTCTATCTAAACAAAATGTAAATTGTTCACATATACAGAGATTTCAGTATACCACTGAATGTTTCCTCCAAACTCAGTGTAGGAAGGACATCAATGTTGGATTATAAAAAACTGCCTTGGTATGACGGTTCACAGCCAACATGGTTCTCAAGTACTAAAGGGCCCAGAACCATGCAGTCTGCAACATTTCCAGACTGTGTAACTCTAACCAAACAATGAACGCCCTTGCATGGTGACCAATAAACAAAACATCTTAATTCAAATCTCTGTGCATTGTTCGTAAGGCCCCGCACAGAGACATCCCTGATCACATGTATAAGTTCTCCAGACTTTAGATGCTTGCCAGACACCTAAGGCAGGGGCGTAGATAGGCTAGGGCCTGAGTGTGCAAGGCCCACCCAAAATCTGTAAATGCCCATTCAGCAGTGCTGTGTGGGCATTTGCAGATGTAAACATCACACAGGGGGGCCCAACTACATTAGCTTCAGACCCCACTTGTTTGACAATCCTGGCTACGCCTCTGACCTAAGGGTCAGTCTTGTAAAACCTCTGACCCACCTTTCCAGAAATATGAGAAGGACACGTTCTAAACTCCAACATGGGTTCCAGAACCACAGGTTCCAGACTATCTCCTGTCCTCAATCACCTACAAGGTCCACCATCATTCATATCACCATAGTCCCAGTCTTACTAACACGCTGAACCAAACCATGCACAACCTTATCCTCCTATTTCCTGAAAGAATCCAATAAGGGCTGCAAGGAGGTATGAGCACTTCCCAAATAACCTAACATTTAAACTCATGAATGAAGACTTTGTAGACCAGGGTTAATTATTTCCTATTCTTAAAACAGCATATTAAAGTTAACAGGAATGGCAGATTACATACATAGAACAATTTCTGTTCTTTGCGGTATTATCTAAAATTAGTGTTGCAACAGTCAACAAGGAAACATAGTTGAGATTGACTGTGTGTTTATGCAACTGGATTCACTACTGTTGCTATCAAAATTAAACTATAATTATTTTTAAACAGAAGATAGACTAGATCCATGAGATGGGATGCTCTTAAAGAAGCATGTCAAGAGTGGGCAATGAGTCCGTTTGAATTCATTGGAAAAAGCAGCATCAAATAGAGTCTATAAAAATACACAACATGGACATCAATTTATCACAATTCTCAGTAAAAGCTATTGATTTTTTAGAAATATGTATGGTGGTGAATTAGGAAAACTGGAAACATGGCTGCTAAAACCTGAAACACAATGGAAATGTTTTAAATGATTGCCTTGAAGGGGAGACACCAGGCTGAGGATACTGTCAAGGGAAGTATGCCCAAAATCACCAAGAGGGTCCACAATCACAAAAGACACCTACTCAGAATTCAATACACCATATATATCATAAAAGTGAGGTTGCGCAAGATACATTATTCCAGAAACCCTACAGTCAAAGCCAGTGGGGTGGGGTTTAGGCACTCAGAAGCTCTTTGTAACTGCACTAAAGCTCAGCAAGCTTTTCACTCTCCCTTGATGTTATAGGTACTCTATGTAAACCTGGGGAATAATCAATGGCAAGGTCACTGGAGTTGACAACTTGGGTTGTGTTATATAAGGTAACGTAAACATAATACTCAGAAGGACAAGAGGAGGTATAAGGGTTGGGACCTGTATCCACAGATCCTGTTGATCAAAGAGAAATATGAAAAGATTTTAACAATAAAGGTGATGTAATTCATAATTGACAACTCTAGAGAAGGAGCACACATCGAATAGTGTATACCAAAAGGAGGGGAAAACATAGACAATCTTAGAGTAAAGTTGTAGGCAGGCAAACCAATTAACAAAAGAGCACCTAAAAGGCAGGAGCAGGGAAAAATCAGGAATAACCCCCACTACCTCCCTCATCCAATCCTAGAAAGGAAATGAGAAGGGAACTAGAACTGAGTACAGAACTACTTTCAAAATAGGCATGCTTTCTAAGCAGGGTTCATAGGAAATCAGAGATCGGTGAAAATACAAGGGCAAACTGCAAAATGTGCTCATCCCCAAAAAATTGGCGCAGAGCAATAGTTGATGTTCAGGAAACACGATATGATTCAAAGCGGAGCTAGCAAAGGAAACAAGGTGGATATTAAACAGGGTATACCCTGGAGGAAAGAGAACATTTAATAAGATTATAAACTAATATGCCCTGGAGGAAAGAAAACGAGAAAACATTGAAAAAGATTATAAAGTCAAAATTCAGCAACATAAGGAATATCAGGAAGCAGAAGTAACAGGGTTAGTCACAGCACAAACTCTGCATTCTTTGCCAACACTTGACTGAGATGAATGAACCAAAGGAAGTCATCCAATGAGGTGACAGGCCTATGGCAGCTGGGGAATGGATTAGAGATTATTGAATTGGTAGAAGAGTTAATTCTTTACGACTTTTCTGAATTTTAGATGGTTCACCTGGAGTCTCATGTCCTCAGGGAATCTATTCCACATGTTTGGATCTTCCACCGGTGCACTTCTCCCTGAAGGTACCTAAGCAGTCATGTCCTTTGAGGGAGAACAGAGGTGTCTGCTCTGTGTGCAGGAGGTGGCAATGGCGGTCAGGTATTTGGGACCAATTCACAAGATAGCCCCATGAGCGATACACCTAACCTTGAACCAGATTCTGAATATCACCCGGATACAAGTATTGCCTTCGAGGAATGGGTGGATGGGCAACTGTTTCGTGGTGCATGGTATCATGCAAGCTGCTCTTTTTTGAATGAGCTGAAGTTGCATGGATGTGACGAAGGATCAAGGCTCTGACCAGGCCGCTTTGCAGAGGGAGTCCAGGAGTGGCAACATTTTCTTCAGCATGCGCAGCTGGAAGTTGTCTTTCTTTGACACCATTATCACCTGCAGCGCAAAGGAGAGATCTGAATCAAATAGTATGCCAAGGTTCTATGATTTGCAGTTCAGGTGAACCAGAGAGTCCAAGGAGAACACTAAAGAGTTGGCAAACTATGTGCTTAAGAAAATAGTCTCTGGTATGTCACCATTCAGACAGTGGCTATCACATGCCATTCACTGTTCCGTCCTTTCTACAGCACCTCAGAGTGACATTTGTCAATATTTTTTTTTATTGAGTGAATTGGCCACATCGTCCACACATCTTAACACTATTTTGGCCACCCTATCGTAACACTGTTTTCACCCCAATGTTATTTCGATACCCAACGCGCACTGCCTTTAGGGACACCAATTATAATTTCGCCAGTTGGTGGAAAATTGCCATTCAACAGCGTGGAATACTTCCACCTTTGTGTATTGGGGCTTATCACAAGCGCACTGCGAGGGGGAGGAGGGTGTGATCTAGGTGTCCTTTCAAGCACATAGCCTTTCAGGCGTGGTAGTAGATGCCAGAGGTCTGAGGAAAATCCTGAGGGTGATGAGCTTTTACTGGATTTCTCTAATGGAATATTTAGAACCAAAAAGCTCCCAAAATCTCCAGGCTGATACCTTTAATCGGCATTACATGTGCAGTAGGTACTGTATAGCTGGTATAGCATGTAAAGCAGCTCATAAGGCGGAACGCACAACAAATAAATGTATGCTCATCTGAATAACACAATCCTTTAAATGGGTTAGAATGTTAAGAAGAATGGATCACAATGGGCATAACATTCTGTATTTTATTTGTTTCATTAACTATCATCTTAAATACAGCCCTCAGTGATTGCTACCTGGATCAGGATCTGCATTTTTCATCTCAGGTTGACTGAAATTGCCCATGTAAAAAGGTTCAGACACCTTGGACTGTGGGGGAGGTAAACATGTTCATATCAGCAGGGTGCCCTCGCCCCAAAGCAACCAAACTCCAAAATTGAAATGGGGAGAGGAAAGAGAGATTCCTTGGGAATGAAAGCAAGCAAAACGATGTAGAATATATAGAGGTAATGCCATAAACCGATCCTTGGAGTGCTACAGTAAGTGACAATCACATTGCACTGTACTTCTCAAGACTCATTACTGCTCCAAGTGTGCCTGCTTCTGTTTTCAGGATAAGCTTTGAACCCACGTTCCCTTTTATTACAACAGGAACAAAAAACAGCTAAAAACAGCTAAATAAAATAGCATGCACACATTTCAGTAGCCATATAAACAAAATACAAATACCTCAACCTGTGACCGGGACCTAAAAAGTGCCATTTGATGTCAAATAGCTTTGAATAATTTTTGTTCCACAGCGGGCATCAGCCTTGGCATCAGCTCCATCATAGATGACCATTAACACATCCTCAGCCCTCGCATGCCAGGTGAGCCTCTGGAACTATTTGTGTAGAGGGAACTGAAATGTGCAAAAAGGTCACCTGTTCGAGCACACATAAGCTTTGATCCCATATTGCCTATGGTATGTTTTTATTTCATTGTCAACGGGTAAATAAATTAATTACAATAAAATAAAAAAACATATAATCAATTCAAAAGGGATTCAGCTGACATTACAACTCTTGATGATAAGAAATGTATGAGCCCAGGGGTCTCTTGAGGTTAGCTGTTTGTTGCTCTGAGATGGATGGTAACCTGGATACCACCTGCATAAAGTTAAAATGGTACTTTCAAGGCAGTGTGAGAAACCCGAGGGTTTAGAGTGAGACGTTTTCAATGATGAGTGGGCACCGCATGTATATACTGTTAGGATTAAAGCTCAGTGTTCTATTGATCTTAGATGGTTATATGGTCCTTTTGCCAGAATGTCCGCACTTGCATTGCGGGGTATGGAAAGTATGGAGGGATGGTGTCTGGGCTGGGATATCCCAGGCGTCTGGAAGAACCTAGTGTGAATACATGCATATAATTTGCCCCTGAATTAGACATTTTCGTTGCATAGATAGTTTGCACTTAATTACGTTTTAAATTCTGGATTATTACAGACAAAATTTCCCACAATGGTCAAATGATTTTTCATAAAAAAATAAGTTTTTATTCTAGAGACATAGGCTTTCCTAGGATGTCCAATGCATTTCGGTCCTAAGGACCATCTTCATGGACCAAGTTCTACCTATAGTGTCTTGACTTCTACATGCGCTTCATCATCTTCTATCAGGGTATAGAGTGATTTTCTTTTTCTCTGGTCTACTTTCTAGACCTAAGATCCTCCTGTGAGACCTTAAATGAGTCCTTGTGGTGGTTACTTCTTCTAATCATCATTCATGTTATCTAAATTATGATCTGTGATACTCTAATAGGATGTGCAGAGGTGACTATTTCCACTCGTTCTTGCGTATTCACATTCAATGGATACATCTTGCTTCAGAGGCTGGGTCATTCACCCCATAATATATATTGGCATAATTCCAACCCTTGTGTATCGGGGTTGAGTTCCCAAAGTGAAAAAACAGCATGCAGCGCAAGGCCAAACATGAGGGTATCTTCACACCTACTCCACTTGGATCCTCTTCTCAGGTGACCAGGAAAATGCCATCGCTTTTGGATCCTGACCCTGGGGGTAGAGGCTCAAGGGAGGATCACCTGGGTGAGATGTCCTTGAGGATTAGGGAGAGGAAATTTGCAGGCAAGAACCAACCTTACAATCCCCTGCGTTTATAGGCTGTTACCAATCACTTCCCATCATTTCCGCTCAATCATATCACCCTAGTACTGGGACGAGGAAGAGGTGACAGGGAGTAGTACACACTAACTTGTCATCTCACCAGTCTGGTACTGAGTCAAGGAAGAGGCCTGAGGACTGCTGTGAGGGTCAGGCATGTCCCAATAACTATGGGTAGGCAATTGGAGCTAAGAACTCACACCTGCAACCTGTTAAATGGTTGCAGGTGTATAAAAGGAGAGAGCAGCAGCAGAGGAGGGATCCAGCTGGGCAGGAGAGCGCAGCAATCCAAGGTGGAGCAGGCAGAATATGGGCGAGTGAAAATGACGCCGACTACTGCAGAGAAGCCAGATAGACACTGAGGCCACTGCAGGCTGCGAGAGGGTCGGGAGCTTGCAGAGCACTGTGCCATGTGTTCCCCGTTGGCAGTGGGGAACACAGAGACTACTCCGCCACCACTGACCGCTGCAGGAAAATCTGGAGGAGGCGAGTGCTTCCTGCCAGAGCTCCTCAGGAGTGTGAGAGGAGCAAACAAGATCCCGAGAGTGAAACCAGAGCATCCGGAGGAGCGGCCACACACTGGTGAGTGACAGGGAAAGATCACTTAGGCCGGGGGCTTCCAGGGGCATGCTGTGTGTAATGCCGGATGCCGGTCAAGTAAAATTAAATGACAAATGGTCTGGAGACCAATGTGAACTATTGAATACCGAACAGGTTGCCAAGCATGTAATGAGTTTTTATTGCTGAAACAGAGGAAAAGATATGGAAACGATCTGAGACTATCGCAAAGTGGGAATAGTTGATTATTATAAAGTGAGGGGCACATAAAGCTGCATGCTGCGGGGAACGATGACTGAAAGTAATGCAGTGCCTGGGGGTGGAGCATAGGAGAGACACAATGGGCCTCTTTGCGAGTTTACCGGTCCGGATACAACGGGACAGGTAAGCTTACCGATACCGTTGTATCCAGACCGGAAAACTCGAGTTGTGCTCGCGGGTGCCTTTCATTCCTCCAGGTCTGACCTGGCGGAATGAAAGGCACCGGGGAGCACAGCTTGCCTGTAGCACCGGCACGGTAATGAACTGTGCCAGTGCTACAGTCATCCCCATTCCCATTGAGCCTTATGCGGCTCAAATGGGAATGGGGATCACCTGATTCCGGCACCCGCTAAAGGGCAATTACCGGACTTTCTTGCAAGTTTGGAGGTAGCTTTGCTGGTTTTACCGGCAAGGCTACCTCCAACCTTGTAATGAGGCCCACTGCCTGGTAGGGACTTAGTACTTGAAGAATGGGTGGACATTTGTAGGGGAGGGTTAGACGATGCGATTGGGGAATGGTAGATGAGAAGGGGGTATGCTTGCTTCCGCTACTTATTTTGGCACAGTTTGACCACTGGCTGGCCAACATTATAATGCTATATACAAAATGGTGGAAGAATACAGGACAATTACAGGTAATCTCGTCCACATGCAGTGGAAGTGAAACAGATTAGCGGTTTAGTTGACAGAAGTCCTGCATCTGGATAGATGAAAAATAAGTTATGATCACCATTAATGCCGGCTTAAGATCAGAGGTACGCGTACTACCATTTTTATAAGGGATGAAGCTAATCCACCTGCAGAATTTAAAAACATATCAGGTTTTTATTTTGGGAAAATAAAACATTCGTCAAAGTTGGAAATAAATAACTGCAGCACATATTAAAGAATTGAAGACTTGAACTAGATTTGGAAAATCAGCCACTCGAAAAATGCAATAGAAAAAAATTCTTCATGGAAATGGGGCTAACTAAGCAGAAGCCTCATTTGTATCACGTGATAAGCACAGGTTACCTGCTATTATCAATTATGCTATTATAGATGACACCACACCTTATCGTGCAATTGTGTTTGAAATGCTTACTTTTTGTACTTTCTCTTAGTTGTAATTTAAAACATTGAACATAAAAGTAATCACTAAATGTTCAATTGATAAGTTAGGCAAGGAACATACACTGGAACGAAGAAGCTACCAGAACTTTCCCATAAAACGAAGTTAATAATGGAGACGTATAGACGGGTAGTGTGACCTTTTACTGGGACCCAGACTGTATGGCCCGAGACCATCAGAGATGCCCATGAATATCTGTGATTTGCTCCTGAACCTCTAACCTGATTAACAAAAGCTAAAACTGGGGCAAATCTGGAGATGCCTGGGGCATCTTTGCGATGCCCCTGAGCGACTTGAGCGGATGCTCCCCGGCACCTACATATTTGCTCTGGTTTTAGGCTTTGCGAATCACATATGTGGTAACACAAGGAAATCCTTGTTATCTCTGATTTGCTCCAGTGCACATCTTTGAGAATCAGAACCTATTCTAGGTTAGGTGACAATATAAGCTATCTGTTAATGGTTAGTGCATAGTTCTTACAGGATTGTGTAGTTTGTAAATGACATTCAAAAGGATGCAGGTTAGAGTACATGGCAAATTAGCAATGTATAGTGTTTGTAAGGACGAATTTATTTGGTTTGATTAATAGCTGGTATACTGGACCTCATTAAAAGTGGGCCAGTACATGGGAAAAGTGCAGGTAATACCGTTTACCAGCAGTTTCACCAGACTGGCCAACTACAGCTTTGCCTGTAGGAATGGAGGATTTACCTCCAACTAAAAGCTGGAGGTAAATCTGACCCCAGCATAAAACTGCCAACATTACCAGCAAAGTAATACCGTTGCTGGTAATACCAGCAAAATCCCCCCATGGAGTCCTATTGGACTCCATGCAATGGAGATTTACTGTTTGAACTGGCACTTGTAACCTGACGGTAATAAATGCAGACAAGTGCCGGTAACGCTATTAGCGTTTGCCAGTATCAGGCAGGAATTACCGGCAGGATACCAGGAAACTTGTAATGAGGCCCAATATTATCTTATTATCTCAGCCTTCATTCAAGTAACATTTGTAAGTGATTTCAATCCGGCACACACCTAAGTCAAGCCCAGCGTGTAGTGGGCAATTGAAACCCTTATTTATTTTTATCTATGAGTTAAATATTCTGAACGATATACCACTCAAATCACACCCTTCTTCTGGAACCCCCCAGTCACACTGAACCAGGAATCAGGCTAGTTTGCAAAGGTAAATATGTATTTAAAATGTATTCACAATATATTTTAATAGGTAACAACAATCACCAATGGGGTGACAGAACACTGAATAGTATCTTTAATACACTAGGAGTCAAATAATGTGCACCAAAATAAATGTAGCACAGAAAAGAAATACTTTTGTCTTGGTTCAGAACAGATGGCACTATGGTTAGGGGTTCGCCCTGCAACACCCCTCAACCCACCAATCATCAATTAAATAGATGTGAGGAGGGAGCAGGTATTCAGGAATAGCACAAAGCAAACAGAATATCAGTCCCACCTTCACACAAATGTGATCAAAAATACTAAATTGTTATAAATTCTTATGGGAGCCACTTTGAACAGTTGCACACAATCACAAGCAATGGTTTAGTAAAAAGAAAACAGTGGACATCTCAAAGTCCAAGTTGGAAACACTTTAAAGCTATTTCACATGTGTAAAGCCTTTCAGAATTTCTATTCACCGGCAAACCTTTCCTTGCGCGATATTCGCTATAACGGGAGTGCAATGTTTTGGATTCTATGGATCGCTATGGATGTTAGGTACAAGTAGGAGTTGAAATTTCGTTTCTATCATAATAACTGAGGGAGTTATAGAGGTTTTAGTGAGAGTCGTTTTTGCAAAATAGGCGCGAGAATGGAAAACAGAAATGGACTTTGAAAATGAAAGATGGGTTTGATCACACTATATTATGACTATGAAAATGAGGATGCCACACGTGAATCTCCACAGTTACGTGGCCAGCATTACCATTCACGTGGTGAATGCTCAATTTCTTTTTGTAATTTACTTGAGTTACTCAAAATCACTAATGACTTATTATTTTATAAAACAAATGAGAGAAAATCAGCGCAAGAAAGGTTCTGACAATACTATGATTCTGAATTTAAAGATAGGATGGGTTGAGATTGGGATAATACAATGCAGATATTAGGGTCACTTTTCTTCTTATTAACACTCTCAGAATAAGTTATTAAATTGGACGGTCAGTTCTGGTCATGGATTGGATCTGGTCTAGGAAGAACAGCACATCAGGCACGGTACTGAATCAGCTATGCCGGTCACCGGATTTGCACAGAATCTGCCCTTCTTGTTTGTGGGTAGTTCAATCAGCTGGATAGCAAGTTCCTTAGGCAAGCCTAGTGGTGGCAAGCCAGAGAATTTTCAGGATACTGGATCAAAAGGCCTTCTCACACCACAGCGTTTCACTGGGTTGCAAGAAAAAGTTTGATGATTTAGGCCGGGCAGAAAGTCAATAGTTCTCTACTGCTTGCAAGAGTCTTGGCATCTGGATCTGGAAGGATGTTAAAGCTGGATGTAGAATGCTGGATCAGAGTGCTTCGCCTGAATCAGGAAAGTGAGTGAATCAGTCAGTCCCTATGTGTTGTCAGCTGTCTCTATCCTTTCAAATGACATCAAAAAATGGGTGTATGGGGCGGCTTCGCTAAACCTGCCCCTGTGAGCTGGGATTGGATCAAAACTTCATCTCCGCCTTCCATTTGAGTGATTGGAGGGATGATGTCACATTGTGAGACATCATCCCATTGTGCTTGGAAGTGAAATCTGGTAAAAGTGGGCGGAGTCCAGAGGAAGCCATTGTCAATTCCGCCAGCAATCGTTAATTGCGTGAGGTATTTACACTCTTCCAAAGTGGAAAAGCAATGTGATTTCACCTGCCTTTTATGCTAAAATCTTCCATTTTGTGGCGGAAAAGTAAAAACGTGCGCCAATGGAAGTGGTCCACTCCATGCAGTTTACTTTGCGCCTTGATGCTTGGGGGTTTTGTGTGATGCTACACATGTAATAAATAAATAAATAAATACATTTTGCATGACCCCATATAAATGGCAATTCGTGATCAGAATGAGTGAGCATGGCATGTCGCTGGTAAGAGGGTGTCCTGTGCTTCTTGAGTGCGTTGGCAAATGCCCTTAATTTCTATCTCGCGTTAAGCAGGTGCTTAAACCCATCAGTGTGGATTGAGCAAGAATAAGTCGACAGAGGTATTTTAAATGGCCAATTTCGCTCTTTGGGTGACATTGTCAAAGTGGGAGAATGTTGCCCAGCATGTGCCACTTTCTCTGTGGAGTGAATTGTGCCCACCCAGAGGAAGAAGTGTGAAAACCGCACAAGGGCACTGTGCCCTGCTCTTTCTGTTTGCTTCTTCACCACAGTGCGACAGATGCCGACTCAGACATGGGTAAGTCTCAGGTGGCAAGTCTGTACCCAAGTTGATATGGCGAAGGATTCCAGACTTCTGAGGCTGTTAACATTAGTAGCATTGAGTTACATGCCACCTGACAGGCATGTGTGATGAAGTTGCAAAGCAGAGCTGATAGTGGGCTAAAGCAGGAGGCAATCTCTGCCCACCCTCAAAGGGTACGTACAACCAAAAGTAATATCTGTAGGGGCCAGGCTCCAAACCAGGGCAATAATGCCCTCCAATCATCCATGCCCACGAGTAGGGTACCCCTCGTGCTCCAGGAACCCTGTTGAGAAACCTCTGTGCTTTCCAGGTGATACTAACGTTATTTAAAGCCAGAAGTCTGAAAGGTAATCACATAATTGCAGCTGGAAATTAGTTCCTGGCGTGATCAAAATGTCTTAACCAAGTGTGACATCATCCCCTTCATTTATAAGCAATATGTTTGTTCTTGCGTTTCTTCATCCACTGAATTACTGTTAGAAACAAAGGCAAGAGTTGTCTCTCTTGTGTAGGCATTAGGAAGGCAGTTGCCAGCCCCTGGCATAATATGCCCATGTTCTTCCAATATTGGCTAGCTGTTGCCCTCTTATGGCCAAGTAGAACCATCATGGCAGTGACTGGCAAATGCCTTTCCCCTGCAGACAGAAAAGCGGAAATAAGAGGCCAATTCAAGACACGTAACAAATAGAAGTTAAGACAGACTGCAGTTGCCATTGCTGTGTTAGGGAGAATATGTTGAGTGTTCAAGCAAGTAGGTATGTATTAAGCAAGCAAGCAGTGAGACAAGGGAGAGACAAAGAAAGGCCAGAGAGGCTCTTTGAATAATGTAAGAGGACCCATACTCTGCCGTCCTAGAACATATGAGAGAATCAAATAGCTCAGGCTTTGAAGCAAATGTTAAACGAGAAAGGAACCGAGTCCAGCCATGCATTCAGAATAACAAAGGCAAAGAAAAGATAGGTTCTGAAGCCAGCATGAGATGGAATAAGAGGGACGAGACACATCGTTGAGAGGGTGGCCGGCCCTCGCAGGGGGGCTAGATGGCCAGCCCACATATTGGGCTGCCCCTCTGGCCACCCCCCTGGGTTCACATACACTCCACCTACTAGGCATCCCCTGGGTCCGACGCATCCGGCTGCGGACCTGGGGAGTGCTTATAAGGAGGTGGGCTTGCGATCGCTCATCCTCCTTGTTTGCTGTACCCCCCAACCCCCGGAGGACAGTCAAAGCAGCAACATCACACACCTGGTCCCTCTACTCCCATAACAGGGCTTACTCAGAGGTACAAACAAGATTTCCTCTTTCTTTGAAACCCCCATCCTTCCATTCCAAGAGACACACACGTCTCCTTGCCCCACACAAAAAAGTAGCAACTTGCAGTTGGTAGAAAAGGCTGCAACTCCTTTATTTGGCAGGAGTCCACTTACAGGTGATCTGCCTCTTAACGAGCTGGCGTCCTAGCTGTGGCCCACTGGAAGTAATTGTTATTTCCTCTCTCTTACCATAAGCTCATAGTCAGATGAAAAATCCAGAAATGCAACATACACAGACACGTTCTTTGCTGCTGCATCCTTTAATTTTTTCTGTTTTCTTTTCTTCTTTTCTCTTGTTTTATACAGAGATATTTGTAATTTAATACATACTGCTATTTTAATTCTAATTTTGTGAAAAATCGAGTTCTTTGACTAAAACACAATAAATAAATAAAGCAAAGTCCCCAAGATGTCCCCTGTCCCCCCCAGATTTTATGTGTCTCCTACGCCCCTGATTCCTCCGATTTACAAGTGCTATTATAACAGATGGTATTGTTATTACTAAATGTATTGGTTCTCGAAGCATCAACCTTAGAAGGGTAAAGGAGAGAGTCACTCTTGTGTGTGTTTCAAACTTGGAAAGTTCGGGCTGGCACCTCTCCTGGGTGAACGCTTAATGCTTGAGTTATCCACTGACCATGCGGACCTCTGGATCTGCATTGCTGAAGAAGTGAATTGCATGGGCAGGAAGGATCTGCTAATGAAGAGGAGATAGTACGTGAAGAGGAGTGTCTGGATTAACACATATGACCTAATACAGAGAGATTGGCACAGGAGCAAATCGAAGATGCACAGGTGCATCTCTGATTGGCTCTTGATGCCTTATACCTGACTCACAAAGCCTAAAACTGGATGCAGAGACATCTGAGCACATGTTTGTGAATTGCATTAGCACACGAGGAAGCAACATTTGTGAAAATAATGTGCTTACATCTTCCACTTGGCACCTTGACATATCTAAGCTACACTGGTGTCGAAAATGGCGGCCCAGTTGAAGCGCGACAGGACATTCGGAAAAGGGGCTAACACCAGGACACATACTTCAAAGGAAGTTGGAAATATAGGCCCACAGCATGATGCCAAAAAACAATGTCTGCCACACTTTCCAGGATTCAGCAATCCGTTTCCATAATGGTTGATGTCGTGGTACTGCTACAAATGGCAGAACTGGTGCCCCTGCAGGACACATTCAAGTCCTCAGACAACCAGCACCATACAGAAGAAGAGAAAGAAGGTGAAACAGATAAAAAAACATTCCTTCGGGAACCCTACATTGGTCAAACAGGTACCATCAATACGGCAGGCCTTAGAGTCACATGGCACTTGGGAGGGTGCTGAAGCCACTGAATGGTTGGACTGCTGCCGAGGCAACAGATCAATAAAATACCAAAGCCACCCGCCATGCCCTACTGTCCACCACCAAATACCAGACCCGTGCAAGCAAACACCTCATCATCTAGTGGAATGACTTCTTGTGTAGTTGATTGATCACTGTGCCAGAGGCTGCTTCTGTATAGTTAGTAGATGGTTGGCATACCAATGCGCATTGGCAGAGATACTGGAGAGCCAGGAGGCCTAAAATAGCACTATGTTGTACATTCAAACCTTTCCCTCCACCGCAACACCCTCCACAGCTCCTTCTCCACCATCTTTGTCATCAAGTTGACAAACCTAGTGTTTTACATTTCCTCGCTTCCAGAGGAGCCAACCAGAAAGCTCAGAAGATAGATATAAATGCTCCTATCACTGTTGGGTTGCACATTGGTTTTACAACTTGGCAATGCACTGAACACTGCCTGATTGCTCCTGTTATACAATCCTGTATTATGTTACTGTTTGTTAGTAGGTCTGTTAGCAATTATATTCTCACAAGCATTTAATGTTATTGTGAAGCACCATTGTTATGTTTTCACAGCTGGGGACTTGGGTCGTCATGGAACTTGGAACCTGCGTGCGCCTGTTTGTGGGTTCCAGGCTGCATGCAGTGCCAGTTGAAGTGGGCATGCAGCTGGGGGTCACTGCTCGTAGTGACTTGGCTTCTTCTGACTATAATAAAGACATCTGCTTAAGTCCAGCACATGTGCCGTGTGCGCTATACATCCTTAGTGGAACCTAACAGTGTGCGTGTGCTCGTGTGGTTAACATTATCTTGCATGTGAGTGATCAGGCCACTTCCAATGTAATCTCTGAACTTAAACACAAAACCAAACTCCTCCCAAAACCCTCAGTAACCTCCACGCATCCTGCATCCTTTGGCACTGGTTCACAAAGCTTTGCACAGAAAGGCTCCTGACTACCTCCCCAACCTATTGTCTTTATGCAAACCCATCACAATCTTACGTCCCTACAACAAAAATGTGCCCGACCTGCTCCCAACCGACAGACCAGCATTTACAGGAAACCTACAGATTGTAACAGCACACTACACTTTGACAGTTTTCATCCGACCCATCTCAAGGATAATTTACCTTTTAGCCAGATGCTTAGATTAAAAAGGATTACATCAGATACTACAAAACTCCAAGGGGAATATGAAGACATGAAGGAAAGATTCAAGAAGAGAGGTTTTCCAAACTAAACTCTAGAAAAAGCAGTGAGACGGACAGAGGCCCTAGCAAGACCAGACCTCTTTGAAGAAAAACCCAAAAAACCAATAACTAGATTAATTCACACTTTGACATTTTCCAGCCAAAGCTTCCAAATTAAGAGCATCATCACCAAAAATTGGGATCTGATCTGATAAAAGCTGACCCTAATCTAAACAAATTGTTCCCGGAACCACCAATCCTGGCCTACAAAAGGAGCAAGAACTTCAAGGACAGTCTGGTTAAAGCTGAAAAAAGAAAGACTATAGAACAAACATCTCTTAGAAAACAAAAACCGGGGATTTACTCTTGCTTGCACTGTCAGCACTGCACAAATATAATCAAAGGAGAATACATCCACCACCCTAACAACGGCAAAAAAATATATCTCAAGGACTATGCAACATGCGACAGCAAGAATGTATTTTATGTCCTAAAATGCCCCTGCGGGAAATATTACGTTGGCAAAACAATCCAAAAAGCAAAGGACCGCTGGACGGAACATTAATCAAACATTAGGACCAGCACCGAAAAATCACTGGTATTCAGGCATTTTAAAGAAAATGGCCACAACATTTCACAACTAAGATGGGCCATTTTAGAAGTTGTACACTCATTACCAAGAGGAGGAGATTTTGCTAAACAAATAGCTCAATTGGATTCACAGACTAGACGCAGTTAGTCCCCATGGTCATAATGAAGATTTCTACTTAGGCCCATTCCTGTAAACAATTCTACACATCCACTTATGTAAAAGGGACCCACTACCTCTTTTTCACTAGAGCAGTACTTGATGTAATTGTTTATTCCTGGAAATCTACATATGGGACGTTGCCCTTAAATTAATTGAGTCTATGTCTTACGCATATTGTAGTACTCCTTACTTAGCCATTAATATGGCAGAGAGATGAAATATGGAAATATGACTGATACATCTTTGATGCTTCAATTACTGTCCGTGAAATACATACATAGATTGTGCACTCATTAATCAGAGACAGTGCTGACTAATTATCATGGTACCCACATCCTGGGAGAGCCCCATGCCCTCAGGATATTGCAACAGACTGTGAACTCGATCTTGAGACAGCAAACGATACCATTGTGTATTGTGAAAGTGGGCATGATTAAGTATCTTAAGGAACCACCAACATAGCTCCTGGATCCTAGGTATTACACTAAATAGGCTACTATTTGATATTCACTTGTACCAGTACACTACTGGACTAATAATATTAAACAATAGATTACATTATTGAATAGACTGGAAACTTGGGAAACCCTCTGCATTTCTTGTATTTTTTTATGTCCATATCCTTACCGCATCCCACAACGTGTACACCATTGAGGTACGCTCACCTGGAGGTGACTATACCATACAAGTAGTTTTCATCACCCAATCTGTGTACTCGAAATTTACACGCATGTATCATAATGACTTACGCACTTTGTTTACAATTGTGATGTCATTCACGCTCTAACGTGATGACGACACGTCTATGACGCATACAATTACGGCCATCTTGCCAACCGACATATGCACTTTGTTTATAATCGTGACGTCATTCAGGCTCTAACGTGATGACGACACGTCTATGACTCATACAATTACGGCCATCTTGCCAACCAATGCAACAGCGTTCGGCTGGATCGGCTCCTCTTCAAACCTCCCTTACGTCCGTGATACCAGTAAGTATCCTTTTCCATCTCCATCACATTATGTAATATACTGACAGGAGGCTTGTCATTCTCTAACTGACAGCCTAATTAATAACATCTTGAAAGGCTTGCTCCATAATTTGCTACATTATAAATAACACTTGGCGCCTTTACTTCTAGGCTAATGCTGATATGATTATGTTCTCAGCGGGACTTTAAAACCATTTTCGATGGAAGTACACCTTACTCCTTGACATCTAGGACATTGAATAGTAAGTCCCAACCTCTTCTTGAAACATGATTAAGTCATGTATATACCTTTTTTTAGTGCTCGTGACACAGTGTTTTATTTATTTGTTCCTTTAGAGGACACACTGAAATTCTACCTCAATCAATTGCACTTTGTGGACCGACCGCTACAAATTAGGAGAAGACGGTATGCTTTATAAAAACACAGTTTTCAACAACATTGATTGTTTTACTATGTGTATTAATGACCAAAAAACATTGATATTTATGTCAGGTCTTGGGGACTATTTTTGAATATCATGGATCTAGGGATTAATTTGATCATTAGAATAGCAATATAGGATTGTTTTATGTTGGAGCATCGTTAGGATGCACAAAACTCTTCCTGATTCTGATACAGATGGAAACATTGGCTTGTATTATGATTTCATGGGACTAGTTAACATGGAGATGATGGAAGGTTGATCCAGAGCACTCCAGTAGGTTGACACTTATAACCAGCTTTTTGTTACTATGAGACGATGAAGTGAAGGGATATATTAATATTGAGGTGTTTGAAGGTTTTTTACAAACCACTCCATGAAGGTGTAACCAATGAATGATACATTTTGTGACTATAAGTTGTCTAGTGTTACGCTCACCTGGCTCCCACAGGGGTGTCGGTCAGACCCGGACAGCTGCGGTCTCCACCGATGTGATGCGTAGTGCAGCGACGACTGACTGGATCTGCCCTCCTAATCTTGTCTGCTTAACCCGTAGAAATATTCTCCTGCAAGTGGAGAGATGGATTTAGCCACTTGTGGATTCAAGTGATGGCACCCCCGCAGTCCTCCCCAACTATCACCTCCGAAATGCCCTCACAGCAATCTCACCTTATATTCTTGAAAGATGAGCTTTCCATCCTGCGTGGATTTGCAGGGGCGCGTCGATTCCAGTTACTTCACTGGTTTGAAGGCTCGGGAGAGTTCCGGAGAGTATTGACTCTGAGGTTCCTGGTGAGGACCAGTAAGTATTAAGTTCATAGAGTTCAATATGTCCGATGTTCACTCTTGTTCCCCCCTACAGAGTTATTGTATGCATACTCGGAAATCCATAAAATATCTTTCCAATTACTTTCGGTCTGGTGTAGCATGCAACGTAGGTACTGTTCAAGGGTCTGGTTGGTTCTCTCCGTCTGACCATCGGTCTGGGGATGGTGACTGGTTGATAACCTCTCGTCGATTTGCACCAGTTGACAACATTTCTTCCAAAAATGTGAAATGAATTGACTACCTCGGTCACAGACCAATACGGAAGGAAATCTGTGTATTCGAACAATGTTTTCGAGGAACTCCTTGGCCAGAACTGAAGCAGAAGGTAATCCCTTCAGAGGAATAAAGTGGGCCATCTTGGAAAAAAGATCCACAATAACTAGAATGGTGTTAAATCCATTACATGGAGGTAGATCTGTAATAATGTCTAACGATAAGGTGTGCCATGGTGTAGGTGGAATATCCAAAGGTTGTAAGAGGCCAGTTGGTTTTTTCTTCTGACTTTTGTTTTGGGCGCAAATGCCACAAGACATTACAAATGACTTTATGTCTTTTCGCCAGGTGGGCCACCAGAATTGTCTCTTAATTTTAGCTTCAGTTTTTGCGATACCTGGGTGTCCTTCCATCAGGGTGTCATGATAATTGGAGATGACTAGTTCTTGTAGTTCCTTGTGTGGTAGAAATAGTCGCCCTTGATAATAAGGTAGGTCATTTATGACTGAGTAGTCCGGGCCTTTCTTCACCCAGTCCTGCAGGGCTGTTGGATCGAAGAGTTGTTGGATCTTTACTTGAATATCCTCTAGTGTCTGTAGAGTGGTTATGCCAAGAATTCTTTGTTCTGAAATTATAGGCACCGGTTCCGGGTTCGCATATGCTTCTCCCATCCCTATTCGGGATAAGATGAGCTCTCCATCCTGCGTGGATTTGTAGGGGCGCGTCGATTCCAGTTACTTCACTGGTTTGAAGGCTCAGGAGAGTTCCGTAGAGTATTGACTCTGAGGTTCCTGGTGAGGACCAGTAAGTATTAAGTTCATAGAGTTCAATATGCCCGATGTTCACTCTTGTTCCTCCCTTCCTTTCTTGTCTTGCAGCTGGCTCATGAAAAGATGCTCTTGTGGCAGCTGGTGGCGCTCAGGTAATAGTCTGTATTACCTGGCCCTGTCCGGTAGATGTTGCACAAGGAAAACGTGTTGTTTTGTCTCTCTTTACAGATGCGGCACGTGAAAATATGGAGAGTCACAAAAGGATGCCTCCGGTGGTAAATCAGGTAAGTCTATGGTGGTAAGAATTATATTTGTTGGTTCCCTCGGCTCACCTTGTGGTTTTCTTGTCTCCTAGGTGCCGAAGTTCGGCGAAGAAATGATGGAGCAAGCGCCGACCCGAAGGATGCTGTGAAGACTGGTGAGTATGGCGCGGCGCTGCAGCTGGAGGTGCGGCGCTTGCAGAAATGATGTTCTTTACAGGTCCGGAGACAAGATGGATCCAGAATGAGGTGTGGAATAGAAATAAGTTCGTTTTCTAACCTTGTCCCAGCCTTTTCTCTTTGTTTTAGGAGCTCCGGATTCGAGGCGGGCGTGGCAGAAAACTGGATGCAGGCTGCAGGCACGGTGAGTGTTGCGCTGCTGGATGCAGAATAACGTGAAGCGTGTGTTGCTGGTCGGGTGTGGTTTAAATAGCCTCAAAAGTAGTCCCAGGTAAGAAGTCCCTAGAACCACACCCGAGTAAAAAATAGTCCCTGTAGAAAAATAGTCCCTTTCAGGCTTCATGTTGGATTGGAGTCATTTGCAGCATGGTCTGCCTGAGGTAAGTAATGACTATGAGCCTGGCACCTTAGGTGCCAGGACTGATTCCTACTATGAGCCTGGCGCCTAAGGCTGGGAAGTTCCGATGGAATCTTTTCACTAACCGAGGTGCATGGACGTTGTCACTAGGTTCCCATAACCTTTCTTGTGGTCCGTAGCCCTTCCAATCGATTAAATATAAAAGTTTTGATTCAACCATCTTGGAGTCCAGGATATTTTTTACCTTGAATTCAGGTTCTCCATCTATCAGGATGGGGTCGGGTGGTTTGGTTAATCTTGTTCCTGGTTGAACTGGTTTTAAAAGTGAGACATGAAAGACAGGATGAATGCGCATATTAGAGGGTAATTCCAATTTGACGGCTACTGGGTTGATAATGGCCTTAATAGTGTAAGGTCCCAAATATCTAGGGTTAAAAGTCCGAGTTCCCTTCAGAGGTATGTGTTTTGTAGCCAGCCAAACTTGATCCCCAATCTGGTATTGTGGAGTTTCACTTCTATGTTGATCAGCATTTTTCTTATATTTCTCTTTTGCTTGTTTCAAATGTTCTGTTGCCTCTTTAAAGGCTTGTGTAATTGCAGAATGCAAATGACTAACTGCAGGCATTTCTAAATGCTGAGGCGAATCTAGTTCTGAGGTTCGAGGGTGATGTCCATGTATGGTATAAAAGGGGCTTTGTCCAGTTCCTGAATGTACAGAGTTATTGTATGCATACTCGGAAATCCATAAAATATCTTTCCAATTACTTTCGGTCTGGTGTAGCATGCAACGTAGGTACTGTTCAAGGGTCTGGTTGGTTCTCTCCGTCTGACCATCGGTCTGGGGATGGTGACTGGTTGATAACCTCTCGTCGATTTGCACCAGTTGACAACATTTCTTCCAAAAATGTGAAATGAATTGACTACCTCGGTCACAGACCAATACGGAAGGAAATCTGTGTATTCGAACAATGTTTTCGAGGAACTCCTTGGCCAGAACTGAAGCAGAAGGTAATCCCTTCAGAGGAATAAAGTGGGCCATCTTGGAAAAAAGATCCACAATAACTAGAATGGTGTTAAATCCATTACATGGAGGTAGATCTGTAATAATGTCTAACGATAAGGTGTGCCATGGTGTAGGTGGAATATCCAAAGGTTGTAAGAGGCCAGTTGGTTTTTTCTTCTGACTTTTGTTTTGGGCGCAAATGCCACAAGACATTACAAATGACTTTATGTCTTTTCGCCAGGTGGGCCACCAGAATTGTCTCTTAATTTTAGCTTCAGTTTTTGCGATACCTGGGTGTCCTTCCATCAGGGTGTCATGATAATTGGAGATGACTAGTTCTTGTAGTTCCTTGTGTGGTAGAAATAGTCGCCCTTGATAATAAGGTAGGTCATTTATGACTGAGTAGTCCGGGCCTTTCTTCACCCAGTCCTGCAGGGCTGTTGGATCGAAGAGTTGTTGGATCTTTACTTGAATATCCTCTAGTGTCTGTAGAGTGGTTATGCCAAGAATTCTTTGTTCTGAAATTATAGGCACCGGTTCCGGGTTCGCATATGCTTCTCCCATCCCTATTCGGGATAAGGCATCTGCCTTGCCATTTTTACAACCTGGTCGATAAGTGATTACGAAATCGAACTCGGCAAAGAACAATGCCCATCGAAGTTGACGCGACGATTGGGCCTTGGCTGTTTTTAAATACTGCAAGTTCCGGTGATCGGTGATTACCGTAATGGTATGCCTGGCACCAAGAAGATAATGCCGCCAAGCCTTGAAGGCGGATTTGATGGCTAATAATTCTTTATCGGTAACCGCATAGTTTAACTCAGGTGCCGAGAACTTTCTGGACCAAAATGCTACTGGGTGAAGTTGACCGGTGTCAGGATCCTTCTGGGACAGGACAGCTCCCATGGCTAAACTGGATGCATCAGTTTCAACTATGTATGGAAGTTCAGGGCGTGGATGCTTTAAGACAGGTGCAGATGTGAATTTCGCTTTCAGCTCTTGGAAGGCCTTTTCAGCTTCTTCGGTCCACAAGAAGCGTTTGTTTTTTCGCAAAAGTGCTGTGATAGGGTGTACAACATGTGAGAAATCTGGAATGAATCCACGGTAGAAATTAGCAAATCCGAGCATGCTTTGTACCCCTTTAACTGAACTGGGTGATGGCCACTTGAGGATTGCATCCACCTTTCGAGAGTCCATTCGGACTCCTTTTGGAGTTAGGATAAATCCAAGGAATTCAACTTCCGTAGCATGAAAAACGCATTTTTCCAATTTTGCATATAACTTGTGCTGGCGTAGTTTCTCAAGGACTGCACGAACGTGCTTCACATGGTCTGATTCTGAAGAGGAGTACACTAGAATATCGTCTATGTATACAACAACACAGACGTCAATGAGTTCACGAAGGACATTGTTCATAAAATACTGGAAGGCTGCTGGTGCATTGCACAACCCGAAGGGCATCACCTGGTATTCGAATAACCCGTACTTAGTGCGAAAAGCAGTCTTCCATTTGTCGCCTTTCTTTACACGTACCAGATGATATGCCCCTCGGAGATCTAATTTAGTGTAGATGCAAGCATCCTTTACTTGGTCTAGTAATTCGGGGATCAGAGGCAATGGGTATCGGTTCTTAACCGTGATCTGATTTAATGCGCGGTAGTCTCTGCACGTTCTGAGGTCACCTTCCTTTTTAGGCACGAAAAACAAAGCTGAAGATGCAGGGGATTTGGATGGACGAATGAAGCCATTAGCAAGGTATTGGTCCAAGTATTGTCGTAGGTGAAGGTTTTCGGGTTCCGTAAGGGCGTAGATCCTACTACATGGAGGTTGTGCACCGGGTATGAGATCGATTTGACAATCGTATGATCTGTGAGGTGGTAGGGTGTTTGCCTGTTCCTTTTGGAAAACATCCTGGAATTCTTGATATTCCTGAGGTAACTGCACGACTGGAGTAGCAACTGTGGCCAGGCCTTGGTTCAAGGTTTATTTTGGGTAACAAGTATGTGCACAATCCGGGAAGGTTATTCTCTTCTCTCGCCAATCAATACAAGGATTATGTGTTTCCAACCAAGGTATCCCCAGTATTATTTGGAACTGCGGGGCTTTGATTAAATCAAACACAATAGTCTCTCGATGCCCATCCTGACCCAATATTGTCATCTCTGCGGTGGAATGAGTTACAGGCCCTGAGGCAATTTCAGTTCCATCGACTGTGGTGATGACATCCGAAGTGGTCTTTTTGCAGAGAGATAGATTCATCCTAGAAGCCAACTCGTGGTCCACATAGTTTCCTATGGCCCCACTATCAATGTATGCCCTCACTGCGTGCATACGTGATGGCTGCCTTGGATCTATAAGGACCATTGGTATGATGAAGTGCGAGATCTGAGTATCCTTCTTCAAGCTCGGCATGCGGACCTCTAGGCTTGTCGGGCGTGGTCGTTTCCCGAATCAGGCTCTGTTTGATTTTTATCAGCAACTCCGACTACTTTTTTAGATGTTTTTATAGGGCAATCCCGTAGAAAATGTCCTGAGGCCCCACAGTACAGACACAATTGCATCTGCCGTCTTCTTTCTCTTTCCTTTTGAGTTAAGGGTCCTTGACCCCCCGATCTGCATCGGTTCTGATACATCTGTTCCTTTGAGGGTAACATTGGGTTTAACCAATACCCTATTCTCGAATTTAGCTCGATCAGCCTTTCTATTCTGAAGTTGGTGGTCTAACTGGACCACTAAGTCTATATATTCTGCAAAATCCTGAGGTGGGTTCACAACTTGGGCCAAAACGTCTTTGAGTTCACCCGGAAGTCCACGATGAAATAATGTAATTCGTTTTACCTCTGGCCATCCGGTTTCCACCACTAACCTATTGAAAGTGGCGATATAGGTTAGTAGATCCTGGTTACCTTGTCGTAATGATAAAAGTTTGTTATCCAGGGCCTGTCCCTTTGAATGTCTTCCCATGCTCAATTGAAAACCTTGAAAATCCCGAAGAAGAGGGTCATCCTGGTTAACTAATGGAATTGACCAATCCGCTGCGCTGCCACTAAGATATGATAGTACAAAGGCTACTTTGGTTTGGTCGTTCGGAAAAGCTCCAGGTCTGCATAAAAAGTGCAAGCGGCATTGGTTCATAAACACGGCAAACTTTTTTGGGTCCCCAGCAAAACGTTCGGGTGGTGCTAAAGGAATGCTCCCTGGTAGAACCACTTGCACAGGATTGCTCGATGAAACAGGAGTTGGATTCCCCCCCGAGTCCAGGTAATGGTGTTTGCCCAGCTTGGTTTTGCAGTAATTGTCTAGCTAGATCATCAGTGCACTCCTTTGACACAATCAGTTCTCTCCTGAGGGCATTAGTCTCTTGGCGCGCGGAGTGCACTTCTGCCCTAAGTTCCCCTAACAATAGGGCTAGTTAGACGGTTTCTGAAGTTTCCATAACGCCCGGGTGGGGATTTGTAGATAGGCTTTGCGTTCTGTTACGCTCACCTGGCTCCCACAGGGGCGTCGGTCGGACCCGGACAGCTGCGGTCTCCACCGATGTGATGCGTAGTGCAGAGATGACTGACTGGATCTGCCCTCCTAATCTTGTCTGCTTAACCCGTAGAAATATTCTCCTGCAAATGGAGAGATGGATTTAGACACTTGTGGATTCAAGTGATGGCACCCCCACAGTCCTCCCCAAATATCACCTCCGAAATGCCCTCACAGCAATCTCACCTTATATTCTTGAAAGATGAGCTCTCCATCCTGCGTGGATTTGTAGGGGCGCGTCGATTCCAGTTACTTCACTGGTTTGAAGGCTCAGGAGAGTTCCGTAGAGTATTGACTCTGAGGTTCCTGGTGAGGACCAGTAAGTATTAAGTTCATAGAGTTCAATATGCCCGATGTTCACTCTTGTTCCTCCCTTCCTTTCTTGTCTTGCAGCTGGCTCGTGAAAAGATGCTCTTGTGGCTGCTGGTGGCGCTCAGGTGAGAGTCTGTATTACCCGGCGCTGTCCGGTAGATGTTGCACAAGGAAAACGTGTTGTTTTGTCTCTCTTTACAGATGCGGCACGTGAAAATATGGAGAGTCACAAAAGGATGCCTCCGGTGGTAAATCAGGTAAATCTATGGTGGTAAGAATTATATTTGTTGGTTCCCTCGGCTCACCTTGTGGTTTCTTTGTCTCCTAGGTGCCGAGGTTCGGCGAAGAAATGATGGAGGCAGCGCCGACCCGAAGGATGCTCTGAAGACTGGTGAGTATGGCGCGGCGCTGCAGCTGGAGGTTCGGCGCTTCCAGAAATGATGTTCTTTACAGGTCCGGAGACAAGATGGATCCAGAATTAGGTGTGGAATAGAAATAAGTTTGTTTTCTAACCTTGTCCCTTTCTTTCCTCTTTGTTTTAGGAGCTCCGGATTCGAGGCGGGCGTGGCAGAAGACTGGATGCAGGCTGCAGGTACGGTGAGTGTTACGCTGCTGGATGCAGAATAACGCGAAGTGTGTATTGCTGGTTGGGTGTGGTTTAAATAGCCTCAAAGGTAGTCCCAGGTAAGAAGTCACTAGAACCACACCCGAGTAAAAAATAGTCCCTGTAGAAAAATAGTCCCTTTCAGGCTTCATGTTGGATTGGAGTAATTTGCAGCATGGTCTGCCTGAGGTAAGTAATGACTATGAGCCTGGCGCCGACTGATTCCTACTATGAGCCTGGCGCCTAAGGCGCCAGGACTGAACCCAGATAGCCCCTAGCTGGGGCTGCTGAGGTTTCACTAAATGTCTAGATGCCTGCTCCCAGGGCTGATGGACTTGGTCCGGATGCCTGGGGGTAGGCATCATGACATCTAGACAATGAATTCTGAAACTATTGTATTTCCTTTTTATTTATAGAAAATTGTTAATCGCTGAATAATTAATTGCAGCCCCTGATGAAGAGAATTGATCTCGAAAAGCGTTGGGCATATCCACATGAAAAAATAAATCATCTTTAAGAACAAATTTACTCCGAAGTTGGACCTTAATTATTTGGCTTAAGGCCTTTTCTCTAAATCGTTATATTGAATGCAACTTACTTACCTTATTGATACTGCATTTCTCTTATGAAATATAAATTCAATGAGCTCTTGTTAGCCATAAATAGTGTGCAGGGGACGGGAGTTCCCAAAGTGGGAACTCAGTTTGTCTTCGACTCTCCCCCTGTAACAGCTTCTAAAATGGGAGATCCAAGATTTGCTGTTCTCAGTGCTCACCTCTGGAATTCACTTTCAGTATCTCTGTGACATTCCCAACCTCTACCAATCCCAACTGGACTTGAAACCCTGGCTCTTCACCAATGCTTATGTTGTGGGGCTTGGGGCCTGCCAGGGCTCAGCACTGGCACTTATTTCTGAGCCCTGGCACTTATGTCTGATCCTAGCTTGATTGTGCTGTAGTGTTTTGGCAACTTAATTTTTTTAACTGCCCATCGGTCCACATAATATGACAATCAACTGCAGAGTGCACTGGCCAGGGTCACTGCATACTGCGGTGGCTCCTTGCCTATCATGAACCTGATGACCCAGGTTGGCAGAGCAGGGCTTTTTATCCGGTTTCATGAATACAAATGAGTTGGAAGGTGACAATACTGGGCACTGATGCTGGCCATGCACGCGCACCCATCTACTCAGCCTGCATGAAAGTGCTGCAAGTTCTGTACCGTAATAACTGGGAGGGTAGGTTGACAAAAACAGGCCAGTCACCAGCCAGCAGCCCCAACACAGGGGCAGTCCTTGAAAAGTTTCCATATTCAAGAGAAGTGTCTGTCATGAGTGGCCACCTACACAGGAAGATCTTGTTGCAGTGTTTGACAGGCAAGTTCATCAGTTTAGTAATGATTTTGCCCAAGTTTGTCCATCAATTTACCACAGGAGGAAAGCACGTTTGCTCATGTATTCTGTGGCGATATGATTGACATGTTCTATCTGCCATTGAAAGGATCAGAGCATAATGTTAACGATGACCTGTTCCAAAGAAACACTTAAACATTTATTATATTGCAAAAAAACTAATGTGTCACGTGGATTCATACCTGTAAACCGCACAGTGCATTGATCGCCCTTAACGAACCGATGGGAGTTGCAGCTTAAACCTCAAACATGTTGACACTGTATGGAGCAGCCGTGCGTGTTGTCAACAGTGGACGGGGCACTGTCGGTCACGTTGTTCTACAGGCGTGCTAGCAAATGTTTGGGCTCTGGCACTTATATACTCTGGGCCCCATCCTCAAAACCCGCCACGTGAATATTGTAGACGCCAAGGTATTTCCTTATGCAGTTTGCATACCTGTCTACTCACCTGCTTTTGGAGTGTGACACCTACAATCAAGTCAATTCCCCTCACCTGCCAATTGCCTTGCTGGCCAATAGGTGTAAATGGAGAGCACACCCTCAAAATAAAAATCTTCAAATTTCACCCTCAGTTTCATTTCTAAAGGTTGACAGGTATGAGCTTAGCTGCACCCGACTCACATAATAGCCAGGTGTTGCTTGTGGCATGTGGCATTCATCAGTAGAAAGATCCCCGTGCCTGAGATCATATGTGCAAGTGTTGTTCCATCAACATTTTTTCAGCAAAGTGTGATTAATGTGCGGTTTTCATATGCGTGTTTGCAAGGTGTAAAGAGGACAAGAACAGCACACATTATATCCAGAAATCCTGCGCTGGTGCGGAATTACGTTTTAGTCATGTGTGTTTTTGAAGCCTCTGCGTTAAAGGTAATGTGTGATGCAGTTTAATGTGGTCTTGTATAGCACAACGTTTGTCATTTTGGCTGCTTGTTGGCGCTACAATATATCCTTTTTGATTCTGCAGAAGCGCTGTCAGCACCTGCCCAAATATATGACAGAAGACAGACTCTGATGAACATATTGCTATGACTACTGTTGGTGACTAGTGTGGATTTGTAGAAGCCATACTCATAGCAAAGCAGGTCTTCCTATCAGTGGCACTGCCATTCTGCTCTTAGTGAGTCTCTCTAGGTTGTGTATCTCCTAATATGCCTCAGAAGCGTGTGTGTACATCCCACAAGTGAGAGCACTTTCGGACCAGGAATCGTCACTGTAAAGGGATACCAGTGGCCACTGTACACTACGAACAATCCCGTTTATATTTACATTGAGAATTTGTTGCACACTCATATTTGTTCACCTTATGTGGCCCTCGAATCTTATGTGTCATGAGGTCTCATTCTTTTCAGGCAGCAAAGCACTTGCTGTGGTTGCGGCTGGCATCACCCAGGTGATTGGTACAAGACAATCAGGGGCCTTGGAATGAGAGCTATGTCTCTAGATTCAAGGAAAAACTTTAGCTGCAGGGACGGTAGGGTGAGAACTTAATGCAACAAAACCCCTGAAATTCAGCTAAAGCCACCTTAACTTCATGCCCCCTGTTGCGCAGCCTATGACCACAATGATGACATCCCAGATGATATCACTGATGGCATCACTGATGACAACACTTGCAAACCATCACTCAAAGATGTTCATCAATCATAAACTGATTTTGACCTGTTTTGACAGTGGTATTGTTATGTATGAAAGATTGAAGGCTTTGAGAACTCACACATTTTTGACAATGTGCACCGAGATAAAATTATTTGCAGAGGATCACACACTTTGATTAAGCAATGTGCTACAAGAGCCTTGTTTTATGGCTGGTCTCTTGGTGCCTGTTGTGATACATTGTACAACCCCAACTAACCGCATGAAAGCAGCACTGAAAAGGTAAAAAAATGACCTGCTGCCAGAATACCATATGCCTGGGTACTTTTGCCCCATAGCGAAAATCAAACGCTGGCACCCATGAATATACGCATAGTAAGTGAACATATATATGAAACTGAAATATACAAATGTAGCTCAATAGATCTTCTCCTTACAAGTAAGTGCGCAAGACAAAATAGCATTGGAGTTAAAAAGAAAAGTAATCAACACCAGAAAAATAACTTGAGAGGGCAAATGTTCCAATAATTATGCTTGCAAAGCATAAAAGATGCTTATCTTTTAAACCCAGCAATCTGTTGTGAAATATTCCCATGAAAACAAAATCCCAATACAAAGCAAGTACTTGTGGTCTTGTGAGTAAGCATCTGCACTGGGAACATGAGTAAAATTCTGGTAGCCCAAAAGCTTAAATACTTATGCAAGCTTGCCAATCTAAAAAAAACAGGGGGTGTGTCCGCCCTCTGAACAAAGTTACATGTCCACCCACATGAATCCTTTACTTGTCCTCTGAAAATCAGCCACAATCAGGGGAAAATAACTACACCAGTGTCTAGGATTGCAAATTCTCTTGCCAGATCACACAGAAATACTCATGACTTACTCATCATTTCCCCTCCTCACCCCCATGTCTGGCTTTCAACAGTGCTATGCTTTTTAAAGATAACTTGAAAAGTATACATACCATAGTCTCACTGAAATATATGAATCCTCATAGAACTAGGTTAGAAATTAAGTGTACAATTGTGGCATAATTCCACCCAGCTTGACTGGGAAACTACAAATACTAGAATGCAATTCAGCAAAAGATAAAAGAAAATTCTGTGAGTGCAAAGCTGTCAAGGACTGATAGTAGCATGGTTTAAAAAATGAATACCTATGCCTGTTCAGTCACCCATGCATGCAGTAACCAGATCAGAACCTGCTTAGTTTCAAAGCTAGGCAAGTGCCAGCCCCATCATCCCATGTGGTCTTGCAACTTTGGTGCTTTTATCAGGCAACATGGCTTGAGGAGGGTGGTCCCTTTCTCACTTGGAAATTAAGCAGGGTCTGTCCTGGTTACTGCATGGATGGGAGACCTGAATTACTTTCGTGTCACTGGCCATGACCAGTGATTTTTCACCCCTGATGTCACAGTTGATATAGAGAAAAACAGCTGAAAAGAAATGCTTTCCGCCCCCCCCAGGCCCTAGCCGAGTGCCATTCTCATCTGGTTCATTTCCCCCCACTCCCCATATGGCCTCCTCACCTCCACTGCTCTCTCCCTTTCCCCCCACAAGGCACACTGTTTCTGTGACATAGTTTGCTTTGAGATGTCGGCTATAGCCGAGGCTACAGAAAGCTTCCTTTTTTGCACACTCAGTCCCTAGACCCCCTCCAACTCCCAAATTTCCCTTGTTGCTCTCTACCCACCCCCGACCCCTAGCCTGATGCAATTTGCATATTTGTTGACCTGCAAATGGCTTTTTTCCTACCCTTCCTTTTCCAGTATCATCGGCTACAGCCGTGGCTATCTCTTGCATTGAGAGAAAAACAAGATGTCAGTCATTTCATTGCTAAAAAACCCCAGTTCTGGTCATTTACCCGAGATATAACTATCTATTTTTTTAGAAGGGGGCGAGCTCTTCTCCCTCAAATATTGAAATAGCTACTGCACAGTTGTCTGAAACAACTTGCGCACGAATCGTTCAAAAGAGTGCTGTTTGTGGTTTGCGGTTACCGCAAACCACAAACCACAAACAGCACTCTTTTGAACGATTTGTGCGCAAGTTGTTTCAGTCCTGGTCCAAATTCGTAAAGTGGTTTGGCCTGTGCGCTTTGGCAAAAATTCACCTCGTTTATCTATTGGAAGATGAATGGGAAGTAGGCTGTAACTTTGGAAAAAGAATGTTTTTGCCTTCCAATAACATTTGTATTTTTTAACAAATCTTTACAAAACCGTTACGAGTTGGGGGGAGGGGCCCACAAGCCCCCAATCACTTTCAAAATCTCACCAAAATCGTTACTCGAATCAAAAGTTGTTAACAATATAATTCTTTTTGTTTTGCTTATTTATTGATGTGTTCTAGTTCTCAAAGAACTTTTCGCATATAAAATCAGCCAACACTTTATAACACAAATTAAACATCACAAAAAAAGGCATATAAGAAAAAGAGAAAAGGAACATATAACATGAAAAAACACCTAAGCACGCTTCAGTATAATCACAAATTACGTTACATTACACTGCATTACAACCCTTTTTAAAACCCTGTTTAAAAACAAATACATAAAAAGAACCTTGCTGACCTCTTCTCAAAGTTAAAAATACAAATTACATCCACTAAATTGCATGGTTAAAACAGAGTTATGAGCAATGTCTTAGTGACCTCAAAACCTCTAGTTTCAGAATCGCAGACCCAGACCAGGTTTCTAGCAAAGCATTAAACTTCCTTTATGAGGCGTATTGCAGCCAGCAACCAATTAAAGGATGTATCAATAAAAATACGTTGCCACACCCACCCTGGGTGAGCCTCCTTAAGATCCTTCAGAAGGTGTGAAAAATGGGTCTGACGTTGCGTGATCAGTTCAGGACAAATAAGCATCAAGTGGTATGCTGTTTCAACCGAATTTGCCATTTTACAAAATCTACAACACCTTTGGCTGCAGGGAATTCCACCACGAGCACCCAAAATTTAATTAGTTGAAAACAAATTCAGCCGAAGGAGTAGGGCCTGCGCACGCATGTAAGACCCCAGACATTTCCTCAAATATTGCGGGAGCGTGTTGTAGCGTCTGGCATCAAGCAATAGACCCAAAAATAAGTGGTACTTCCTAACATGTGCAATCGTCTTGATCCAGTCAGACTCCCAGACTCTCTTTTTAACTTTTAGTGGGTACTTTAGGAGGAACTCCACCAAGGAGTCAATATCCTTTAAAATTTCTAGGCACTGTAGATGCCATTCTAAGAGTTCGACTGGAGACCTAGACTCTAAACCACATTTTAGGATCCCCCACATTGACCCCTCTTCCGCCAGGTAGATCTTTTGCAGGAAGCCTTGGTTTTTCCATTTAACCGAAGCCTCCAGAGAAGTCAAATCCAGTTTGTACCTCAGAACTGGTACTGGCACACATGCTGGCAACTTTAAGGTTCTCCTCCAGAAGACACCTTCAAGGTTAGCCCATTGTCCTCTAAGCAAAAGAATGACATCTCAGCACTGTACGTCATCACCGGGACCACCTTCTTACAAAGGAACTAACGCACAGGAATTACTGAGAAAAACACACATTTTGTTGTTTAACCAAACTACCTGGGTTGCTAGTGCCATAACCTTTTGTTTCTTTACATTGAACTGTAGGGCTTTACTACAGTTCGGAAAAATATAAAAGCCCAAATATAGAAAATGATCTACTTTCTCAATAGGTTTACCACCAACTGACCACTAGATGCTTCCTCCTGCCCTCCCAGGGCCCTTTTGCAAGGTGAGAATTTTCGATTTGGAGACGCTGATCATTAAATTCTTCTTCTTAGTATAATCCTCCAACAAATTTAACTTGCGCTGCAGCCCGACGGGAGTGTGATCCATTAAGATCAAATCGTCCATGTAGAATAAATAGTTAATCGTTGTAGTGTTTAATTTCCGTGGAAAAACATTTGTATCTACTAAGGCGTCACCAAAGTCGGACAAAAAAAGAATAAATAAAAGCGGTGGCAGTAGAGAACCTTGTTTCAAACCTCTTGCCGAGTTAATCGGAGCGGTTAATCTACCCTCTCTGTCCAAACACGCAGGCAAGGTAGTATCAGTGTGTAGTGCAATCAGGATGACCAGTAGGGCAGAAGCACAACCCGATTTATGCAGTTTGGCCCATAGCATATTTCTCGGAACCCTATCAATGGCCATGGAAAAATCTATAAAGGCAATGTAGAGAGGTTTATTTTTTGTCATCACCCCCTTTTGTAGTAGTTCCAGCACAAAGCCGTCCATCTCAGTCCCTATGGCCAGAGAGAACCCTATTTGCAAGGGTTCCATCCTTCCAGTCTCTTTGGCCCAGTTTTGCAGGTCTCTTAGAACTAGGCCTGTAAAAATCTTGTCTGGGCAGTCCAACAGGTATATCAGCCAGTAATTGGATGTACTCAAATGGGAGCCCTTTTTAAATATCTGGATAACAATTGCAGTTAGCCAAGACACTGGCACAGATTTTTCCCAAAAGTAGGGTTCTGTCTAGACCACCTGCTCAAGTTTCTGTGTCATGTCTGAGGATGTACATAGCCAGACCATCTGGCCCGAGGGGTCTGGCTATGTGAATTCGGGCCACCAAATTTTTACTCCTAGAGATCAATTGAAGAAGAACTTCAAAGACCCAGGTTAACCCCCACTCTGTCGTTTTTCCTCATAGCCTCAAACCATTCCAACTCAATGTCACCCTCTAATTTGTAAATCTCAGCAAAGTGGTTGGCTGCTCTGATGTATGTGTATGCTATTCTCCTCTGCCAACAAAAATAAAAGTAAACATTAAAAAAAAATCTCAGCAAAGTGGGTCTTCCAAGAATCTTCCGATATTGGGTTTAATTGCGCCCCCATTTGAGCCTTCTCATTGACTTTGATTAAATTCCAGAAAGCATGTGAATTGTTACTAGCCATGACTTCCAGTATCTTATGGACATCACTCAGGATCATCTGATGGTGGTAATGATGTAGCCAAACCGTATATACAGCCCTCAGACACTTCCTGGGCATCTGATCCTCTTGTGGTGTCTCCTTAACAGAGTGCTGCATTTCTCTCTTTTGAGCATAATTACCTGGTCACATTTATTTACCTATTTTCCTTTTTGGTAGATGGTTATAAATCAGTTCCCAAATTTCTCGAGTGCACTTTCCCTTAAATCCTAATTCAAAGTACGAGGTGAATTCTCCTGAAGCCAGAATACTCTTGAAGAGCATCATTTTGTGCTCATTGCAACTTATTATTTTTCCACCTTTATTTAAGTTTAAGTCAAAAGCATAGACTCTTGGGATTTGATTTCTAGAGGGTATTTTCTAAGCAATTGCCAGCAGCAGATGGTTGCTCGCTGCAGTTTCTGACATAGAAAGTGACACAATCGCAGAATAAATATCTTCGGAGACGTACACATAGTCTAACATGTTAGTTTGCACATCCCTCGTCCAAGTATGATGTTGCGCTTCATCTCCCTTGATATTTCCATTCAATATCAATAACCCCCATTCTGCCATGAGATCCCTCCAACCCTGCCCTCTACCCCTACTTATTTTTCAGATCTGGAGACTTTACCCACCGGCCAGTCCACACAGCTACTATTCTAGTCAAAATTTAAGAGGTTGCTATGGGAACCGACTCACCTTAACTTGATGATTTGATGATTTAGCATTTCTTACACGCACCAAACAGAATAAACTGCATTCGGGCGCAGATGTTAACTATATACCAGACATGGAGTGTGTACATATTGCAGACGCAGGGGCGCAGCACTTTCGTTTAAATAGGAAGGTTTTTAATCTTTTCCCAAAGAGAGCCATTGATGTCTCAGGTTAGCTGTTTCCACATTTTTGGCCGAACACGGCAAACCACTGATCTCCCGTGTATACCTTTTTAGTGCAGGGTATACACATGAAGAATTTATCTTCTGATAGTAAATTTCTGTTTGGGTGGTAGGTACTCACTTTGGCTGCAAGGTATCCTTTGCAAGACCCTTAATGCACCTGAACATCAGGCATGCCACCTTAAATTGAATGCGGTCCTCAACTTTCAACCAGTGTAATGACTTGCGTAAAGCAGATACATTGTTCCGTTTTCCATGATGTCCAATTAGCCTAAATGCTGCATTCTGAGCTTTCTGCAGTCGGATAATCTGGTTGCCTGGCAGCCCTGCTAAAGAGACTATTGCAATAGTCTAAAGGTGAGTTTCTTAAGCACCCACCATGATGCGTTCAGTTGTAATTGATTATCCGCCATCCACCTCTTGGTTTCTCTCATACATTGGTCAATTTTTTCCAAAGCCTCTGCAAAGTTGTCAATCTCGATGTAAATTTGGGTATCATCTGCGTAAGAATGGAATCGTAATCCGTGTCTCCTCAAGACGTTAAATACTGGGCGAAAGTATAAATTAAAAATCAGAGGAGAGAGAGATGATCCCTGTGAAACTCCACATTTTAGCCAGATTATCTCTGAGAGAAAACCTCCCAGGGAGAGTTGTGGTGTTCTGTCCTTTAAAAATGAACCAAACCACTGTGTAACCTGTTCAGAGGCTCTCCCCACTTTGCTTATGCGTTGGATTGCAATCTGGTGGTCCACTCTATCGAAGGCTGCGGACAGGTCCAGCATTTATAATGCAGTGGACTTGCCTTTGTCTGCAGCCTCCAACAGATCATCATGGACGGTCAGCAGTGCCGTCTCTGTCCCAAAGTTTGGTCTGAAACCAGACTGTAGCCCGTCCAGGAGAATTCTGTTGTCAACTAATGCCTGGAATTGACCACAGACCACCTTTTCCAGTATTTTAGTAAGCCAACATATGTTGGACACTGGAAGGTAGTTTTTATGTAGTGTGGGATCCAGGCTCTGTTTTTTAAAACGTGGCTTCACAATTGCCTTCTTTAATGACAGCGGTACCACCGCCTCCTGTAATGATTTATTAACAAAGGTAGTTACAAAAGGCGTAATATGGATAGCCAGGTCTTTGTCTAAAATGGCCGGCATTGTAAAAGTCTGGTCATTAGTTGGCTTAAGTTGAAGTATCAGAGCATGTATCACTTCTTCATTTACCAACTAAAAATGGAAGCCTTCATTTTCTGTCTCTATCTCCGACCATATCACTTTCTACTGTAGGCATCACTTCAGGGGCCCTTTCATTAGCAATAATTTCTTGAATATCTGCAATCTTTTGTTTAAAGAAGAGGTTACATTTATTAGCTGCTTCCTGCGTATACACAGTAGGCACGGTCATACAAATAGAGCTCCTAAATCTAGTAATTACATCAAACAACATCCTGGATTGATTTCCAGCCAATTCAATTTGTTTGTGAAGAAATTCTTTTTTAGCCTCAAAAAGTGCTATTTTGTATGCTTTTAATATAGCTTTTGCCTTGATTGATTCATTTTCTGATTTCGAAACCCTCTATAGTTTATTCGCCTGGCGAACCTGTTTCCGCATCAGGTTCAGGGCAGGTCCAAACCATGATTTGGATCTTTTGATAGACTTTAATTTAAGGGGGGCATATTTATTGCAAAAGTCCTCCAAAATGGCTGACCCTTTTATAAAAAAACTCTTCACACAAATGTGTACTTAACTAACTTAGCTATCGCCGCTCTATAATATAAGCTTGTGTTCCATGCTGGCCGGGAGGGTAGATCCGGGGCAATGTGTTTGTCTTGGCAGCAAAACAACACAGAGCAGCACAAGTTTGAATCCCTGCCACTTAGAAAGTCTGGTATTAAGCGTGTTGTAAAAGATTGATTAACTTAAGTGCCAAGGACGAGAATACTTGTCCTTTTTACATAGACTTCAATAATAGCTGGCACTTAAGGGGTTAATAAATGAATTCCTGCCCTCTACAGCACTTCACAAAACCACTATTTTTTGCAATGGTCTCCCCGAGCCCTGCATACTGCACCACCTTGCCCTTTCTATTCCCACTCCCCTTTCCTCCCCACACCCTCAACTCTTCTCCTGCGACACACACACTTACATTCACCTGTCCATTTACATTCACCTTTCCTTGGCTTCATGCCCAGGGATCGTATCTCTCCAGGACTGAAATCACTGCACTGGCTCGCAGTGGCGGTGAGGATTAAGTTCAAAACCCTCTGCATTGTCCACAAGGCCTTCTGGGGCCTGGAACCTCAATACCTCCAACTCTCTCTTCTTAAATATCTTCCTTCTCAAGCTCTTCGCTCAATGGCCTCCAACTCCCTAAGGGTTAGTCACTTTTCCAAGCAGCGAGTTGGTGGTAGATCTCTTTCTTCGGCTGGGGCCTCCCTTTGGAACAGCCTCTCTCCCTCTCTGAAACTTGATGAGAACCATCTCCAGTTCCGGAAGCACCTCAAGACCTTCCTCTATGCTTCTGCTTTCTCTCCTCCTCTCCCCTGCTGAACTCCTGACTGAAACTGCACTGGTTACCCACTGATCCCGGGCCCAGGCCCCCTCCCATGCCAGTTGCACACCTGCATTGCCCCCCTGGAAACCCTTGCACTCAGGGACTGTTTTCTGTATCCCCACAGCCCCTACTAGCACTTGACACTTGATGTCTGCACTTACCCTTGCACTTGCCACCAGCTGGCTGCACTCCTATTTATTGCCTCTATTTATTTGACTGTTATCCTATGTACTGCACTGCCCCTCCCCTTTCCCCCTGCACTTTTCCCCTTCCCCCCTCCCCTGCACTTGCATAATCTCAATGTCACCTGGCCTAGTAGGATCGTTGTCTCTGTCTTCCCTCTGTTTCCCCTCCCTTGCCTCGTTGCGCCTTGAAACACTTGTGTATAGGCGCGTAATAAATGCCATATCATATCATATCATATCATATCTCCTCTGGTCACATCACAGCCATGCGTCAAGGTCTCAGAAGTGGCAAAAGGACTACAGTCCTTTTACTATTACTGACATCAAGCCGGCCATTTTGTTTTGTATATTTAAAAGGAAATTGACTCATGCGATCATATTTCCAAAAACATAACGAGTAGCACTATGAACCGAAAGCCCTGTGGTGCAGATGGGGTTGATGACCCCGGACTGGAGCCTGTTGGGCATTTAACATCCCAATGTCCTCGTTTTGCTCGTGCCTACCTTGGCTCAGGATGGTGGGGCGTTATTAGCCCAGCAAGCCGCAGTCCAGCATCATTAACACTGCAACAGTGGTCTGGCCTGAATCACTCTGATGCTTCGTGCATGGGTCTCCATGCTGATCTGTGACAATGTGTGTGATCAGAGCCTTGTTACACCACATGACATTAGAGGCTGCTTTGGTTTCTACATGTTGGTATAGCAATAACTTTTTTAGCTAACTGCACTGCAATAAGTGCAGTCAGTTTAATCTTGGGTATAACAGTGCCTGTTGCTCACCCCTCATATTTACTGCCCATGACTTCCTGACATTATGTGCAAATATAACAGACATCTTGCCACTATTTGTAGAAGGTAAGGTCTATTCGTAAGGAGGAAGGGTAAATAGTGCAACAAATGTGTATTATTCACCAGGACCTTCGTCAAATAGTGCACTATTTCTACTACTTGTAAGGACGATGGGCTAAAGGTTATGTAGTGCAGAAATTCTACCATTCGCAAAGACAAAGGCCCTCATTACAACCCCGGCACTAAACCATGGTGCTATTACCTAGATGGTTGGTGCCGGTGTTGTAACGAGTCCACCATGGTGGAATGGGGAAATACCACCCCATTCCAAGGTTGGTGGGGTGGTATTTCCCCCTTTCACCATGGCCCTTCCCCATTCCCATTTTTGCCCCATAGGGCTCAATGGGACTGGGGAAGGCGCTAAGTATGGTATCGCAAATTGCGGTACTGTAATTAGCACCGAGGTCCCTTTGCGGCACCCTAATTTAACGGCTGGTAAAACCAGCCGTTAAGGTCGGGTCCCGCAAAGGGACCTCGTAATCAGGCGTTAAGGGTTTAACGGCGCCGACACCTTTTACGGCGCCGTTAAACCCTTAACGCCAGGGTTGTAATGACCCTCAAAGGGTAAATAGTGCAGAATTTCGATTTCATGCAAGGACGATGGGATGTTAGGTAAATAGTGCAGAAGTTCTACTATTTGCCAGGGTGAAGGGTAAATAATGCAAAATGTGCACTATTTAGCAGGATGAAGGGTAAATAGTGCAAAATGTGTATTATTTGCAAGGACAAAGGGCAGTGCAAAATGTCTACTATTTGCAAGGAGGATGGGATGAAGGGTAAATAGTGCAGAAGTTGTATTTGCAACGATGATGGGACAAAGGGTAAACAGTGCAAAATGTGTACTATTCGCCAGGGTAAAAGGCTAAATAATGCACATTTTCTACTCTTTACCAGGACACCATGAAAGCAACTAAGAGATCGTGTTAGAGGGGAGTTTGTAAGCAGTGCCCATTGTCCTGTTAAATAATGTAGTTTTGCTCAAATGTACAAGGACAAAGGATAAGGAGTGCACATTCTTGTTATTTACCAGGACACCATGGAAACAGCCAAGAGATGGTCTCAGAAGAGAGATCATCAGCAGTACTCCTAGTCTTGATAAATAATATTGTTTATTTTTGCAATTTTCCAAGATCATGGGTCAATAGTGCAAATTCTCAAGTATAAACTGGGGCATTATATAAGTAGGCAAATGAGAGTCTAAAGTGGTTTTAAAGTTTGTGGTGATTGGCAGTTTCATAGGCTAGGTATGATATGATATGATAAATGCATTTCAGAAACACATGCCGCCACCCATTAGTACAGATATGTCATCAGGTTTGTTTTACTTTGCAGAACAGCATCCGCGCGTTCACCAGGTCTGCCAAAATTCTCATGGAACATTGCATCAGAAATGTGTAATGTAATTCCATGAAACAGCCTCATCTCAATATGCTAATGCTTCTGTGTCCACTTTTGATTATTGTAATATTTTGTCATATTTTATTAATGGAATGGCAAATGTAACTTAACATTTCAGAGACAACATACAGTATGAGGAGACTTTGGGGGTAATTCCGAATTTGGAGGCTATTAGCACCATGGCTGCCTCCAAACCCGTGTCCGGGTCCGGGTCTGGTGTCTCTGAATGGGGACTTACCGGGTCATTCCAACCTTGGAGGACCCGGTAAGTCCCCATTCAGAAAACCATTCCCCATTTCCATTTCAGCCCCCACAGTGCTCAATGGCAATGGGGAAGGAGCTAATAACGGGCCCGCAAATTGCAGGCCCGTTATTAGCTCCATGGTCCCTTAATGGGTCCCGCTAAGGACGGCTGGTCAGACCAGCTGTTCCTGGTGGGACCCACTAAGGGACCTCAGAATGTGGTGGTAGGGGTTTAACGGCACTGGCATCCTTATCGGTGCCGTTAAACCCCTACCGCCAGGGTCGGAATGACCCCCATTGTATCCATTATTTTACACCACAACACTAAGTTTTAAATAAAGTAATTCTTATAAATAATCTTTCACAGAGATAGATGGTGCCACTTGGAACTGTGTTTCCACTACTTTGTGATGAGCTCAAAATCCCAAGTAGAAAACATGTGTAATATTTATATTTGTTGAACGTCTAATATGTGCCTCTATTAATGATTTGTTAAACTGAATACTGGTTGTTTTCGAGTTCATTATTTAGGCTTTACATGGATAATTTACCTAGAGGTTTTTGTGATACACAGTTCTTGCTTATAAAACAAATATTGCAAAGAACAGTAAATCAGACTTATCTAATTATTAAATTACTTTCAAAATGTGAGTAACAGATTTAAAATGTTTATTTTGTAAACATTTGAATGCAATGGGTATTATGCATTCTCTCCATTCAGGTAAGAAAATGTTTAACATAAAAATTGTCATGCTACCCTATAATTCACCAAAAATTGTTGGACAATTTTATTTTCCAACAATAATTGTACACGCTAAGTCCATCTGTGTTAAAGCTGTCAGAAACCCTGTAGTATGTCTGAATACACCGAGGTGAATGTTTACATTGTCCAATGGGTCTGACATTGTTGTGATTTTTTCTTCCAATGAGTCAGTGGGACCGGTTCTTGCTGGAGCTGTGGGGTGTATGTTGGGTTGAGTTGGCATCAGAGAGGGAGAGGTGTATGGTGGAGCAGCTACGTACCTTCCAAAAAAATATCTCTTGGGGAAGGGGTGGGTAGCCCGCCCCATAACCAGTAAAGGCGGCAGTTTCTTATGTTTTTGCAAACCCTTCAAGTCAGGCCTTGGTAAGAGAACATACACTTCTTTAAGTCTGTCAAGTGCCTCAGCCTGAAGAATGCTGAAGACAGTCCCTTGAATTTCTCCCAGAATTAGGTCATGGCAGACACTCAGTGCAAGCAAAGGCAAGGTTAGTGCTTGAAGAATCCCTCCCCTTCAGGTAAATAAAGGTAAAATGGTCACCTCACCAGGGAACCCTAGAAAATAAAGGGTTCTTAATTACCTTCTTGTTACCAACGAATGCTTGCATCTCAGGAGGTGTCATGTGGAGATCCGTATGGGATTTGAAGGGAGAAAGTTCAGACTGGTAAAGCATCACAAAGTGAGCAGAAAGGCAAAATTTGCTAGACCTCCCTCACTTACATGCACAATCAGAGGCTTATTGTGCGTGGGGAAGGCAGGCAGCCGCTTCCCCTTTCTCAATCTCAATCAGAGGCTGATTGTGCCTGGGGCAACCCCCGTGCCCTACCCCCGGCACAATCAGAGGCTGTCTCGGTCTCTGGCACACACACACACACACACACACACACATTCAACAAACACTCATTTACTCACTTAAATACAAATGCACAAATACATACATAAAACACATCTTTCTTTCCTGCTATCCTGTTCCCATTGACATCTTTAAAGAATTTCTCCAGCTCCAGCCGCACTGCAGTAACAAGAACCAGTTAGCACTTAAAAGCAGAAAGCATCTTGCTTCCTGAGTGCATTTGCGGGAGACCGGAATATCATCCAAATCCCACCCACGGGGGACTAAACAGGCTGGGAAATAATAATTTCTCCAGAAATCACCTCCCTAATGCAGCGCTCCTTCCTCCTGCTGGTCTCTTTTTCCACCTTCTCTGACCTCACCCAAAACAATCCACTACTTCCTGCCGCTCTTATGTTTGTCTTCCTGCTCACATTGTGTCCTTGCCCAAACCAATCGGGCCCTGTACGCCCCTACTGGGTGGTGTTACAGGACTATAGGCTCCAAATAACTGGCTAGGTCCACCCCTTTTCTTTGCACAGGTTTGTCAAACTCCAGCAACTGAGACTCCGGTTTCTTCCTGTTCAAGTTCATGTCACAGGTGCCTCGGCAGCCATTCCCCCAAGCGTTTATGTCTTTGTGTAGGGTATCTGCCCCGTCCAAGTCTTTGTTGGTCATGGGTTTGGATTATTTTGCAGCTGGGCACCTGCCGGTGTTCTGGGCCAGACCGATGAACGCTTTGCAGTCCTGCAAGCTCTGTGACCCCATTACGTCTCTTTCTGTCCAGTGCAGTTGCTCAATCTGGAAGACTCTGCTTGCTTGTGGGCTGCTGTCACCCTTTGGGTGCTCAGTTCTACTCTGTCCTGTCACGGTTGAATTGAGTTGTTTGTCAAGTGCATAACTTTGCCTACAGAAGAATGGGCAGACTACATTGCTTCTTCAAGGTTACTGAAAAAGGTGAGGTTTCAGGATTTTTCTAAATGCCAGGTAAGAATGTGTCTGTCGGATTATGGTGGGCAGCGAGTTCCATGGCTGAGAGCCCAGAACTGAAATGCTCCTGTACCCTCTGTGTATGAAGTGGGAGGTGGGAACTGCTCGGTGATATTGATCAGAGGATAGCAAGGTGCAAGATGCAGAGTAAGGAATTATTTAAGCCATGAGATATGCAGGGGCGTGTCCATTTAGACACTTGAAACCAAGACAAAGAATCTTGAAAGTGATTCTTTGCTGTACTGGTAACCAGTGCAAATTTCTCCAATATGGAGAAACTGATGAAAACCTTGGGGACCTGAAAAAGGAGCCTCACTGCAGCATTTTGTGCTTTTTGTGGCCAAGTGAGTTGATTTATTGACATCCCGCCCAAAATGGAGTTGCAATAGTTCAACTTAGAATTAATCAAAGAACACACCACTATTTGTCGGTCTGGTTCTGGGATGTGTAAGGAAGGCATGGTACAAACAGTAAGACAGACACAAGTGACCACAGTTCAAGGGTGTTAATTGAACTTCCGCCTGGTTTGAAAAATGCCTATCTAACACTAAATCTAAAGATGGGCGCAAGCTACGACCATCAAATAATAATAAAGTGGTCCTAGTTGTGTCTTGTCAAAATAAAAGGGCCCATACTAATAAAGCTAATGCCAATCCTTACCTCTAAATACAAATCATGTGGGAAACAATGCTATGTAAAAGAAAAAGTGTTCAAGAAATCATATGTCAGGATATTAAAGCCACAGGCTTCACTTTCCCCATGCTTTTAGAACGGGACAAGGCGGCACAATCGAGCTTAGCACAGTTTCTGGCTTCTCTAGCACGAGGGTGCAGTTCAAACCTTCAACATCATGGCCTTCTGTGCCAAAGTATCTTTGCCATTCAAAGTCTCTTCCTTCAGAGAGCCTGATGCAACAACAAACAATAAAGATCCTTTCCTTTTGTATTTTACATATACACAATTTCCTTAGCTGTTTTATTATCCACCTCAGATCCCCTTCCACCGGGCTCAGATCCAATTTAAACAATTTGCTCAGGATTTTTTCGTATCCAATTTCTTGGGTGATTCACTGTTCACCCCGGATTCCCCTCTGCCAGGCTCAGATCCACTTTACCATAAAATCTTCAATCAGTCTCCCTCTGCCGGGCTCAGACCAATAACACACACTTGCTTTAACCCAAAGCTTTCAATTGATCTCACTCTGCCAGGCTCTGACCAACTTTATCTACTGTGCCATAAACTTTCTTTATCAACATCGAAGACTTTCGACTGTGCACAGGATTTCGCTTGTCCCGTCGCAGGTCCACTTCGATTCGCAATTCTTTGCCAGTCTTTCATTTTTGTTAACGCTAGTCTGGATACCTTACAAAGACCTTTGATTGAGCACACATGCGGTGCCGGACCCCTCTGTCAAAGGTATCGTATCTTGGTTTTAAAGTTCGGTCACTGATCTGCCGTTCAACTTCACTCGCGTTGGTTATCACACGCGTTTCAAATACTGTTTGTTTCAGCTCTCACCATACAATGTTGCCACTTGCAACCTTGGCTTCAACACAGACCGGTCCTATATCAGTCTATGCAACTCACCAGCTGTGTTGATTTCACTGACGCTGCTTTGTTGTTGGAGCCAAGGACAGTACCACAGCAGCTGGTGATTCTCCCTGCAATGATTATCGACGCGGGAGAGGCCCAGGTACCTCGACACACAATACAGGATTCTTCAGCTGGGTTTTGTGGTGTTACGTTTTCTATTGTCGAGGTTTCATGAAAGTAACGGTTCCTTGTCAAAAAGGTCAAGGGAACTTCCCTCCTTATAATTCCTTCTGTTTCGCCATCTTTCTCGTCTTGTTAAACTGCCATCTTGGAACTGCTGTTTCCTCGTGTGCTTTGCCTCTTTCAGAGTGTGCTCTCGTGCTCCATCTTTTATACATGTGGGGAAGTGTAATTGAAGTCAGGTGTGTGTGATAGTCAGTAATTGCCTGACCTTGCCTGGCCATGGTATTGGGACATGTCAGGTATACAGTTTGGGTGTTAGTCTGTTTTCTCTCATAGCAGGCTGTCCGTGAGAAAGGGTTTGTGTTGTAAAAAGTGAGGGGTTGAGTTCCTAAATATCCTACTTGATAGGATGGGGTAAAGGTGTTACAGGGAAGGGGATACCATGTCTTGCCATCCGGTGTCCCACTCCCTGAAGACCCCTCACCCAGGTGATACTCTCACACTGGTACACCCCCAGAAACTGGACCCAAAAGCGATAGCCGTGTCTTGCCACATGGATGACAGATCCCCGGGGACTAGTGGGTGAGACACCTTCTGGTTTCTCACAGATGAAAGGAAGAATAGGTCGTAGTAGACAAAGGTGAAAATAGATGGCCTTGATGGTTGCCCCTACATGATGGTGGAAGACAAGATTTGATTGCTAGATACACCCCAGGGTACTTCCCTGGATGGCAAAAAATGTCAGGCGATCAAACAGCAAAGGGCAAGGAGGCCGATTGGATTAGGTGCTGAGGATGATTTTGGGGCCCAAAAGGATAACCTTGTTTTTCGAGGGATGTAGTTGTAATTTATTTGCCTGCATCCAGTTTTGAACTTTTAGAGTACAGTCCTTAATGGATTGGAGTGAATCAGGAGGGTTTGTTACACACACAGAAATATGTGCATCCTCTGTACATGAGTGGTAGTTTAACTTAGATTTTTAATTAAATTCCCATGAGTAGTTGGATAAATATACTAAACAGAGTTGGGGACAAGGCTAAGCCATGCGGAACCCCACACGTGACTGGTATGGAATTAGAGTAGTATGGTCCATTCGTAACCTGCTGAGTCCTATTGGATGAAAATCAGACAGGAAAGAATTTAGGAGTTGGTTAGTTTCAATGAAAGTGTGCAGCTGGAGGGTAACTATCTTTTCCAGTATCTTAGCAGGCCAAGAAAGGCCGGCTGTGGGTCGGTAGTTCTGCAACACATGGTGGTTCAAAGAGCTTTTTTTAGTAGAGGTGTTTGGATAGAAGCTTCGAGCTCCTGGGGAAAAATGCCTTAAGTGTCTTTGTTTTTTGCCACCGTTTCTCTTTCTTTCGATAATCTTAAGGACACAAAGGGAATTAGAGAACCATTTATTAATTTTCTTTCATTTGGTCTGGTTTTTTATTGGGGCATTTTAGTCGCAATCATTATGCAAAATACTCATGTTGAGCAGGACTTCATCTTCACAGAGAGAGTTCTTGGTGTCACTGTGGAAGAGAGAAAACAAACTCTAGAGCAATCTGTGCAGGAGGATGGTGTGAGACAATTGGGTACTGCGATACATCACACTGACACTGGGGTAGGAACTGGCACCTCCTCAACTGCCAACATCCACATCAGAAGTAGGACTAGCTCTGGCTTTCTCCCTGATAAGCCTCCCCCCGGCTGAGAGGGGTTCCATTCCCTCTTGTAAATGCCAGCCTGCTTGGCCTGTCACACTCTCCAAATCCTTATTTTGATCCCTACAGGATTAGGGTGTAATGAATAGAACAAGACAGCCTCCCACGAGAAGCTTAAGGCAATTGTTAAGATGGATTTCTGAACTCTGACCTGGAGGGGCAGAGGTTCAGAAGGCCAGCCTAGTTTCTTGGAACAGGGTAACCTCTGGACAAGCCAGACCAATCAGGGTAGCGATGGCGGCGGTCAAGACTAAGGGCCTCATTACGACCCAGGCGGTAAGTTACCGCCTGGGCCGTGACTTTACCACCATGGCGTAAACTACGTTTACGCCATGGTGGTAGACGGACTTACCGCCCCATTCCGAGGTTGGCGGGGCGGTAAGTCCCCAATCCCCATTTACCCTTCCCCATTCCCATTTTTGCCCCATAGGGCATAATGGGAGTGGGGAAGGCGTTAATTACGCCACCGTAAATTACGGTGGCGTAATTAACTCCATGGTCCCTTAGCGCCATGGATTTTAACACCTGCTAAAAGCAGGTGTTAAATCCGCCATGGCGCTAAGGGACCTTGTACTCAGGCGGTAAGGGTCGGCGCTGTTTACGCCGCCGTAAAACCCTTACCGCCTGAGTCGTAATGAGGCGGTAAGTCTCAAGAGGGGTGAGGGTGACTGAAAGACCTCAATGAGCACACAAAGCAAGGACACTTACAAATTGCTCCAGACAGGTGTTATATTAAAAATATAGACACATTTATTATAAGGCCTTTGTAACATCGACCGTAGCAAAGAATCACAATAATACTAAAGTAAACCAACACATCACAATCAATACAATATATATACAAGACCGAGGGGTCTAAGGAGTTAGGAGCACGAAATATGTAGACCATCTAGATGGGGAGGAAAACAGACAGTGCAAGTAATCGTTAGACCCAGTTCGACATCAGAAATACACCTAACTAGGAGGCAGTCCAAGCCCTACGAAGAGAGGAGCCCTATGCTCAATAGTACATGCATGCCCTTGTGCCAATGGACAAAATAGGGTCTCTTCAAGGGTCTCTGACAGTTCAGGAAGGTGGATGAGGCGATGAAGGACAAGTCCCCACTACTCAAGCAAGACCTCCACTTGCAGGCAGAGGCAGGGTGAGAGTGCGGGATGGATCCGCTATTTCTCAACTGCGGTAGAAAAGAAATGGGTTCCTGCGCTAGGGGCCACGGGTTGGGGTATGGACTACTCACTGGTCCCCGATGCAGGCAGACCCAGACTTCACCAGTTCAGTTCACGTGGCTGGCAGGTTCGGATGCGACAATATGGATGTCTCGACACCGTGTAGATTCCGTTATAGCAGGATTCAGGGTCGAGGGGGTCACAAATGCAGCGAACGTACACAGGTCGTTACCACAGCAGGGCAACACGACAACTGCACTTATTCTGGTCTGGGCACACTTGTCTCACTTCAGAACTGGGAATGCCAAGTGTACGAAATTCGCTGTGAGGGTGCCGTGGACACAGAGCTAGCAGTAGGCCAAGTTTCGAGGGCTTCCCCGAAACGGCGGCGGTGACAGAGCAAACGTCCCATGTAAGCTGATCAGCCCACTGGTTGGCCCAGTGACACTTCCGAAGAGGCTTACTTGCAGGGTTTGATGAAGGTGCAGAGAATAGTTGATCCCACTATTCCAATGGGTCGAAGCGCCTTTTCAGACCTTCTAGGACGATCAGATGCCGAGGGGTCTCGCAGAACGACAGTGGGCTCAGGGTGCCAAACCTTCCAGCGGGTCACCAGCGGTTCCTCGACTCGGCTTCTTGTTGCAGGATACTTGGCTCCTTATCCCTTGTTCGGTGTGAACTCAGGAGATCGACATGGTAGTGGTGTTTTCGGCCTCCTCTTATCCAAAGTTCCCTTCGCGCCAAAACGGAGAGGACCCAATGGGAGATCTGCTTACAAACACTCACTCCATACGTTTACCAATCACGGACCACGGTGGTCCCAGGCATTCAGGACACTCCAGACTCTCTGGCACCCAGGATGTGTATTGGGAACAGACATCCCAGCCCACATCCTGGAGACACACACACAAGGCATGCAGAAGCTCGCGAAAGCTTTGGGTTTCGCTGGAAAATGCATGACCAAATAAGGAGTGACCCGGGTCGGCTCGACCTGGGGACGGTGAAGGGGCAAGATGGCCAAAGGACAGGACAAAGAACCGCGTGGCATGGCCATTTTGGAGCCAGGCCACCTTTTCGTGCCAAACGCAGTAAGCGCGGATAACATGGCAAAAAGGGTTCAAAACATAAGATAAATAATAGCTGCTACCAGTACTGTCCGTGACACACCTGCACAGTTCATAATAAGTCCAGCGAGAGTTTCTAGGGCCTTTGGAATGACTAGAGACCCAAGAGTGCGGTAAAGTAAGTTACATTGCACTCTTGTTACATGTTGCACAAAAGCTGCAACATGAGGAAAGGACTAAGGGAAACGAAGTCTCCCAGTACTGACTGTCTTAAGGGCATGTCAGTTTCCCCATAAGAATTCAGCGAAAGCCCGGAGGAGTGCGGCGGAGGGCTGCACTTCTCTGGCAAAGTTTAGATCAGGGTGTAAAACTGCAGCAAAAAGTTTGGGGGTTGCCACATGATGGGAAAATTACATTCAAATGTGACATCTTTCCTAACAGCAATGATAAACATCACGCTCAAAAAGTGTTTCAAACAGTATCTTTATTTCAAACAGGTTCTAGGGGAAACTCTACAACTAAGGAGTGACTTGTAATAATACTTTATCATGATGGGATACACTAAATTGTGATCTCTCAGCGCTCCCGATGGTCCTCTTGTGTTGAAACATTAAAGTAAAAACCTATTTTAAGAAGTCCTCACCCTTCCAGGGACACCCTTCTTCTAATAAAGAAAGCCCCAATAGAACAGCAAACAGAAAAGTATCAACCCTAACTTTTATAAGTCAGTAGCCTTCTGGTTTCTTTAAGCTAATAACCTAAAGTCCAATGCTTTAGCACAAACCAAATAGTTCATAAACTACTCTTTAAAGTCTGTCCCTATTCTACTGCAATAAAACAGGATTGTTCCTCTTGGGAGGTTCGGGTAGCAGGTACTCACAGTCGGAGAATTCACAAAAGGTCTCTTTCTAGACTTTGGGTTTCACATGCCATTTGAAATGGGCTGAGTATCGCTCCCACCCTAATTCTGGGTCCCTTTCAGGCAGTCAATATCGTTGTTGTCTTTCAGCCATGGCTTCAGTCCTTTTACCTTTCCTCAGGGGCGTCTGGTGGAAAGCCTCAGGTTTTTGCTCCTCAGCTCAGCCAAGGAGTCTAGAGGTGCTTTTGTACCCCTCTGGTCTGCCATTTTCCAGGGCTTCTTTACATTAGACACTCCTCTCTTTCCAGCCTCTCCAGGCTTCTACTGCCCTCCTAAATTCAGCCGACTTTCCTGGACAGTGGTTCCAGGGCTTTCCCCTTGTACCAAGGGAGAAAGAGAAGACAAGTCTACCTCCTCCTTGATCCTCTTCTTCAAAAGCCTACAGCTTTTGGCCACCTTCTTCCAGGAAGCTTGCTTCTGGGATCTCCTCTCTGGTGCGGTCTTCATCCAGTCAGCAGCCTCCTCTGGGTCACTCTCCTTAGCATTTTCTACTTGTATCAAGGGACACTTTGCACATGCATCTTCCACCTCTGGGTCCAGAACCCTGACTGAAATTCACAAGGCTTTTTTTAGCTGTGGGGCTTGGGGCTGTTTCTAACATTTATATTCACTATATGACCTTGAATGCTTCGCTGAGATTGGTTATTCCCTTGTCAGTCCTTAACTCCTCCCATTGGTCCAAGTCTGGCTTTGGTTACTTACCTGGTAGCTTCTATTACAATTAATGAGAGGCTGTAAAGCTTCAAATGTTATTGCAGTGCCATCTTGGATTTACCTTCATCCGTGGCAGAGACACTGAGCCATTCCGTGATTACCCCTTTATGGCAGGCACCATGTCATGGGTTAAGGATTGGAATGTGTGGTCCTGGAATGCTTTCCTGCTTGAAACCTTTCTGGTAAGTGAGTAGTGTCATTTCTCTAAGGTTAGAGAAAACTGTGGGTTGTCAAACAGTTTTCATTTGACCATCCCTTGCTTTGGTGCATCGACCGGTCCTTCCCCCCATAGTTCTTTCTGATAGTTCGAAGCCCATGGTTGTCATTATCTGGTGCTGCTTTTAGGGCTAAAGTAATGCATGTATGGGAAAATTGTGAGCCAGTCTGGCTGGGTTTTGGTGCCATGTCGCTTGGCATTGCTTGGGTTCCACTTCCTAGCCCAATACACCTAGATTTCCTGTTCTGGAGTTCCTCTGTGGCCCCCTCAAGCACATCCTCCATCTACACTTTGAAGGAAGAGTCAACCCCAACGTTGGGGATGGTGGGCCATGCCTTGGTGGGAGTAACGTACTGTGGTCTATTTTCGGGGAGGCACACCATGTAGCAGCCTGCTACCCTCATAGGTCAGCATGGGGAATTTACCATACTCAGATTTAAGCAAACCGTACCGATGGTAAGTAAGGGTTGACCATACAAGTGGGGAATAAGTTGGAGTGTACTGTGTGGAAACAACCCTTAGGCTTACCGGATTGTTTGTCTATCCTTGTAATCGGATTTGAATTGGGATTAACATCATTGGGTTGTCAGCTGGATTGGCGGATCTTGTCTTTGTGCAAGAAATTGTTGGTTCCTTCCTTGTTAGATCTTCATTTGAGGGCTATCCAAAAGGTTGTGCTCTGTGTAAGAAGAACGAGGCTGCAATACAGACCATAAGCACATCCTGGTGGTTTGCGCTTTCTTGCAAACCCAGACATTTCAGTTGGTGGGACAGTTTGTGCATAATCCCTCCTACTTTGATTCAGGAGACTTTTTTATTCGTATATCGTAAGGTGAGGAACTGCTGTGACCACTTCCGTTATAAAGATCCTTCACCATGCAGGTTTGGTATGCAGTAGGTGGCGAATGACCTGATGAATGTTTGTGAATTTATTGTTCTTCTTTCTTTATAATGTTATTTTGCCTAACTGCACCAAATCAAACTAGTTTAGGGTCTTTTCGTATTGATCTGGAAATGTATTCTATTTGATAATTTTTAGCTTTTCCATTTTGTTGTATTGGTTATGTATGATAACAATATGATGTCATTGTTTTTTTGGTTTTCTTTTATACTTTTTGTGTAAGAATTAGTACAACAACCAATATCACAATAATACAGAAAAAAACAACTATTGGGGAAATTGCTCAACTCCTGCTTTCTTTACTCGCTCCAAGACCTTCCCAGGGATGGAGCTCTGGGTCACTTTCTCACCCCTTCTGTTTCCACACAGGTTAGTCCTGGACAGCTAGGGCATGGTGATAACTCCTATTTGACCTAGTGTCTTGAACCTGAAAAGGTGCCAGCAGTAATGAAATATGTGAAAAGGGCTCTTCTAAGAAAGGATTTAGGGTCTGTGTTCAGGTTCCGATTGGTCCAAGTGCAATCCATCTATTCTCAAAGCCTAATGTCCAAATCCAAATTCTTGCATCTACAAAACGTATTTGCAGGATTACAGTACTAGGCTTGCTTTCATTAGTTTACTCAGAGTCAGAGATATTTTTATATCTTTCCAGTATGCTTTTAACTTGACCTTTGCTCCAGTTGCTTCTTGGCTCAGATTTGGTCACCCTACGGTCATAGTTTTCCTTTCTGGACTTGTGACATGTAAACGCTGCACACACCAACCAAAAGAATGTATGATTTCTACGTTATCTTGCATTTGTATAGCGTCTCTAGCCATAGTTTATGGGTTGAGGGGATTTTGCCTGTCAGAGAGGCAAGGGAGGAATGTGGTAGAACATTCAGTAGTGGTACGGGGAGAAATGTCAGCTACATAGTTGGGATGAGGGAAAGGATAGATAAGATGCTCAGGAAGGTGTGAGAAGGAAAAGTGGAGGAGCTAAGGCTAAGGCTAAAATTGAGGACTTCCAACTGAACTTAGCTGAACTCTTTGGGGACTGGCTTGCAAGGGGCCTGCATCACTCAATTGTGTTGGGTGTAGATGTTAATGCTGATTTTATGGCAGTGGCTGAATATAATTTAAGTGGATCTATTCCTAAGGTGTCACAGATCAATCTTGTTAGAGGTATGTCATGGGATAATATTTTTGACCAGTTGAGAATTTTCAAGACTGGATGATAATGATATGCATAGACCTAATGGATATACATGGGAGAGAGGCAATCTCTCTTCAATAATTGATTATATCTTTACACCTGAGGACCTTAGGTTGAGTAGGAGTCATGTTTTAATTCATGATCCAGGTCTGAGTGATAATTTGATTCTTCACTTTAAGATAGGTTTGGCTGTTCAAGCCTATGAAATGGTACCAGCACACTCCCTCCTTTTTCTGGATAGAGGGGGGTCTTTCGATCAAATGGAATAATAGATGAGGGTATGATTTCAACAAGTTACTCTCAGAGGAAGCCCTGGACCTTGGCCTTTTTTTGGATGTGTGTGCTGGTAATCCCTCTTATAGAATGTATTGTTGTATTAGGGCTTGCCTACAAATTATAAGCACCAGATCCCTGGGTCGGGTCAATAAGAATAAAGCTCATACTTTTAATATGAGAGTATGTAATTCAAAGAAATCTATGTGTAGCGAACTTGCTGAACAAAGGGTTTTAGGACTGTGAGGTAATGAATATCTGCTACGTAATACGTAAGAAAAAAGTGTGCCAGGTTCACAAGAACTTTGTTAAGTCACTAAAAATGTATCTGTATATTAGGAACAATCAATGCTTTGTAAATGGTTAAGAATGAAGGTGGACAGTCTGGTCCATGATCAGTCAATGTACAGGTAATAAGAGTGCTCTGATTACTATACTATTTCTGAAAACGAATGAGCACATTTTTATGCCAACAAATATCGACTTCCTATAGGTCACCCTGACATCAAGGATCCTAATGATGGACCTGTGATCTACGGGAAGTGTCCTTGGGAGTTGGATGAGATTGTTTGGGCTCTCAATAGACTAAATCCTTCCTGTGCTGCTGGTCTTGATGGCATTCCTCTTTTTGTGTTAAAAGGTGCCCCTCTTATGTGATCAGAAATGTTGAAAACAGCTTTTGCGACCATCTATGAGACTCATATTATTCTTTTGACATGGACCCAATCCATTATTATGCCAATTTACAAAAAAGGTGATCCTTTAAAACCCTGTAATTACTGGGTGATTGCTCCTACTGATGCTATAAGTAACGTGTTTGCAATTTTGTTACTGAGAGATCTTAATCATTTCATATCTAAAAATGTTCTCTCCTCGAGATCTCAAGTAGGTTTCCGGAAGAGTATGGGTACTGCTCTGAATGCTAATGTCTGGTCCCATCTTCTGTGTGATGTCAAACATAATGGCAATGGTACAATCTATGTGACCTCTGTAGATATGACCAACTCTTTTTACTGTGTTCTTCGGAATAATTTGTAGACTAAGTTAATTAAACTGAGGGTTCCTTTAAAAATACTTCCTTGAAGATGCGACTGTCTCAGGAAGGGTCAGTTACTAGATCTGTCCCTACTGAACTAGGTCTTAATCAAGGTTGTATTTTTGCTCCAACTCTTTTTAATCTGTACGTTGGTGATATGGAGGCCTATGGCAGTCTTTTAATACATATCCAGCTAGATTAGGCCAACTGCAACTCCATTGGCCGGCTTTTGATGGCGATTTGTTATTCTTTGACAGAACATAATTGGTCTCCAACATAAACTTCAACTGTTCTCTAATTATCCATGTAGGAACAACTTGGAAGCTAATGGGGATACAACAAAGATTGTTATTTTCTCTAAGGCTCAGAAACTGAAGATCATGTGTTGGGTTTTGGGGACTGTAAAGTTGAAAAGCGTCTATACTATGAGATATCTGGGTTATTGTCTCTCGAATATTGATTCTTTCACTATGAAAAAATTAGCCTCTCAAATGAAATGTTTGATGTCTAGACTCTGCAGATTTACCATCATGCCAGTTCTCAGATTCAATACCATGAAAATAGTTCCTGTCTTGCTGTATGGATTAGACCTGGATTTGATTGATATAAGAAACAACATTATTGTATATGAACAACATTATTGTATTATGAACAATATATAGTGTGAAAGGTTGACATTGCTCTTCCAAATGCACTAATAAAAAATAAAAAATATAGGAAAGAGGCTCTAGGTTATCCAGGGGAAGCTCTGGAAAGCAACACTTGGCCTTTCTCTTGCAATCCCTAATTCAGTAATTCATCATGAACTGGGTTTTCAATCTCTTCAAGCAAGATAGGAGTGGCATCTATTGACGAACTATGCTACATTGTTACAACCACGTTCATTGTACACTGACCTTGGTCTTATGCTTGAGGAGGCTACTGGGGCATCAGTTGACGGTTTTAAAATTTAAAAACAAATTTCAGAACCTACTTGTGGCCATAGGGTCTTCAGAGGAGGAGCTGGTAAATTGACCAGTGGGAGTGAAACGGAAATTATTTAAACATGATTGCGCAAATACCATCGATTTAAATAGTGCTTATTCCTCCTTCACGGAATATACTAATTTTCCACACAGACAGGACTCAATTGCTCTATATCTCATTCACTGTCCATGTAACAAAGTGCAGGCTTTGTATATGAGATTTAGACTCAATCAGCTTCCGACTCGGGAACACACTAAATATTGGAAATTGGATTCTGCACAGAGCACCACTTCTACTTGTCGATTTTGCACAGACATTGATTCTTGTGAAACCGTACGTCATTCAGTCATGGATTGTCCATATTTTAATCTGCTCAGATTTAGGCATTTTAAAAATGAATTACAAAGTTTTAAAACTGATGTCTCAAAAAACTTGCTCGGGTCAAGATTGATGTGAGGAATTAATGTATCCTTGATCATTGCATTATGTCAATTTTTCGAGGAATGTTCTATGGAATTGATGTGATTTTATCACAATTTATTGTATTTAAAAGTCTTTTTTTATTTTCTTGCTTATATTCCTTAATGTGAATTTTATTTGTGTAAGGTTTATTTTTTTAACTAAATCACACTAAATAGATTGTTACAAAAAGTGGAGGAGCTATGTATACTATTGGATCACATTTATTGTGGGACTAAACTGTATTCTATGGGGTGCAGCGCTGAAAGGATAGATAGCTGCAGAAGAGGTGTTCACTGTGCCAGGAGGTATGTCTGAAGAAGCTCCTTTCTGGCAAATAGACATAACCATGGGGTCAGAAACCAGCCACCATTCTTTTGTTTCGGCAAAGGCGCTTATTGTATCTTTTGTTAAACTTAGTTTCCTTTGAGATTACAGTGGTAGGAACAGGAATCAGGCTAGAATAGGTTTCTGCATTGCAGGCTTTAATAAATTTGGCGGACATCCTGACATGAGCTTTTTGAGACTCTTTCCTTTCTTTGAGTGTAGGGCAGAGAAACATAGGGCAGCTTAGGTTTTTGGTGTTCAAATAAAGAACAACTTTATCCAAAATGTCACCTTGTCCATGATCTTGATCTGACTTATCACACTACACACTCATCTGTGCACAAAGAATAACAGAAGCTTATAATGGGTGCTGCCATAGGCATGCGGGTCTTGCATGCTTCCACCTCCTACTTGTGACCTAGGTAAAGAAGTAAACAGTCTTAGAAAGAAATTAGGCGGTGCTTAACCTAATGAAAGATATCACTCTACCAACAGCACAGGGTAACATGGATAAGATGTAAGAAATAGCTTAAGTTTAGTAAATTGCGATTTAGTATGGTATAACAAGGGTACAAATTCCCAAGTTGCAAGGGCCTGGACAGGCATTAAAAGTTAATCTCCTTTCTGTGACCAAGTTCCCTGCATAATTCTGGGGGTACCATGGTTGTACGCCCAAGGGCAGAAGACTGTCAAATGTGGCAGGCCTACAGTACCATGCAACACGTGAAAGCACAAAGCCCTCTTGAGGCAGACCCAAAATTCCAAGCCTCAGGAACACTGGCACCCAACCTGGCGCCAAAACTAAACCCTGTCCGAGAAGACAGGCATATTCTTCACATGAACATAGTTTGGACCTCACTGTCTGTGGGAGAGGGACACCTTGTCCTACCAATTACCTAACCACATATATAGAACTTTACTGCCAAAGCTCCCCATGCAGTACCAAAGGGCAGCATACATGTAGGAAAGCTAAAGGGCTCAATCTTCCCCACAGAGCCCCTAGTGCCAACAACAAAGTGAAAGGGAAATTTAAGATGTCAGCCGCATGATGACAAATTTAAACCAGGTGAACAACAAAAAGCCCAGACAATCAAAGGGCAGCCTGAATTTAAACACCCAAATGCATACCTTTATCCAAGGTCCAGCCCATAGAGGGGGTCACCAGGCTCTCTCTGCTCTCTTTTTACACAAGCACACAAACACACACATGGACAGATGCACAGACACACACCTTGGTCTCAGTCTGCATGGGAGTTTGAAGAGAGGAGGCTGATGGATGAAACCTAAGAAGGAAGGTGATTTAAGACTGGCACATGCAGAGAAGTTGGAGGCTAGAGGGGGAGAATGAGGTGGCAAGGTCTTAAGACCACCATACCCACACCCAGAGGCCCCATCCCTCCCTTTAGACCCACTGCCACAGGGCTATCCACCCTGCCTCCAAACCCTCACCCAGATGGCCACATCTGCCTTGCCTCTAGACCCACACCCATCCATCCCTCCAGACACACACCTAGTCACCCCGTTCCTCTTTCTGGACTCACAATGAGTTCACCCATAGCTGCTTCCCACCAGACCCACAACCTCTTGCCCTTTCCCTCCTTCCAGATGCCACATCCCTCCCTCCAGACCCACACCCAAATGGCTGCATCCCTCCCTCAAGAACCATAGTCAGATGGTCCCATTCACCATACCCTCCCTCCAGACCCACATACCACTTACCCCCATACCCTATGCTGCATCCCTCACTCCAGACCCACACCCAGATGGCAACATCCATCCTGCCTCAGGAGGCCCATCTGCCCTGCCTCCAGGCCCACATCGAGATGGCCCACCCGCCTTGTCACCAGACCCAGACCCACACCCAGATGGCTGCCCCATTCCTCGCTCCAGACCCACATACAGATGCCCAGTCCCTCCCAACAGACATACACCCAGATTCTAACATCCAACCCTCGCACCCACGTGCCCCCCTCTCCTGTAGACCCACATATGCCAACCCATCTGTAGACCCACATGCTCCCAACCCAACCTGCAGACCCACATTCCACCATTCATCCCTTTACATGCATGCCCCAGGCCTCCCTCAATTCGAACATGCCACCACACATCCCTTCATCCCACCCACAAGCTCCCATACACCCTCTACAGACCCACACAGCCCCATAAAGGGGCAACATTTCCAGTTGCAAGCTACTAGCCAAACATAGGTCAGTTGTTGCCTCAATTCTATGCATACCCACAGCACACAATTTCGTACTCATCAGGAGTGAAATATCACTAGGCAATGGCAAGGGGTGAGTACATATTTTGCACCCTGCCCCAGACACAAATGTCCCAATCCCTCCCGCCAGACCAACCATTGCCCATCCCTCCATTCATACAGAAATGCCCCATCCCTCCCTCCAGACCCGCATGTCACCATCCGTCCCCCCAGACCCACAAGCCTCATCCCTCCCTCAGGAACCTCAAGCCCCAGTCCTCCATGCCAGAAAAAACAAGCAGATGCCCCCAGCAAGCCCTATGCCCCCATCTCTTCATTCACAGTAGATGCCTCCATGTCTCCCCCCAGAACTACATGCCTTATGTATCTGTTCACACCCAGGTGACCCTATCCCTCACACCTGACCGATATCCAGGTGCTCCAGCCCTCCCTACAGACCCACATGCCACAGTCACACATTCACATGCAAATTCTCTCTGCCAGCCCTGTGCACCTATCCCTTCATTCCAACGAGATGCCTAACTCCCTCCTTCCAGACCTACGTGTCTCATCTATCTGTTCACACCCAGATGCACCCATCCATCACTCCCAAACCACATCCAGGTGCTCCAACCCTCCTTTCAGACCCACATGCTGCCGTCCTCCCTCCAGACCCACATGCCACAATCCTCCCACTTGACCCACATGCCTCAGTCCCCCATTCATATGCAGATCATCCAAGGCCTACATGTCTCCATCCCTCCCTCCAGACCCCCAACCCTCCCTCCAGATCTACCTGTCTCCATCCCTCGCTGCAGTCTCACATCAACATGCCCCCTACTTCCCTCCAGACCCCTCCAGACCCATATGACCCCATCCCTCCCTCCAGATCGACGTCCCCATTCCTCCCTCTACCCACACAGCCCCATCCCTTCTTCCTGACCTACATGCCCCATCCCTCCATTCACACCCAGATGCTTCCATCCTTTCCTCCATACTCATGCCCAGGTGGTCCAGCCCTCCCACCAGAACCACATAACCTCAGCCCTCCCTCCAAATGAAGAAGCCCCAGCCCTACATGCCCCAATCCCTCCATTCACACCCATATGCCCCCGCCCTTCATTCAGACCAAAATGCCCGGATCCCTCCCTCCAGATCCACACCCATATGTCCCATTCATACCTCCAGATCCACACACGGATGCCCCGCCTGTCCCTTCAGATCCACAGCCAGATCCCCATCCCTCCCTCCAGATCCACACCCAGATGCCCCATCCTTTTGTCCAGATCCACACCCAGATGCCCCATCCCTCTCTCCAGAAGCCCCATCTCTCCACCAGATCCATATCAAGGTACCCCATCCCTCCCTCCAGATCTACACCCAGATGCCACACATGCCCTATCCCCCCTCCAGATCCATTCCAAGCTACCCCGATCCCTCTCTTCAATATCCATACCCAGGCGCCCTCTTCACTCCCTTCAGATCACATTGATATGCCCATCCCTCCCTCCAAATCCAAAACCCGAGTGCCCCCTTCCGTCCCCCACACCCAGAAGCCCTATCCTTCCCTTCTGATCCACACCTTGATGTCCCATCCCTCCCACCTGACACACATCCAGAGCCCCAGCCCTCCCTCTAGATCCACAACCAGGTGCCTTCTTCCTTCCCTCCATAACTACACCCAGATGACCCATCCCTCCCTCCGGATCCACACCCAGGTACCCCCAACTCTCCCTCCTGATCCACACCCAGATCCCACATCCCTACCTCCAGATTTACACCCAGATCCCCCATCCGCCTGCCCTGACCTACACTGAGATGCCACATCCCTCCCTCCAGATCCACACCCAGGTTCCCTCTTCCCTTCCTCCAGACCACACTGACATAGCCATCTCTCCCTCCAAACCCAAACCCAAGTGCCCCATCCCTCCCTCCAGAGCCACACCCAGATGCCCTATAGCTCCCTTTTGATCCACACTCAGATTTTCCATCGCTCCATCCAGATCCCCACCCAGATCCCACATCCCTCCATCCTGATTCAAACCCAGAGCCCCATCCTTCCCTCCAGATCCACACCGAGATGTTCCATCCCTTCCTCCAGATCCACAGCCAGATCCCCCATCCCTCCATCCTGACCCACGCCCAGAGCCCCATTCTTCCCTTCAGATGCACACCCAGATGTCCATTTCTCCCTCCAAATCTACACCACATGCCCCATCCTTCCCTCCTGATCTGCACCCAGATGCCCCATCCCTCCCTCCTGATCTGCACCCAGATGCCCCATCCCTCCCTCCAAATCCAAACCCAAGTGACCCATCCCTCCCTCCCTCGAGAGCAACTCCCAGATTCCCCATCCCTCCTTTTTGACCCACACCCAGATCCCCACCCTGCCTCCAGATCCACACCCATATACCCCATCCCTCCATCCTGACTCACACCCAGAGCCCCATCGCTCCATCCAGATCCACACCCAGATGTCCATTCCTCCCTCCAAATCCACCCCAGATGCCCCATCCTTCCCTCCTGATCTGCACTCAGAGGGCCCACCCCTACCTCCAAATCCAAACCCAAGTGCCCCGTCCCTCCTTCCAGATCCACACCGAGATGCCCCATCCCTCCCTCCAGATCCATACTAAGGTGCCCCATTCCTCTCTTCAATATCCACACCCAGGTGCCCACATTCATACCTCCAGATCCACACCCAGATGTCCCATCCATCTTTGCAGATCCACACCCAGATGCCCCATCTCTCCCTCCAGGTACACACCCAGATGCCCAATGCCTCCCTCCATATCCACACCCAGGAGCCCCATGCCTCCCTCAATATCCACACCTGGTGCCCCAACCCTCCCTCCAGACCCACAACCCTCCCTCCAGATCTACCTGTCTCCATCCCTCGCTCCAGGCTCATATCAACATTATTAGGCAGAAGTGTTGCTTCTTGAATGGTCATGGGCAGCCCCTTTGGGGCTTGAAAGAAAAAAGACTATGGGCCTCATTACACAGATGGCGGTAGGGATTTACCGGTACCGGTAAAATACCGGTACCGGTAAATCCCTACCGCCTTACTACGAGGTCCCTTTGCGGGTTGGGGGATTTAACGCCTGCTTTTTGCAGGCGTTAAAATCCAACCCGCTAAGGGACCTCGGAGCTAATTACGGCACCGCAAAATTGCGGTGCCGTAATTAGCGCCTTCCCCTTTCTCATAGAGCCCTATGGGGCAGAAATGGGAATGGGGAAGGGCAATGGCGGAAAGGGGATTTATTGCCCCTCCAACCTTGGAATGGGGCGGTAAATCCCCTTTCTGCCAAGGCGGTGCCGGTATTTTACATGCTAATAGCGCCATGGCTCACCGCCTACCGGGTAATGAGGCCCTATGTTTGTGGATGATTGGTGATTAACTGCCAATAGGTACTAAAAATATTCCTATTGGGATTTAAATTAAAGCTTCTAAAAACAATCAGTGCCTTAAATGTCCTACCTGGATTTCTCCTTGGATACGCTTTCACTGGATTCTGATCAAAAACGGGAACTGTTTGTTTTGCTAATCAAAGATGGCCGCTATTTAAATGTGGTAAATGACGTTGTGATGTCATCTGTAAGATCACATGATCACGTGATATACGTGATCGCGTTTTGGACTCCATATTGAAATGGTTTTAGGAGCCGTAATTGATATTTCATACGAGCGCAAATCCTTTTATGTGAAATCTTCGAATAATGAGAATGTCAAATTATAGTGACACAGGTAAACGAAAAAACAAAACAAGTTTTGTTTTTTGTTTTTGCAATTCGCCGGGCTTGATATTATAGTCAGCCGGCTGCATATTTATGCAGCATACCGCTTCACTGCACCGTCTGCCTGAAAATGTGATTCACTAGATCTTGTGACGGCCACTATGTCCGAATTGAAAGTTAGTATCTTACTCTGGATATTAGTTGGTTCTGTGAAGTATACCAGTATAATTTCAAAATCAAGAGTGGCATGAGACTATACTTAGTGAACATAACATGAGTGGATATCCTTTTAAGTGTCTAGGTTGGATTAACCTATTTAAATCAACCTACCATTATGAGGAACATACAGGAGGTAAATGCTAACGGCTGCTAATTATTTGAGGGGTGTCATGCATTAGTGACTTGCAGATACTGAAATAACAGAACACATTATTAAGTGTCATACCTTTTGGTTAAACATTCACTGTACAAACAGAACATACATAATTAGATGTGTATAGATATCTGAAAGAGAACATTGATTATTATAAAAAATGGCAAAGTTCATGGTCTGCGTTCAGACCAGTATTGGTACAATCCATACAGAAAATCCAGTGTGCTTCCATTTTGCTTAATTGTTTTTCTCTATTTCCCCCTCTATTGGAGAGGGTTACTTGTTCAATACCGAAAAATCTTATCATAGAGATATCTTCAGGTCTATGTTTCTCAAAGAAATGTTTGCTCAAAGGATACCGTATATCACGTAATTTTATAGTCCGAATCTGTTAATAGATTCTTGTCTTGAGAGATCTGATGGTTCTTCCAATGTAAGTTTTTGCACATGTGCACTTGATGGCATACACTGTGAATTTGGAGTTACAATTGAGGAAATCTTTTATTTTGTAAGTTGAGCCATCTGCTTTTAAACATTCTTTGAGTCCATTTGTGGCATAATTACACATATTACATGTTCCGCATTTGTAGAAGTCTTGCAGGTTTTCTGTTGCCCATAGTTGGTGTTGCCCTTTAGTTTTCTTATGCTCTACAAAATGAGAAGGACACAAAATATTTTTCAGATTCGGTGCCTTTCTGTAGGTGAGGCATGGAGATATGGGTAAATATGGTCTCAAGTCCTGATCCGTGGTCAGTATGTTCCAATGTTTGTTGAGAATTTTCCTCAGAGAGTTTGCCTCTGTAGTGTAGGTTGTGATAAATCTTAAGGTATGTGTGCTTGCATTGCCTATCTTATTTTTTTTGTGAGATTTGTAGCTCAGAAGATCCATTCTATTGCGTTCTTGACTTTTATTTGTGGCCGTGGTTAAAAGATCCCTTTTGTAGCCTCTTGCCAGGAATTTATCTTTGGCTGCTTTCAGATGTTTTAGCATTTCTTGGTTTTCTGTACAGTTCCGTTTAAATCTTAGGAACTCCGATGGGGGATGTTGTTTTTGATATGAGGTGGATGATGGCTTGCTGCATGCAGGATGCTGTTGCCTGCAGTTGGTTTCGTGTATAGAGTTGTATTGATCTTGTTGTTGCAGATGTATAGTTCTAAATCCAGGAAGTGGATTTTGGTGACACTTTCTTCCATCGTTAGTTGTAAATTATACTGGTTGCCACATCCCTCCCTCCAGATCCACACCCAGGTTTCCTCTTCCCTTCCTCCAGACCACACTCACATGCCCATCCCTTCCTCCAAACCCAAGCCCAAGTACCCATCCCTCCCTCCAGAGCCACACCCAGATGCCCTATACCTCCCTTTTGCTCCACACCCAGATTTTCCATCGCTCCCTCCAGATCCACACCCAGATCCCACATCCCTCCATCCTGATCCAAAACCAGAGCCCCATCCCTCCATCCTGACCCACACCCAGAGCCCCATTCTTCCCTTCAGATTCACACCCAGATGCCAATTTCTCCCTCCAAATCCACACCACATGCCCCATCCCTCCTTCCTGGTCTGCACCAGATGCCCCATCCCTCCCTCCAAATCCAAACCCAAGTGACCCATCCCTCCCTCCCTTGAGAGCAACAGCAAGATTCCCAATCCTTCCTTTTTGACCCACATCCAGATGCCCCATCCCCGCCTCCAGATCCACACCCATATAACCCATCCCTCCATCCTGACCCACACCCAGAGCCCCATCCCTCCATCCAGATCCACACCTAGATGTCCATTCCTCCCTCCAAATCCACCCCCAGATGCCCCATCCTTCCCTCCTGATCTGCACTCAGAGGGCCCACCCCTCCCTCCAAATCCAAACCCAAGTGCCCCGTCCCTCCTTCCAGAGCCACACTGAGATGCACCATCCCTCCCTCCAGATCCATACTAAGGTGCCCCATTCCTCTCTTCAATATCCACACCCAGGTGCCCACATTCATACCTCCAGATCCCCTCCCAGATGTCCCATCCATCCTTGCAGATCCAAAACCAGATACCCCATCTCTCCCTCCAGATACACACCTAGATGCCCAATGCCTCCCTCCAGATCCACACCTGGGTGCCCCATTCCTCCCTCCAGATCTACACCCATATGCCCCATCCCTCCCTTCTGATCCTCACGCAGATACCCCACCCCTACCTCCAGATCAACACCCAGATGTCCCATCCCTCCCTCCAGATCCCCACCCATATGCCCCATCCCTCCCTTCTGATCCACACACAGAGCCCCATCCATCTCTCCAGATCCACACCCAGATGCCATTCCTTCCTTCAAATCCATATGCAGATGCCCCATCCCTCCCTCCTGATCTGCCCCCAGATGTCTCATCCCTCCCTCCAAAACCAAACCCAAGTGCCCCTCCCTCCTTCCAGAGCCACACTCAGATGCCCCATCTCTCCCTGCAGATCCACACCTAGATGCCAGCCTATCCACCACCACCACCTGTGGCAGTGTCAGCCCAGCCCCCACCTATGCAACCTGCACACACTGGTGTCATGCCCTACGATACCACAGGCAGCAAGAGTACACACGTGATGCAGGACAGTGCCTGCTCACACACCAGCCCCCACCTGCCACATGTCCATAGACAGATGTCGCATGTGGACATTTCCAAGGAGTCAGACTCAAACGGGGAACAGGAAGTGGCAATGGACTCCTATGAACAATACGAGGGGGGCACCACACCTGGATGTAGTCCAGCCACACCCCCAAGCACGCACAATGCCGAGAGCACTTCCAGGTGGTAACCAGCATGGAATAAGGGCACGGCTGGACCAGATCGAGTGCCAGCAGGTGGAAATACACACAGTGACTGGTGAGCTACTCACAGAGATGTGCGAAATCTGCAATACCATCGAGAGGAGCACCCGCCGCATGGCACGCGCACTCGGACATGCAACCTCTGCCATGGTGTCACTTGGGCAGAGGATGCACGCAGCAGAGTCCCTATCACAGGCCATGCAGTTGACATTGCAGTACCTCCGTGCCCAGGGTTCTGAGCCCTCATCCACCAACACACCCACTGAGGGTTCACTAGAAGGCACACCAAGGCAAAGGTCCATCCGCCTCCTCAGCACAAGGCTCCAGGACTCAGACCCCAAGTCCAAATATGCCCAGAAGTAAAGCATGGACATGGTGGTCACGCTGATGCATACTATTGTGTACATAGAGTGGGTAGGGAGATTTGTTGGAATTTGAGTGGGTAGGGTTTTTTAGGGGTTTTGAGTGGGTAGGGTTTTTTGGGGGATTTTGAGTGGGTAGGGGTTTTTGGGGTGGGCGTTGGGAAGGGATGTCCACTGCATGTATATCCAGAATGGCACTCCAAATCATAAAAAGACAATTCACACTTGCAACCTTGAATATACATCAATCTTTGTGTGCATTATTGTGTGAGATGAACATTTATTTTATGTCAATCACATTTGTAAAGCGCACGTTCGCCGAAGCATCTTGGCGCTGAAATGATCTTGGAATTTAAAGACGAGCTGACATAACTGTTAAAACAAGTATGTCTTAAAAGCCAACGAAAGGCAAGAAGATTGTTAGTTGCATGGAGTGTCAAAGGCAAAGAGGTCCATAATTTAGCAGCCACCACTGAGAAGGAGCGACCACCCACCCGCACTAAATAGTCACGGGGGATCGGAAGAAGACAGGAATCCTTAGAGCATAGCGCACGTGGTGGGACATGTTGCTGGAACTTATCCTGCAGATATTCTGCTCCAGAGCTGTAGAAAGCCTGATAAACTATAACCAATGACTTGAAGTGCACCCGTTGGAGGATGGGCAGCCAGTGCAAAGAACGGAGAACAGGAGAGATGTGAGCACCGTGCGGCGTATCTGTACAACTGCGAGCTGCATAATTCTGAAGAAGCCGTAGACAGAGAATTAAGTACAGAAGTTGGGCCAGAAAAAAAATCACAATAATCCAGTTGACTCAAAACCAGGGAGGCCGTTACAACGGGCCCGAGGTAGATAGGAAGGAACAGCAGAACTTTACGTAGGACTCTGAGTTGAAAAAACCCAGCCCTACAGCTAGCCCCAACCTGAGCGCCCATAGACACAGAAGCCTAGAAGATAACCTCAGACACTGGCATAGGACAGGGGCCCAGCTCAGTGGGCCAAAAAGCCAGAGACCAGGTCGAAATGGGAAGGTAACAAACAGAATGAAGACTATGAGGGAGGTACACCACCATGACCTCCGTCTTGTCCCCATTAAGTTTCAGCCAATTGTCACCCATCCATTCACCCACGACCAGCAAGCAACCCCTAAACTGAGACGCTATGCCCGGCTGAGTAGAGTCCAGCCGGACGATGATTTGAGTGTCAGAAGATGAATGTTCCAGAAAGGAGGTAAGAAGGGGTGAGACCAGAGACTACAACAGCTTCATAAAGAAGGGCAGGAGTGAGATAGGATGGAAACTAGCAGGTAAATAGGGATCAAGAGAAGGTTTTTTCAGGAGAGGGATAACAATCGCCTGTTTAAGCTCTGTAGGGATCAAACCGGTCCGGCAAGAGTGGTTGATTGCTTCTGTCAGCCAGATGGAGATATATGGAGCAATTTCCTTTATAGTTCCCAGGGGGATTGCATCAGAGGGCTAAGCAGATTCAAGCCGACTAATAGACAGCTCCACCTCCGGAACTGAAAACATAGGAAACACCGACCAGCTATGGTCAGACACAGGAGTGGAAACCTCCCATCAGGTGGGGGGGAGAGCAAGATAGGCAAATCTGCTCACGTATAAGATTGACTTTGCTAATGAAAAATCCAGCCAAATCATCACAGAAAGCTTGAGGATGAGTGACATCAGATCCAGTCGCAGGGCGGGAGGAAAGTGACTGTACTGCAGAGAACAGTTCTCTGGGCTGGTTGAGGGAATTTCCGACCTTTAGAGTGTAGAAGGTACTTTTGGCCACATGAATTTCAAGATAATAAGATTTACAAGTGAGGGCGAAAATGGATTTATCACAGGCGGAGTAGGTACGCCGTCATTTCTTCTCAGCCTGCCGTTTCACAGCCTGTAAGACTTTTAGGTCATCAGTGAACCAGGGCTGAGAGGGGCGACCTGTTTGCTTGCGAAGTGTAAGAGGAGCCAATGTTGGTCATCATGTAAAAATTAATGGTGTCTGACGCACGACACTGCACCTGAATGTTGGAAACAATATCCACATTAGAAGTTTTATGCCAGTTCCGACGCAATTGATATTTACAATCAGTAGTAATGCAGGGAACCTGAGCCTGGATAAGAAAAGTAACGACCATATGGTCAGACCAGAGAATGGGAAAAGGGGGAAAAGTAGCAACCAGGGCAGCTCTGGCAAATACCAAATCAAGTGTATTGCCAGGTAGATGAGTAGGAGCTGTAACCAATTGACCCAATCCTAAGTAATTCATAGCTTCAAAGAAATGTTTAAAAGCAGTAGTGGGAGGAGCATTCAAATGGAGATTAAATCACCAGTAATGGCTAGATGTGAACATCTAAGTTCAAGGTCAGTGATATGTTCACTGAAGTGAAATGGCATACAGCATCAACGAAAAATCTCAATAAGCTCCTGGCGAGTGATGTGAACCTGCCTGGCCTCTGCCAGTCTGCATGCGTGCCTTCATCATCCTCAGGGGGGGCATGTCCACATTTGGGAGCAGGGGTATGTTACGCCGAATGCAGATGTTGTGCAACATGGTGCATGCCAACACAATCTTGCCCACCTTATCTGGCTTGTACATGAGGGCCCCCTCAGTACGATGAAGACATCAGAAATGTGCCTTCCACACGGCAAATGTGCACTCAATTTCCACCCTGGTCTGAATGTGTGCACATTGTACGCCAACTCCTGTGGTGTTTGTGGATTCCTCACGGGGGTCATCAGCCATTGGAGCTGTGGCTATCTGGAGTCACCTGCAAGGGGGACAGAAATAGGGTGAGTCAGTGGATACAGTAGATGATTGTACCTTTCAAGCATTGTGACAATTGTCAGGGTAAGTATAGTGCCCATATGCGAAATCATGTTACACCTTAAGGCATGTGGATCATTGGATGAGTGGTGTACATTCCTGTCAGGCTTGTCATCTAGATACTACCTTGATATCATGTTGACATGATACTACAGCATGGAGTTTGCATGCCCGACACTGACAAATGGGACATGGACATGAAGGGGGACAGTACTCACACCATGGTTTGGTTCATGTACTTATGTGGGCCCACTGTGCCTTGTGGCATTCGGAGCTCAAAGAGTTGCAATGGGATGTGCATGTCACAGGGGAAGAGGGCAGATGGGATGTGCAAGTGCTCTTGTCTGCCTATAAATTGTTCCTGATGTGTGCCAAGGTGGGGGACACTGGCTGGGTGCTAGGCCGAGGTGGACAAAAGAGTGGTGGGCCCATGCACCATGTGTATTGCATGCTGGGGCATAAGTGTGGTGGTGTGGGAGGGTGTTGGTGTAGAGTAGACAGAGGGGGGCTGTGAGTGCCATGTGGCCACAGGGCACATGTGTCAGCGGCAGAGGGGTGATTGTCAGGTGAGGGTGAGTGGTGAGGAGGTAATGATGGCTATTGGGTCATTCACACATCACTTAATGGTGCTGTCTGTTAGAGGCAGGGGGCCATTCCAGTGAGAGGACCAACCTACAGGGGGAGGCATGCATCATCAATGATGTGCACACAACACATGAGTATCGGGCATGGCTGTGGGAGCACAGGACTGATCTGGCTAACATGCCATGTCTTTGCCTGCTAAGGTATCACCCCATTGCTTGCCATCTGGTGCACTTCTGTAAAATGTATATGTACTGCACTGAGTGATACGGTGTGTGCCCCATCTGTTGTGCCATGCTGTGGTGCTCTATCTTGCATGTGTCATTGTGCAGACCCTGTGTGTGTCTATAGCTCTGCATCCCATGCTGATGCACAGCACCATGCATTACCCCTGATTCACTTTTTTCATCATGTGATGGGTGCCTCTGCTGTATGTGTAAGTTGCCATTGGTACAGGGGTGTATTGTGGCATGTTGATGTTGAGCTCGTCGTGTGACTTTGTCGCTCCATGCACATGTACTTAGCTCACCTATGTACCCATGCCTGGCCATGATGATGGATCATTCTCTTTTTGTCCCTCTCATAGTTGCATTGTGGTACATGTGGTCCTGTGTGTCTATATGCTGATTGGGATGCACAGTTTGGGCATTCAGAGCTGCTCTTTCTTTAGGGTCACATGACAGAGGGCAACAGCCACTGATGGGGGGGAGGATGTAGGGGGATGAAATTCCCAGTGCCACTCATTGCCATGTTTCTACCCCCTCCCCCTACCAAAGATCATGTCTCTGTGTACTGTGATTCCTACTCACCCAATGCCCAGGTACATTGTCTTCTGTGCCTCTCCGTGTATGCTGGCAGTGTGCTGACACAATACCTTGGCATCATGTGGTGATCCTGGGAACCGGGCTCAGCAGTGGCTGATCGTGAGGTCGGCATCACAGGTGACCTGCGCGTTCAGTCAGTGGTACTGTTTCCGGTTCCTGTATGCATCCTCCAGGGCATGGGGTGCGCTAATCTGTGCATCTGACTCACAGTATGCTGGAAGGTGCCCGTTTCGAGGAAACTCAGGGTAGACAATAGGTTCACCAGTGGTGGTATGGCTGTGCAGATGCCAATCCTGCTTTCAATGTCTCCCTGGATCATGCTCAGGATATATACTATGCTCTCCCTGTCCAGTCGATACATGGTTAGTATTTGCATGTCACTGAGGGTCAATGGTGTGGCCCGTACACGGGGTATGGGTGCATGCCTTGCATGACGCATCCTCCTCCTTTGGTTCCTCATCCTCACCCCCCTATCCAGTGCCTCTTGGGCCCTCAGTCAGTCCTCCAGCCGATCAGTGCAATGTTGGCTTGGGAGCATTGTGGAGTTAGGGAGTTTGTGTGTTGAAGGTGTGGCCTTTTTCGTCTACTCCAGGCTGCATGGGTGCACCTGGATGCACTAGGTGCCCCTGTGGCCTCATTCACCACATCTGCATGCATTTACTGCCGTTTACCGCCTGCCTAGCATTTGCCTGTGTTACTGCCATTTTTTGGCCGGTATTCCCGTATGCGCGAGGCTCGTGATATGGCGGGGTTGCTTTGGTGGCAGTGTTCCTGCCAAGTCTTAGGTGCCCTGCCGATGGCCAAAGGTGCTGGTTTCTCCGCCGCCTTACTTGCCGTATGACTGTTGTCATTGGTGGATTTCTCGCCTTTGGGGGGCTCCACCAGACTCATATTTTGGTGGTCTGGTAAAAATGGCGGTATCCTGTATTACCGCCACTTTGTTACTGGACCACCACACTCAGAAAAAGGCCCAATGGTCTGTCTCCTGACAATTTCTTTGAGTCGATACTCCCCAAACATATCAGATAAGCTGTATATTTTGCTTACTTAGGTATTTTGTTGCCCTTTTTGTTATGTTTATTTCATGCGCTTTGAGACTACTACGTTGGTGAGCTGGTGCAGTGTAAAAAAGACCAATAAAAATAACTATAATAACACTCCGCTTTACCTATACGGTACATTTTGCTTTATTTGGGTAGGTAAGCCAAGGTCTACACAAGCTACTGGAATTTATTTTTTAGGTATTTTGCAATAGAGAAACGGTGTTTCTGCCTACAGCATCAATTCAAAGTGTGCATTGACTTTTGTAATCACGCATATCTTTTCATATTTTTCATGTAACCTTTATGCGAAAGGGACGCTATCAACTCTGTACAAATGATATATCCTTCTGGTTGAACATTTTCCCTGTGCATTCTTTAAATAACACCCTCTCAGATCTGACTTCCTAACTGGGGACACATTTAAATGGAACATTTGCATTCTTCCGGCAAGATCCGTTTCTTAGCACTTTAGCGTTTGAAGACTTAAGCTCGGAGCCAGGACCTGCATATATTACTTCATTAAAAATAACACACTTATGTCAATGACGGAACTAGATTCCCTCCTGGCTCTGATCTTCTTGAATATTCTTTGGAAGTTCTTAAACAAAATCTGTGATACGCATGAAACCAAAAGAAGTTAGGGCAGATATTCTGAGATTCTCATCAAGCACCTTCCTTCCTTATTTATTGATTTACAGGAAGGACCAATGCTGTTTTGATCACAAAAGCACGTATAGTAGATAATAACACAGATTTGACAGGAAGCAGTGAGCTTCTTACAATGGGGTGAGTTTGAGTGACATTCTGACGAGGTTGTGGAGGGGAGTAAATGGAATAGTCATTGGGAACAATACATGGGTTGACTTGCAAAAATTAAGGACAATCAACATTACATGTTTTTAAGTGCAGGTAGGTGGTACGGCCAGCTGTGTTAGGCAGGTAGGAGACCAAGGAAAAATGTTACGTAAAACTCAGATGAGATTTAGGTTAAGAGGCGAGGAGGTAGGCTTTTAGTTTGAGCATAAATTGATGAAAATATACAGACCCAATGGCAACGGAAATGCCAGTGACATTCATGGTATAATATGCATATAATTAAATATGTTGAGAATCCTGAGTGTGGAGAATGTGGAATGTTGGTGGATGGCGTGAGATGGAGTGGAATGTGAGGGTTTTAAAGGGCAGCAAGATTTATCCTCGGCAAGGGAAGCCAGTGGTTATATATAACTGCTGAACCCATATGCATGCATTATTATACTTTCCCGAAACCATACCCTTACCCAGAAATAATTTGGCTCACACATTGTTTGTCAAGTGCTGGCAATAAAAGGCCCTAGGTTTTTATTGTACAGATATGGTTATGCCAATAACAATAATCACATATCATAAGATAATAAACAATACTTTTGGGCACCGGGTCTTGGGGTTACCCCCTCTGGCCCGTGCCGCCACACGTGGGCAGGTTGACGGCTGACCGCGTTCCCCCAAATGTATCTCCTATTTACAACCCCTGGAGGCTAGAGTTGCTGTAATTTCTCGAAAGAAATGTTCCACGCCCTTGATAGATAAGTGATTGCCGTCTTTGTGAAAAAGGTCCGGATCACCCAGTGTAATGGCTGGGTGCTTTATGAAGCCCAGTCCTCTTGCTGTGCAGAATTTTTCTAGCCCCCTGTTGATTTTTCGTCTGGAAATTTCTACAGATTTGTAGCAATTGGCCCCTTGCCATTTCTTTCTAGGCAGGATGGCTGAGAAATATATTTCCATTCCTTTCCAATTGTGTGCGATGCCTGCAAGGGAGTAGAAGGAATAGAACAAGGTTGTGGCTGAGGACAGAAGGATAGAGCGAAATAGGAGTGCTATCCTGCCTAAAGTGCACTGTTAGCTAGGTTGCGGTGTTACAACGCCTGTCTAATAGTGATAGAATAAGAATAAAATCACCACTTCTATGATATGTAATACGTTCAACCTTGCGAGTCCCAACCCACTCTCTTCCAGATTACTTAGATCGGGAGAGACTACCAGTAAAAACAAGGGAAAGGAAAAGAGAGTAAGCCCAGAAAAGCGAAGAGAATCAATTTATCTCTTCAAAACCAACCATGTGTCATCTAATGGGGTAAACAGTTTTTTAATAGCCCATTGATTGTCACACTGTTCCTGGGGTACTCAATTTTAAAATTGACACAACTTAGGGAAATAGGATAAATTCCCATTCCCAAAAACACAAACAAAGACAATACAATCACCACTTCCCATGTGGAATGAAATATTTACTTATGGAAAGTGGGACAATGTAAAAAGGTTTGCTCAAACTAAAATGGGGGCAGATTGGAGCCCTTTTAGATGTAACAAACACCGTCGACCGGTTTCAGTGGCCTGAATTTAGTAACGCCAAATTCATCAGGACAGTCTAAGCTCCTCAACAGCTGGTGTATTTCATTGTTCAACAACCAGTTTTATGAGGAAAAGGTTAAAAACGGTAGATGGCATAGTACATTACCACCCTGCCGTAGGTGTCATTGATCTGGAACAGTCTGGGAAGGAACCCTTGATGTCCACTCCCTTTGTTCTAAAGAATGGTGTGCCACAAATTAGAGCACAACTGTGCTGTCCAGTTCACATGTAATGCATTTCAAATGTGCATCACACGGGCACCTTCTTGATCAAGGCAAGGCCTCAGCGTCCAACCTTACAGGTAATGCACTGGCATGGGCCAACCCCCAAGTTACTACAGATGATCCAGTGTTACGAGATTGGGATGCCTTTCTCATTCAACCTCAGCAAACCTTTGAAAGGCCAGAAACAAGATACACGGCTTGCGAAGAGATGTTAGAAGTACACCAAGGTCAGATGGACCTCTTGACCTACATTACCAGATTCAAACGATTGGCCTTAGAATCCACCTGGTCTGAACAAGCCAAATTCACTCTCTTCCACAGGGGGCTTAAAGAGAGAACTGAAGGATGAATTGGCCCGGATTCCCCGCCCGGTCTCTTTCTCAGAACTTGTGTCTGTAACTCTGCATTAATGAACGCAGACAAGAGAAGAAGAAGGGAAGAGGTTTAGGTCTCTCAAACCCATCTCAGACTCTGACACCTTCTTCCGGAACCAACGTAAAGGAGGAACCCATGCAGATAGGTTCCATGAGGTCTCCGCTAAATCCAGAGGAGCGGAAGAGACGCCGAGAAGCGGGTCTCTGCATGTACTGCGGATCGTCTACACATCTCCTGCGGAATTGTCCTGATGTCCCACCTAGGCGTTCGGGAAACGGACCACCTCGAACCTTGAGGGGCCATGGTTCGAGGAGTCTCAGAAAGTCCCTATGTATCTCTCTCGATAACACCCTCCAGTCAGACAGAAGACACACGCCTGATGGTGCTTACCCTACAGCTGTCCTGGAGAGAGCGATCTGTGGAAACCATGGCCCTGGTTGATTGTGGGGCTGCGGGGAATTTTGTGGACACTATGTGGGCTGAAAGAATGGGCATCAGTCGTTTACCCAACAAAGAAAACATGAAGGTGGAAGGGGTTGATGGTACCCCACTATGCTCCGGTCCGATTACTCACTCCACAGAACCCCTCCAGCTTACCATTCAACATCATAAGGAGAAGATCTCCTTTAAGATCATCAGGGCTGCTCACTTTCCCATTATTTTGGGCATACCTTGGTTGCGTCTTCACAACCCTACGATTGACTGGACCAAGAACTCTCTCAGCTTCCTTTCCACGCATTGCCATCAATTCTGTCTGGAATTCTTCCATTACCAGACAGCAGCAGTGCAGTCAGTGGATTTGCAATCCCGGACGATTCATTTGATTCCACCTCAATTCCAAAGGTATCACCAAGTCTTCCTGGAAAAGACGGAACACGATCTGCCCCCTCACCGCCCTGAGGACTGCACCATAGATCTGATCCCAGAAGCTTTAGTACCATTTGGCAGAATGTTTTCTCTTTCTGCCAGAGAGAAGATAGTACTACGGGAATACTTGGACGCCAATCTAAAGAACGGCCTGATTCAACCCTCTAAATCTCCTCCGGGGGCCTCTTTGTTTTTTATAGCCAAGAGGGATTCCACAGAACTTCGGCCCTGTATAGATTACCGGGGTCTCAACAAAGTGACAATTCAGGACCGGTATCCCATGACACTCATATCCGACATCCTGGAAGCAGTAAGAGGGGCTACCATATTTTCAAAACTTGATCTGCGAAATGCGTACCATCTCCTGCACATCAAGTCAGGGGATGAGTGGAAGACCGCATTCAGGACACCCTACGGTCTTTATGAGTACAAGGTAATGCCTTTCGGGTTGGTGATTGCCCCCGCTGTGTTTCAGAGATTTATGGATCGTACTTTCTCGGATTTGCTGTTTCACTCAGTGATTATCTATTTAGATGACATATTGGTCTTCTCCAAATCACTACAGGATCATTCAGTGCATCTTCACGAGGTACTTGATCGACTGCAGAAAAAACAACTACTTGTGAAACCCAGTAAATGTGAGTTTCAGACCTCTTCGATCCCATATTTGGGGTTTATTCTATCCCAAGATGGCATCAGTATGGATCCCAAGAAAGTTTCACCCATTATGGATTGGCCGTCTCCCACTAACATAAAGGAGGTTCAGAGATTCCTGGGATTTACCAACTATTACCGGAAATTCATCCGAAACTTCTCTTCTACTGTGGTTCCTTTAATTTCTCTTCTTAAGAAAGAGAACCAACCCTTCTCCTGGACCGTGAAGGTGGAAGCGGCTTTCCAAAGATTAAAGGGAAGTTTTTGTTCGGCTCCTGTTCTCATCCAGCCCGACCAAACCAAAAGGTTTATTTTGGAAGCGGACGCCTCGGCTTCTGCAGTGGGAGCTGTGCTCCTGCAGGAGAGCAAAGGAGAAGAACACCCCATTGCATATCTCTCTAAAACTCTCACCGTTAGCCAAAGGAATTACTCGGTTATTGAGAGGGAGTTGTTGGCTATCAAGCTTGCATGTGAAGAGTGGAGACATCTACTGCAGGGTGGGGGTAATCCATTTCTCATCAGGACGGATCATAAAAGTCTCAAGGCTTTGCAGAACATGGAATGCGCCAATTCTCGCCAGGCAAGATGGGCGTACTTCTTTGCCCAATATGACCTTGAGATAACGTACATTCCAGGCAGTCAGAATATCATCGCCGATGCCCTGTCCCGTTGCTATACTGCCACTGATTCTTCCCTTCTCAACAAGGAAAGTCTGTTTCCTCAACAGGTGTTTATTGCCTCCGCTGCATCCTTCCTCTCGCAAGTCAAGTCGGCCACAGCCCGAGTTTCCCTACCTGATTTTTCTTCACCCCGCTATCAGATGGAAATGAAAGGTGGGTTATGTTTTGTCAACAAAAAATTGTTTGTGCCTCAACTCGATTTACAGCACAAGGTCATGTCTTGGTGTCACGATCATTTAACCGCAGGACATAGGGGAAGGAAGACCACAGAGGAACTGGTTCGGAGGTCGTTCTTTTGGCCGAACATGTCCTCTGACATTAAGAAATACATTCAAGAATGCATCAGTGTGCCCGCTGTAAGAATCGAAATCTGAAGCCCATCGGCCTTTTGGAGCAAATTCCTTTGCCCAAGACCCCCTAGGAACAGATCTCCACAGACTTCATTGTAGAACTTCCCGTTTCACGGGGACACACTTGTATCATGGTTACGGTGGACTCGTTTACCAAATTGGCTCATTTCTCTCCCTTCCCAGGATTACCATCGGCCTCTCAGATGGCCGAAGTGTTCGTGTGTGAGATATTTCGCTTGCACAAATTACCCTTGAAAATCATCGATGATCGGGGTAGTCAGTTCACCTCAAAGTTTTGGACCGCCTTGTGTCAGAGACTGGGTATTGAAAGGGCATTGTCCTCAGGTTTCCATCCACAGACAAATGGACAGACGGAGAGATTGAACAGGACCCTTGAGCAATATCTTCGTTGCTACATCAACAATACCCAGGACAACTGGTACGAATTACTACCCACAGCTCATTTTGCCTATAATAATGCTACTCATTCTGCCACGGGTCTAAGTCCTTTCTTTTGTACGTTCGGGCTCCATCCTAGGACCATCTTACCTGTCTCGGCATCCGATACAGCCTGCCCTACCATCAATGATCGGCTACAACAGATAGTGGCAGCTCATCGCACGGCCAAGGAAGCTTTGACTCAGGCTCGCAGTCACTACAAGCGGTATGCCGATCGGAAACGCACTGATGGACCTTCGATCGAAGTGGGTTCACGGGTTTGGTTGTCGACCAAGTACTTACCCAGATGGGTCCACCCGACCAAATTATCTCCCAGATTCGTGGGTCCTTATACCGCGATCTCTCGGATTAATCCGGTGTCCTTTCACCTCAAGTTGCCAGAGAGTTTAAGAAGGGTTCATCCGGTGTTCCATTCTTCTTTGCTATGTTTGGCTCAGGACAAGGTACCCGCCTCCTCACTGGTTCGCCCCCCTGGAGCGGAACGTTCGGAGGAGGAGGTATATCAGGTTGAGAAGATCAAGGACTCTCGTTATCGCCGAGGGAGATTGGAATTTCTGTTGTCCTGGAAGGGCTCTCCTTCCTCTGAAGATTCTTGGGAGGCCAGCTCAGATGTACACGCTCCACGCCTGGTGAAGTCGTTTTTTTGGGCTCATCCTGGCAAGCCAGGCTTTGCCCACATTGGGGGGGCATACTGTCATGCGCCCCTTTTTCACGAAGCATTGGTTTCGATGGAGGCTCGGCCGCCATTGAAATGTTCCACCACGTTACAACCGCAATGCCTGGCTGCGTGCTAGTCTTCTCCAAGATGGCCGCCGCCAGGGTTATCAGGGCTCTCACTCCTCCAGCAACTCGCGTTGCAACCTAGTTCTTTACTGCTGGTTAATACGCTAGTGCTCTCTCTTGGCTCTGCTGAGCCCCCCTGTCCTGCCTTTGGCCCCTGCCCAACCCTTTTCGTTCCTTCTGTTTCTCTCATCCGTCCCTCTCTGGCGGACAGTCCTTCTTTCTTTGGCTCCCGTCTCGTTTCTCTCTGGCTTTCTGTTTCCGTATTGTTACGGATTCCGGCTTTCTCCTGCCATTCTGCCTTCCTCCCCCCTGGTTACTTACCTTCGATCTCTCCCTGGATGCTTGAACCTCCTTCCTTCTCTTTCATTGGTCCACCTCGCCTGCAGACAACTCTGATTCCATTGCGGGTGAAGTCCGCACCTACTGCCCGGATCCCATGGATCCTCGAATACCAAACTCTTCCGCTGAAGTTTATCGGGACTCCATCCTCTGACATCAAGGAGTCTCAGGGTTTTTTGCCTATTTGGCTTTTTCCCCTCCGGTTATCGTGGATCCGGGGCCACTGGTTTCCGGTACTCTTCGGAAACCATTGTGGCGTCGTTTTGCGGTAGACCATATCTAATAAAAAAGTGAACCTACGGCAAGGAAAGAAAGAAGAAGACAACAAATGTCCTTTCATCAGTTGAGGAGGAGGGGGAAGATACCGATTTGGGAAGTGACCTCGATATTGCAGATAAGCCGGAGATTTGTGACACCAGCACATCTCATCCATCCTAAACTTCAATTTGAACATCCTAACTGGTGTCGAATAAACCCTACCAACTATTTTCTGTCTAATTAAACATAAACTCATATCCTTACCCAAATGTATGCTTACTCTAGGGACATCTCTTCAATCTTCTTCCGAAATGAACACATTGACATCATCCGACCATGTATTCTTTAGCTCATTTCAAGCAACTATATTCCCTATCTCCATGGGCATGAAACACATATAGGTACATACATTGTATTCTGCCCAATCAACAGTTTACAAATCTCCGGTTTGTTCCCCAGTGAGTAACCAGCCATACTCTTCCTTTGATTAATTAATTATAATCAAATCCAGATATTTACTCCCCTCTCTACTTCCGAGATTATACTTACCTTGCAGTTCCTCAAATTGCAGCAGTCTACTTCCATTTAGCAAATAACTTAGATTCAATATTCCTTTTCTAATCCAACTCAATGCAAACACCTATTTTTGAGTTGTAATGCCTCATTGTGCCATATAGACGCATCATGACTGAAACCAAAACTTTGTCTATTTTCCCTAAACCTTGACCACAGAGACTGTCTATTCGCAACTATCGGTTGTAATTTTAACTTCTTATTTGACAGCTTTCCCATAGTATAGAGGTTATCTAAGTGATAAGGAGCACAAATCTCCCTTTCCATACGTAACCAAATCGGTCCTTTAGCTGTTACGCTCACCTTGCTCCCACAGGGGCGTCGGTCGGACCCGGGCAGCTGTGGTATCCACCCACGTGATGCGTAGTGCAGCGATGAATGACTGGATCTGCCCTCTTAATCTTGTCTGCTTAACCCGTAGAAATATTCTCCTGCAAGTGGAGAGATGGATTTAGCCACTTGTGGATTCAAGTGATGGAACCCCCACAGTCCTCCCCAACTAATCACCTCCGAAATGCCCTCACAGCAATCTCACCTTATATTCTTGAAAGATGAGCTCTCCATCCTGCGTGGATTTGCAGGGGCGCGTCGATTACAGTTACTTCACTGGTTTGAAGGCTCAGGAGAGTTCCAGAGAGTATTGACTCTGAGGTTCCTGGTGAGGACCAGTAAGTATTAAGTTCATAGAGTTCAATATGTCCGATGTTCACTCTTGTTCCCCCCTTCCTTTCTTGTCTTGCAGCTGGCTCGTGAAAAGATGCCCTTGTGGCAGCTGGTGGCGCTCAGGTAAGAGTCTGTATTACCCGGCGCTGTCCGGTAAATGTTGCACGTGGAAAACGTGTTGTTTTGTCTCTCTTTACAGATGCGGCACGTGAAAATATGGAGAGTCACAAAGGGATGCCTCCGGTGGTAAATCAGGTAAGTCTATGGTGGTAAGAATTATACTTGATGGTTCCCTCGGCTCACCTTATGGTTTTCCTTTGTCTCCTAGGTGCCGAAGTTCGGCAAAGAAATGATGGAGGCAGCACCGACCCGAAGGATGCTGTGAAGACTGGTGAGTGTGGCGCGGCGCTGCATCTGGAGGTGCGGCGCGTGCAGAAATGATGTTCTTTACAGGTCCGGAGACGAAATGGATCCAGAATCAGGTGTGGAATAGAAATAAGTTGGTTTTCTAACCTTGTCCCTTTCTTTCCTCTTTGTTTTAGGAGCTCTGGATTCGAGGCGGGCGTGGCAGAAGACTGGATGCAGGCTGCAGGCACGGTGAGCGTTACGCTGCTGGATGCAGAATAATGCAAAGTGTGTGTTGCTGGTCGGGCGTGGTTTAAATAGCCTCAAAAGTAGTCCCTGGTAAGAAGTCCCTAGAACCACACCTGAGTAAAAAATAGTCCCTGTAGAAAAATAGTCCCTTTCAGGCTTCATGTTGGATTGGAGTTATATGCAGCATGGTCTGCCTGAGGTAAGTAATGACTCTGAGCCTGGTGCCTTAGGCGCCAGGACTGATTTCTACTATGAGCCTGGCGCCTAAGGCACCAGGACTGAACCCAGATAGCCCCTAGCCGGGGCTGCTGAGGTTTTACTAAATGTCTAGATGCCTGCTCATGCCTGGCTGATGGGCTTGGTACGGATGCCTGGGGGCAGGCATCATGACATTAACATTCTCTTCTTTAAAATAATGCAAACTCTTCTTGAGTAAAAAGGCCTTTTAGTATTTTACCAAATCCGGATAACCAAACCCAACCTCTTTAACTTCTTGTACCAACATATATTTCGGGATACAGGGTCTTTTACCAACTCCCCACAAAAAGGATTGAAATAGTTTGTCAATCCTCAGTAATTGTTTCTTATAAATCAATAAAAGTACTGATTGTATGACGTATAACACCTTAGGGAACAGACCCATTTGAATCGCATTAATTTTTGCCCATAAATTCAAGTTCAACATTTCTCATCTTTTAATAGACAATGTAATTTTGTCTATTACCTTATCAATATTATATTGAATACTTTTATTCAGATCACCAATTATATGTATACCCAAATATTTAACACCCCCAGGAGACCATTTACAATTCCAGGATTCCAAAATACCATTATCACATGTCCTAGACAGAGGAAAAATGTCAGTTTTGTCCCAATTTACTTTGTGTCCCAACAGTTTCCCCACTTCTTCAAACATTTGTTTCAACACGGATCCACATACCTCTTGATTTGACAGAAGAATCATCATATCATCTGCATTAGGCAAAACTTTAACTTCTGTATTCCCAACACAAAGTCCCTTAATCTCCTTGAATTGTCTGATGTATGATGCTAACGGTTCCTATGCCAAGTTGAACAAAAATGCCGACAAGGGGCACCCTTGCCGTGTGCCTTTAGATAGAGGAAAGGATCCAGAAATCAATCCATTAACAAATACCTTTGCTTTAACATCATGATGAATACAATCAATCATTTGCATAAATACTGGACCAAACCCCATTTTCAACAGTGTATATTCCAGGAACTTCCAATTAACTCTATCAAAGGCTTTTTCAGCATCAAAGAAACCTATAATCATGCTTGACTCTTTTCCACAATGTACTCCAATAACATCCAACACAGTCCTGATATTATCATTACCAAATCTTTCTGGAGTAAAACCCACCTGAGATTCATCAATCAGATCTCCCATACAAGTCATTAGCCGAATCGCCCACATTTGGTAAAAGTTTTAAGATCCACATTCAACAAAGAGATTGGCCTATACTTCCCACATTTTTTATGATCTTTATCTGGCTTTGGAATAACAATGATCAATGCATCCTTCATCGAGTCACACAATATCCCTGATGATATAAAATTATTAAAAATCCCACACATAATTGGTGACAACTGAGTCGCAAACATTTTATAAAATTCAGAAACTATACCATCCGGCCCTGGTGACTTTCCCTCCTTCAACTGTAATATTACATTATAAACCTCAGCAACATCAATCACAGATTCATGTTTAATTTCCTTTTCACTAGTTAACTCTGAAACATTAATTTTTATCATAGAAGTTACCTAGGTTTTCTTCACTAGGAGAGAGTTCCTCCCGATATAACCGCATATAGAAGTCTTGAAGATATTCACAAATGTCCATAGTCCTATGCAAAGTGTCTCCTTCATCAGTTTGTATGGAAATAACACATGTATCAGTCATCATCCCTTTAAGTTTACTGGCAAGCATCTTACAATTTTTATCACGAATTCCCCAAACCTTTGCTTAGTATAAAACAACCCTTTTCCCGCCAGTGTTTGAACATGGTTCTTCATCTCACCTTCTAGTTTTTTCAATTTTATCTTATTCGATTCTGTATCTTCAATCGCTGAAGTCTTTTGTAGCTCCTTAACCTCCTCTTCCATTGTTTTGATTATTTCCTGATTTTTACTCTTAGCATGCTTTGTTCTGCTTATCAATTCACCTCTCAACATCGCTTTAAAAAAGTCCCAAACAATTTTAATATCTTCTGAACCTTCATTCTCCTCAAAATATTTCTTAATAAAATCCCCTAACCCTGCAGCTACCAATGGATCTTTGAGTATACTTGCTTGCATCCACCACCTTTTGGATTTCTCTCTCATGCCCCTTATATTAAGCTGCATGTCGAGCAGTGCATGATCCAAAATAGCTCTCTCTTTAATACTCAAGCTCAATGTCTGACTAACCAGTTTATTACTAATAATCAATCCTCAAGTATTAGTTATGAACTGGAGAATAGAATTAATATTCCTCTTCTCCATGATGAATTCCCACCATACATCAACTAGTCCATATTTGAATGCAAAAGCACGTAACTCTTCACTAACTTTTTCATTATTATACCTACAATCTGATCTCCGGTCTAGGTTGCTATCCATCACCATGTTGAAATCACCTCTCATAATTACCACTTCTCCTTCCATTTTATCTAGCAGAGAACTCAACTCAACAAAGTAAAAAACTGCGCCTTCGGAGAGCATGGAGCATATACCGTCCCAACTGTCACCTTCCTACCATCATAAAGTATATCAAGTAACAGAATACGACCTTCCTCATCCTTTTTTGTTTTCTCTATTTTTATTGGTAATCCCTTCCTGAACAATATACTTACCCCCCTTGACCTGGAGTCATAATAGTTAGAAACCACATGTAAATATCTGGGACTAGTCAAATAACATCCAGTCTGTTCATTTAAGTGAGTCTCTTGCAGGAAAATGACATCTCCTCTACTTCTCCAAATCCTTGCCGTTACCTTCGGTCATTTAATAGTACAGCCAACACCTTTCACATTCCATGAAATAAAAGTTAACAGATTCATACCTCAATACTCTATACTAACTCGTTTTTAATATAACCGAAACAAATATACCACATCTGATATATCAAGTTAACCGACACTGCAATACAGAACGTGAGAGGAAGGTGAGAAAGAGAACAAGAAATCAAAAAACAACTTCACAACACAATACAAACAAATAGACTAACATTTAGAAACCAAGAATATTTTACATCATGCAAAGTCTGATAACCATCAGACCTTAAATTAGCTAACATATATACAACTAACACTGTATCTCGAACTATACTCATCAGTTATCCCATGCCCCAATAAACATACATTACAATCATCGCTACTTCTCCCAACTTATTGTCACAATATCCAAACCTCCCATTTCCCAATCATCATCAACCCTTTTCAATAAAATCTACTCCCCATCTAAACAATATATAATCTTAAGAACCTATGAGTTAACATAGTTTTAAGTCCAAAGTTTCCCAGCTCTTCTATTTATCATGATTCTATATCATGACCATACCCACCTTTATATAGAGTCCTCTCATCCAATATAGTTAAACAACACCAACTACACTTAATACCCTCCCCCAGTTTCAGTTATTCATATCATACTATTAACAATAACACTTACAACCCCAACAAAAAAAACAAACAAAGGAAACATCCATAACAGCTAAATATATCAAGGTGATCTATTCTCTCCCCTAAGAATATATTCACTGAAGAACACATGACATTCGATATGCACCATATTTGACTGCAGTACACAATAAATTTCCCGTTAGCCTCCATGCTTTTCTGCATTAGTTAATACTACCAAAACCAATCACCACATTGACATTTGGCATCAACATAGTAGATGTGACCTCTTCAGAGTTAAACTGCCAGTTAGCAAATAAAGGAGTGGCATATAGCATCCCAGAGGTACACAAGCTTTGCTCACCTAGTTGACAGTATACATATGACCCTGTTCACCTATTACAGCTATAAAAGAAACAGAATACAGGTCCAGCATTGCATTGAGCCAATATTCAATTGTTCGGTATGAGCAGGAAAATCAAAAACCTAAATAAGTACCAGTATCACATCAAGTCACGTATGTCACAGCCTAACATGTGTCAATATCTGCTAGCTGCATTTCCATTACCAGATATTATCCACCAATCTACGTTATAGCTGGCATGATATTTGCCAAATTCATCCTTGATAATGAAATAATATTGCCACTTGTTTATCCTCTCTTTCTGCCATATATACCTATGTAATCATGATACTGACTTCATTAAGTGCACATCATTGTAGATAGAAGCATCCTCAATATGATATATAGACACACAACGCATATGCAAATGAGCCTTTTTATTTCCTGAAATTAAGTAAATCATTAACCATTAATTTGAGACCTCCACCTACTTTATACCCCCAGTATCAACTGTGAGAACATAAAGTCAGAAGCTTCATGAACATTGGGGATTCCTTTCAACTTTCAAGCAATGCTTTGCTTCAGATGCTTCTTTAAAATAGTACAGAGGTAACAGCCATTGTTCCAGCTCTCATCAGAGGGACAACAACACCAAATCTTCATGCAATATTCAGTTTCAGATTCCAGCAGTGATAGTAAGATTCTGTACAAGCAAGCTGGCTGTAATACTTTCCCTTTCATCACTGACCAACATACATGTGTCCAAGAGTAAGTGTACACCAGGGAGTCACAGATCTAATAACGTGAAAAGGGGTTAAAAAGTATCCAGTATGCTTACATATAACAGTACAACTAAACATCACATTCCGTAATGCGCTGTTCTTTATTGTGCATCCGCTGCCCTCCAGCTTGCATCATAGTTCAATCCACCTACAGGCACACATCTCCCCGCTCACCAACACTCCTGTCACAAGTTGCTCCAGACACTAGCGTTGAGGCTGCCCAAGTATGTAAACTCCTTAAAGGGCCAAAGCCAGGCACTTGAACAGAGATGACAGTAAAACTGTGCCCAGTGAATACACATAACTGTCTCCCGATAAGCAAGATAGTTTCTTCTCCTTTCTAACTCCTCCTCTTACGTAAGCCTTTCCTTTCTGCCTCAACCTATGTGATCCGTCCCTGGCACACTTGCTCCCGTTCTTAAAGGACCAGTGTGTCAACTCACAACACATACTATCAGCAGACAACTTTGGGTGCCACTGAGCAGAGAACATAGACACGCTAAACCTAATCACAGAGAACAGTAGCACACAGCATGCGTAACTTAAGTGCCCAAAGAGTGCTGTCAGCCAGCAGTTGCTATTGGACAGAGTAATGTCACAGGGAGCCACAGGGATGGGTGCCGAATGCGAAGCCCAGAGTTGGGTGTGAAGAGTCATGAGTCGGGAGTCAGAATGTGCTAACCCTTCAAATGTTGTGAAAGGGGCTAACTTTAGTGACTGCGGGGGAGGTGCAAACTTACTTGTGTGGGTGCACCTAACTTCTTTACATATTATAATGAAACTATTCAAGTGCAAGTTAAATGTAACAAGCTGTTAACTCACCGTCTGGCTGAAACACACAGCTATTACATTAAAGAAGAGAGGAAAGGAGGAGAGAGGCTGTAGGCTGTCAGGCTCTCTGAAGTACGTGAGGTGTTCACTGAAATTGCGCTCTTACATTTACAACTTTTGGTGAACTGGCATAAGCTATCTTAACCCAACCATCTTATGTACATGCTAATGCAGCCACTATGCTCCCAGACCATGGAGTGTGAGGAAAATATTAATGCAGATACCATGGGTGATCGGGCTATCTCTAGGTCATTTTGCTTCATTTTCTGTGGGGCTTTACGAGAAATTAGATGAAGGTGTTGAGGACTTAAATAACCATACTACAACAGCTTTGGGATATTATAAATTAGCCATCTCCCAGGGTATTTAACCCAACAATTTGTCTCAATCACATGCAACCGTCCCCGGATTGAAAAAACCAGTAACCTGCCTTAAAACGGACTCTCAGGCAAATAAAGCAAATCCAGGAGCCAGCCCTGCCCCTTTGGCTAACTGTGGGGCAACTGGTGTTGTTGGCCTTAGGAATTGGAACAGAAACATTTTGACCTTCACTCTTCCATTTTGCAATTACTGCAAGCCATTCAGCGAAATGGTCCTCAAGGTCAATGAATCTTTAATTTCAGATCACTGAGTAGGCCCTGTATACGACTTACTATGACTCGAAGGACTGACTTTGTATCCAATATACACCATGGTAGCTCCCATATGTCATATAATCATTCTATTTCATAGAGGACATATGAACCAAATGTAGCATTTATGACAGAGATGCCTAATTTATCCGAGATGATTGAACATACCGATTTGATATAAATAATGGTCATATATTGAATAAGGAACTCCAGGTGATGCCTATCTATTATTTGTGATGCCATCCAGAGCACTATATATATAGTCAAGATCCTGAAGACCAGATAAAATATATTATTAAATTGATTATTTCAGGTTTTCAGTCGTCGAAGGGCTGCTCCAGAGCGATCTTAGAACTCTTCCACCACCAAGCTTGGGATCCAAATGAGGGGGATTTTTAATAAAACTGCTAAACATAATATGGTAAAACCTGACTCTGTATTTAGTTATTCTCACAAACCTGCTCCTTTTGATGAACTGCTCAGCGAATGTATACTTCGGCCTACATTCACCTCTCCAGCCCCACAATAGGACCTCCTAAACCTGACCTCTCCTCCCAGTAAGTGACGAATTAGCATCCCAGTCTATTGGGCAAGTGGGAAAAGATCTCGATTAATATCATGTTTTGGAAAAATACTGGTCTTGTAAACATGGTTCCTGACCTTCACTGGTAGTCTTTTATTAAACATGCCCATATAATTCGTTTCCAGTGTTGCATCTCTTTTGCTGCCTTTAGCAGCATGGGTATTTACCTGGCCAGGTTTGCAGCGCTGGCTTTTACTGTGTAGGTAATGGCCTTGTGGGCTCACAGCCAGTCCAGTTCAGGAGAGAACGAGAAACAGGCAGGAATGGGGAAAAGTGAAAGAGGTGAAAGTGGCAGGAAGTGGAGCAGAAAGAAAGGACGGGAAGCCTACAAAATGGTGATTGGGGCAGGGGTAGGAGATGGATGGGGTAAAGTGTGAGAACCCATTCAGAGAAACAGGATCATTAGGGGTGCATCTTCATTCGATGCATGGAGCCAAGGATGGAGTGGGGGATGCTCAGATTACTTACCAGTAATCTTCATTACTCCTAGTCCTACTTTTTCTCATCACAGTTCTCACCTATGAGGCCTGCCTCCCCTACATTAACTTTTCTTTTCTTTCTTTGAGGTATAAACCTCATACTTACCCACAATACAACAGTACATAGCAAGCCTGGACAGACACTGGGCCCTTACACAGCATGGCAGGGTGCGGAAGGTCAGCAGTACGGTGACGAGGAAGAGTAGGACTAGGAGTAATGAAGATACCAGCAAGTAATCTGAGCATTACCTCCACGTTGCTCATCCTCATCCCAGTACTCATCTATGAGGCATGGCCAAGCCAAATCAAGTGGAAAGGCCGAAAGGAAGCAGGAAAGCAAGAGGGCACCCAAGAATGAATGCAAAAACAGCAGGTGTATTGAGCAATTGATCAACAGAACATCACAGCTGGTCCACGGACAGTACCAAAACACCAAACGAACTATTCCTAGAATTGCCCACATTAAGCCTGTAATGTGTAATAAAGGTATTGGAGTCTGCCCAGGTAGCGGCCCTGCAAATCTCATGCAATGGAACACCCTAGGAAGCCGCCATACACCTGGTAGATCGACCCTGCAAATCCAAAGGGACAGAAAGATCAAAGGTTGTTTTTGCATTCATTCTTGGGTGCCCTCTTGCTTTCCTGCTTCCTTTGGGCCTTTCCACTTCTATATGCTATAGAAATCACAGATTTGATCCAGTGACTAATGGAAACAACTGAAGCCTTTCTCCTCGCAGCAGCCACACCAAAAGTCACCAAAAGACTGTCGGAACGCCGTACAGGTTCCAGCCTGGTCAGGTACTCCAGGACCGTCCAACGCACATCAAGGGAGTGCCACAACACCTCCTCTGGGGACAAAGGGTCAGGAAAAAAGGCTGGTAGGAACACTTCCTGTGACAGATGAAACTTAGACGCTACTTTAGGCAAGAACTTGGGCTCACACCATAACACCAAGCATACAGGTAAGATACGCAGAAAAGGAGGACGGCAAAGGAGAGCCACAATCACCCCCAGATGCTGTGCAGAGGTGATGGCAACAGGAAAGGCTGTCTTCAGCCTAAGGTGTTTAATATCAACAAGGCCAATCGGTTCAAAGGGAGCCGACTAAAGAAAACGCAAAACCAGGGGCAGATCCCAAGGGGGAAAACCAAACACACAGGCAGCCTAGAAGAGGCCAGGCTCCTAAGGAACCGGCACACCTGTCACAAATCCAAAGGAGGAACACTGTAACCCTCCAACAGGGTCTTCAGTGCAGCCCTCTGAGCCCACAAAGTGGCCACTGCCAAACCGTTTTTGAAACCATAAGAGAGTTTTTCTAAATCACCTGGGAAATGAGAGCAAGAGGAGGTAAGGCATACATGAGAACCTAAGGCCACACGATATTCAAGGCATCCACCCCCCGGGGCCTTACTGACAGGAAATGTGAGCAAAACCTGGGAACTTGGCCGAGGAGGGGGAAGCAAACATATCCTATTTCAGTGTCTCGAACCAGCAACAAACACCCACCAACACCTGATCGGACAATATGAATTCTGGGCAGACTGGGAACACCCGGCGGATCCGCAACCACGTACTCCACCCTCTGAATGTGTACCGCCTCCAGGGAAAGCAAATGCGGTTCGACCCAAACCCTGATGCACCCTGCCAGAGAATTCAGGGTCCTGTACCCGAACCCCCTTGGTTGTTGACATAGGCCATGGCAGAGGAATTGTAGGTCTGAATCAACACAGCCAATCCATGTAAGAGGAAAGCAAACCAAAGGAGAGCCCGTTCAATGGTGCCAGCTCTCTCCAATTCAAGCAACGATGGAGCCCCTCCCCGTCCCACCGGTCCGGAGCAGAAAGAGACCCCAGGGAGACCCCCCACCACAAGCCACTGATGTCAGTGGTTGGAGCCACACGAGGGGGATAATCCAACTCCACCCCCTTCAGTAGGGAGGAATTTCTCAAACACCGACCCAGAGAAACCCGCAGGTCACTCGAAATCGCGACCAGCAGCCCGAGAGAATGTGAGGAGGGGGACCAGTGAAGCATAAGATGTACCAGCAGAGGACGAACATGGAGACGGGCCCAGTGCACCAGAAAAACATAGGAAGCCCTGTGTCCCTGCACCACCAGGAGCTCCTGTGCAGACGCCCATGGATGTTGAAGGACCTTGGAAAGGAGCAACTGGAGCCAGAGAGCTCTGGACATGGGCAGAAGAATGTTCCTACTCCTGGTGCAGAAACGACGCTGATGAACACCTTGTCCTGGAAAGGGGCCAACTGCAGACCTGAGCTCCGATGAACACCATGTCCTGTGAAGGGGCCAACTGAGACAGTTGATCAGAAAGCCTCACTAATGGAGCAACTGACAGACAAGCAGACAGTGAGATTGGACAGTGCAGAGGAGATCCGCCTTGACCAGCCAGTCGTCCAGGTATGGGGACAGATGGATCCACTTCAGATGTAAATGAGCCACCCACGGAGCCACCACCTTCGTAAAGACTCTTGGAGCAGACTTTAACCCAAAGGGATGGACCCAGAACTGATAATGGGCCCCTCCCACAGAGAACCTGAGGAACTGCAGGTGCGACAGGTGAATGGGCTCACAGTAATAGGCATCCTGCAGGTCCAAGGAGACAATCCAGAAGAACCCCAGATCCCACTGGACCCTGGGCACGGGCACAATGGCCCCCTTGGACAGAAGCTCAGCAACGACTGAGGACCTGGCCACTTTCTTGGCAGGGTCCCTGGGCAGAGTAGTCATGATCCAGGATGGTTGAAGGGGAGGAGATAGACAGTCAATCTGGTAGCCTTCCCAGACAATCTGCAGGACCCAAGAATCAGAGGACCACCGCTGCCAAATGGGAAAATAATGCTGGAGACGCCCCCCCCCACAGGCCCACAGTAATTGTCAGGGCTTCAGATGTCCCTCTGCTGGCTCTGGGCCCCCGGGCCTAGGATGGAGGCCCCTGGAGTGATGAAACAGGCCATACCTGCCATTACATCCCCTGCTCCGAGGCAGAGTCCCTAAGTAACGTCCAACCTTACGCTGCAACTGGTCTCTGTGCTTGTCTGGCCGGGACCCCTGGTGAAACTTGTCTTCCAGAGAGTCCCCAAAAATCTTACTGCCCATAAACTGTAGTTTAAAAGCGGCAGCCTTCTGGGAGTTGTCAGATTTCCATTCCCTCAAATGAAGCTGACAGCAAGCAGATAAGCAAGCACCCATGGCCATGGCGGTGCCCCTGATGCCATTATAAGAAAGATCTAAAAGGAGTTGAACTTGGCACTGCATATCATCAAGCACAGGAGCGCAGTCTGATCCATCTTCCATTGCCTTAAGGAGAATTCGGTAGCCCCCCAGAACCGTCTCAGCCATATATGAACCATAGACATTGGCCCTCAGTGCCAGATGTGAACCCTCTTGAGCATTCTTCAGTGCAGCATTTACCTTATGGTCCATCGGGTCCCGAATTGCAGCATCCTCCGCAGTCATAGATGAATGACCCACCAAACTGGACAGAGTATCATACATAGCTACTCTGTCCAGGAGAAAGTCCTCTGCCCCTTTCAAAGGATGGAGACGTTCCATGAAGCCGTGTTCGGGGTCCTTCCATTCAGAAAGCACCTTCGTTTTGATATCTGAAATCAGGTGAATCCCCAGCTTCGGAGTGTGCTTATATTGCTATACCTTATGGTCCGAGGACCTCACAGAGTTCCAAACCTGGGGAATTACAGTCTGAACTTCATCCCAGGAGAGATATTTTCCTTTGGCCTCATTATCTGAATTGAACCCCATTGAAGAATGAATAGAAGCAGATGGGGTTGAGGGGGACGAAGAGGAAGCTGAAGATGAGTGGCTGGTCCTATGCCTGTGCCTGCCCCTAGAACCCTCATGATCTTCAATGGCCTGCTTCATAAGGACTTTGATCTCCTCCTGTGACAAAGAAAACTTCAATGCCATGGGCTTTTTGTGTCTCTTTCTGGCATGATGGTTGTCAGGACTCCGAGACCCAGCAGGAGAGTCAACAAGCCTTTGCTTTTCAGAATGCTTGCCATTACAGTATAGCAAACACCAACCCTCACTGCCTGCAGAAGGAAAAGAGGAAGCAGTGAGAAGTGGCAACCATCACAGTTAAGCTGACCAGCCCCGCCCAGAGCCAGATCTTTCTGGAAGATACAAAACCTCTCAGATCAGCAGAAACCATAAGAAAACCTAGTCCACAACTAGGCTCCAGCAGGAAGAGGGGAGGGGGCTGGGGACCACAATGCATGGCTCTCAGCACAGCTGTATGAAAACCACTGAAGCCGGCATATGAAATACATATGAAAAACAGCAACACAAAAGGACCCCAAGCCCCACAGGAGGTCCCAGTCAGGAAGATCCTGCGAGCCCAACCCCTACCGTGAGCCCGCTGCCCCCCCCCCCTGCAGGAGATGTCATCATGGAGGAAACATCAACAGTGACTCCCAGAGCCCCGCACCAGGAGAATCCAGTCCCTGTCAGAGACAGGATAAAAAGAACTGTTGGAGTGTGGGTAAGTAGGAGGTTTATAACCCTGAGAAAAAGAAAAAAAAATCCTGTAGGGGAGGCAGGTGCTCATAGGTGAGTACTGGGACGTGGAAGAGCGATGTGGAGGTAACCACAGTGTACATTTCATTGCTACCCAGAACAGAATGTTTCAGTAGTATTCTAGAATGTGTTTCTGGTGTAATATGTTGCAAATAATGAATTTAAGAACACCCCAGTCAATCTATCAGTTGGTGTATTTTCATGGCTGTAAGAGGAGTTGAGCCTGCAGTATTGTCATTGGTAAACCCATGCTCTAACCTCTGAGCCACTGAATCTCTTTTCTCAAAAGCTAGCTTTTTGCATTATGATATTCCAGTCAAAGGTGTAGTGGAGGAAGATACATCTCAGAACTAGTAATGCTGGTTGGGATACAAAAAGGTGCCTGTCTTTCTCTCTTTGAGCCATTTGTGATGAAAATAAAGATAAAACAATATTTTGATAACGAACATTAAACATTGGATCTATTTCCTCCCAATGCGCAGGTCACTGTACCAGTTGCAGTATTTCTATACCAATCAGAATACTTTAACCTCCAACATTTCCGATTTTTCGTTCAGCAAAGATAGCTTTTAAATTATGACATGTCGGTCAAAAGTGTAATTGTGAAGATAAAAATCTGTCCAGGTACCAATGAAAAAGTGGCTCAAAATCACACATCACAATGTATTACTATCCACAACAGACTGTTAAGTACTATCCAAGAGGGTGTGTTTGGTAAAATATGTTGCAAATATTGCATTTGAAAACATATATGCTTAGGAACATTGGTTAAAACTAGTGTAGTAACTTATGAAACTGGCCCACTTCGATCAATTAAGTGGTCTATTCTGTCAAAGAAACAGGCCCATCCTACTCTCCTGGGTTGGTATTTCGGCATTGCCCAATTCCCTCTAGGCCAGTCTGACCCTGGGCGCAGGGCCAGTCTGACCCTGGGCGCAGCCAAGCAAGCACACAAAAGAACAGCACCTTAAAAGTTGCACGAAAAAGACATTCAAGCATTTCAAGGACTCATGTTTATGTTCTCCATTCATAAACAAGGATATTTAAAATTATTTTATGAGCCACCAAACAGGTTTGGCGGTGTTCTAGTGGGAAGTTATACATTTGGGTGAATTTCAGTCTAGGTATTAAAGTCCCACAAAGGGCGATTGGGTCTAGTGACATGGAGGTGCAGAGGTACATCATTCTACCTGGGCAATCACTTATTTTTACTAACAGGTAGGTCAGGCCTCAAAAGTTTACTGCAAGGAGCCCATTGTTCCAATTGTTGTGAAATGTATTGTCAATGTAGGGTGGTGCTGGTGCTTCAAGGACATCAGTTCCTAATATGTTTCTACGTGACTTTAACATGCAGCTGTAACCACGCTTCTATACTCTGGATTATACTGATGAAGAGGATGAGTTTACCGGCATTCCAGAACTCAATGCTTCATTCTCAAAGAACTAATATTCAAAGATAAATTTCAGCTATAGCCTGGGGCCTTGTAATGGCAAAGGGGTGAGTGCATTTTCTGCATGTTCCACCTATCTCTCCAACTTCAAGATGTAGCCATATCAACTGCATCGCTGCAAACCTGGAATGCTGCGACTTAGTCCAAAATCTGAAGGTCCTCCAAAGGGTAGAGCGAGATCATGACCTCTTTCTTTTACCAATATTTTATGCTCTGCTCTTGATGATCTAGGGGGAACTAGTAGTAGTAATACAAAGTTGTCAGTCTTGAATAATCTTAGATGAGTCAAATGAGCTCTAATAGATCACAGGTCTGTACTTCCATCTTTATACAATGTCCTATGTGTCCTCATGTGTAGGGGCCTCTCAATTGAATCACTTAAAGAAACATACGTCTAAACATATATGAGACTTTGGTGAAAGTGTTCTCCCCTGCAGTTACAAAACCCTGTTCAAACTCTAATCCTTTAGGAAAGTAATTAAGCAGCAAAATTCTTGGTTTGACGGGCTGAGAGCTAAGTTTGATATTTTACAGTTATTGAAATGCCCTACAAGTAGGGAGGCTGTTATTACAACTGCTCTAATACAAGTACAAAATAGTTTCAGAACACCACTAACCTGATCAGATGACAGCAACTTTGTGACAATGAGAAATCCCCCTGAGAGTCCTGCAGTCCACCACCTGAATTGATTGAGAGCGGAGGAAAGCGTAACTCCCAGGGAAACTCTCTGGGGAAGAAAATCTTGGACTGGAATCTGGTGCGATGTTTGTTGGAATTCCTATCCTTCGTTTCTTGTCTGGCGAGCTGGGGAGTCTCAGGGGATTAATCCTCTTTGCATGGAAGAGTCACTGAAGTTGTGGCTAGGTCCAAGACTCTTATTGAATTCCATAGTACGCAATGACAGAAATAAGTATTTGACACAATCAGAAAGGAGGGATACAGAACTGACAGTGTTAGAAATACCTAAATGAGACGGTATTGCAAGGTCTTGGATTTTTATAGGCGAGAAGGAAACTCCAGATGAGAAACTGTCTATGAGAAAAGGTAAACAATGAGAATAGTTTCCCTGAGGTAGCGTTACTTGTATTAGATGGGAGAGAATAGTGTCGGAACTTCCTAGGCTGCCTACCTGATCTGCAACTATAATAGAATAGTCCGCCTACTACGGAGAGAGATCCGAAGGGCGAGGAGCGGCTGAAATTCCAACCGGTAGTTCATGTCAGAAGATCCGCGGCGGATGAGAAGAGGAGTTTCCCCATGCGAGTCTGAATCAAGTCAAGGGCAGGAAAGGTGAAGGGTGAATCTGTAGGAAAGAATCTAACACACATGCAGCAGGTAAGAAAGGAAATCTACAGCAGGCAGGTTTACAGAGGAAAACGAGTTTGTTAGGAAAGGAAGAACCTAGAATCGAACTTACGAAGCGTCTCTCTGAAGAGTAGCGACGCGTTGTGTCCTCCCGTTACGGCATCTATAAACAGTCACATGATCGCACGAACGTGGAAGTCCTGAGCGGACATAGTCTGTTGAAGCAGGCACTCTGTGACGGGCTTGTTTGGCAGCCATCTTTGGATGGGTAGAAAAGGCTGCATGACAATATATATTCCAATGCCAAAGAGACCAGCGCCTGTAGTGATTCATAACAGTATGCCCCCCTCTCAGAGGTGGGCACCCCGGCTTACCGGGGTGAAGCCGATAAAAACGGCAAATCAAACCAAGTGCATGAACTCCAGAGGCTGGCTCCCAGGAACGGTCCGCTGGAGAATAACCGTTACAGTACACCAAGAACTGGAGGTGACCTCTACGATACCGAGAGTCACAAATCCCCGCCACCTCGTACTCAGGGCCCAAAGATGTATCGATCGGAGGTGGAGAAATGGCAGGAGTATGCCGGAAACGATTGGGGATATCCACCTTGATCTGAGACAAGTGAAACAACGGCTGTATTCTGGACCATGAAGGAGGAAGCAAAAGACGGACCACAGCAGCACCCACCAATTGAACCACACGAAAGGACCAAAAAAGCAAGGTGACAATTTGGAGGGAACCAGGTGTCGAGGAAGAAATCGAGATGCCAACCAAACAGAATCACCCACTGCCAGCCTAGGAGCAGGTCTGCGATGTACATCTGCAAACCGCTTGGCACGGTCCTGTGCCTCAAGCAAAGCCTTCTGAGCAGATTGATGACCCTGGTGTAAATCGGCGAGTAAACCATCCACACCCGGGAACTTTGTAGAGGAAGGGACCACAGCAGGCAAGTAAGAGGGATGATAACCGTAGCTACAGTAGAAAGGACTGGTCTTCAGGGCCGCATGAGGTGCATTGTTGTAGGCAAACTCAGCCAGTGGCAGCAGCTCCACCCAATCATCCTGGGCTGCAGAAACAAAGCAACAAAGGTAAGTCTTTAGAGTCTGATTCAGACGCTCTGTCTGACCATTGGTCTGGGGATGATACCCTGAACTCAGGGCACGTCGGATGTTCAAGAGGGTAAACAGGGCCTTCCAGAAGTTGGAGGTGTATTGAGGCCCTCTATCAGAAACGATGGTGTCTGGTAGGCCGTGTCGGGAAAAGATTACGGCAATGAAGATACGCAACATTTGATCTGCCGTACGAATCCGTGGTAACGGAGTAAAATATGCCATCTTAGAAAAATAATCTATTGTGACCATTATGACGGACTGTCGAGCTGATACCGGGAGATCGACTATGAAGTCGGTTGATATTATTTGCCAAGGTCTATCCGGAATAGGCGTCCACGACAGCAATCCCATGGGGAACTGACGGGGAGTTTTGGATTACAAACACTTGGATCAGGCTGAGACATAATCCCGAACATCAGTAAGTAAAGAAGGCCACCAAAAATGTCTGTGGATCAACTCAAGTGTGGCACTTATTCCTCGATGACCGGCTGCACAGGAACCATGACACATTTGGAGTACCTCTTTCTGCAAATCCTCTGAGGGCACAAAGATCTGTGGTCCATGAAAGAATAGACCTTTTTCCTGTACTAGGTCATGAGTTTCAGATAAACTTAAGCAATCGTTCAGGTGCGTCTCTGTGGCGTGCCGGATATATTGAACAAAACCCGTAATGATGGACACAAACGTTGCATTGGGAAATATAATTTCCTTTCAGAATTTGCTAGTAGCTTGATCTTTACGAGATAAGGCATCAGCTCTGAGATTTCGTTGTCCTGGTAAAAAGGTGAAGGTGATCTTGTAGGGGGAAAAGAAATGAGCCCATCTTACTTGTCGACTATTAGCGGTTTGAGCATATTGGAACACTTTTAGGTTTTGATGGTCTGTTCTGACTTCGATGTTGTGCGGAGATCCCAATAACAAGTGTCTCCATTCTTCAAAACTTCTTTTAATTGCTAGAAGTTCTTTTTCTAAAATGGAATAATTCAGCTCTGATGGAGTAAAGGTTTTAGACAGATAGGCTACTGGTGATTCTATCCCCTTTGAATTTTCTTGGAGTAACACAGCGCCAAGAGCATGATGATATGCGTCAGTTTCAAGGATGAATCTTTTCCTTTGATCGGGATTAACCAATATACTATTAAAACTGCTCTAATACAAGTACAAAATAGTTTCAGAATACCACTAACCTGATCAGATGACAGCAACTTTGTGACAATGAGAAATCCCCCTGAGAGTCCTGCAGTCCGCCACCTGAATTGATTCAGAGCGGAGGAAAGCGTAACTCCCAGGGAATCCCTCTGGGGAAGAAAACCCTTGGACTGGAATCGGGTGCGATGTTTGTTGGAATTCCTATCCTTCGAATCTTGTCTGGCGAGCTGGGGAATCGCAGGGGATTAATCCTCTTCACATGAAAGAGTCACGGAAGTTGTGGCTGGATCTAAGACTCTTATTGAATTCTATAGTTCGCAATGACAAAAATAGTAAGTACGTGGCACAATCAGAAAGGAGGGATACAGAACTGACAGTGTGAGAAATACCTACATGAGACGGTATTGCAAGGTCTTGGATTTTTGTAGGCGAGAAGGAAACTCCAGATGGGAAACTGTCTATGAGAAAAGGTAAACAATAAGAATAGTTTCCCTGAGGTAGCGTTACTTGTATTAGATGGGAGAGAATAGTGTCAGAACTTCCTAGGCTGTCTACCTGATCAGCAACTACAATAGAATAGTCTGCCTACTACGGAGAGAGATCCGAAGGGCGAGGAGCGGCTGAAATTCCAACCGGCAGTTCATGTCAGAAGATCCGCGGCGGATGGGAGGAGGAGTTTCCCCATGCGAGTCTGAATCAAGTCAAGGGCAGGAAAGGTGAAGGGTGAATCTGTAGGAAAGAATCTAACACACATGCAGCAGGTAAGAAAGGAAATCTACAGCAGGCAGGTTTACAGAGGAAAACGAGTTTGTTAGGAAAGTAAGAACCTAGAATCGAACTTACGAAGCGTCTCTCTGAAGAGTAGCGACGCGTTGTGTCCTCCCGTTACGGCATCTATAAACAGTCACATGATCGCACGAACGTGGAAGTCCTGAGCGGACATAGTCTGTTAAAGCAGGCACTCTGTGACGGGCTTGTTTGGCAGCCATCTTTGGACGGGTAGAAAAGGCTGCATAACAATATCTATTCCGATGCCGAACAGACCAGCGCCTGTAGTGATTCATAACAGCTGTAGTCAAAATCTGTAGTTCTAGATGAAATAATAGAAAGTTAATTTAACAAAAAAAGGAAAAGGAGGTTCATAACCTGTGAGGCTCTCTTGCAAATATTTGGTACCAAAAATGTCCAATCATTCTGGCAAACCTAGGGCCTAGGAATTTGTAGCCTGCAATATCCTTTAATCCAGAGGAAGCTTGTTTCTCTCACGATTGGGATCTCTAATCCCTCTCAAATGGACTGTCTTTGTATATCCCATTGAGATCCTTGTCTGTTCCTATAGTTGAGAGAGATGTCCTTGATTTTTCTGTTTATGGAGTAGGGATGGCACTTAAGTCCTAAAAATTGGCAAAACACTTGCCCTGACAGACATTATTATGGCTTTCAACCCTGTTGTGGGTTTGGACATGGCCTTTAACGGCCCCCAAGCCTGAGCCTATATATGTCTGAGTGAAGCAAGGGCCTTGGCGAGAGCCATTAAAGGCCATGTCCACCCCCACAGCTTGGGTGAAAGCCATTCACACCCCAGGGTTTATCCGGGGTGCGATCGGTTTCTTTTCTTTTTCTCAGGAGAAAAAACAAACCAAAAAGATGGTAACTGCCAAATGCAAACGTCCCTTTTCCATTTCTATGGTGGTGGCTGGAGCAGGAGGAACACCGGGTTTGTTTTGGCGGTGTGGGGAGGCGACTGTGAGAGTCTCCCTGTTGTCTCCCCACATTAAAAACATAAAGAAAAATGACACCACCTGGGGAAGAAGCTCGGGTGGCTGGAACAGCAGGTGGAGAATGGGTATTCTCGCCCGCTGTTCCTGACAACTGATTGGCTAAACTGTCTTGCCTCGGTGTGAATTCGATCTTAAACTGGAACCTGTGGTGTGATTCCTTTTTTAACCAGATTAATGACATGAATTTGTACAAGAAAACCCCCTTGCTGGAGATATGTAGAGAAAATTCCCATAATTAAAAAAAACACAAGAGATGACGTGTTCAACTATCAGCAAATTCTTCAATTGAGACCATCGGGAAAAGTTTGGCAAGACTTACTGGAATATTTGCTTTGATCTGTCTTTGATTTCATGAACTCACTATGGCTTCCAAAAACAACTAAGTAAATTTAGTGACCTTTGTAAGGGAAAGGGTTTGTTAACAACTGTTTTTATGTGAAGATTCATCAATTTAATTCATGAGATTTCTTTATTGGGAGTATTTTTCAGTGTGAGACATTGTTTCTCTTGGAGTGTGATTCTTTCTTAAGCTGCATACTCCTATTCATACCTGGCCTGAGGTTTTCTGTGAGATTTATTGGGGTACGGAGATGGGCTGGGTACTACACAAACATTTATATTTGGGTATCCCAGGGTTCCCTCTTTGTATTCTGTGTATGTAAGCATCCTTCATAATCTGATGCACTTTTGAAGGTTTTCATCAGGAATTTGTGAATGTTTTCTTTGCTGTGTATGACTCTGTACTTTATGTATATTTTTATTTTCACTCATTGTCATGGGTGTTTCATGATGTATGAGTTTTATAATTTGATCTTACATTTTATTGATTGTACAAGCCTTTTGCCTGAAATTAAACTTATCTTGATTTCATTTGATATGTGTATGATCAAAAATGAATGATGCATGTATTAGTCCACTTTTATTTGTAGGCGATGAGGCAAAAACGTCATAAGGACTGCAGCTCCAGTTAGTACTTTTACATTGACTTGCAAAATCAAATGGGCAAATTATTAGTAGTTGCAATGAAAAAACTGCAAGCCAGTCATTGAAGATAGGAACCTATTTGAAGAATAGATAATAACAATGTGCAGCATTTAGATCCATGAGTTACCAAATAAAACCAAAATAAATGCAGGTATCCATCATGTTGTTGTCTGGAAACAATCTTCAAGTAGCTGTGCGGATATCAAGATTCATGATCCACGCTTAAGATCTTTTGGAAGTATTGTCATGTGGAAAATGGCAAGTGATTAGGAATTTTAAAAATTACAAGTTAATAAAGTTGGAACAAATAATGAATGTTGTTTATTGGTGATTCTCCCTTTAGCATTTAACATGTTGAACTAGACACAAACCTTTCTATTTTGAAGATTTATAAAATGGATCAATAACATCATATATATCGAAATCAAAATAAAAAAAGGAATAGAATGGATTTTTTGAAAAATGTTCTCATCATGAACATTTCAAAGAAAGAGGTCCTGCTGCTGAGAGTGGAAGATGCCATTCTGTGACCATTTCATTGGCCACCTGTCATGGCCACAGTGTTGTTATACACATATGATACACAACACCTCTTCTTTTAAATATTCAATTTCCATGGACTCCTGTCATTGCTGTAACTGCTTTGGTATTTGAAGTGGTTCTCCCCTCTATTGAATAAAATATTTACATTTATGATTTACTTCAAACCAAATTCGGACCAAACACCAACGTACACATAACCATGCTGGCCACCTCACAACAGCTATAAATTAGATGACACACCTCTGACCTGCTCTGAAATGTATCCACTGACTTCCAAAGCAGCACATTGTTCAATTCAACACTCTTTCTCTTTTTCACAAAGCCATGTCTGTATGTGCTCAGGAGTAACTTACTGAATTGCTACAACTCTACAAAATGAACAGAGACGCTAGACCAGCCTCCATATGTATCAGTTGAGATATAAATTCTTTGGGGAAAGAGCATTGCATGCCCAAGGCTCAACCCTTTGCAACTCCCTTCCCTCACCTCTCTTCATGCTAGCTGGCTCCAGCAACTATCAAATAGAATTCAAAACATACTTTGCCCAACAAGAGAAGAGTGTGAACAAACACTTATCATTCTACTGGCCTATGTACAAGTGTCTCCAACCCTTCGATGAGCTACTGCCAGTCTCCGCTTTATTGAAAACCTCTGATAAAACCACTGTACACTATGAGCTGTAAACAAACTAACAGAATACAATTATGTAAATTAGCATCTGCAACTGCTATAGGCTATAACCTGGCCAACCAGAATACGTAGGATACAGTCCATAACTTCTGTTATGGACCGCATCCCATGCATTTTGAGCCAGCCTGCCGCAGCTCCCTGTTGTGGTGTGAAACTATTATCTGATTAAATGTAATAAATAATCCAGACTCAGAATGTCTTTACATTGACATGTCATGTCATTAGTATTAAATATAACAAGACCAAGTCCCTGATTCACAGAAGCGTTTTATAATGGCAACACCCCATTGGAAAACACTCTGTGAATCAGGGCCCAAGTGTTTTACTGAATAATGAAATTAGCTAATGCAAAGGAGTGTCAGTATTTATGGAATCATGAAAGGGAAATATAATAAACTGTGGAAATTATATACAGAATGAAAATTACAAATCACATGAGAGGTTTAGTATATTTATGAAAAGAACAATGTATTCTTTAAATGGTTTGATAAATAAAGACATTGTCAATAGTACATTTCTGTTACTTTTGACAGAATATATCTAATGTAGCTTTTATGCTAATCTACGATATAAACTAAGCTGTATGTTTGTACAAGGGTTGGTTTTCCTGAAGCCATGAATGCACAGATCCATATCCATCATTTTGATCTAACTTAATGGACCTGTTTGTGTTTGCCAAGGACAAAGGCCTGTGTTCAAAATGTCAAACAATGAGTCAAAATGAATTCAAAGGACATGATCTTTATGGCCCTTTTTGTAAGCTTGTTCAGAATCCCACCATGGTAAGAGATTGATGAATGAATTGTCAATCGGAAAGGTCAACTTCAAAAAAGCAGGTGTCTACACAAATTGTGACCTCCGACTAGGCAGAGCAATAAGGTTGCATGAAGAATTTGTGTCTGTTTGCTTATTGTAGCCTATTAAAATGGTTCTTTTTTTTTTTTTAAAAAAGCAGATGTCAATGTTGAAAGCAGGGGCAAGCAACATGTAACTCAAGCGAAATTGTATGGTAAAAATAAACACTGAATAATGCATTTAAAAGTGACAAATGGGAAATAGATATTGGCTATACATTTAAAGAATAAACATAGATCTATACTTGACAGGAAAAGGACAACCACATGCAAATAAAATGAACACATTAAAATGTTTTAATTATTAATAAATATGTTATTTCAATTAATCTTTTATGCATGAAATCACAAAAACCTAAAGGATGTCTTCGGATTCAGCAGAAAAAAACGTACATATACCACTAGCTACCCACCTCTAACACACCGAAAGCTGGCTACTTGTCAGTAATTTACCTCACAGTAGGAATTTCATAGGATTATATCTCCCACCATAGACAAAGAAATTTGTTTAGCATATTTTAATTATTATATCAAACAACATGGTAAAACAACATAAAAAACCTATTTCCAGCGTTCGTTATTTGTAGAAACACAAATGGGCGGAAGAAGCAGACACCAAAACATTTGCAATGTACAATTTGCGTGATGTTAGTAATGGTGTATTTTGATCGCATTTTCAAAACATTATACCATGTTGTATAATTGAAAATGCGATCAAAATACACCATTACTAACATCACGCAAATTGTACATTGCAAATGTTTTGGTGTCTGTTTCTTCCGCCCATTTGTGTTTCTACAAATAACGAACGCTGGAAATAGGTTTTTTATGTTGTTTTACCATGTTGTTTGATATAATAATTAAAATATGCTAAACACATTTCTTTGTCTATGGTGGGAAATATAATCCTAGGAAATTCCTACCGTGAGGTAAATTTCTGACAAGTAGCCACCTTTCAGTGTGTTAGAGGTGGGTAGCTAGTGGTATATGTACGTTTTTTTTCTGCTGTATCTCTCCTCACATACCACAGCCCCCTTAAAACATTGAGGAAACCCTTGTGCTCACAACACTTGCTTATCCCTGTCTTCAGATTCAGACATTTTTTGTAAATCTAAATATATATTTCTTATTAACATCACATAAATTACCCAAGATGATCACACAATATAGAAATCGTCCAATTTTGATTTTGCATCCTGAAGGGAGAGCTATCTCATACTTAACACATCTTCTTATGACAAAGAGAATTCAATTGACCAATGGAAGCAAAGAAAAAGACACTAGACATCTATTCGATCCAATATGGTGGACCGGCAGGCGGAAGCCGGCACCCTCCCCTAAGGCACCTTACACAAGGTGCCTGTCCTGGCCTGGCACCACTGTGTATCGTTATCTACCCCTGGAGGGGTCTCCGCATGTCATGGTCATTGGGCCAAGAACACAGATGGGACCCGGATGGACACAGTCCTGGTGCCTTTGGTGCCATGCTCATGAATAAAAGTCAACAAGAATATTTATTTGGGACAAGAATGATTTTATTGTGAACATAGCACCTCATTTTGGGTGCAAGGTTCAATTAACATGGGAACTTCCCTCACTAAAGCAGCCCCACTTGTACTCTTGGTTGGGGCTGCTATTATTGGGTTGCCTTGCACATGCTGACTCACTAGAAGTGGCAGGGTGTGGCAGGCAAGCCAGGCCTAGTGGGCGTGTCCACGATCACAGCTATATAAGCTGCTCTAATCCACGAGGCAGAGGCTTCGTGTTATTCTGCACTTACATGCAGCGTAACGCTCACCGCCACCTGGGATTAAACTTACCTTGGAAATTCTGCTTCCTGCCTTCCGCTTCGTCCGCGACCGCAGCACCTGTAAGTAAAAGCTAAATGCAAGGTTAGACATTAAAAAGACATTAAGTTTAAGGTCGCGCTTGTACCGCACCTCATGCTTTTCCTTAAACCATCACTCACCTGTTATCGGACATTGCGGTTTCATCTATCTTTATCACGGCCGCGTTCCGCACCTTCACAACTGCTTTTGGGATGCATTTCCATTTATTGGGAAGAAAACAGAAGAGAAAATGTTATTCAGGAATTAACAACAATATTGAGAGCAATAATACCAACACAGAAAGCGAGAAGGGACAAAGAGAAAACAGAAAGAGGAAAAGACAAGAGATATTGAGAGACACTTACTAACAACCAAGAGAAGCATAGTCGCAGCTGGACTGGACTATTACTTACCAGGGAACAGTGAAGTAACTAAATCCATTCAACAAGCGCCCCTGCCAGAAGTAGCAGGACAGAGAGCTCAGCATTAATAATTCACAGGTGAGCCTAATGGGCCGGTACATACCCACAGAAATCGCACCTTGGGTAGAAGGGTTTGAGAGGTATCAAAGGCACCGATCAGCGCACTCACATTTTCTCATATCCATGCAGGAGCAGTGCCACCAATAGTCGCCGCCCACAGCTTGTCCGCAGGGTGAGAGACCTGACGGGGCTGATCTGATTCCTGGGAGCGCTGCAACCGTGCCCCAATGCCTCTGCAGAGACCAGGTGAGCGTAACACTGCATTAGGTGCGCTGCAGAAGCAGCACCCCTAGACCATCAGGAGCCACAATCTGCATTACCACACAGAGGTAAGCCCATCTGGGCTGGTGCGCTTTCCCGATTTACTTGGGTGCACTATTGTGTTAATATTGCACATAGCGACGTGACTTTGAAGTTCTCCACTTGTACTAAATATCAATGCATTTCCCCTGCCGTGCTTAGGGTAGGCACCACAAAGTTATTTGCAGCTACAACGTTCTAAGATGGCCACCGCCAACCTCATCGTGCTCATGGCCTTGTTCCCCTCTGCCTCCTGATCCAATCGAGTGGCTGCATCTATTTGATCCAATAGGGTGGAGTGGCAGGCGGAAGCCGGCACCCTCCCCTAAGGGACCTCACACAAGGCACCTGTCCTGGCCCCACTGTGCATCGTTATCTACCCCTGGAGGGGTCTCCGCATTAGGTGCGCTGCAGGCGCAGCACACCTAGACCATCAGGAGCTGCAATCTTCCTTACCACACAGAGGTAAACCCATCCGGGCTGGTGCACTTTCCCGATTTACTTGGGTGCACTATTGTGTTAATATTGCACATGGCGAAGTGACTTTGAAGTTCTCCCCATGTACTGTATATCAGTGCATTTCCCCTGCCGTGATTAGGGAAGGCACCACGAAGTTCCTTGCAGCTATGACGTTCTAAGATGGTTGCCGCCTACCTCGTCATGCTCATGGCCTTGCTCCCCTCGGCCTCCTTATCCAATTGAGTTGCCGAATCTATTTGATCCAATAAGTTGGACCGGAAGGCGGAAGCCGGCACCCTCCCCTAAGGCACCTCACACAAGACTTCAAAAAGATGTGAGCAAAATGTTATCCTCTTTTTTTGTTACGGGGACTGTGGTGGATGAGGAAGTACATATATAACAAGAACAAAGCGTTCCACCACTAGCTACCCTGTTTCCCAACCCACAGTCACCTTTGTTACTAACATCACATCGGTTCCAATTAATTGTTGCACCTTTGTTCAAAATCATTAGATGGAATGATGCGTTGTGTTTCTCTTTTTCTCTAAACGCAACCGAGAATTTTTATCTTTACATGTTTTTTTTTTTAAAGTAGTGTTTGAAACAGTGTTATATATGAATTAAAATATGTTTTTTCATGGTTTCTGGCTTCTGGCTAATACATATGATGTATAAATAGCCTTGTGTTATATGTGAGGTTTGTTGTGTATCCGCAACCTCACACAAGGCGCCTGTCCTGGGCCTGTCCATGGACGGCCAGACGACAACGCCACCACTCCCGGCCCCTTTTGCCCTGGAGGAACGCCATTGAACTTCACCCCTGAGCGCCACAGCACTCATTACTGGGACACATGGTACGCTGCCGCTGACTCCGATCCACCCCGCCGATCACATGACATACCTTACAACAATGTGGTAAGGACTTATTCACATTGGACTAGCGCCTAATGCTCCTCTTAATTAACTACATGCCGTGCTCATAGTGTCATATATATCAGCCTGCTCTCGTGTCTTCTTGACTTTACCTAACGCTAATATGCCTACCCTTCAAGAAATACTGCTATAACCTAAACACTGCATTGTATTTTTCAATAATTGAATTATGATCACTGCATCTTCAGCCATTGAAGTAATGAAGTTTCATACAGATTGTGAAGTGATACTGCTTAATAACGCAACGCCGTATTCAAGTCACTATTTCTTACTGTACCATAACTTGTTTTACTGTTGCCATATGCAATGATCCAATGTAGCTCCCATTCTAGCAGCTAACACTACATTGGCTAACACGTACGCCTCATTAAGATATTATATATTTTTGTCTAGCATACCGTTATTCTTTCTCTTTTGTTTTACTTGCAAACCTTTTCTGAACTAATAGTATATTTAGACTCTCTTATCTGTGTTACCGTCCTTAATATACACATTGAGTCCAGCCTGGATTTCACCTTATTTTGCGCTCAGATCCTTACTAGTGCCCTCTATATCTCCTTAGCACACTGTCCTTGACTACCTGTCTGACCTGACTTTGTGTGAAGAGACGTGACTCACCTTGTTCTTACACCCCAATCTACAGACAGATCATAGTTCCTAGGTGCCATTCTCTCTCTTACATTATGTGTGTCCTCTCCGTATTAATATGTCTCCTCCTGTGGACCATTCCTAAGCTAGGTCCCCAAACGGACTCTATGGGAGATAATCACTTCTCTAACCATCCCCTGGGCTACACAAGAATATCCTCAATGGATCATTCCCTTCCAGCCCTTTCATCCCAGCCAAACCCTAACACTAGGCCTAGTATACCGACTAGACCACCCATGTATCACACTGCTGATACCAAACACTGCCTTGACCTGCCCCCTCCCGCTGAATCTGAACATCCCAACCAGTACATCCTCACCAATGGTCCAAAACTGACCTCCCATGTAATACATACTCAAGAAATCTAAAACTCTGCTCCAGTCTAACCATGCTCTATGAGCCTCCAGCCAACAAGTACACCAACAGCAGCCCCCAATTATTTATTTTTATTGATTTGGGCCCTGCCCCTTATATGGTCTGTCTTGCAATTAATGTTAATACCTGTACCAATATGATATAACCCTGTAACACTCTCATTTCTAAGTTGAAAGCATGCTTGTATCCTTTCCTGTACCATGCGCCTTGATTCCCCCGGGTCTGGTGTGCATAATAAATAAATATACAAACAAACAAACAAACAAACAAACAAACAAACAAACTAGTGGGCGTGTATTGGAGGAAACCTATAAAATGCTATGTCCAATCCAAAATTGCTGCATCAAATGATGCAGCATGGATGGAGTTTTCTGGGTAATTAAACTCAAACACATAGGAAGAAGAGAGAGTTTTGGAAAAGCAAAAAAGGAAGTGAATCTGTTCAACAGGAGAGCAGCTGAATGTAACTTCAGCTGAATGTAGCTGATGGAAAATCTCTACAAGAAGGCCTTTTGCAGACAGGGTTAAATGCAGAGGCCTTACCCTTTACAGAACCAGATTACATGAGAGGGATTTTTGCAGCAGGTGGACCTACGTAACGGAAGAGCCTTTCTGACAGTGATGCCTGAAACTGGTGGATGTCTGTACCTGTTGTGGGCATTTGACAAATACGAAGTTATTATTATATTTCCAGAGCATTTCGACAAATGTCCCAAAAAGTATTATATACCTGATATCAATTAAAATATTTTAGGGAACCATGTTTACAAGCTAAGTCACTGAAATGGGGACGGCGCCTGTAAATGAACATTTGGAACTATATTTAAAATAGATTATTGTAGAATCTATAATTGCGCAGGGCATATTTGTCTCAGACAGTAAATTAATTAGTAATTACATCCCTGGCTCACAGGAGCAAACTATATCTGGGCTTGCGAGGGCGGTTAACACAATACCATACCTCACACATATGTAGGGATTGATAAGCTTCTTGACCTGTGAACACAATGGTTTATATAAAGAAAAATCCTGACTATAGTTTTCAACTCATTAAAGTGGAAAAGGAAAGGAGGTTGGTTTTTCCCCTTCAGTCCCAGGAAAATAATGCCAATTTAACTAACCAACATCATTTTTCCAGGTACCATTTGCAGAAATAGAGGTATTCTGTCTTAAGTGGACTCCTAATGCTGCTTCGAATTAATTTGTTAATTTGTAGCAGATTGCAATTTTTATGTCCTCATGATTTTTTGACACTTTAATACCTCATGGTGTTTTGCTCTCCAAAATAAAAGTTTCCACCTAACAGTAATTTCCAAATATTTCAACAGGAATACCTGAGCCATTTCCAAAAGTCTTTCCCACGGTGATGATGTAAAAACTGTTTGCTTGGATCACCATATTCTTGCAACAGAACTTTTAATGGCACTTATTCAGCGGTTATTGTGTGAGATATCAGGAACGTATCTCTTTATTATTAAACGCCATAGGTTGCTGGTACACTTTGATGATCATGCAATATCATTATTCTCACCATGTTGTTGAACTGTTTCTTCTGAATTATGTGTTTTTTAAAACATAGAATGAAGAATTTAGTCCAAATGTCCATATATATTAGAGTACCTCCTTTTGTCTAGAATAGTCGTTCACATTACAGTTTAATATATATGTGGATGCTTGTGTAAATTCGATTGAAAACATTAGTGAAACTACAGCAGGCAGTTTTTGTTTTCCTTTCTGTAGGCAAGCTTGCTGTATTAATTTGTTAATTTAAATCAAAACATTTACAAATAGCATATTTATTGTCCTGTATTGTGAGGCAGGATTGTCGTGGTGGGGCATTATATCTGGGATATTTTACTGTAAAATTAATCTGTACAAAAGTAAATATATTTCAGAGATAGAAGTCCTTAAATGTGTCCTTTGCTTTTCACTGCCTTCTCCTTCCAGCACCACTCCTCTCACCTCTCAGTCTCTTCTTGACACTGGCATGTCAATCTCTAGAGCACATCGCCACGTCCCATTTTGCTCCTCACACTGATTTCTCACCCTGTGACTTTCTTTTCCTTGCTGCTTGTTTCTCATTGTGGACCACCGTTTCTGCATGCTTCTCTAAAATGTTTAGTTTTTTTCTCTGACTTTGCAGTCCCTTCACAGACATTCATGATGGCCATATGTGCCTAATATGACCTTCCTTTTTGCACTTGCACCTTAATTGTTTTATGAACATCAGGGCCATTTAAGATGCTTAAAAGCCTTAGATATCTCTGGGGTCACTGGAAACTAAAGGTCTTCCCCAACTTTTCCTCTGCTTTACTCCTGGAAATAATGGGGGGGGAGCATTTTCTTGCGATAGACTTCCCTCAGTCTACAAGGCTTAATTAACATGCTTATAAGTGATCGAGAGAGTCTGTGTTCTCAAGTGTTCTGTTTGTACTTGCAAGTTGCCAAATGTAATGACCAGACAAAAGGTTCAAGGCAGCCTATATATAAAGCAGACATATCATGTTTCTTATTTTTGTAGATAGCACATAGGCTGATGACTTTAAAGAAATGTTTTGAAGAGATATTTCAATCAATTTGGACTAGCTGTTTATTGGTCTGTTTATTCATAGTGTATTATAGCAATACATAGTAATATCCTACTTGTTTGGCATACGCTAAAACCTTTGCAAAAGCCATTATGGCTAGTGCTTATTTAAGTCATTTTCATTAAACATAGCTACATATTGTACAGAAAAAAAGGAAAGGTGTATCATGGCAAAACATTATACAGCCTCAATATACACAATATAGGTGCAAAAACAAAAAGTGTAATGTGAAAAATGGTACATGAGTAGGACATATAATAACACACAAAGGCCCTCATTACGACCCTTGCGGAAATCAACCGACCGGACCGCCATAGCGTAAATAGCGTTTCCGCCATTGCACGACGGAGCAAAGTGCGGCTCATTCCGACCCATCGGGCACGAGCACCACGCCATGGCGGAAGTGCAAAGTCCGCGATGGCGGAAATGACCCCAAAACGGCCCACACCGCCGCCGTACGGCGCCCTAGGTGCAATACCGCCACCCATCTTAGCGGTCACCGCAGTGAGCGCCAACCGGAAAGTACGGTGACCGGAAATATACCGAAACGGAAGTAAAAGCATGGTCCCGGAACGGGAAACATCACGCCGTACACCTATAAAACCACAATTTCCACACAACCATTAAAAATACTACCCTGAGACACATCCCAACCCGTCATCCACCCTAGTGAAACCAAGAAAAATGGGAAAAGTAGCGAAGAAAGCGTGCGACCGCAAGCGGCAGGTCCACTTCTCCCGTGAGGAACTCACCGTGCTCACAGAGACCCTCCAGGAGAATGCTGCCGCCGTCTTCTCCACGCAAATGACCAGGACGGCACTTGCGAACAAGAAGGCCATATGGGCCCTGGTGGCACAGCGGGTAAGTGCGGTGGGGACCGCACCCCGCAACCCACAGCAATGCAGAAAGCGATGGGACGACCTGCGGATACGCGTCCGTAGCATACTTTCTGCCAAACGCAACATTGCCACAGCTACCGGGGGAGGATCGGAATCACCCATCAAGTTGACCCCCTGGGAAGAAATCTGTGCCTCCACCATTGGAATGGAGAGCATAGAGGGAGTCGGAGGGATGGAGAAAGGAGTGCAGACATCCGAAGAATCAGGTAGGTGTCCCAAATAAAACAATGCCAAAACCACAATGTCCAATCATGTGAAGTACCACGTGTCTACATAGTGCAACAGTAACACATGTCCAGGAGAACGTCCACATACATAGGCCTGATAGCACACTTTAAAACTCACATCAAATACATAAATAATTAAAAATCCTAAAAACACCCTCTACACGTGCAGCAGGCACACCCTAACTGCAGGCTGCAAAACAACTGCACCCTCACTCCACACACAAATGAAACCACCTCCAAGGCCCCGACCCAAATCACCCTCAGGTACCACCCCAATGCATGTGATACATTGCCATTCCAATTTCCACAGACCCATTAATAACGCTCGCCCTCCTTTACTCCACCACAGGGTCCGATTAAAACGACGAGCTCCAGGACACCCCTACCAGCACACCTGCAAAGAGGGCCAAGACCAACGGCCAAAGACCCTCCACCTCAGCTGCACGCATCAAGACACGGCAGCAGCACAAATCAAGTGGCAGCACACAGGAGGGAACTCCAACAGGCACCCCAGCAGCCAGCATGCCCACAACAGCACCACCACAGGTCCCCCCAATGGATGCCACAGTAGGCACTGCTTCTGGTGGCAGCAGCACCATAGGTGACACTGCATTAATGGCAGCATGCTCCGACACAGAAAACGGGGATGTCGAAGTTAGATCCATCCATGACCTGTCTCAATCCCCCTGTCTGTTCCATCCCGTACACCATGAGGATACCACGCAGGGGCACCCACAAGACGACGACTGGCCATCCCCCACAAGCCCTGTGGCAAGGCAACATGAGGTGACCAGCCACTCTGTGACACCACCGCAAATGGCCATGGCCCAGCAGAGGCAACAGTCCCTCGACCAGGTAATCGTGCAACAGCAGCAACTGGCCACGCTCCTCAAGGACCATGCCGATGAATGTGGGGGCACTAAGGCAGACATAGAAACATCAACTGAGACACTTAGGGCAGAAATGGAGAGAAGTACAGAGACACTAAGGGCACAAATGGAGAGTAGCACCGAGAGCCTGAGAGTAGAAATGGAGAGAAGCACCGAGAGCCTGAGAGTACAAATGGAGAGAAGCACCGAGAGCCTGAGGGGGGAACTGCATGCGACGTCCAAAGACGTATGTGCCGAACTTGCCGCAGTGCGCCGTGTGCTCACTGAGCTCTCACAAACCCTTAGGGACATGCATGGACGTGAGCAGGCAGAGACATCATCCGTTGCAAGTTCCGTCCAGGGCAGCCCCCAACGTAGATCTGGGAGGAACCTGCGCTCCACAGGCAGGGGTGCCCCTGATACCCGGAGAGGGGGCTTGCAATAGCGACTGCCCACTGACAATGAGCATCTTTGGACACTGGTGTTCGGGGGGGAGGTAGGAGGGTGGAGGGGGTGTGTTGGGCTCACTTGGGTGGCGGGTCGATAGGGTGTTTAACATGATATCACATATGCCATAAACAATGCACGATCATCCAATGAGATGTGTGGACATTGATCTTTGTGTACGAGGCCATTATAGGCGTACAGTCCATATTGTGCATGTTCCAGACACACACAGTGCCACGAGTCCCGTGTCCATGTATCAGCCACCAGGCGTGAGTGCTAGAAGCATGCATCTATGAGATGCTGACGAATGTCACGGCCCTCCTGTGCCTCGCAGACTCCTTGAGGTGCTGCCACATCCCCACCCTCATCATGACCATCTTCAGGTGCCTGCAGTTCTGCGTCAGGGGGCATGGGCACATTTCTACGTACGCACATGTTGTGGAGCATGACACATGCCATGACCATCTTTGCAACCTTCTCATGGCGGTACAGGAGTGCCCCGCCAGACCTGCTGAGGCAGCGGAAACGAGTCTTCAGTAGGCCGAATGCCTGTTCTATGACTACACGGGTACGTGAGTGGGCATGGTTGTAGTCCTCCTCATGCTGGTCCCGTGGGTTCCGGACTGGTGTGAGGAGCCATCTCTTCAGTGGATACCCGGCATCACCTGTATGTGGACAATAAAGGAATTTTGAGGAATGCCATTGCTACGTACGCACCCCCCCCCTTCCTGCCAGGTCATTGCCGCATCACATACCCCACATCATCATGCTTGAAATGAGACTCACCGAGTAGCCAGGATCTGTTCCCTGCGTGTCGCTCCATGTAGCGTGGTATTGTAGAGTCCCTCAAGACCATAGAATCATGGGTTGATCCAGGGAATCGGGCACAACAATGTGTAATGATCCTGTTGGAGTCACACACCATTTGTACATTCAGAGAATGAAATTGTTTTCGGTTGCGGTACTGGGCCTCCATGGCATGTGGGACGACCAATTCCACATGGGTGCAGTCGATGGCACCAATGCAACCCGGTATGCCGGCAAGTGCATGGAATCCCACTTTTGTGTTGGTAATTTCCTGCTCCGAGCGTGGTAGAGAGATGTAGTCGTCTGCGTGCTGCAGGAGGGCATCGAGCACTTGCAATAGTGTCCGTGAGAACAGTGGCTGTGATATGCCATGCAACTGTCCGACTGTGTGCTGGTAGGTGCCTGTGGCCAGGAAGTGGAGTACAGACACCACCTTCAGTAGGGGTGGGATGGCGGTTGGGCTATCTATCATGCTGGCAAGGTCAGCGTGTGTCATGTCCACAATGGCGGTTATGGTGTCCCGGTCCAAACGGTAGAGGGTGTGGATCTGCTCATCAGTGAGGTTGAACGGATGTGCTCGGAGGCGTGGGATTGCAGGCTGCCTGCGTGGTGGTAGTGGCTGTGCTGGCGGCCCTTGCTGGCCCTGCCTTGCCCTCCTCCTCCTCCTGCGTCTCCTCCGTGCGGCCGGTTGTAGTTGGTGTTCGTCTTCTTCTTGAAGTTGGAGTACTTGCAGTGCTATCAGGTCCCCCAGGGCCAACATAGCTAGTCCTGCCGGAAGCATTTCGGAGTGGGTGTGGTTGTGGGAGGAGGCTGGGTGTGCAATTTATGTGTTTTCAGGCTGTATGGCCTCCACCTGTGGTGATTCATTCCACCTGTGCAAGCTGCTCTCCCCTTTGGGCGAGCACGTCCCGCACACAACGCTGCAATTCGACGAATGGCATCTTGCTATTACAATCATGTATTTGTACCCGATGGCAGTGTAACATTGGTTGATATGTTCATTCTGCTATGGTCCCATTGTTTCACATACTATCTTTGCAGTCGCGAACAGACTTGTGAAGGGTCAGTGGAACGTAGTACTCGAGTAACGGTGGACCCTCATGCAACACTGTACCGAGGTTCACCGACGGGCGGGGCGTCCCATTTGTGAGTGAAGGCAGTTGCCATTTTCACACACAGCCGCACTAGATGGATTAATTTGTGATTTCAAGCGGCCACAGATGCCTTTTCGACGTGATGTTGCAAATGAGGAATTCGAAGGGCGGCGCTTTCGGTTTTCAGCTAGCGGCGAGGAGATGCCCACAGGTCTGACTCCAAATATAACGTTCTATTGTTCAATGTCCTTGGGACAGGGGCCATGGCGAGGATGCAATGATTGATATGAATAGTTTGGGATGCGCAATAGCGAAGTGGGCGATAAGGCCGGACGTTCCCAAATACATGTTACTTCACAACACTGGAATTACGGGCTGGGGCACAGTGGATTTTGCAGGCTGCATAACGCACAGACTCAATGGAAATTTCACATGTTATGTGAGTATGGAAACAGGCGTTTTCATTACGGGATGAGGGAATGATGTATGGATGCATGGACAGATGATTTGATACAGAGTTTGCCATGTACAGGGCTTCTTGGAATCTATCCACCTCCCCTGCGCTATGTGATGCAGGGCTGCCATAGTGGGACCATCGTCTATCTGGCCTTGTTGAGCCCTCCCTGTCTCGACGCGCCTTCAGACACTTGTGTCTATGCACGTTACCAATCCCATCTGATGGATTCTGTTTTAACAGACGCATGCACAGGAACACTCGTTTGTGATAGTGTTTTCACCTCGATATAGATAGTTGTGATTCGCAAGTGGTTTTTGGGTGGTGATGATCCTTTGGAGTGGGCTAGCATGCATATGGCTGTGGATTTGGTGTGATCATTGAAGTGAGTAATTCAAATGAAGTTCTGATGGCCATACTATTCTTTTTCATTTCATTTGGGTGACAGGTATCTCCTCCCCTTTTGCCACTGCCATCTGTATGCCACTCCTGCAGATGGATTTTACTCCCGACACCTGCTGCTTCGTGTTAATCAGTGGAGCAGCATTACGATCTTATGGGACGATCGCCAATGGGCCACATGCCCTTACGCAGTACTAGTGGCTAGGAGCAACATTTCGGCCTTTCAGCTGGACTAGTGCCTCCCTATTGGGACGGCCCTGCGGTTCTAGGCGCTTCCATGTTGCCTTTTCGTACGAGAATGTAGCCCCTGTGTACCATGAAGGAGCAGGGCGTCACACAAGAAGTAGCTGGTCATTTATTGCGGATGCAGCCCACAATGGTGAAATGTATTTTGGAGTTCATGGCCTAATGGCTGTATGGGCTTGGTGAATTTGTTGTGCATTAAATTTCTATTCTGATATGAACCGTGTAGCGTTCTTCTTTGCAAGTGATGTGGCATATTCCTATTTGGGGAGCGATGTATTGTGAGGAGATCTGCATTGGGTTCCAGCTTCGGAGTATAGTTGCGTGGTACTGTGCTGGGCGCGTTTGCCTACGAAGCCCAGTGAGGTCAGGGATAAGGGCTGCCAATATGACTGTTTTGATGATGTCATGCTCAGGGGCGGGGGATTAGCTTTTGTGTAACAGATGCCGGTCAGCCAGTTGGATTGGTGGAATGATGTGATTATCGGAATATGGCTGGTCACAGGTGCCTGTGTTTGCGTGCGTTTCTTGGTGGGAGACTGAGGTCATGTCCATTTGTATAGCTTCTGTATTCGTGCCATCTGTGCCCTGCAGCTCCCATTGGCCCCTCTTGAGATTCATTTGTTCGTTGGCAGGCATGGATGACTAGTACATTTCACTGGTTGCATTGTGTGACTTCATTGCACCTACGGGGAGTTGTACAATGTGGCCAGGGAGCGGTGTACAGGCACTCAGTAGGGCCGTTTACGGTTGGTTCGCGATGCCGTACTTCTCACCATGGCGGAATGGTACTTTCCGCCGTGCTTGATGGCGTTAGGTGCATGTCCGCTAGGGTCAGAATTCGCGTACCGTTGCGCCATGGTGGTAATTACGGTTTGGCATGGCGCGCGCGTGCGTACTTGGTGCAGTTAGCGTTGGCGTTCACTACGGTGTCGCTAATGGCATCGTACTTTGCGGTGACGGGTCATGATCGCACCGAGCGCTATACGATGGCGGTATTGCATTTCCGCCATCGTTTTTCGATTTCCGCCAGGGTCGTAATGAGGGCCAAAGACTGTATTGTACAATCATTCATTTGAGATAAGAGTTAACCATCACATGTTTAATGTCCCCAAATGAGACCAAGTGTCTATCAGGTGCATTCCTTCAGGGATCAAAGTTCAAAAGTCCTCCTAATGCATTACACCATGTTGACTCATCAAGGCAAGCACCCAGCAAAGCCTAGCCCACCCTTGAGAATGAGGAGAATACATCTCCTATTGGGCAGTTATACCAGAGCCACACATTTGGGAAGGTCGCTAGGATAGGAAGAACACACACCCAGCAAATACGCTAATGGAGCTAAGGAGAGAGGGTCATTTGCAATCTCCCCAATATGCTGACTACTTTGTACCAAAAGGAGGCTACCACAGGGCACTCCCTAAGTTTATGCAAATGCATGTCTGGAAGTGATTAGACCAAGTGTATGCCACCTTCAAACACGTACCAAACATGCTGATACTGCAAGAGTAATGAAACCCCTATTGAGAATCTTGCCTTGAATCCATCAGGTTATGACTAGTGGAATGGTACAAAGTTAATGGCCCTCATTACAAGTTTGCTGGTCGGGAAACAATGGTGCCGATAAGCTTACTGGCACTGTTTTTTCTGGACCGGCAAACTACGAGTCTGTGGGTGGGTGCTGTTGCGCTTCCGTGGTCCCCATTCCTATCGGGCTCCACGGGAATGGGATTAACATTTTACCAGCTCCTAATTTACCAGACCGCCAGGGCTGTAATGCCCTGGTGATTCCTGCAAGTCAGGCAGCAGTAAATCATTATGGGTCAGGCGTTTACCTGCTGGTTTTACCGGCACGGTTTCTGCTGGACCCGTAATGAAGGCCAATGTCTTGCTGAATATGCAGTTGGTCCATTTGGGTCTGCCGATAGAAAATGTCCCTGTGCCATTTTTAGGGAAAAGCCTCATTGTGAGTGGAAAGGACCACAGGGGTTATGTCAAAACCTATGTCAAGCCTGCAGCAACTCTCGCCTCATCTCTATCAGGCTGCACTCTGAGGGGGAAGCTATGACATGGGCAGGGACAACTGTAGCAACATCGGCCAAAGTTACTGCCCCCTGGCAACCTGACATTGACTCTGACGTGGCTCTGGTGAGTAGAGGCAAGGGAAGTAATGATAGGTTGGATACAGTCATGTGGTCAGGGAGCAGGGAAAGTGAGAATATGACTGAGAAACTATTGGAGGAAATGTCTTGAAAGGGAGCGAAATTGGGAATCAGGGAGTGCTACAGTGATTCCAACAGAGTGGATAAAGGGGGCCAGTGGAAAGTGGGTTGGGAGGCAGTGACGCAGGAGGTGATGGAAAAATGAACGGTCCTAGAAAGGAGAGGGATTCTCAGGGGTGTCGCACATGAAACGCATTCTACAGTTGGGCTGAGGTAATGGCATTTGTAAAACAGTTTACCAACACACCAACCATGACTTATTAGATCTTGAAAGATAGTGTCCTTTATATATGAAGCCTCGACCTTTGGATTACGTTTATGAGCTGGCACGTCATAACTGTTCAATGTACCTATTTTTTTATTTTTTTTATTTTACTGTTTAAAGCGCAGAACTATCTCGAGAGCAGTGGATCACTGTACAGAGTGCTGGTAGCCAGGATTTGGGCTCCCATCTTTTAACAGTAGTGCAGTACTGTGAGGTCTGTGCCTCGGTATGTGTGTCCATTGGAATTAGTCCTTGGTCAGGTGTTGTTGAAAGAACCATGCCCATGTAAACTGGTACCGCAATTTGTAGTATCCATAATGATCGTTCTCTGGACCCTCACTGACACGGCATACTGCCACAATGTTGTTGCTATCATATGTATGCATGGACGGATGGACGGACATAAATATTGAATTCATAAAGGTCAAAATTAACTGGCGAGCAACGGAGCTGGGAGCTGTGCAAGGTCTTAATGCAATGCTGTGTTAATGCCAATGTTAGCAAGACATAGCATTTTTGAATTGCATAGCCCTTTGCATCATATGCATGCACTACCATTTGATATGTAATGTTCGACTACTGTCCTCTTAAAGCCCAGAACAGTATGGCACGGCACACCCAGGCTGCCATAGCATCAGATTTGCCTCCAAGCTCCTACAATTCAGAAAAGAACTCAAGACCCACCTCTTCAAGGAGTCTCTCCTCCTCAACACCTAGGCCACCAGGTCACCCCTTGCGCCATTTGACTCGCTAGATGCCGCCCGTCCCTCTCCTTCCCGCCACCCAGTAATGCTGAACCCCTTCTTTGTGCCCTTCTGTATCCCACCCCCTGCTTTATCTGTTCTGTTACCTCTGAAAAGGGCTCTGTTATTTATCTGTATTGTTGTATACCTCTGTAAAGTGCTCCATTGCTTCTCAAAGCTAAGTCTGCGTTCAATAAATACATACTAATAATAATAATAATAATAATAACACTGCACGACCATACCAATGGCAAATAAAAGCTTTGCAAACGATGCTCTGGTAGTTTAATTATACACAGCTCAAGTGTGCAGTAGATTAATAGGTCTGGCCCTTTTCTTTTATGTGACCATCATAAGTGTTAAAGGTATCCTTTGCTGTAGGTAATTGAATGGGTAATGTTTCAGTGAGACCCATTTGCATCCAGTTTATTTTATCCTCAGCCAAGTAACCTTCCCTCTAAGACCATTGAAGAAGCCTTCAGAAAGCATGTAACGCCTTGAAAGCTTGCACAATCATCTCATACATAATGGGCCTAATTACGAGGCTAGTGGTAGCCGTGCCTGTAATACAGGCACGGCTACCGCCGGTATTAATTTTTTTCCAGTGCTGAGAAATGGGCAATTACCGGGTCATGATGGCCTTGCCGGACCCAGTATTTTCCCATTCCCATTTGAGCCTCATAGGGCCGTTATCAACAGTGCCGGTGCATCCAACATGCTCTGCTTGCGGGTGCCGTTATGGCCGCCAGGCCAGACCTGGCGGCCGCAATGGCACCCGTGAGCAGAACTCGTAGTTTGCCGGTCCGGGAACTACAGTACCGGCATGCTTACCGGTAATGTAGTTCCCAGACTGGCAAACTTATAATGAGGCCCACTGTGCTGGGATGGAAAATATATATATATATTTGTTTCCACCATTGATCTCTAGAGGGGAGTTGGCACAAGCATTGATGCCAATTGTGTGGCTCAGGTCTTATGCGCACATTGTGTCATGAATCACAACATGAGCTGCATAAGCTATAACTGGAGGGAGACAGTCCCTGGGAACTTAGGCGGCGGTGATTTCCTTGCACAATGGGACCAGAATCTCCACGTGGAATGTCAAAGTGTGACTTTCTGATGTTCCAGAGCAGTGAGTTGGACCCTGGAACATCTGCACTTATGGAAGATGCCTACTGGGAATATGTATGGTTAAGGCAGGCAGTGGTGGATCTGTGCTTGCCGTAGGATCTATGGTGGAGGCTGGCGGACGGGAACCCAGCAGCAGGAGAATACCATTAATAAGAGAGGGGACAGGAGGACTTTTAAAACAATGGGAGGTGACAGGTAGCATTCACACATCTTTCCTCAAGACTATCATGGGGAAGGACACACATTTCACTGCATCCGTGCACACTAAGTGTTCAACTATTCCTTCCCAACACGGGGTTTGCTTGAGCAGGGGGAGCTTCTGCTTCTCACACATGGGAACTCCGAGCAACTGCACATGCTTCCTTGGATAGCGAGAGGCAACCCAGAACATATCATATTGTCAAAGTAGGCGTGCATGGCCAGCTCCTCCCGAAAACAGCATCAGGGTGAGCTCTACATTGCCAACTCCTGCCCTGCGTGCCAGCAAGTCCACTCTTCAAGCTGCCACACCTAACTATGCAACAATACCACCAGTACATGTGACTGGCAAAATAAAGTACCATGAGATGACGAAATAACACTTGTGGTAAATTCATTGACCAACATGCTACAATATCACCCCATCTGTTGTATTTGTATTTTATATTTATTAAGTTTATATAGCGCTTTACACCAAAGCACTGCACATTTTAACAACAACAGGATACATTTAACAATAACAAAATAACAAAATAACAGTGGCAGTAGAAGCAAATACAATTTTGAATCAGACCAACAAAACAGTATGTAGGGCAATTAGACAGAAGGGAAGGGGGAGAGAAGTGGAGTAGAGCTAGGAGGCAGAGGGAGGATGGGTAGGAGGAGGAGGAGGGGAAAGGAAGGGGTGAGGGTGAGAAGGGGTGGAGGGGGAAGTAGAGGGAGAGGATTAAGGGGAAGAGGGAAAGGGTGGGGGGAGCGAGAAGGGGGAGGGGAATCATGGCGGGGAATGGAGAAGGAGAGATTTAAGGGACGTGCGGAATGAGGAAAAGGTAGGGATAGGGTGGATTGAGAGAGGAAGGGAGTTCCAGTGGAGGGGGGCAAGGAGTTGGAAGGAGCGGAAACGAGAGGGGGCACAAGGGGAGGGAGGAGCAGTGAGGAGGAAGTGGTCAGCGGCAATAAGGGAGCGAGAGGGAGTGTAGAAAGAGAGAAGGGAAGAGAGATAAGGGATAGCAAGATCATGGAGAGATTTGAAGACTAAACAGAAAAAATGAAATTTAAGTTGGGAGCGAAAGGGGAGCCAGCCAATGGAGGATAGGGAAGCAGAGATGGAGTCACAGGAGGTGAGGAGACAGAGGGTACAGATGGCAGAGTGGTAGATAGATTTGAAAGGGCGAGATGTGAAGTAGGTAGACGAAAGAGTAAGGAGAAGCAGTAGAAGAGGCGAGAGAAGATAAGAGAGGACATTAAAAGTTTAGTAGCATGGAAAGTGGTAGCGGCAGGAACAAGAGATGAGAGAGATATGATGGGAAAAAGTGAGAGAAGAGTCGAAGTGAATGCCTAAGTTGCGAGCATGGGGGGATAAAGTAAGATTAGAGGGAGGAAAATGAATGAAAGGAGGTGGAGAGGGAGGGGGAGGAGAGTTGGAAGGGAAGAAAAGTACTTCCGTTTTTTCAGAGTTAAGGGAAAGAAAGCGAGAAGACATCCAGTTTTTAATGGCAGTAAGACAGGAGGGAAGTTTAAGGTGGAGATCTGGAGGGAAGGAAGAGAGGGAAAGAAAGAGCTGCGTGTCATCTTTTGCAGCTCATGTCAGGGGTCAGGGGTGCATGCCTCGAGCACAAGCTAATCATGCTACCATTCACTAAAATGGAACATTCATCAAACCAACCCAACCGCTAACTTCCCCTGTATGATTGTATTTATTGTTCATTGGATAGTGAAACGTTTATACCCAAACTATAATATGCCCAGACCAAACCTATTTATTGAGTTCAGAAATACACAAGCTGATACCAATTGTATAATTATGAAATGTAGCAGAATCCCAACAGATCAAGAAGCAGATTGATTGAGAAGTACAATCATTCACCACAGAAAGTATCCCATTAATAACACTAGCCCCTCAATCCAATTCGTCCCCAGCTCTTCTCTACTTGCGCCAAATCAGAACGGTCCTCCTGCACACACCCTAACCGCGCCGACTCTCCTTCCTCATTGGTTAGAGGGAGCTGGCACGAGCCATGTCATAGCATCGCCCACAGGGTCCACTTTATATCCCTTAGGCTGCCCTCTAAACAGAACCTGTTTCTGCCCTTGGCATTGGATAGAATGATCTGGCACATGCGCCATCCATGGCCTGTCTCGAGAATGTTTTCAGGCTCCTCATTCTCCGCTGTCTGGAAAAGAGATAGGCCAAAGCAACGAAAGCATCTCCTCTTCTCACAGAAACAGAGTTTGACCAAACACGTGGGGGCCAATCTCTTCCCAAAGATCCTGCCATAGTCGCTTCCTAAGACCTTGACCCGCAAGCACACTTTTCTAACCAGTACTCTTCCCTGAGAGTCTTTACCTCTAATTTATTTAACCTGCCCATACTGGACTCCTGGGTTCCATACCTGCGCCAGGGAGCACATTTAGTTCAAAGAGAAATGCTACCATTTGTGTCATAATTAATTTTGATAATAAGACTCTTTGGCACTGTGGCCTTTTGCATTAAATGCTACTGCACCTTTAAAACAAATGCCTCAGGTCCTGCTCAACAAAACACAACTCTTTCAGGAAAGCAGGTGGCCAATTTTTCACTTACAGAAATCAAATAGGTTACTGCCCATATACCTTCTTGGATCTGAAATGAAATGCTCTGCATAATTAGCTTAAATTCCTATGAGAAAATACATTAGATAGGAGCCACCGTAGCTAATTATTCTGTCAGGCTTGCACTTCCAGTGAAGGATAACAAGGGGAGCTCATTAAAGATACTTCTGTTAGAGATGTCACTTTGAGAAATGCACCCGTGCATCTTAATGATGGATTTGAACATGTTTCTATGGGTGCTGTGCTAAAAGTGCCTAATGAGTAGGGTTGGATGTTTTTCATGGAGAAAGCAGGGCAAGATTCTTTGATATCCATGGAATTCAACTTCAGATTTTACACATTTCGATTTTAAGGAGGACCCATTGTGCATCCGTGTGCATGGTGAGACTGGCAGCCAAGATCACATTCTGCACCTGTCAGCGCTTTCACAAAGTAGGCTGTCAATTGCGCATGCGGGTTACTGCATCTCAAGCACATCTACAGGGTAATTCATAGAATCCAGCGCACAAGTAGCGCACGCGGCTGGCGCACAGCGTGCGCCTGCGATAGTCTGCGCCAGGCACGTGCGCTAAAACTGATTTCCGCGCACAGCGTATTCATGGATTTCATGCTCCCAAACCAGCCGTGGCGCAGAGAATCGCAGCGAGCCTGCAGCAGCGCCAGTAACGCCCCCAAGAACGCCCTCGCGCAAGGAAAAGCCATCAAAATCGCTAAATCATCGCTAAGGGCTGCGCTAACCCTGGACCACTTCACAGGGCAGGCAAACAAGGAAAGCAAAGCGGGCAATCTTCAAATCAGGAGTACGCGGGAAGTACTACACGCGACTAGGCAGGGAACGTGAATTACAGGGGTACGCGGGAATTATCACACGCGAACAGCCAGGGTGCGTGTATTACAGGGGTAGCGGGAAGTTCAACACGCGATTGGCCAGGGTACGTGTATTACAGGGGTACGCGTGAAGTAGAACACGCGATAGGCCAGGGAACGTGTATTACAGGGGTACGCGGGAATTATCACACGCGAACAGCCAGGGTGCGTGTATTACAGGGGTAGCGGGAAGTTCAACACGCGATTGGCCAGGGAACGTGTATTACAGGGGTACGCGTGAAGTAGAACACGCGATAGGCCAGGGAACGTGTATCACAGGGGTACGCGGGAATTATCACACGCGAACAGCCAGGGTGCGTGTATTACAGGGGTAGCGGGAAGTTCAACACGCGATTGGCCAGGGTACGTGTATCACAGGGGTGCGTGGGAATTATCACACGCGAATAGGCTGGGTGGGCCCTCACAGGTGTACCCTGTACACCCTCCACGGCCCCTGCAGGCAGCCCACAAAACAGGGGACTACCCTGCACACCTGATCATGTCCCCCTGCACCCCCATCCACCAGGGGCACCCTCCACCAGGCCCCCACCCATGTCTCCCACCACCCCCACCCCCCAGCAGTGCAGGGGCACCTGCCATCAGGCCCCCACCCATGTCTCCCACCACCCCCACCCCCCATCCACCAGGGGCACCCTCCACCAGGCCCCCACCCATGTCTCCCACCACCCCCACCCACCAGCACTGTGGGGCACGTGGCCAGCAGGCAGTCAGGCAGCAGCAGATGGCAGGTGGGAGCGTGCTCAGGGCTCTGGGGGACTGTAATTCGGCCTCCTGGCCAGGAGCGTGGTCTTTCGTGTTTGGACGCGTGGACAGCCTGATAGGGAGTGATTTTGCACGTGAAAACCCCACACTCAGCGAATCGCGCGAAAACCCGTCACCAGCATATGTGCGCCTATAGTTACCTGCACGTGCAGTGTCAAAGCGTGTGATTGGTGAAAATGGATCTACACGCAGGAGTGACAAAGCGTGTGATTGGTGAAAATTGATCTACACGCAGGAGTGACAAAGCGTGTGATTGGTGAAAAGTGAGCTACACGCAGGAGTGTCAAAGCGTGTGATTGGTGAAAAAGGATCCACACGCAGAAGTGACAAAGCGTGTGATTGGTGAACATGGGCCAAGCACGTACACGCCGTAAGTGACGCTGTACGTGTGGGCCTGTATATAAGGTAGTGTTGAACACCATTTCCTTGTACGTGCTTTTCGTGGAGAGCGAGTGGGTGAATTCTGTACTTCTTGTCGTTTCACACGCGATTTACTTCACGGCGTTTCCAGTTCGTACTCCCTGTTACCTCTGACAGCTTTTTCTCTTTTTCCTCTTGTACTGGTTTACCTGGGCCTGTTCCCTCAAACAGTGTCCCCTTCTACTGTTGTCCTGTCTCCTCAGACAGCGTACACATCTTCTTTTGGCGGGGGTGTTGCCAACCAAACGCGCTCATTTTTCACGCTCTTTTACCTGGCAGACGGTGAGTCACGCACGTATCTAACTTCTGTGCTTGCCCCGTGTGTAGCCTACCCCTTCAGAGGTCATTCTAGGCTGCGTGTGACACGCATATGTTCATTGTGTTACTGGATGCCACAGCGTAGTGCAGGGTTTTCCATCAGCACACGTGGTCTAGGAGGGGTATTGTGCACGTTCCTTAACTTTTCTGGGGTGCCTGTGCGTTGCGTGACCCGTCATCTTTCCCCAGGGGTGTCATATAGCCTTGCCACTGCACTAGGGTACGAATGCCATCTGGTACCCAACCCCTTTGACACCCAATTGCCCAGGACAATTGTGCACACCGACTCCCATACGCACAATAACATCAGTGCCATGGTTGGGAGGCGTGCAAGCCGTAAGGGTGGCAAAGGTGGCCGAGCCACACGTGGTGGCCGTGGAGGATCCACTAGGGGACGTGGTTGTGACTTGCAGGGTGCCCCTGTCCCCCCCAGTCTGGAGGACCAGTCAGGGACACCCATGCCCCCCCCCCCCCCAGTTGAGGGTCATGTGGCTGATACCAACCCTGATCAGCCCTTGTTGGACCAGCCCATTGTGGCAGCAGACCTGTCCGAGGGTGATCCCATCGCTGACATCCAGGTCAGCAGGTCCACTGCACGTGCACCGGTGCACATTGGTGTCATCAGGGCACGCGCATCTATGCCAGATAGGTCATCTGCTGGCCCCCGTATCCAGGGTGTGGCTCCATCCACCCCACCTCACATACACCCTGCCAAGACTGTGTCGGTCCTAGTTCATGCACCTCAGATCAGGCCTGACCCCATCCCACTACCCCCAATGCCTGCACCTACTCCCATGCTGAGTGTGCAATCCCACACACCCAGTACTGAGTCCACCACGGCTCCTGCCCCTAGTGTCCACAGCGGCGTAGGACACTCTGGATCCCCACCCCCTTCCAAGCGCAAGAGGAAGAGTGCACGTCCGGCACAGGCTGATTCCCCAGGCACGGCTGCACAGTCCGGCCCATCAAGGAAGCCAAGCTTCACAGACGCCGAACTGAATGCACTTGTTCAGTATGTGTCAGATCATGATAGGGAAATGGTCATCGTTGCAGGGTCCAAGACCACACATGCCAGACGCCAGGCACACTGGCAGACCATTGCTGACAGAATAAGTGCCCTTGGAGTAGTGAGGCGCACAGCTAGTGATTGCCAGAAGCGCTGGAATGACCTTAAGCGCAGGGCAAAGGATAAGCTGGCCTCAAGTCATGCCGCAACCTTGGTGACTGGAGGTGGGTCCCCAGCACAGGAAATAGAACTCACACCACACGAGTCCGTAGCTGGATCCTACGTCACCGAGGGACAACTCCAAGGTGTGGGAGATCTCCCTGATTACGAGGCATCATCCGGTGAGTGCACATGCATGTGTGTATTATCCATGTGCATGGTGTGTGTGTGAAGCATTCATGTTGGGTGCCTGTCAAGGGGGTGTGTGGCAGAGTAGATAGTGGCACCCATGTGCCTCATCCAGTATGTTCAGTGCAACACCATCTGCTCACAGCACTATCCCAACTGGCAACAGTGCACATATGGCCCTACACCATGGAAGTTGCCCTTGAATTGTCATTTTGTCACTACATTGTTGCTCATACTCCCCTGTCTATTCATCTGATGTCTTACATACCATTCCTATACTTTCCCCCAGCCAATCAAGTTTCATCTTCACATGCCTGACATGCAATGATACCACATGCTAATGCGTCCTCTGTATATAAATGCCAACCAACATGCTGTCATACTGTGGATGTTGCCTTGACATCCACCTCCTACCTGTGTGCTTTGGTACCGTCTGGTTTCGAGCCCCATTCCCTCACACTCCATGCTGCTCTTCATGGTCTATCTTCCCTGACTTCTACAGTTCAGACCATCGTGCCCTACTCACGACACCTGCTTGCTAACAGTCAAATGAGGGCACCCTGCCCTCCAATGCGACCCACCCTATTGCTGACAAGTGCATCTGAGCCTACTCAAAGCCAACTCTCACTGACATCTGCTCATACATGCCTTTGCCTGTCCCATAGACCCTTCACATGGTCCCTGTCCTCTCTCCTTGCTCCTCTTCCACCATCAATGGTGGGACCCGTTGGGGTGTACTCCTGGCCTCCTTCCAATCCTCAGAGGCCACAATTGATGTGCATGGTAATGGGAGCATCTCAGTCCAAGGCCCTTAGGCCAACCTCATTCTCCTTGAGAAATGCTAGCCACATCTCATCAACTTCCTTACCTCTCCTGCTGTCCCCCCTCCTCTCTCCTCATCAATCCTGCACTGCCTCCCTGCACCCTCCCATGATCCTTCTCCGCCTCCCACTCCAACTCCTACACATGCTGCACCTCTGATCTCTAGCACTCCCCGTAAGTCCTCCAAGGCTGTCAACCTCCTCCACAATTACACTCCTTTCACTGCGGCTGCATCAGGCATTCCTCCGATATCTGTCACTTACATGAGGTTATGCACCTTGACATCCTTGGTCTCATGGAAACATGTCTGACGGCCAGCTCTGTCTGCATCCTTCACACACTCCTACCTGATGTTCAGGAGACCCTCTCCTTTGCCCGCCACTACTGTGCAGGGGGGGTGTGCCCTTGGCTTCCCTGAGGGTATTCCTGCCACTGTCACTCCTACTTAGACCTACTCCACTCTGGAATGGCTTGTGTGACGTCTCTCTCTACCACACCTTGACATTCACAAACTGTGCGTACTGTGTCTGGGAAAACTGGTCAAATGTACTACTTCCTTTCTGAGTGTCCTCACCTCTCCTCCTCACTCATGTCCCCAGACACAGAAATCCTCTTCCTTGTTGCTGTACGCATCCACCTGCATGCTTGTTGACCCCCCCACGTGACCTTTCTGTGACCTCAGCAACTCCCTCTCACCCTCTAGACTCCCGTCTGTCCCTACTCATTCTGCAGGGCACACTCTTGATGCTCTGATCTCATCTGACTTTCCCCTCTCCGTTCATCTCTGCACTCCTCTCTCCTGGAGTGATCACATTCTCCTCTCCTCCCAGCTCACCCTCACCACACCACAGGCAAAGCCACCCTCACCACTGTCACACACCTTCTTGGTATTCCAACCCATGAAGTGTGTGTCAGTCGAGGCTCATGCTGCCAAAATCTCCCCCCCATCCAGCTCCCCCTTAGGCTCACTCCCATCCTGACAGGGCCCACTCCATGCTCCACTCTATGTCAGGTACACTGGATGTCTTTGCCACGGTCATGACCACCTGTCTGAAGCCCCATGCCAATGCAGAGTCCTGGCATGACTCGGATCATGTGAACCCAGACCAGAGGTGCCGGGTGGCAGAGAGGGAATGTCCTGCATCATGCTCATCCTCTGGCAAACTGGCCTGCCACATGCTCCAAAGGCAATAGCGCCTCACCCTTTTCACCAAGATGAGATCCCCAATCCAAGGGCACATATCTGCGGCATGTGACAACTCTGCAGGACAGATAGAAATCTGCAAGGACCTTGCCGAGCCAGATGCAGTGTGTACCTCCCCTGTCCCCTCCGAGCCCACAGCACTGCATGATCGTCTCTGTACCCCTATAGGCCACCCCCCCCAGCACTTGTCTGCGCCTAACACCATCTGCCCTTGACGTTAAGTCCTACTTACCTTGTACAGCACTTCCCCTTGCACATCATTGTGCCACCCACCCCTGCACTTGCGTGACATGAATGACACCAGCACCAGTAGGATTGTTGACTGGCATCCCCTACTGCCCCACCACCCCTCAGTGCTCCGCTGTACCTTCATACATTTCTGGACCGGTGCTTCACGAATGCTATATGATTCCTTTACAGGTGATGGGGAGGTGGAATCTCATTGTTTACTGCATTTTGTTGATGTAGACAAGGCACTGTGCATCGTGGCCAATTTGGACTAGCAGATCCATGTACAACATGTCAACTTATTGATGTGATGATGCAATGTCAGGACCAGAGTGGTAGAAATCCAAAAAAGTTGCCCTCCTCTCCCTCTTCACTTGGTGGCTATGTCACATGCCATGTGTGTGATGGCATGTGCCTTTGACATGGCAATCACCGGCCAATGTGTGATGGCAGTGCTAGGCAGCATGGTGAGCAGGCGTTGCTCTCCAATCTGTACATTGTATGCCCTGAGCCTCCCCTACAGACCCAGTGATGGTGAATGCATAGGAGGTCTCCCAGTCATGTGGGACATGTGTCGTAGAACTACTGCCTCTGTTGTTCATCAGCCCTTGTTGCATGCCATGGTGCTAATGCCTGTTTCCATTTTTCTCTTTCATGTCTTTGCAGGGGACGAAGCACTTGTTGATGCTGGGGATGTGGTGGTTGAGCCGTCCCAGGAGGGCAACCCGGGCCGACCTTCCACAAGTGAGGGACGTGGTGTGTTTGTGGGTGAAAACCCACAAGTGCTGCAGGTCGTGCTGTCGAGGGGTGTCTCTGGGGGTTCCTCCCCCGAGCAGTATTCAGGTGTAGACTCGGAGGATGACACCTATGTGCAGTCGCAGGTGAGTGTTCTTGGGAGAGAATCTCCTCTGTCCGACCCACCTGCAGCCGGGCCATTGCCCTCAATGGGGATGTCAGTGTCGGCAGCTCAGCCTCCGGTGGTTACGGATGCAGGGCCACACCACACAATCTCTGATCCTGTTCCTGGGGCTGCTGATCAGAGAGGGAATGCAGTCCTGCAGCCTGAGGCCTTGCCGGCACAGCAAGGCGCAGTCCGCCTTGCCCCAGGCAGGTGTGGTGCCCGTCAACGTGGTGGCCGTATGCCACCTGGCAATACCGCTTGGGAGCAATCCATCTACGGTATGGCCAACCAACAGGCAGCATCATCCGAGATGATTGCACAGGCCATGGATAGGGTGGCCACTTCCATTGTCCCCCCAGAAAGGCTGATGGAGCGACTGGAGCAGGCTACAGAGTCCATCAGCCAGGCACACAGGGAGGATATGTTGGCGTCCAACAAGGACAGGCGGGCGGCACTGGCGACTCTGCGGGAATCACTTTCCATGGAGTCCCAGCGCCACAGGGAAGGCCTGAGGGAAGAATTCCGTCACCTCAGGTCGACCCTGTTAGAGCTTGAGGCTTCATCCCATAGAAGGACAGAGGAGCAGCTGGAGCGTCTGACACGGACGCTCTCGGCCGAGATGCAGGCAACTCGTGCGGAGGTCAGGTCATCCCGGGAGTTACTGCATGGGGACCTCCGCATGATTATAACCCAGAACCAGAACTACCAGACCCGCCTGCTTGCAGCCATGGAGGAGCAAACTCGTGCTTTGCGTGGGCTGCCTCCCATTGTCACACCATCTTCTGAGGCAGCTCCCCCACCTCCTGAGTCAGCTGCAGGGTCTGGCCAGAGCGATAGCGACTCATCTCCCACAACAGAGTAGCCGTGTGGGCCACGAGCCTATGGGGTGTTTTAGTTTCCCATGATCCACACAGGTGGATTGTGGCGTGCATCCTGTCCTCGGACCTCATAGGTGCCCCCCTCCCCCGCCGGCCCTTTCATGGCCATTTTTTCTCAATTTTCTTTTTTCTTTTCCAAGAGTGTTGCCTTGTGTGGGTACCTGGGCATACACTGTATTGTGGCTGGGCACATGCAGGCTTGTCCTGAGTTTGGTTTAGATGCTTGGGTAGCAGACATCCACACCCCTCCTGCTTCCGTTTCCATGGGCTTGCAAAGGGTGTGCCCAAGTGACAGCTAATTACACGGTGACATTGGACTCCCATGAGCTGTTGGCCAGTCCATAGTCAATACTGTGTAGACATTCATAGTATAAATTGTTGTTGCACCTAACTATGCATGATGGTTTGATATGTGCCTCTACTTACATATGTTGCTCATGTTTTGCAGGTATTTCACACAGTTCTTCACACGGGCATACTCTCTGGAGTCAGACTACATGTCGGTAGATGTGCACTGACACTTTTGCGTGGCGCCATCACTGTACATCTGGACGGTGAGGACATACCAGCAGAATCAGGTAATGAGACTACCATTGATTACATGCATTGTGTCTTGTTTGGGTGGGCTTCAGGGTGGGTTGGTGTGTAATTTGATTGAAATTACTCTTACACAGGTGTGTAGTAGTGGCTCCAGCGCGGTTAGCTGTTCAAGTGCGGCTATGTTCCATTTGGGGCACTGCTATTTGTGACACCGGTGTCATGTTGTGATGGCCAGTTTGTTTGCTCTCACATACCATGACATGGTGTCCTCAGTGGCGGGACTGTGAAGGGAATGGGTGACATGGCAATGTTGTCATGTAGTGAATCGCCTGTGGCAATGCATATTTGATTGATGGAGTTGTGTCTTCTCGTTGTGATGCATTGCTGGTGTATGTGTAGGTAGGGGTGCACACATAGTGACACTTCCATGTTAACAATCTCAGGCTGATGTGTATCTGACAGTTTATTGTCGAGTAATTTTGTGACATTGTCAGGTAGTGTCATAATTGATTGTCAGATGGTATGTGCCAGAGCAGTGTGCACTAGCCAGCACTGTGATTCCTAGGTGAAGAAGTTGGCCACCAGTTGTGTACGGGCTGCCACCCCCCGTGCCCTTTCCCCTCCCATGCGCAGCGGGCGTGCATGTGGTTGTGGATGTGGGGGCACCACCATGTCCACGGGCAGGCCCCGGTGTGTTGCAACGTTGTGCAGGACACATGCTGCCACTATGATCCTGCACACTATTCGGGGAGCATATAACAGCTGCCCGCCAGAACGGTCAAGGGAGCGAAAGCGTGACTTCAGCACTCCGAATGTGCGCTCCACTATGCCCTGTGTTGCAATGTGGGCTGTGTTGTACCTTACCTCGGGTGGCGTGGTGGGGTTCCGGATTGGGGTCATCATGTGGGGGCTGATAGGGTAGGCACTGTCCCCTGCGGAGGTGGTGATGGGTATCATTAGTGGTGTTGTGTCATGACCCAGTATCTGACATGCATGCATGTGCAGTGGCATTCATGCTCACCAAGCAGCCATGTATCTCCATGCTGGCCAGCCTCCAGGTCCCGGCATAGTGTAGACATTCTGTAAATGAAGCTGTCGTGGGTGGACCCGGGATAGTTGGCATATACTGATGTGATTATTCCCTTGGCATTGCATACAACTTGCACGTTGATGGAATGCCAGTGCTTGCGGTTTCTATAGATGTGCTCTGTTGCCCTGGGTGGACGTAGAGCCACATGTGTGCAGTCAATTGCACCAAGCACTTTGGGGAATTGAGCCACACCATAGAATTCCTGGATGCACGTCCGCCTTTCTGCATGAATCCTGGGGAGATATATGTGCCTGCGGACTGATGGCCGTGCAGTGATGATGTTCAAGACCTGGTGTAGGCAGCGTGACTGCGTGGCCTGTGACACACCACCCACTATGGCACTTGTCCGCTGAAAGGATCCAGTGGCCAAGAAGTGCAGTACATTCAGGACCTTCTGCAGGGGGCTGAGTGCTTGGGAGCACAGGGTGGGTGATGTGAGGTCATCCTCCCACTCACTGACCAGGTCCAGTATGATGTGTGCTGGAAACCTGTACCTCCCATACACCTGGTCATCAGGCATCCCGAATAGGCTGGTTCTGGGTGTGAATATTCTGGCCCTGACTCTCCTCCTCCTCCTCCTTTGGTAGCCCACTGCCACTGCTGCTAGGAACGGTATGTTCATCCTGGCATCTGGCTTGTTTATTGATAAGTGCGCAAATTAATGCCTTGCGCGTGTTCTAGGCGAGCGTGTGACCCTCGCACCCCTGGAATCTAGTTCCCACTCCAATAGCGTGTGGAAATTCCCACGCAGCAGGCATACAGGTGCGCTGACGTACTTGCGTGTGTAAGTGCCCGCGCACCCCTGTAATACACGTACATAGGCCAATGGCGTGTACGCGCACTTTTGGCCAATTACATGCGATGTAATACACGTACATTGGCCAATCGCGTGTACGCGCACTTTTGGCCAATTACACGCGATGTAATACACGTACATTGGCCAATCGCGTGTACGCGCACTTTTGGCCAATTACACGCGATGACACTCTGACGTGCAGTATTTCCACGTGTGCTCCGTCATCACGTGCTGAGTGGGGAACGCCCGTGCGGATCACGTCAGACGCGCTTACGCGGTGAGGGACTCTGGTCCAATAGAATCGCGTATGCGTGCTGATGCACTTACGCGCTAAGGCCCTTTCCTCGGATTTCACGCTGACGTGCAGGAATTTCACGTGCCAAATCACTCCGTATCAAGCTGGCCACCCGAAAACACATGGAACACCACGCTCCTGCCCAGAAGGCCGAGTTACTGCCCCCCCAGTGCCCTGAGCAACCTCCCACGTGCTATCTGCTGCTGCCTGCCTGCCTGCCTGCCTGCTGCCACCGTGCCCTTCCATTTGGTGCCTGGACATCAGCCATCTGCAGGGGTCCAGTTGCTGTGTCCACCCCTGCTGGAACTGAAGACTCCCAACTGGGATTATATCGCTCCACAGCCCAGCCCCAGGACCCAGTTGCCCACCCACACCTGCCTCTGGGGTTGCCATGTCGGGCACTTCGACATCTGGCACCAGTGGCAACCCCAGGCCAGAGGGGCAGAGGGGCACCAGCTTCACTGCCACCGAAGTTGGTGTCCTGGTGGAGCATGTCCTGGGGCAGTATGATGCCCTCTTTGGATCGTCCCGCGCCAGCAAGGAAGGACGGGAGAGGATCTGGGCCGACTGTGTGGTTGCCATCAACGCGGAGGGGGTGGCAACCCGCAACGTCCAGAAGATCAAGAAGCGCTGGGAGGACTTGAGGTCCAGGACCCTTGTGAAGACCCGGCGCCTCGTGGAGGGGGGCCGGGGCCGCATGAGTTCCATCCAGAAGAGGGTCCTGGAACGCGTACGCCCAGCGCTCCACGCCCAGGTCCTTGAGAGGGAGGCCCGTCTGGAGTTGAGCGGTAAGTGTGCAAGCATTACTGTGTGAGACAGGGCATGTTGCGGTGTGCTGGTTCTATGATACTTGCCTGTATGTGTGCCATGGGCCATGTATGCATGTATGTGTGCAGGGACATCATGGTAATGCATGTGCGACCAGTGATGTGTGACCCACATGGTTGTTGCATGTGTTGAAATGTGGCATGGGGAGCCCTATGCAGATTTAGGACATGAGAGCATGCCAGTCTCTGTACCTGGACATGGATGGGGGTGAAGGATGGGTGCTGATGCCAGGTACATATATGGTAGCCATGTCTGTGTGCCTGACCTGCGTGTCTGTGACTTGTGCATGCCATGGATGCATGACACATGTGTGTGACAATGCACAGATTCTGTGACGCACCCAACTAACCCTTGTTTCGCCTGTGTTCGTTGTGTTTGGGGCCAGATGGATGTGACTGAGGTGAAGTGTGTGCATGTGATATGCATGAGCCATGATGCATGTGAGTCACATATCATTGAATGTTTCAAGAGTCAATTGGACATGCATGGAAATGTGCATGGCATGCACCATGCCTGTTACTGTGTGTGTTTTGCCTGGACTGACCCATGTGTTGTGGAGGGACATGATGGAAGTGCACTTTGACAGGGGTGCTCATCTGCTATTGCTTCCTGTCTAGGGGACCATTTTACAGTAGCCTGATGCTTGTGTCCTTTGTCTCCCTCTACGCAGCGGCTAGTGAAGAAGAGGGCGGAGACGGCGCTGTGGAGCAAGGCGGCGGGGATGCCCCCACGGCTGCAGCGGAAGGGGTGGGTGAGCCCCCACAGGGGCCTGCTACGGCGGGAGACGGTGAGGAGCCATCCAGGTTGGTGGTTTGCACAGAGGAGGAGGAGGCCGACACTGGTGCACACATGGGGCCTGGTGGGAGCATCCCTGCTGGTGCAAGTGGTGCAGTCCAGGGCCAGGGGCAGGAGGCAGCACAGGTCACCGTGGAGGTGCCTGTGCATGTCGCTGTCCCTGACCCTGTGAGTGCACCACCATGCACCAGCAGGGATGCCCCGTCCCAGGCCCGTCCGCAGGTAGTGGGGATGTCCATGTCAACTGACTCCCCTCCACCTGCGGCCGTGGGAACCCCTGGCCGCGTGGAGCAGGTCCTGATTGGGGTCGCGATGCGCACGGCTGTGATTCGTGATGACGTGCGTGCTTCCCGGGAGGAGCACGCACGTCATCACGAAGTGCACCGTGCCGACATGGCCCAATTGGGATCGGCCATGTTCGGGGGGTTCCTGCATGTGTTGGCCAATCTGACGGCCCTCTCCTCCTCTGTGCAGGCTATCCAACGGTCGTTCTCCTTGCCGTCTTCCGGCCCAGATGCCACCATGGCCCCCTGTGGACCTGCCCCGACCAATGCAGCCAGCTCGGTGGGGATCCCATCCCTGCCACAGTTGGGAGTCGGAGGTCCAGCAGGGGTGGACGACACAGCAAGTGGACCCCAGCAGATGGAAGATGTGCCGGCATCATCGGGCAGGGCACGTGCACGACGGCGTCGGTGGTTACCATCAGCCTGGATGCCGTCGTGCTGGCAGAGGCAGTGGCGTCGGAGGCAGCAGCGGGCTCGACGTGGGAGGCATCATGGCTCAGGGCCATCAAGATCAGAGGGGCAGGCATCGGCCGGAGGGCAGGGCAACCCTGGCATGGCGGTGTGTTCCGTGTGGGAGGAGTTTGGCCAGCGGATAGGTGCGGAGCGGCAGCGGGCGGAAGAGGAGCGGCTCGCCATGGCCAGGGCGGAGATCTCCATGCATCGGGCATTGAGGCGGGCTGAGTGCCTCGAGGAGGCTCGCAGGGATTTTGGTGAGCACATGGGGTTGTCCCTGCGAGACCTCGGGGCCAGGACAGAGTCCCGCCTCCAGGACATTGACATGGAGTTCGAGGATGCCCTGGCCAGCATCACCAAGTGAGCCGCAGGACTAGCCCGCTGCCTTTGTATATAGTTTTTTAGTTAGTTAGTGCTAGGTTTCCTTTATTTATTTTTATTATTTTGGACCGCTCGGACAATGGCCACTTTTTTGTACATATTTATTTTATTAGTTAGTATTAGGTTTCATTTGTGCTGTTGGGCTCATGGACCCTGGAACATTCCTGTATATATTGATATATTTTGGGAGATACATTTTTTAATTTTTTTATTGTTTACACCATGACGTAATGGTTTTTCTTTGATTTCCTACTACATGGTTTTGCTTTGGACAAATTATATTGATTTTTTAATCCTTTGTTTTTTGGTTTATCATTTTTGTTCTCGGACATGGACCTTTTATTTACTTTGCCACATAGTTGTATGTTTTATTGGTTTACTTGATTTGTGTTTTTAATACATTTTTATATTATCTTACACTTGTGTTATTTTCTCTTTGGTTTCTTACATGTCATGATATGGGTTTTGACATTCACTTGCACCCATTGTGTATTTGTGTGTGACAGACATGTGTTCTTTTGCATACTTGCCTTTGGGGTTGTGTCATGTGATTGCATTCACTATGTGGGTGCATGCAATCCTTGCCTGGGTGTTTGTGCTGGGTATGCTGGCCATTACTGCCATGATTGTGTATCGTCAGGACCTGGGGCCAGGGGGACATGGGTGGGGGCCTGCTGGCAGGTTCCCCACAGTGCTGGGGGTGGTGGGAGACATAGGTGGGGGCCTGGTGGAGGGTGTCCCTGGTGGATGGGGGGTGGGGGTGGTGGGAGACATGGGTTGGACATGGGTGGGGGCCTGCTGGCAGGTTCCCCACAGTGCTGGGGGTGGTGGGAGACATGGGTGGGGGCCTGGTGGAGGGTGTCCCTGGTGGATGGGGGGTGGGGGTGGTGGGAGACATGGGTTGGACATGGGTGGGGGCCTGCTGGCAGGTTCCCCACAGTGCTGGGGGTGGGGGTGGTGGGAGACATGGGTTGGACATGGGTGGGGGCCTGCTGGCAGGTTCCCCACAGTGCTGGGGGTGGTGGGAGACATGGGTGGGGGCCTGGTGGAGGGTGTCCCTGGTGGATGGGGGGTGGGGGTGGTGGGAGACATGGGTGGGGGCCTGGTGGAGGGTGTCCCTGGTGGATGGGGGGTGGGGGTGGTGGGAGACATGAGCAGGTGTGCAGGGTAGTTCCCTGTGGTGTGTGCTGCCTGCAGGGGCCGTGGAGGGTGTACAGGTAATGCCTGGGAGCACACAGCCATATCGCGTGTGGGACTTCCCGCGCACCCCTGAAATCCACGTACCCGGCCATATCGCGTGTGGGACTTCCCGCGCACCCCTGAAATCCACGTACCCTGCCATATCGCGTGTGGTACTTCCCGCGAAACCCTTAAATCCACGTACCCGGCCATATCGCGTGTGGTACTTCCCGCGCACCCCTGAAATCCACGTACCCTGCCATATCGCGTGTGGAACTTCCCGTGCACCCCTGAAATCCACGTACCCGGCCATATCGCGTGTGGAACTTCCCGCGCACCCCTGCAATCCACGTACCCGGCCATATCGCGTGTGGAACTTCCCGCGCACCCCTGCAATCCACGTACCCTGCCATATCGCGTGTGGGACTTCCCGCGCACCCCTGAAATCCACGTACCCGGCCATATCGCGTGTGGAACTTCCCGCGCACCCCTGCAATCCACGTACCCGGCCATATCGCGTGTGGAACTTCCCGCGCACCCCTGCAATCCACGTACCCGGCCATATCGCGTGTGGAACTTCCCGCGCACCCCTGAAATCCACGTACACGGCCATATCGCGTGTGGAACTTCCCGCGCACCCCTGAAATCCACGTACACGGCCATATCGCGTGTGGAACTTCCCGCGCACCCCTGAAATCCACGTACCCGGCCATATCGCGTGTGGGACTTCCCGCGCACCCCTGAAATCCACGTACCCTGCCATATCGCGTGTGGAACTTCCCGCGCACCCCTGCAATCCACGTACCCGGCCATATCACGTGTGGTACTTCCCGCGCACCCCTGAAATCCACGTACCCTGACTAATCGCGTGTGGAACTTCCCGCGCACCCCTGCAATCCACGTACCCGGCCATATCGCGTGTGGAACTTCCCGCGCACCCCTGAAATCCACGTACACGGCCATATCGCGTGTGGAACTTCCCGCGCACCCCTGAAATCCACGTACCCGGCCATATCGCGTGTGGAACTTCCCGCGCACCCCTGCAATCCACGTACCCGGCCATATCGCGTGTGGAACTTCCCGCGCACCCCTGCAATCCACGTACCCGGCCATATCGCGTGTGGAACTTCCCGCGCACCCCTGAAATCCACGTACACGGCCATATCGCGTGTGGAACTTCCCGCGCACCCCTGAAATCCACGTACACGGCCATATCGCGTGTGGAACTTCCCGCGCACCCCTGAAATCCACGTACCCGGCCATATCGCGTGTGGGACTTCCCGCGCACCCCTGAAATCCACGTACACGGCCATATCGCGTGTGGAACTTCCCGCGCACCCCTGAAATCCACGTACCCGGCCATATCGCGTGTGGAACTTCCCGCGCACCCCTGAAATCAACGTACCCGGCCATATCGCGTGTGGGACTTCCCGCGCACCCCTGCAATCCACGTACCCGGCCATATCGCGTGTGGAACTTCCCGCGCACCCCTGAAATCCACGTACCCGGCCATATCGCGTGTGGAACTTCCCGCGCACCCCTGAAATCAACGTACCCGGCCATATCGCGTGTGGGACTTCCCGCGCACCCCTGCAATCCACGTACCCGGCCATATCGCGTGTGGAACTTCCCGCGCACCCCTGAAATCCACGTACACGGCCATATCGCGTGTGGAACTTCCCGCGCACCCCTGCAATCCACGTACCCGGCCATATCGCGTGTGGAACTTCCCGTGCACCCCTGAAATCCACGTACCCGGCCATATCGCGTGTGGAACTTCCCACGCACCCCTGAAATCCACGTACCCGGCCATATCGCGTGTGGAACTTCCCGCGCACCCCTGCAATCCACGTACCCTGACTAATCGCGTGTGGTACTTCCCGCGCACCCCTGTAATCCACGTACCCGGCCATATCGCGTGTGGAACTTCCCGCGCACCCCTGAAATCCACGTACCCGGCCATATCGCGTGTGGAACTTCCCGCGCACCCCTGAAATCCACGTACCCGGCCATATCGCGTGTGGAACTTCCCGCGCACCCCTGAAATCCACGTACCCGGCCATATCGCGTGTGGAACTTCCCGCGCACCCCTGCAATCCACGTACCCTGACTAATCGCGTGTGGTACTTCCCGCGCACCCCTGTAATCCACGTACCCGGCCATATCGCGTGTGCAACTTCCCGCGCACCCCGGTATGCACGCACACGTTTATTTTTTCTCTCAGCGCGTGTCTGTGTTTGTGGGTACCCCTTTGTACGTCATTTGTCCTGGAGGGCCACAGTATTGGACATTGATCATGTCTGTATATAGGTGCTATTTGTTGGCGCACCTTTTAGCGCACATTTCTTGCAGGCGCAGAGACGCTACCGCCTGCTTTCTTGTGGCGGTCGTGTTTGTGCCTGTTTGTGCCTGTGCGCTGCTTTGAGCGTGCGCTTTTTTGCCCTATTCTATTCCATGAATACGTGTTGTATGCGAGCGTGTGGGCGTTCCGCGCACTTGCCTCCTATACTTTCCCGTGCCGCCCACATTCTTCCCCATTCCGAGTGTTGTGCCCCATTTTATTCCCCATTCCGAGTGTCCCGCCCTGTGTTCCGCCTACTTTAGAGCTGTGCGCTGCGCTCGGAGTGATAGCGCAGTGGCCGTGGCGCACGACGTTGGTTGACCTGTGCGCCGGCCTGCGCCGTGCGCTTTTTCGGCGCACGTCCTCTGCTTTTCTTGCGCACGGACTTCCATGAATCGACGTGCGCTGGTTTCCCTGCGCTTTTCGCTAATTTTCGGCGCAGCGCACGTATTGGCCCCTCTGCGCCGGGATTTTCGGCGCACATTTATTCCATGAATCGGCCTGCTAATGTTATCTTGCATGTGTATAGTGCCTCCTGCTATAGTCTATGGCTTCGGAGCGCTTTGCCTGTCAGCGAGGCAAAGGAGGATTATGATAGAACATTCAGTAGTGGTGGGGAAAAGCAAAGTCAGTCACCCTAAACATTACATCAGACACAGTTAACACATATTTGCCTTCATGGGACTTGAGGCTGGTGTGACCCAACATATATTAAAAGACAATATATGACGAGTTGGGTGTATTAGCAAAGCCGTGGAATCTCTCACCCCAGAGGTAGATATGGCGAGGAGGCTGTGTGGGCGAAACCATTGTGGATTCTGGATAGACTTGAGCACAGATGACATGACTTTTTTAGTTTTCTGGAATAGGGACGTGGTTCACTCGTAAAATAACAAATAAACAAATCTCAGTCTAAATGTTTAAGCACACATGTTACTCCCAGACCTACAGCTGCAGGAAGCAGCAGCGTTATGGAATATCAGTGCATGTATTTTTACATGGCTCTTTTTGACGTTTCCCCGATTCTAAAAACCTGTTGTTTTTCAGTTTTGATATACTTTTAGCACATAAATAACAAGAGAAACATGTTTTCCATTTTTCATGAAAAATCCACTTTAAAGCTGCAAGTACAAAATGTAAATTTCCAACACAGACTTCATTTGAAGCATGCATATTTTAAGACTCGTGATTGATTGTACAGTGGCACAGTCATTTCCGTATTGCTTACTAATGTCAAGGGTCATTCCAGTTACATGACTAACATGTTGCTGTTCAGACCAATATGGCGACACTGCCATGTAGACTCCAGATCTGTTAGCACTGATGTAACACGGACTTTGATATTGTGTGTCCCTGTCATTGCACACATGTTCAAGAGAGGAATGCACTGTTTAAGCCCATAACCCCGGTGCCATAATCACCCGTTTCAGCCGGTAGAAAGAGTGGTTATGGCTATTAGCACCCTGTATTGAAATAACCTCTTAAGAAGGCCACCATGTATCAGGAAGGCGTGTTCCATACAGAGTCCCTAGGAGGAACATGGGTCAGCAGCGGTGGGAGGGACAGGAAATTTAAATGAAGGGAAGACAGGGTGAGTGAAGATGGCTGGGCAGGGGAACCAGCCATCAGGATGCTTGGAACGTATTTTATTTTTATTTGCATTTTTAAAGCGCTCATGAATTGTTTTTTTTTTCTTTAGTTTCTTAATTGTTTTTTTTGTCTTAGGTGTGTATTTATAATCCACCCCCGGGGATCGAACCTGTGTTGAACCTGTGTTGCTTCAAGTCGTCTTACTTCCAAGGCGAACACCTTGCCACTGAGCTATCCTCCCGGGACAATACATTTAGCCCGCAATCCAAGCAACCCGATTGGTTGTGTCCCCTGTCCCAGGTGCTAATTAAATTTCAAACATAGGAGCTGTTTTCAGGAATGGGGATCAGCTTTGCAATCACAGAAACCCGTCCATAGCCTTTGATGAGCTAATGTATAGCCACAATAGAATGATTGCTGACAACTAGTAAGGGTTCTTGGAACAGCAGTAGCATTGAGCTGTTGTATTTCAAACATGCCTGTCTAGGAGGATTTCTTGTGCTAAATTATACATATTTTTGTGATTACTTGATTATTCCTGCCTGTGGCTCATTTCTATAAACATTTCTATAAACATTCTATATTACTCTAAAATAGTGGTGGACAGTCTGTGGCTCACAAAGATTTTGCCACACAACTACCATGAGCTCTATTTAGGATAGTCAATGGTGAGGGATCATGGGGGTTGAAGGCCAGAACATGTGGAGGGGCACACGTGGCCCACCACTGCTCTAAAGACAGGCTTTCTGTGCTAGTTCCAAAGACCGGATCGGCAGAACCCCCACAAGAACGCATTCTGATAACACCGACCACTCTTGCAGATTTTCCATTCTGCTGTACATAGAAGATGCTGCTTCTTTGTTACAGACATACTCACGAGGCACAGTGTAAGGCCAGTGTAAGGTTTCACTCTGCTTCAGGCAAAGTGTCATTTCTGCACCCATCCCTTGCACCAAGACCAAATTGGTAGTTTGTAGGGTCAATATGGCACCCGCTGGTGTTGCCTACTGGTGGCGCCATCCACGACCGCCAAGAATTTCCTTGTAGCAGAACTGTTTCTGACCGGGTACATCAAAAAATTCAAGTTATAAACTCATACACATTCCTAATTGACTTCAGGGGTCAAGGACGTGCAGTGAGTTATTTCATTCATTTCAAGAGACGTTCACAGCAAGGGGGGCAACATGGGTGTATGCCCCTCCCATTTAAAGTGCAAAAACCACTTTATTCAACAGTCTGCCCCTAGCTATTCTATTTTATTTTATTTTATTTATGTTATGGGTTTTGAAAAGTGACTGGTAAATGGCTAAACAGGTAGACACGTGATTAGAAACATTCCAAAGAAGAGTTTTATAGTAGCAATGACAGAACCAGTGACTACAATCCATGGGGGATGTTTAGGAGGATACGAAACATCTGCTGGTGGTATTATGTGTCCTAATTCATGAACTAAGGCAGGCCATAGAAGGCCCGGACCAATGCTGAAAGGTGTAGGTGATTTCAGTTTGGCATCACCCACGAGGGCGTGTCCTTGATTTGGAGTAGCAGTGTGAAAAGCTGTTGGACTGCCACCATTTCACACGTGACCGCATTGGCAGTAGTCATATGCACCTGTGGCACCTGCCGAGGGTCCCCTGTATGCATAACCTCATCAAGAGGGATTTGTGGTGGGGGGGTGACATTATATTAGGAAATCTAGAATATTGACTGTCATAAATTGTAGTATATGATAGGTTATTTATAATACCCAGAGGTTTCTAAGCACGGACCCGAGGATCACGCAAGCACATTGCCCCTGAGCTATCCTCCTGAGTAGAGTCTTGGGCATAAGGAGTTATTGAAATAGAAATGTTTTGAATTCTTTAGAAACGCGTGTAAAGAACCGTGGTGAGCAGAGCTCAGACATCAGCGACTTACCAATTTTCAGGACCAGCCCAAGAAGGATTAGTTGTGCATTTGTTGCTTTGGTCATGATTTGACCAGGAAGCAGCTCTTCAGTGCAAAGGACGAGTATACTCCTCCTCCTTGCATAGACTTGCATAATAGCCGCGGCACTTAAGGGGTTGCAGGCGGTAATGTGTTCATAATCGCTGGGATATGCGCCTCACGGCGGGTATATTGTGTAATACTCATGAAGGTGAGATTTCGGAAGGCAAGTTAGGAGCTCCTCCCTATAGCCAGCCTTGTCACTGTCAGAGCCTGCACAACCATCCAAAAGTCAGGATCAGAGACGTCGTTCTTCATGTTACTGCTCATGTTTACATGAAAGGATTTAGCACTTGTTCCTACCATCATCCCTTTCCAGGAAAGGAACTCCAGGTGGAGTGGTGAGTCATTAAGAGTATGAATTCAGTTTAGTGGGACTTTGTTTGAAATTGTTAGTTAACAGCCGAAATTCTAACGTATCCAGGCATTTAGTGAGGTGAGCAATGTCCTGATCAACTGTGACTTTGAAACGAGGCGTCCGTATGCTGGTGGAATGTGACTCCAAACTTCATGAAGTCCTAGGTAGGGTTCAAGAGCATGATGGGGAAGGCTGTGCATTCTGGGATGCCACTTGAAATCAGCACAAGGGAGAATTTGGATTTCTCCTGTTTGACCTGGGGGGCTTGTTCTTGGAGAACGATGGTGAAGCATCTACGTACTACTGTGCCAATGTCTCTGAAGGTTTCCAGGATGCTTAGGAGAGGTGATTGGTCAATGGTGGTGAAAAGCTACTGAGAGGTTTAGAAGGATCATTTATGAAGTTGTGAGTGTAAGTATTATTTTATTTGCTAGGAGATTGGTGACCTAACTGTTTTTCTGGTTGCTAGGCAATTCTCCCTATTGTAGGGTGTTAATGTTGAGATGCACATGACCCACTGGGCTTGATTTACAAAGCGTTATTAAATGGGATTTTCCCATTGAAATATGCTTTTTGTAAATCAGTCCCACTGTCTGGAACACTGACTTTACCAATGCGGCTGGAATACGGCTTGCCATGAAGATAAGCCATGTGAACTGGCGGACCTGGGTCTCCCTCCCCCACTGATATCTTTCCAACTCCATGCACTTTAATGTGGTTCGGTCTGGTCCTCCGTCTTGCCATTTGTGTGTTCATTACGAGGTTGTGGGTGTTGCTCAGTCCTTCGTCTTGCCGTTTGTGTGTTCATTCCGAGGGTTGTGGGTGTTGCTCATCCGTTTTCATTTGGTTCTGAGTTGATGCGAGGTTTTAAACAATTTTCTGAATTTTAGATGGTCCTTCATGTTTAGCATTTTCTCTCGGGAGAGAGTTCCTTATTTTAGCGGCTATGCAAGAGAATACTGATCTACCAAGTCTTTTCCTTGTGTATGGTTTAGGTACCAGGCGGATATCATTGCTGGATCTGAGTGTTCTGGTTGGCTGGTAGTTGGTGATTTTCTTTTGTAAGAGTTTTGCTCCTTGGTTGTGGATTGCTCTATGTATTATGCACATTGTTTTGAATGTGACTCATTTTTTGACTGGCAGCCAATGTAGCATCTTTTGCGCTGGAGTGATGTGGTCCCTTCGTTAGAGTTTGAGGAGAAGTCTGTCCGCTGCGTTCTGTATGCATTGCAGTTTCTTCAATAGTTAATCTGGCATTCCGAAGTATAGGCTGCTGGGATGTATGTTAAAATAACGTAGGTCAAAAAGATCGAATTGCAAAATGCTGAGGCCCACTGTGCCGCATTTTGCAATTCGATCTTGCCATTTTTAAAAAGAATGCCCCCCGCATTCACTTTCATGTATGTGGGAAACACCCCTGCAGCCTATGAATCCAAAAATACCAAAGTAGGAGTGCGGGGGACACTCCTGCAACCTCCTCACACCTACCTCAGTATTTTTGGATTTATGATTTTATATACATGGCAAATGCAGGAACACCTTGTGTACGGTCTTCTGATAACAACCTTTTGGGTCGATACCGGCTGTTGGTGTAGTCTATCCTGGACATGATGAGAGAGATGATGGCCAGTGTGTTGTGCATGAAGGAGAAGAATGGCAAAATCTTTTTGATTGTTTGCAATGCCTGATCTGCTTTTTATATCTTGTTGGAATCTACTGGCATTTAGCCTTTGCGTTGGGGAACCTTGGGGTGGAGGTTTTTAGGTTTAATATGGTTTGATGCATGTCTCACTAGCTTAAAAACATTTTGGAATGGATAATGAATTGACTGCAGTAATTTAGTCACCAAGAGAGTTGGCTTTTTCTTTACTGACACTTTTTCCTTTTTCGCACCGCCATATATCGACTTTTGGCTCCAATGGCTTTCTCGTGCTTTAGGGTTTTTCTTTCTTCATTTAGACTAGCAGTGAAACATTGTCCCGGTTCTTATGTGTTTTTCCTTTTTGGTTATGTAGAGGAGCAGCTGGACACGTCATCCCTATCTCCCGCTCCCTCACCTCCATCTTATTGGACAGCAGGAGAAGAGCCATATGTGGGACACCAGGTATTATCCCAATATCGCATTAAGTGTATGAGAGAAAATATGCACTCAAACAACCATATTGAATGTGCCCTTGCACTGAAAGGTTGGAAGGATCTCTGAACACACCATCGGACATCGAAGAGCTATACATGAAATTGGGCATGGGCAGAGTGACTTCATGAAAGAAAGACACAAAGACGTACTGAAACGATATGCAAATACTTAAAGTAATGAAAGAAAAATCTAATCAGATTCAAAAAAATCATATGCGCTAAAGAAATTAGTGAGTAGCGATTCATTGAATGTATATACACAAAAACACACGGTATCTGAGACATAGAGAAGATTGCTGTGGAAGAAAACATAATGTGGCTAAGGCAGCCATGAGAAAAAGATGGACTTTGGACTTGTGTTGAATCAAATTAATCTACCTCAGAGGCAGACAAGAGCTGCATAGTCAGGAGATGCTGGAAAAACATCTTTCTGTGAGGAACAAAGATGGGTCTATTGGTCTGGGATCAAGGATGCCACAACAAGGAATAATTGCAAGGCACAATGAGAGTCAAGAGGATAAGCGATGTACGTAAGACATATTTCTCTCAGATTAAGCAAAGAAGAAAACATCTGCAAGGGCCAAGTATTGGACAACCAAAGATGTGAAAAGCATATGCAAGATGGAGTGAGCAAGTCTCCAGAAGCCAAGAAGAGTAATCACACCCAGCTTAATTAAATCAAATAGCAGTAAATAAAAGGTTGAAATGGACAAAATCGTTGTCTCCTCACACGTGATTCAGAAGTCTAAAACAAGGGCTATTGATAATGGTGTACCTACACTCCCTTAAAAGTCCCATAGAAGGGAACCGGCTAGAAGGTCAACTATAAAGAAGAAGCCCTTGCTTGGAGCCTGACTGATGAGAAATGATAGGCAAGTGAGTAGTACGCTGACGTTGCTCTCTGCACCTGAGTTTCGTTTTGCTTACGTGCTGCTAACGAGTCGAAGGTCCAAGGTTGGGAGAGAATGCAAACCAGTCAGAGGGTGTATGAAGCAACATGCTATACAGTGTTTCACAGGCCAACCCGCTGCCGTTATTATGCTATAATCTGTATTATACGTAGTTAGAGGTGTTTCAAGGCATGCCTACCAGATAAAGGGCATACAGTGATATTACTAATAAGGATATGATGTATAGGTACATATGGTCCCTCAACCAATCCCTCCCTTCAATAGGTTTTGCAGTTTACTATATAGGATGATGTCATAGCTGACGGATATCGAGGTATGAAGCCTTTGTGTAATCACAATTGAAGTGTGCGTGCCTGGACTACAGTTTGTTGTTCGCCAGATTGCCTTACTTTATTCTGGGCTGATAGCAAAGCACTTTGCCATATTCTTTGAGTTGAACTGGTTATTTGGGTCTGAGATCATTATTAGTAAATCTGTCTAGCACATGAGACACTTCAAGGTGCTAGAGCACAGTTATGAAAGTCTGTTTATTGAAAGATAGGGAGGTAAGTGCAAAAGAACACACATAAAGCACTCCACGAAACCACAACCTGCCTAAGAAATGTCCCCACTTCTGTTGACGTTCAATTAACCTCAGATAATCAATTTCTAAAATAGTACATATGAGAATCCTAAACCTATAAAACTTCAAACTGAAGATGATAGGTTAGTGGCAGGTGGAGACAAACAGATGGAGTTTTCTCCAACACATATTTTTTGAATTGGACAAACCTTTATGGCTAGGTATTAAAACATGTTGTATTCTTATATTTACAGGAGATGGTGTTTTAGGGATAAAGGCAATGAGGCCTCTGGTTCTCTCTCCTCAGCCAATTTGAATGATGAGAAACCGATTTTCAGTTTTTCATAATCTGAGAGGCTCTACTGAATTAGGTTTCAGATTAATGTGTGGTGGTCTGAATCACGGTCATACAGATGGTACTGTAGCTGTGAGGTCAATGCAGATTGTAATTCTGCAAGAGGCAGTTCAGGGTTGATGTTGTAGAGGTTGAATGGGTATTGTCAATGGATAATTTGTGGCTTGGAAGAACACAATTTGCATAAACTCTCCTGCTGGTGGCCAGAATGGGATTGAGTGTAAACGTGTATATGCTACACTATTGATTGTGAATGAGGATACATCTATAAAAGGGCACTGCCATCAAGATGGCGGCTTTATCAGAGAGTTTAACTGTTATTTATTCTGAATCGACTTACTCAGTTTAACTTCCTTGATTTGAAGGAAACACTATCTTTTTCCTTGCAATCGCAAACAAGACACAATAAAAAATTCAAATGAATTTCTATGTGCTCGAGAACATCACAATAAATCTAGTGAACACGAGAAACCTAGGGTCCATAAACCCAAGCCGACTCCAAGATGGAGCATCGATGCAATGCTAGGATTAATAATTCAATGAATCAAAAAGGCATTAAAAGTCAATCACTTACATGTCCAGCAACAGCATGTATAGCATACATGCAGCATTAATTTATGTTCAATAATCCAATGAACCAATTGAAAACTGCATGCCCAGTGTCAGAATATGTGAACCACATTAAAGGGAAGACCCATTGTGAAAAGAAAGGAAGTCACAGTTCCAATCTAGTTTTTTTTTTTAGAAGAACACAGGAGCCACAATGTTCTCAATATCTGTAAAAGAATAAATGATTTCACAAATTGCTGGACTCCACCCCAATCCTCCCCAGTATAAGGGAATAAATTATACACTTACCAAGAATGTGTAGCCAATGCCATTTTCATAACAGTGTGGCAGGGGACATGCAATTCCATGTATGAATCAGCCGGAGTAAATACAGCTTCTGGTGTTGCACTGCTTAATAATTCAAGCAGCCCCACGATTCAAAAACACGCAGCATGGAAGAAGGTCAACTCCTTTAGCAAGGCTCCCATGTACTGTAAGTGACTTCAATCCAGCAATCCAACTAAGTCAATGCTTAGGATGGGATGCCCAATGGAAGCCCCTATTTATATATTTTATGTCAAAAGTTCTTAAAATCTGGATGATGAACCCTTATATAACGCCCCTCTCTTTGGATCTCCCCGACCTCACTGAGCCAAGAAGTAGGTTTGCTTTGCAAATTAAAAGGTTTATTTGAATAATTAAACAAGATATATATCACACTTTTATGAACAAAATAATATTTGAATAGCACACATGAATATGGACGGTAATCAACAATGGACAATATTACAAAAGTAACAATCTCTTTAATCACTTATGGAGTATGGATATTAAGGATACTGTTGCAGAGAATACTTTATGTGATTCAAGGAAATGCAATAATGGGAAAGAATGCAACACAGAAATAGACTTGATATGATTTCAATCAAAAGATAATATGGTCACTTTTCCCCTGTGACTGCTCACTTCCCCCCTAAGCAATATGAAGAGATGGAAATGAGGGCACACAGGTTTCAGGAAGACAATCAAGAATGCAGTTCAATCCCAGTTCCCCCAGCAAGCTTAGAGAAAACAGGTATGATTTTAAATCACAGGCAAAACGCTTTTGAATGTGATTGCAATGGATGCAAAAATATGCCAAGATGATTTTAATTCACTAAATGTGATTCAGGATAGGTGATAGATACTTGGAATTGGTTCAGGTCAACACTAGCAATGATTCATGAATGATTATTAGATTGAAAACGAAATTCAGCAGTGGAAAGCAAGAAGCTGCTATTTTTACAAGTGGTGAAATGGAGCTAAATTGCAATTCGTGGCAATTTTTCCGCGTGGGTAAATCGCGAGTACGGAAAAACTATAATGACAGTTAAATTTTGCTTCTAGGACGTGCTGTTCAAAAGTTACGGATGTTTTTGTGAAGGTAGATTTTGGCAGAAATAAAGTCAAGATTTCAGAAATGACAGATGCGCCTTAGAGATTTACCAACAACAGGATGGACACAAGATTCTATAATGCAGTTCTGGACAGGTTAAATGGATGGAAGAGGATTACTTTAAACTAAGAGATTGGTTATGGACAGTTCTAGACTAGATACTCACTCCTAGGCTTCGGAATGGAATGGACCTCGCCAAAGAACTGGTCAAGGGGTTTGGCTTCACTCTCACCACCGGACAGGTCTCAGGCCCTCTGGGTTCTGCGTTCAGCACTGCACAGCGGTCTGCGGCCTCTTGAACTGGATCTGACGGGTCTTGGATTACAGCACTGCTTTCTGGGCCCGGATCTGGGTTCTGGCACAGGGTTCTTAGCTAGAATAGAACAGCTCAGCCTGGCTGTTAAAGGTGAGAGTCAGGTTGCAAAAGATTCTGAAGGCCTGCTGAGAAGAGTTCAGCTTTTAGGATTAGGCCTTTCTGCTTCAAAGTTCTGGATTCTGGAGTCTTCCAGCAGAGTGTGTTTTCAAAGTGGGTGTGGAGGCTGATTCTACATGCCCAACCCCCTAAGGATTTGATAGGTCAGAGAATTTTCTGAGTTGTGACCGGAGAAAGGATCAGCGTGTCATGAGGTGTCATCATGATGCTGTGTTTATGGCTTAGCTGACATCCCTCCCCTCTGCCTTTACATAGAAAATCAATTTTTCATAACAAACACATTTCCAAGGTGCACAACTTGTTCATAATACATATACACATCACAGATTGATTAACGCACGTCTCTGTTCAAGTCCCATGTTCCTACGAGCTTGGGTTCAGGAATGACCACTTATTCGCGCTTTTGGTGGGTTTCCCAATATTGGTTCTGCACCAAATTTTACACAAACATACATATCCTCTCTGGGCATATTACTGTAAGTTCTTATGTTCATAGCAAAAACACTGCAGCTGCGATATTAATACATTCTGGGGTTTGGTCTCAGAACATCACACAGCGTCCAGCTTAGTCTTGAACTGTGAGTGAATTTGTCATTTTAAGAATCCCAAAGTTTCATATTTTTGTCAGCTTGGTAAAATTTGTTATACGCAATTTTATAAAACATATATTTGCTGTCAATTCAATTCACATCTTAGTCTGGTCCGCCCTTAGAGCTGGCTTGACTCAGAGGTCACATGTCCTGTTTCTCCCAGCGCAGTTGTTGACAAGTCACACCCAAATCAGCATATTCTGTTCATCCCAAATAATCCATTGTCTTGACTGAGAGCAACATGCCAGGGTGCCTTGGCTAGTTCCCGTTCACACTAATCTGTCAATCTCTTGGCCAAGGGCAGAGGGAAGCATCCTTTGTCCAGGGAAAAGGTGTGGATCTGTTTGATCCCAGTGTGGGAACACTTTTTAACTCTGCAACCAATGTCTACAAATTGTCTCTTCTTACAATATAACCCACATTTTAAATACATACATTACACAATTGCTTCCTTCAAGTCATTTCAGAATATAGTTTTACATTGTCTCCACCCCCCAGCAAGTCTTTCTCTGGCATAGCTTGGGGTTCCCTGTTCAACTTTTACAAAGAAATGGTTTAAAACGCCGGCTTCTGGTAGTGGTGAGTACCGGTATTGCACCCATTTTTGACAGCTGTCTTTTCATCAGTATCTTTAAAATAGGAATTTGCTTGATAGCATTGGATTCTTGCTGACATTGTATTGATGTGGATTCTTGCAGCAGAGTAATGTGGAACACCCAACAAAGAGGTTGGATCTTTAGGTGACTTTGTGAGCCATGATTTTATCAATTTTTGACAATCGAGAAAAGATTTTTTTGGAAGCTAGCTCTGTTTCTTTTGCAATCAGCATTGCTATTTCCAAGTGGTTTCAGGCTGCTTTGTGGGTAGCCCAATGGTGGTTTTAGGCATTGATCTCCTGTGCTCACTAATATAGGCAAAAGTGGATGGCCGCCTATTTTTGAGGTTTTCACTGTGCATTTTCTGGTGATTTTGATCGAGAAGCATGCTTTCCAGTGGCCATTCTGATGTTTCCGCTGCCAGCAATGATTGGTGATGTTGCAGGACTTGGATGAGTGGGTTAATACATCCCACAGTACGCGTCCAACTACCATCGTCTGGTTACACATACAAAGTGTGGACAGAAGTAGCCTTTCACCTGGGATGCATTGAAATAGAAGATGGCTAAGGGATGTTTATCAGTGGCCATTAAAGAGTGGTTTCATCTCCATATATTAACCAGTGCATGTTATGCCTAATAAATCACTCTTGTTATTTGTGATCATACAAGCTGCTTTAAATAGGAGCCATAGTATAATTTGTTGAACTGCATTTCTAGACCATTACAAAAACAAATTTTAAAGTAAAAGAACCGTTGAGTAAACAAGAGCTGATGTACTAGTCACAGTTCTCAAATACTGGGTATCAACCAATCAATTCAATGAAAACAAACAGTCAATCATTTGCCCAATTCAACTTCTGGCTAAAGACCATTATGTCCCAAAGTCCCATTCTTCCATTGCATTCAAACCTCATTCAAATGTTTTAAGATTGAAAATCCAAAGCAGTTCTTTATAAGCCATTTTTTGGGCTTTCCTTTAATTACTGGTTTCCTAGACTTTATCAACGCAGATCCAAGTTAGTTCTTCTAATTTATGTTCCATTTCTAAAAATGGTATTACTAATGGGGCAATTAGTGTCCTAGTTTATTTTTTAATGATGTTCATTGATTCGTAAGTGGACTGTTGGTTACACACGCTTGGTAAGTCTATAGTTTTCTTTACACTGGCAATTTCCTTTCTACTGGGGAGAATTGTGGCTGAGTCCAGCAATTTTTGAAATAATCTATTCCTTTACAGATATTGAGAGCCTTGTGGCTCCTGTGTTCTTCTAAAAAACTAGACTGGAACTGTGACCTCCCTTGATCATCAGTTCAAATTTCTCCCAGATGCACATTTTTATATGTTTGGTGAGCATGCTACTTATATGCTTTTGAGAATGAGTTAAAAACAAAGGAAAAATCGATTATAGATAATAGAAATAAAATCTCTTTTACGTAGGTGGATACCTATAAAAAAAATAATTAACAGCAACCTAAACATTGTTTTGAAGAGGATGGTTGCACACTTCCTTGGTAATTGAGTATTCATATTTGGGGGTTGTTTTCACAATCGGTCTTCCCTTTAATGTGGTTCACGCGTGTTGACACTGGCCATTCTGTTTTCAATTGGTTCATTGGATTATTTAAACATAAATTAATCCTGCATGGATACTATGCATTCTGGTGCTGGGCATGTAATTGATTGACTTTTAACTCCTCTTTGATTCACTGAATTATTAATCCTTTCCCAGCATTGCATGGAAGCTTCTTCTGGGGTTAGGTTGGGTTTGTGGTACCTAGGTTTTTCGGGTTCACTAGATTTGGTGTGATGTTTACAAGCATATAGGAACTAATTTAAATGTGTTATTGTGCCTTGTGTGCGATTTAATTTTTTGAGTAGTATGGTTATTGTTGAGTGGATGATATCTTGTTTCAATTTTATGTATATTTAGAATAACTATGTTTCCCTGATGAAGACGTGGCTATTTAATTCCAATACATCGAAACCGATCAGGTTTTTCCAAGTTATCTGAAAATGGAAATATGAAAACATATTTTCTGTCAATTTTGGGCCACATGTGCAAAAGAAATGTTGTCATTGTGCCATGTTTGAAAACTGTTATTGTTTTTCTTTTTTTTTTAATATAGTATATTGAAACTATGATTGTGTTTGGATTTTGAAATTATGGGTATGGCTGACTGTATTGGTTGAGTGTCAGTATGGTTGAAAAGTGTTTCTTTACTGTATTCCTGCTTTGATTAATGTCCTATCTTGGATTTGCTCACGATTAAATGAAATTATTTTGTATTAATTAAACGAATGTTGTTACAACTTTGTAATTAATTCCATCTGTTGATCATGATGGCTACATGCCTTTTGTATGTCCATGATGCACAATAACATGCCTCGGCCCAGAAGATCCGGCACCACCCCACCACTCATAACTAGACCAGCAATGTCTGTGGGAAATAGAGAAGAGTGGTTGAAATAGAAAGGTGTGATTGATGTTCACAACAACTTCTTACCGATTTTGGGCTCCTCTTCCCTCTCAGTCCCCTCCCCACCAACCCGGTATACCCTCATTTCATCGCCGCACTTTTCATCGCGGTGTTTTTTGCTGCGATTTTTTTTCGTAAAATTTGTTTGGGTGTTCGGGATGTAAAAAAAAAAATTAAAAAATCGATGTTTTTTTCGAAAAAAAATCGCGGCAAAAAACCCTGCGATGAAAAGTGCGGCGATGAAATCACGTAGAACCACCAACCCCAGGGCTGGTTGTAGGCTTACGTCCCCCACCAGACCACCCTTCACAGCTATATTTGGTGTGATTCATGGCTCCTTTTCCCCACTGGTCCTATCCTATACATCTCTGGACACCCCTTCCCTCATATACCTCTATGCTGATATTGCAACTGCTAAAGGTTCCCCTTGCACCCATCATTTCAACCAGAGTATAAACCAGCAAGCAATGGGATTGCTACTTTCATGCATTGGAAGGTAAAGACAGTGGGACTCATTACGACCCTGGCGGAAATCGTGGCGCCAAATGCACCATGGAGCACGGCGGAAAGCTGCCGATAGCGCCATGGGGGTTGGCGGATTTACCGCCCCATTCCGACCTTGGCGGGGCGGTAAATCCCCATTCCCCATTTTACCCTTCCCCATTCCCATTTTTGCCCCATAGGGTATAATGGGAGTGGGGAAGGCGTTAATTACGCCACCGTAAAATACGGTGGCGTAATTAACAACAAGGTCCCGTAGCGCCATGGATTTCTCCGCCCGGAAAAACCAGGCAGAAAACGCTCCATGGCGCTACGGGAACTCGTAGTAGGGCGGACGGGTCCGCCGCGAATACCGCTGGCGTAAACCCACTCCGCCAGGGTCGTAATGAGGCCCAGTGAGAGTTCTTGCATACACGGTCTTTGATCTGCGTTTATTGTGGAAAAGCCTTTCCAAACTTGATTGCTTACTGCATGATAGAGCATGTCTTTTGTAGTCTTGACACCATTAAAGTTGTATTAGTACCCGCAGTGGAGGATCCAGGGCAAATACACCATCGAAGGGCAGCATTCTGAGGGAGCTGCATGTTGCTGCCCCACGTGCCAGGCTCTGCCATCCTTTCCTTCATCACAGCAGGTTCTCCCTGCTGCCATCCATCCCTACCACCCACCCCTCAATGGCAGTATCACTTACCTGTCGTGGCCTCTGCCATCCTACTCGACACCAGTGCCGTGAAAAGCAAGACGCGGTTTGCCTCTGTGAGTCCCTGTTGTTTACATTGTGGCCACCTTTTGTTGGGTAATGCTTTCCTTTGATGAAAAAGCGGCACAGTGCACACCGCTTCTTCATGTCCACACACTAGTAATATCCCACGTTTGGTGCTGTGGCGCTAATAGCATTACTTTCCATTGCAGGGGGCTTAAACATTCGTTAATAGCCCAAGCCCTGTGCTTAGGCCTCTCAGCTAAGAATAGCGGGCCCTTACCAGCCAGGTAAGCCTACTGTGGCGGCTATTAAAGCTACAATAATGGCCAGTAATAAGTGTTTTGTCTTTATGTATGCGAGGCTATTGAGTTCACAGATGTGGTACCCCATGTCCAGACACTTATCTCATCAGTGGCCAACCCTGAGTCATTCACTCACAAAACTGATGGTCATCTGAGCCTCAGAAGCTTTCACTTGCCTGGGCTTTTTTCTGAGCTCATAGTTTCCCATCTTGCTGCTCATTGCAGTTGTAGCTATGCTGCAAGAACAATATCCGAAAAATGAATTGTGTCGTTCCCAATCAAAGGCATAACCATACAGCTAAGAATAGCGATGACATCGTTCTGTTATCTATGGCGACTAAACAATGGAGCCAGTTGTTTTCCTGGCTGCTGCCAGCATAGATAATATCAGGGCTCCTGAATGGGTGGCAGCCTGTAGGAGAAATACTAGAAGATCCTACTGTACACAGCCCGCTGAGCGTGTGGGGGGAGAATTTGATTTACTAGGTAGCTGACAACAGTAGAAATAACAGAGAATCATGAGCAACCCTTTCCATGCATTAATCATATCCCGATTAAGGCATCATTCAGTCTAATAAATTGAACTGAGCTGCGGCATCAGATGGGAGACAGCATCATATTTTACAGAACTACTAAATGGATTACTTGATTAGGGTTGTAAAGTGAAGAAATTATAGGAGTTTTCCATTTCGATTTGCTTAAGGACGGTAATTATTTCTGCAGTGGTAAGGTTTGGGAGTAACAGGATTTACTGCTTGTACGGTTTGTTTAAATATTTTCCTTTCAACAAATATTTAAATAACGAGGACCATTTTGTTTAGGTTGTCGTGGCAGATGGCACGTCTATGGGTAGTAGGCTTGCTGGGATTGGTTAGGTTATGTTGCCGGTTCTTCAGGGCAGTGCCAGAACAGGACATACAAGCGGAGGACCGCAGGGCAAAGGGTACCTCTACGCAATGGGTTGTGGCTGCCAGCTCAGGCACTTCTGCTCCTCTGCAGGGGCGTACTGCCCCTCCTAGTTCACTTCTTCCTCATGTCTGGAAGATTTCCTGCGACCCTAATGCAAGAGACTACTGCCACACTCTGTGGCTCGCTCATTCCTCAGAGGCCAACACCTTTGCTGGCTCTGCTGCATTGTGCGGCTCCTCTGGGAAACGCTCTGCACAGACTGTTCTAGCCAATCTGATATGTCCAGCAGTCTCTCACCTGTGCCATTTATCACCTCCATGTCTCACAGTACCCTTAAACCTGTGGGGTCACTGGCTTTGGCTGCAATTTTGAGTCTATTCGCAGCTGAGGTACTGAACCCACAAGAGACCATCTCAACTAATCAATGCGCATTGTGGCAACCAAAATGGTGTACTTAGTATTGGGTGGCTGGCGGGGAATGAGGCAGGGTAGGGAAGGGGGAGGAAGGATAATTGCTTAGTAAGAGCCCAAGTGGCCCATGATTTTCTGGTTTCATGCTGGGAGATCTGAGCGAGTTTAGCCAGTTATGATGGCTCCTCCAATGCACGTCAACAATTGTTATACAACTTAAATTAATTTTAGTCACACAAATTTCATTTAACAACATGCTTAAAAATCTCAAACTTTCGAAAACTGCACATTCTGCAGGAACAACATCCCTGATCATGACGCCCATGGCAACTCTAATGCCGATGTTTGCCATCTGCACTGATCTTTTTGCACTTGTGGCAGATAAATATGCTTTCAGCATCTTATCCTTTTGACTACAAAATGACACCAGGCTCAACAGAGTAATACTAAAGGGAAGGAGCTTCCACTATGATGCGAGCTGGAGAAACATAGCAACCCAAAAGGTTGTTCCCATCAAAACATTTTATATTCAATGACTCAAAGAAAGGTTAGCATGTAAAATGCTGATCGGAAATAAATCCAATTATTTATATATTCAGGCACTTTTGTCTTTGGATAATCTCGTCTCCTGCATTCAGTCTTCGATGTCTTACATTTGCTCATTCTTTCTGGGCCCTGATGCCTGTGGGCGCCGGCGCATTACAAGTGAAATAACAATAATAATAACTTGACGACATGCAGAAAGTATCCGCAAGAACAAACATTAAATAGTTGTGGTAAACACAAAATCAGTATAAGTAAGCTTGTTTCAATGCTTTTTATTATACACAGTCAAAATGACTTAACCAAAACATGCATAGTACAGTCCAGAGCTTGAACTAATCACTTGGGCATGACTGCTGCTCGTTGAATACGAGATGGACTGTGTGTGTGCATATATTGATTACTGATACACTTGCTGAACATGGATGTAAATATAAAGCAATAACATAACACATAAAACAGACATCAATTGTCAAGGGTCAATGCCAGGAAAACCAAATCATGAAGGTGTTTCGGCAGTGTGAAGAAATGATGCCCGCCTTCCTCAGGACCAACGCCAATTGTGGACCCTGTAGAAACAAAACGTGAGCATAAGAACTCAGGTGACAGAATCATAGGTATGCAAATAAAGCCAAGTGTGGAAAACACAACGGAACATGAGAAACCCATCACCTGTGAGTCGAGAGCCCAACACAGCAAGCACCACCAAGTTCAACACACCGTCAACATTTTTCCCAATTTTTCACATTTATTTCCTGTGACTTAATCACTGGGTATCCTTTCTCTATATGGTTAACACATTGGTCCTAATTACAAGGTTTACGGTAACCCGCCGGTGCAACTGGCGGGTTGCTGACAACCCTGTATTACCGTTACCGTCTCCAGACATCCCGGTGCTACCGGGGTATCACAAGAGGCAGCAGTACGGAAGGTTCCCATTCCCCTGGAGTCCAAGAGGACTCCAGGGGAATGGGAACACTGAAGCTCTGGCACCGATAGTAACGGTGCTGGTACTTCAGTGAAAGATATGCCGGTAGGGGCCTGACCTCCCGGCAGGTCAAGCCTGCTGGTAGTTCAGTACTCCTATCAGCAAACTCGCAGTGACCCGGTCCTGAAAGGGTGACAGTAACTTGTTACCTGCACCTATGTTTCCAGACCGGGTCACTTGTAATGAGGCCCCTTGACTTGACTTTATAGTATGGTGCTCTAGTGCAGGAGATGACGGCTAGGATTACTTACTCCTTCCTGACGTTCAATTGCAATGTGTGAAGTTTTAGCATTGTACCTCACGGACAGCTTAAAAGTGCGTCACCCCCACATGAAGTGGCAACAAAATAGTTTTTCAAATTGTAATACAGACCATGTTATATATCTGATCAAATGCCCATGTAGGCTGCAGTACATCAGTAGAACCTACAGAAAAATGAAAACACGAATCATAGAACACAGGAGTTGCCCGAGAAATGAGATACAATGAGCCCCAATGGTGAAACACTTAATGACAAAGAATCATGGATACAAAGAATTCCAGTGGACTGTGCTACAAGTAGTAAAAGGGGAAAATCAATGTGTGAGAGATGAACAACTGTTCAGAAGAGAACAGGAACTTACATACAAACTCAAATTGTCACTAAAGGCCTTAATGAAGCGATAGAATGGCATAAAATCAAAGGTTAGGGCATCTTACTATTCAAGCCCTAACTGTTAAATTCAAACTCATTGCCCTATACGTAATAATAGGCAACCCACTCCAGGCAACATAGCCATGTAGACTGAGGTAAAATTCAGGAGAGGGAAATGTAGAGGTTATTAAAGTCAACTTAAAGTCAACATATACATAAGAATAGCCTTACTAATTGGCCCCTGAGATACCACATAAAGCCCTATAACACATTGAGACACCATAATGATATAAATAGATCATCATCGAGGTTAATGTTGCATTAACCATATTAAGTAGTCCTGTACCATAGAGACTTAACTATCTATAGCAGAGATAGACCTCAGGATCCTATGGTGTAATTATACATGGAGATCTGTGATAATTAAAAAGAGTGAAGGGGATTTAAAATATATAAAATGACTCATAGCACCATGTATAGTTATCAAGCTATATTTACCTAAAGGCACATACTATACGATTAGAGGTGTCTAATGGAGCCAGTCACAAATGACCATTATCAGTACACCTCTCTAAAATGGTGCAGTGTATCCAAATAGGATTAGTAACCACCATTACTTTAGAAATAGACGAGGTCTCCTAAACATAACTGGAGACTTGGATAATCAATAAGAACGAAGCAGATCTAAAATTTATAATAAGGCTCAATGGGTACTATATAGCTATTTAGCTCCATTTACCCAAAGACGCACACTATACAGCTAGAGGTGTTGTATAAACTTGTCACGTAGGGGCAGTAACACCATTGATAGAACATTCCAAAATGGCAATGCATCCGAATAGGGATAGTAACCACCGTCACTCTAGAAATGGAAGACATCTCTCAAAGAAAACCATAGAGACCCAATAAGGCGATAGCCGCCTACCATTGTAAAAACTTAAAACCAATAAGTTTATGGTGCTCGGTGCCCAGGGGATGATATAAACTAAAACCAACAGTTTGAAGTGAATACTATGGGATGACCAACTAAGGGAACCCTACACCGCTACAGTTTGGTAATAAAGGTAAGCAATGGTGTTGCATTATCCACCTCTCGACAGGCATCTAAATTATGCACCGGACTTACTAGGAGACGTAAATGACACCTCAGAGTAGTTTTTAAGTAGGTGTAATGAGATATACCAATGAGCTGAACCGTTTAGCTAGCTGATAGTTTTCTAAATCCCATCGTAGTCATGATGAGATAGCTAGAATTACTTAGAGTGAGCATTGATATCTAGATAGATCCTAAGTAACTAAGAGAAAACGAAATAACCATAGAGTCTTTTCATTTATGTGTACAGTCAGGCATCTATGGGTACTAAACGGGTATAATATACCTCTAATGCACAGAGGTTTGCAGTTTACCAACAGTCTACTGTGCCAAGAAATAAAGAACATCGCAACAGAAATACCAGGACCGAGGTCCATATAACCTGCATATGCTGGTGGGTTGTAAGTAATTATCCACTGTTAACCCAATATTACAACAAAAATTATAAATATCAGGATGTGAGAGAAAAGAGAAATACTAAGCTACAGCAATTACAGCATATTTATTTTGCTTTCCTACAGATGCATATGGAGAAACTGACTATTTAAAAGTCCACCCCAACGCATAAACACCACCCCCACTGACCGACTCAGGTAATATAGCCAGGGGTTATAGGTTTTGGTCTTTATTGACCTATTCAAAATACTAGCATATATAGCTTACACTGATGTTTGTTTTTATGGACAGCTCAAAGATGACCAGCCTAATCGTAGATAAAGAAAGGGAAGATCAATTGTAACCCTGCAATAGAACAGTGACTAAAAATCGATATCTCCTGAAGAATGTTCACTATTCACAGATTTTGAACAGAAACATGTTGAGAGCATTCCCTCTATAATCACATAGAAGGGATAGACGCCAAAGGCATAAAACCTTGAAGGGAATTTGAGATAGATTCCAATCCCTCAACTAACAAACTCTATTGTAAAGAGATTACCACAGAGGAAAATGTGGTCACACACTATTTTTAAAATCGTTTTTTACATGTATAGTGTGAGAAATTGGATGTATTAATGATTGTTTTATACTGTGTTTTTATACTGTGTCTTATTAAATAAAGAGCAATGTATTTTTTCTAAATACTGTATGTATCTTTGATCTGTCAGATTCTATCTACCTCTATATTTGATAAAATACAGCTTAAAAGTGCACCATAAATGGCTACTTTGGCAATTAAAGCAAATTACTTTAAAGTTCCTTTCATCTCCTCCTTGTAAGTAGCATAGGACTTTCCCTGAGCAGCCCTTGAAATCAAGTCTTATCATTGATAGACCTTTACCGAATTTGTTGAAATGTCCTGCAAAATCTCTGAAGTTCTACAATTATTGTCAAATATGTAACACGCTTTCACGAGCAGTTGACATTCAATTGTCATTTTTGACTACTGGTTTCAATAATAACTGCCACAGTTGGATCACCATGCACTTCTGGAGTTTCAAACATTGCAGCAGAATGTTCACATCATCAGAAAGTCACCCTTTTTTACTGGTTAGCCTGGGACGTCATTTCACCAAAATGCCAGGGGTAGTGGAAGTGACATCACATGACCCTTGAACTCTGATTAAATCACAGGAAGTTATGTCATTCGACCCCGCCCCAAGTGACATCAACAGATTTCCTGCCCCAACCACATTTTGAATTGAGAGACAACCAACCTTTCTAGTTGCTTCTAGAGAAAGGGTAGTTCTGAGATGGGGCGATAGTTTGAAAGCATAGGAGGCTCCAGTGTGTGTTTCTTGAGCAACGGCTTACTCACTGAACGTTTCCAGATCAAGGATACAACCCCAGAGGATAATGAGGCATTAGGTTTAGAGTGAATAGGATCGCCGAAGAGTGGACTTATTTCCTGTGCTATTTTAGGGGGTACAAGGTCGTGGGAAATATTAAGCTGGCTTAGTTCTGTAAACGCAGTCATTGTGATGTCAGGTGAGTGCTTATTCGCCTCAGCAGTGTCCTGTCGCACATTATTAACTGACTGCCAGTCCTACTTAGATTTTTTCTATCTTGCCTGTGAAATGAAAGGCTAATTGCTCTGCAAAGGACTGAGTAGCGGTGATAGTAGGGCCACATGTATCTTTCCAAAGCTCTTTAACTTCCTCAAATATCTGCTTCAAGGTCTAATGGGTGGTGTCGATTCTATGACCAAAAAAAGCTTTCTTTGCTCATTATTTCCTTTTTATAGTCTGATTGAAGTTGCTTAAGTAAGCCAGGGTCATCCTCACTCTCTGAGCATCACCATTTCCTTTCCAGGTTTCTAACCTTCCTACATAGGAAGTTGAGGTCACGAGTAAACCTTTTTTGCTTCTGCAGGCAGGCCAAATGTGACTTGAGTAAAGTCAAGGGAGCTAAAATACCAATTGAGGCCATAATGTTCTGCTTGAGGTTTCCCAGTAAAAGTTTCGAGTCATTGCTCTCAGAGCGTTACCATACAGCCCCACCACTGGAAATCCACACAAAACGGTGGTGGAAGCGATCATGCAGCCGTAGATAAAATCTGGAGGAAGTCTGCATCCAGCAACCTGTTTGCACACCGAGCGCAGAAGGGCTCGCCTCGGCCTGAGAGTTCACTGGAGCACCCCAAGCAGGAAGTTGACTGCACAGGGTGCGGGAAGTGATAGTGTCACCAGCGCCTGGTGAGCCCTGAGGAAAGAGGCGGAACACAGCTACAGCCCAGAGAAGAAAGGCATAGCGCCACAGCCCAGTGGGACAGCATGAACCCCATCTGGTGAGTGAGGCACGTCGGGGTACAAAGGGACTCCCGAACACTGTGTGAAGGGGAAGCAAAGCTCCGGAGCGCCACCCGAATTATGCACAAAAGACCCAACGGAGGCGTGGAGGAGGGAACTGCAGGGTCAGGGCGAGCTCAACAAGCTGGGAAGAGCACCATCCCGCAGGGAAGAAAGTCAGTAGTATGGGGATCAGGTGCCGATTACGACTCCAGGCACCCAGAGCTCCCTGCTGAGGGCAGCAAATTGAAGTCACAGCCCTGCAAGGGAGAACATGGCGACACAGCACCGGAGGGCCTGTGAGGCACTTACATGGTGAGCAGGCCTTAACAGGGTGAAAGTAACTTTTGAGTGTGGATTGCAGATGAAACCGAGCTCCTGAGCACCTTCTCAACTGCACACAGGAGACCCACCTGGTGTGGGGAGTAAGAGACAACAGCCCATGCCGATCACCTAGCCAGCAAAGCTTTCAAAGTGTCTCCCTACAGAAAATTGAGGGCCAATAAGAGGCTGAGGAAAGGGAAGAAAAGAAAAGGAAGTGATATTTTTCTTGACCCCGGCAGCGACCGCTACTACCCTGAAAAAGATGAGTAGTAAGCCGGCAGAACTGGAGCAATGGGGAGCTGCGCCACACCAATCCCAACATTGTCAGAACCAGGTGGACATGCCAGGGGAGCACGCTGGCGAAGGGCACGGAGGGCAGGGTGTTCACTGAAGTTGATATGTCCCTTTTCTTCACAAAGGAGGACTTAGGACACATCCTGGCCAAAATTAGATCGCTGAGAGGCAAGATACAAGCCTCCCTGGCAGATCTCACGAGTAGGGTCAGCACTATAGAGAATAAGGTAGAAGGCCTGGAGAACAATCAGCTTAATGCGCATCTGGTGGAAATGTGGCTGAATGCCAGGATGATGTAGTTGGAGCTGTGGGAGCAAGAGGTCTTGCTAAAAATGGATGACCTGGAAAACAGGGAGAGAAGAAACAACATTCGGATACTGGGCCTGAAAGAAACGGCAGCAGAGATGCAGAGACAAGTGGCAGAGAAGGTGCAAGCCATTGTCAACCTTCTCTTTGCAGCCAAGGGTGGCAGGGCTATCGAGTTGGAAAGGGCGCACAGGGGTGGAAGATGTATGGTGATGGCCCGCATTCCATTGTGGCTCCGTTTTTGTGATACAGGGAAAAGGCAGAAGTACTGACCCGGGCGTGGGAGCAGGGATACCTGGAATGTGAAGGTTCCAGGATAGTGATATACCAGGACCTTTCAAACCTGATGCTCTCCAGGAGAAGAGATTGCAGACACCTCACAAAATGGCTCATGGAGAAGGGAATAAAATGCAGGTGGGGATATCTGTTTTCACTCCAATTTGAAGTAGACCCAATGGACTATCGCATTACCTCAGCAGAGGAATCGGAACAAGCACTCTGCCACTTAACCCCGGATGCAAAAGCGGACTCTAACCGGGTGGAGAAATATGTGATGACTAGGAGCCACCAGTCGCTAACCACGGCCACACAGAGGAGAAGGAAGGGACAAACAGGGTGGAAATACCGGCGCTTGAATGGACCTTAACCGCGCCAGCCATCCTGACTGCCCTGGAAGGTTGAGGACGATGGAATTTCAGGACTTCTGACAACTGACTGCACTGACTGGATATTGAGCCAGTGTGTCAACAAGGTACTGTACGGAATGCTGGTGGGGGGAAGCAATCCTCCCACCCTTGGTGGCCCTCGGTAGGACAGAAGGCGTCTCATCCATCTTTACTGCAGTCTGCAGTATTTGTGTTCAAGTTAAAGGTTGTTTTGTTATGAGGGAAGGTTTTGTGGATAGCATGGGGTTCTTTAGCAGGCATTTTGCCCCAGGATTGGTGTGACAAAAAGCAATGTGGGGCTAATAATAAGGAAGGAGAAGAGGAGGAATTGGGGCGATGTATGGCAATGAGGCCAAACAATGTTAGTAGGAGTCTGGTCGTGGGTACATTAAATGTGAAAGGAATGAACTTGCTCATGAAAAGGTCCCTGGTAGTGAGTAAAATCTGAGGTTCCACCCTTGATGTACTGTTGTTGCTGGAGACACAGCAGGTGATGGGAGAGGGGAGGACCCTACTGGGGACGGGTATAGGACGGGTTCACTGGGCCTCTGGACCATTGAAAAAGGGAGAAGTGGAGATAGTTGAGCATAGACAACGCAGGCTATGGGGCTTGAAGGTGACCAAACTGTTGGAAGGGAGGGCACTCATAATGAAAGGGACCTTGGAAGGGGCGCAGATAATACTGGTGGCCCTCTATGCCCCAAATCATGGCCAGGAGGGATTCATATAGAACGTTCTGGGCCATATATAGGCACTGGATGCCGAGATGTACATCATCGGGGGAGATTTCAATTCCTGGGCGGACAAGGAATTGGACAGAAAATATATGAGGGATGGGGAAGTCTCGGGTGAGGGAGGGAGAAGGGGCCATTTGGGGCGTGCCATTGAGGTGAGGGGTCTAGTGGATGTTTGAAGGGGAAAACACCCAGGGAACAAGAGATACACTTTTTTCTCTCACCCGCACTCAACGTATACAAGAATAGATTACTTGCTGCTGAACCGGGACCATGGCGGAGAGTGCTGGATTGTGATATAAGACTGGTGGGGAGGACAGATCATGACATGGTCCGGATGACACTTGACATTGATGGAATATACAGGGCGGACTCTAGTTGGAGGTGTAATGAACTCCTATAGAAAGATCCGATGTTCGCGGACCAATTGGCTGGGGACATAATGGAATACTCGGAACTGAACGATATGGGGGAAATAGACATTAAGACAGTCTGGGAAGCAGGAAAGGCCACATGGCAAGGCCTCTTGATCAGGGACAGGATGCAGAAAAAGAGGGAGAGGAAACTACAGGAGAATACGTTTTGAACAGAAATACAGGAGGGAGGCACGGATACATGCAGGGGGTGGCAGTGTAGGGGGAATTATGGAAATACTGCAGGCAAAAAGATTAGAACTGAATAAAATGAAGCTGGGTGAAACTCTGAGTAAACTTAAATACCTCAAACAGAAGTATTATGAGAAAGGAGACAACGCAGACTCTGGGCACAGAGGGCAGACAGATGGGTTACAACTCTGAAGGAGACAGCGTGATAGAAATATCTAGGGGGTATATACATGGTGCACCTCACGCAAATGGAAATGGAGCACTTGGAGAGCCCTATCACAGCGGAGGAGGATCTAGATACGATCACGCGCCTCTCATCTGGTAAAGCCCCAGGGGAAGATGGTTACACAACAGGGTTTTACAAGAGGTTTTCAGGTGCTCCTATAGGCCATATGGTAAAGGCATACAATGACACACTAGAGACCGGGACAGCCCCTGCGTCTTTTAGCAGGGTACTGATAACAGTGATCCCAAAAGGAAGGGAGGGACTCGAAACACTGCCCCTCATATCGCCCTATATGCCTGCTAAATGTTGATGAGAAGATCTTTAAGCGAGTCCTGGGCACTCGCCTCGAGGGATAGATGCTGCACCTAGTGCACCCAGACCAGGTTGGGTTTATAGCCGGTAGACAGGGCACATATGCTATAAGAAAGACCCTGAATCTCATGAAACACGTCTCTGAAGACCCGAGTGAACATGCTTCTTTGAGCCTTGATGCCGAAAAGGCATTCGATCGAGTGCAGTGGGGGTGCCTGTTTGCTGTGTTGCAGAAGGTGGGCTTTGGGGAGAAAATGCAGTCGGCTATCGGAGCAAAATAAGCATAGCCCACGGCACAAGTGATAGTCAATGGGAGAAAGTCCAGAGTTGTCAGACTCAAAAGGGGTACCAGACAAGGATGCCCTCTGTTTCCATTACTCTTCGCGTCAACAATGGAACTCTTGGGCATAGAAATAAGGCAGGATGCGCGGATTAATGGTATAAAGGTGGGTAATGCAGAGCATAAGGTCAGCATGTACACAGACAACGTATTGCTCCACATCTCCAATGTTCATGTTTCAGCCCGTAATGTACTCCGGGTCATAGATGAATATGGGCGAGTCTCAGGGTTGAAGGTTAACGTGGGCAAATCGGTCCTGCTCCCCATAGGTAAGGATGTACAGGGGCGTAAGGAGGAGTGGCACAGCCTTGGGATTCTGATAGAAGATGAAGGCATAAAATACTTGGGCGTGAGATTAACTTGGGACTTGAGCGCTCTGTATGAGGTCAATTTCCCCCCTCCCCGCCCTGCTGATGCGAAGGTTATTTAGCGATATGCAAGCCTGGTCGAGACTCACTTTGTCATGGTTGGGAAGATTAAACGTGGTAAAGATGACACTGCTCCCCTGTGTGCTGTATCTACCAGGCGCTGCCTATTGAGATGCCAGATGCCCATTTTGTGGAGCTAAAATAGGGAATTAACAATTTTATATGGCAAGGATAGAAGCAGAGGGTCTCGTACTGTGTACTGGCGCAGCCAAAGGAGAGGGGAGGAGTGGGGCTGCCAGATATGCACACCTACTACAGGGCAGCACAGTTTAGAGCATTGATCCCCCACCTCAGGTAGGACCAACAGAAGCAGTGGTTCCAAATTAAGAACTACTTATGGAGACCGGCCACCCTGGGGGAGTGGCTCTGGCTACCACTGCATATATTCCCGAGGATAGTCAAGTTGCACCATATAATGGTCCGCTGTTGAACCTATGGAGGGTAAAGAGAGAAAAGATTGGGATAACTACTTGGCCATCCCTGTTGGCCAAGTCATATGTGATGTGACTACATATGGGCCCCCCAGATACTAGATCACAACCTGGACCATGCCAGATTCCAAGAATGGTTTGACGCAGGACTAGAGCGGGTGGGCCAGCTGGTGGAGGGGAAAGACTTTGTGGGCAGAGGGGATTTGGAAAAGTGCCTGGGAATAGGTCCAATCTCAGTGTTCAGATATTGACAGCTAAAGGGTCTGTTAATGTCTCAGAGATGGAAGGAGACCCTTCAGAGGGACTTGACGGACACTTGAGGGTTTTGAGCACTGAGGAAACGACAAGGGGGTTGATATCCAAATGTACCAGGCACTGCTGTCAGTGCAGTGAGTAGAGGCCGACCTATATAAGAAAAGATGGGAGAATGATATGGCAATGACCCTGGACAGCGACCAATGGAGGTTGATGTGTGTGAATGCCCACAGGACATTGATCAAATGTCAATACAAGCTACATGGCATCAAATTTTTGCACAGATGGCAATGGGACTTTGTTAGATTGTCCAAAATGTTCCCTGGGGTAGACCCTCAATGCTGGAGAGACTGTGGCCAAAGGGCCGACTATTGGCATATGTGGTGGGGATGCAGGGAGCGGCAAATATTCCGGAAGGAGTTCCTGGGATGGATAAAGGCCCTGGATGGAGTGGAGAGGGACCCACTGCTGATATTGTTTGGGATGGAGGCCATGGAGGGAGAGTGGAGTAGGTTGCCCCATATGGTACACGTTTTATTGTAGGTTGTGAGGGTTTACCTGGCAGGGCGATGAAGAGGGAGGCCTTCCCGAGTAAAAGACAATGGGCCCTGAATGCACAAGATATACATGTAATAGAACTTCTGACTGGGCAACTCCATGGTCGGACACCCTTTAGGGAACAAGAATGGTCAACGTTCCTTTCCAAATATGGCCCGCAGGAGGGGTAGTTTGTGAACTTCTATGGGTGGTGAAGGAATGGGGTCTCCACCTGCAAAGCAGATAGCATTGCCCAAACATGAGAAAAGGCTGGTGAACAATGCTATGGATCCCAGACCAGACTTCAGGGAACAGCCTCACATTGCATGGAGACGACTAAAAGCCAATGGGGCAAGATGAATTGAACTCACAGAACACTTGGGGCTGCTACCCCAGGGTTTGGGGGAGAGACGGGATGGGGGATTTTACGTTAGTTGGGGGGGAAAGTAAAAGTAAAACTGTTTGGTTGTAGCACTTTATTCTATACACTGTTGAAATGCTTGAAAAAGAATCACTAAAACTGCCAATAAAACCTAGTTAATCTAGAAAGTTGCGCTTAGGACCAACTGGCTGGTATAACAAAAGGAAATTAACAGTATCATTAGGTACAACTTTAAGTTGTAACGATAAGAACTCTATCCCAGAGTCCTCTGGGCCGGTCAGTGCCGATCCTGACGGGAATTCTTTAAATATTACAGCCAAACCACCTCCCTGTTTCATGGAGCAGGATTTTGATAAACATTTGTAGTTAGCTGGGGTCAGATCTGATAGCATTACAGGATTATGTTCTTGGATCCAAGATTCTGTGAGGAAATATATGTCCAAGTCATGCTCTGAAATCAGATTGTGAATCAAAAATCTTTGTTTGATCGCTGATCTAGCATTTCACAGGAGGCAGCAAAACTCTTTATCCCCCTCCTTGTGGGTGAACTGTATTGGTGGTAAATAGGAGCACGCCTATAGTCTGTTCAAACAAACGTTTTCAGAAAGATAGAGTGATATATGTTGTACACTTTTAGAATCTCCATTGTCTTTGAATGTACCATGAAAAATGTGGAAACCAACACCAGAACATCTCTTGTATTATCCTTAAAATCTGGGGAGTCTACATTTGTTGTGGCCGGCATGGCTGTCCCAGCTGTCATAGTGCGGACCGGCACAGATGGGTTTGCCTTAAACGCACCGTTGCCAAACCAACTGCATGCCAGCTGTGCATGCCCGTTGCACACGACCACTGCGAGGATGCATCAACATGCTTTGATCTCAACCAAGGCAAAACTGAAATTCTGTTGACATCCTCAGCACTGGATTGCTTCATAGGCACCCAGGCACTTCTATTTTGGTATGTTCTATCCCTTTCCAGAAGAAAGTGACATCTTTGGGAATCAAATTAGATTCTAGGCTTTCAATGGACTCCCACATAAATCATATTTTGAGATCCACTAATTATTATCTGAAGTTACTTTGTTAAATTACCCCTAGGCTAGGATATCAGAACAGCATTGTGCTACTATCACATGTGCAATTATAGGGCCCTAAATCGATTATGCGATGGCAAGCGAGGAGGGACACACATCCTTTCGTTTTCCTTTGGCTGCATACTCATCATATTAATACCCCTGACCATGATAAGATCTATCCCTATTACTCCCACTCCCCGCCCATTACCTCACAAGCCACATCCAAAGGGATATTCTTTTCCCCCAAGTATTCCATGCTCATTGCTTCAGGTGAGCGAGATTAGCTCCAACTTCTTTTAACACCAGTTTATGGTTTTATGCTTATATGGCCAGGCCTCTTCCTTGGTTGTCTTTCAATTTAGCTGGAGATCCATTTGCCATAAACTGGCAGTAATTACATTTTGAGGTGCTTTCATAGTCCCAGCCCCTACTACTCACTGCTTTCAGAGGTTATGACATGCATACTATCTCTCTCCTTATATCACAGCTCCTCTTCCTGTGGTATAAAGAGATGTGCCCTCATCACCCTCTGTGTTTATCCAGGCACTGTCTAGTTTCACCAAAGATTAGGTAGGCGGTGCACCACCGGCCATCTAGGGAGAGCACCCCCTGACATGGAAAGGGTGCTCTTCTTTCAGGGACAGTTTGAATGTTGACTTGGTTTGCATGCATGTATGTACGGGAATAGTATGTTGTTGTGAAATAGCTGCTCCCATAACCTCTGAAAGATAAACATTTTATTATAGCACAACAGTTTGACAGCAGCACATCCAAAATATTGTTCCCACTGTTATCAAGTGATTTTATCATTAAAACAAAATATCGCTGGGGAAAGGATATTTTTTTACCCACTTTCCAGAACTTTCCACACATATTCTAGGCCTGGAGTTTGTTTATTTAATTTTATTCACATTTTTGTTCAGTGCTGGCCCTACCCAGAGGGTAGCAGAGCACCTTACAATGCTCAAAGGTTAAAAAGGTGGGAGGTGAAACGGACTGTTTTAAGGTTACAATAGAAAGATTAGGACAGACAAGTGGTAGCAGGTGAGATGGAGGGGTCTGATTATGTGTGGGGGAACAGGTATGTGTTGAGGCTCCTTCTGAAAGTGGTGATGGAGGGTGCATTGCAGATGTAAAAAGGTAGGGCGTTCCATGCCCTGGTTGCCATTGGGTAAAGGCTTGCTTTTGTGTGCATGGTAGTTTTCAAAGTGAAATGAGTATGAGATGCTTGGTTGCTTGTCTGGTGCTAGTGTGGGTGAATAAGTGTGGGGGGCCAATGGAGGTGGGGGAGAGTTGGGATGATGTGTGAATGTTTTGGAAGGTGCAGGATGTGTCTGGCTGCTACATTTTATATCGCTTGCTGGGGGATGTGGGATGTCTCAACCCACTGGTCCAAGCCCTGCAACATCACTATGCATTGCTGGCAGCAGAAACCTCAGAAATGGCCGCTGGAAAGCATGCTGCTCGCTAGAAATCACCAGAAAGTGCGCAGTGAAAATCTGAGAAATAGGCCGCCATCCACTTTTGCCTATGTCAGTGGTAACACAGGAGACCACTGCCAAAACCCATCATTTGGCTGCCCACAGAGCAAAATCATTGCAAAAGAAACAGAGTTGTTTCAAAAATCCGTTTTTATTTGGTGTCAAATTTGCAAAAATCATGGCTCACAAGCCACCCAAAAAGATCCAACCTCCTTGTTGGGTGGTCAACATCATTCTACTACAAGAATCTACATAAATATAAGGTCCACAGAAGTATGTGTTATCTGAACAAAGTCCACTTTTGAGGATTGCTTGCTGGACGAAATCTGTCAAAAATGGGTGTAAAAGCTGTTTCTTGCTTTTAACTGCTGAATTTCGTTTTCAATCTGATAATCATTCATGAATCATTGCTAGTGTTGACCTGAACCAATCCAAAGTAACTCTCACTTATCCTGAGTCCCCTTTAGTGAATAAAAATCATTTTAGCATATTTTCCCGTTCATTGCAATCACATTCATAAGCATATTGACCTGTTTTAAAATCATACCTGTTCTCTCTAAGCTTGCTGGGGGGAACTGGGATTGAACTGCATTGTTGATTAATATTCCTGAAACCTGTGTGTCCTCATTTCCACCTCTTCATATTGCATACTAGTGGGGGGATTGAGTAATAACAGGGGGAAAAAGTGATCATATTGTCTTTTGATTGAGGTCATATCAAGTTTTATTTCTGTGTTAAGTCTTGCATTTCCTTGAACCCATACAAAGTATTCTTTGCTACCTTATCCTTCCTATTCCTACTCCTAACTGATTAAAGAGATTGTTGATATTGTAATATTACCCATTGCTGATCACAGTTCATATTCATAAGTGTGCCATTCAGATATTATTCTATTCATAAAAGTGTGATATATCTATATTGTTCAATTCTTCAAATAAACCTTTTAATTTGCAAAACAAACCTACTTCTTGGCTCAGTGAGGTCGGGGAGATCCAAAGAGAGGGGCGTTATATAAGGGTTCATCATCCAGATTTAAAGTACTTTTGACATAAAAATATATAAATAAGGGTTTCGATTGGCCATCCCAGACTAGGCATTGACTTAGTTGGAATGCTGGATTGAAATAACTTACAGGGAAAGGGTGCTTCCTGGGGAGTCTAGTGATCAGACATTGCCATAGTACAGCTTGGACAGAACCAGTGCTTGCATTGCGGTGCGAAAGTCACCAGTAGGAATGATGCGTAGGAGGTGTAGTTGTAGATTGCATGTTTTGGTAACAGCAGCTATGTGGTGTGGGTTCCATGTGATAATGTCCCTGCAAAAATGTCGCCTGGCAAAAAAGTTGCCAGAAAATTGCAGTTTTTTCAGGGACATTATCACATTGAACATGCAGGGGACACTTATTTTCAAGGGGAGCGGGGGACAGCACCGAAACCCCACTCCCCTTGACCCCATATATATGATTGCCATACATAATGTCACCACAACCTTTTCCCGGCTACATTATGTATGGCGTCCATATATATGTGGATAATATTATCAGATACTGTGGTGTGGGAAGGAAAGGTGGGGGTTAATGGTGAAGCCAAGGGATATGACAGGTGTGGAGAGGGAAATATGTGGGTTATCCACTGTGAGTTCTTTGATCCAAGGGGTGAGTTCAGGTTTGTGATCGTGGGGGGAGGGCAGATGGGGAGGTATTCTGTTAAGAATGGTTGAGCTTGTGAAAGTGGGTGGCTTTTCTGGTCGGGAATGGTGGAGTGCCAGCTTTTGGGGATGTGGAGTTGTGAGGGGGTGTATTGCTCGCCCAGAGTGCACAGACAGTCATTAATCACCAGTACAATTACGGAGCCAATACTTCAAACGCAGGTAGACGCAATGACTTGCAACCACACACACTCTTAGAAAATAATGAGCACTTATACGGCTATTTATTCAAAGCTTGGAGCAACAAGTGATAACACAGAAATAAATCACAGAAGAAACAGAGAATTATTCAAAAGAAAATACATCACCGTGGGTGTAACTGAATCTCTCATCTCGCCATAAGCGGCTGGAAGACCCCGATAACAGTCAGGTCGAGAGCACAACAGCCCCCAGGTATGCCGGACGGAAGCGTCCCCCCTCCGACTGAGGTTCCGTCTGACCGTTAAGAGGTTCCGCATATATGCACTCCTCAAAAAGGGGTGGTAATTTCTCGAACCTTCTGGCAACGCACTTGCGCATTGATGGGCAGCCGTTGGTTGCCAGCTGGGTCAACCGACAGTAACCTCAAGGAGCAAAGTGCTTCCCTCCTCTAAAAACAAGCGCCACGGAAAACAGTCCCATAACTCATAACAAGACATAACAAAGCCAGCTTTCCCAGCAGAATGTCCTTGACTGCACACCAGGTTTGGAAAGCATGTTTTCTTCAGCATAGTAAATCTAGCTCTCAGCAAAATGAGTACAGCTTTTCACTGCGGCATGAAGTAAATATCCATTATGGCTCTGAGTGCTCCCAGAATACACTGCGCACCAGCGCCATGTTTTAGCTCAAGCATAACAATTCCACCCTTGGATATTTATCTTCCATAGCCCAGTGGCAGAGGAGGCTGTCTCAGAAACCGATGAAATATTAAAACTAAGTTGGGAATGCATTGAATACAACAACAACAAGCTATTATGATAGCTAATATAATGCAAATACAAGCAAAAGCATAACGCAGTGTACCCCCAATATCAGGAATCCATGAAAATAACCAATCCCACCAATTCCCAGTATGATCTTGGGACACTTGAGAAATGAGATCCCTCAAACCTCGAATATGACTTTCAATGGATTGTGAATGGTCACTTAGATTGAAACAACACATACCTTCAACTGCGTTACAACCTAAATTATGCTTTAGCAATAGATAATCAACAGCAGCTCTGTTTTGCAAAGTTGCTTTTCTAATAACTTTGCTATCAAGGAGTAACTCTTGTAATGCCTGAGAAGTATGATTGAGTCCTTTGACTACTAAAAATGCTAATTTGATCAAAGATTTGTAACCCCCAGCAGCTAAACCCCAAACTCCCACTAATGAAAGGGTTAATGCTAGGACCTCAGCTTCGGATAGCAAATGCACATGTGAATCACAATCGGGGGATAGACCCACAGACTCAAAAGTTGACCTTTTGCCTCGAGATATCGCTGGGTGTAAAGGGAACATCATTGGTCCTAATCGAGTTAAGGCACATGGACCTCCGGAAATGTTAGCTGGAATATAAGTGTATGTGATGTTGCCACATGAAAAGAGCCATCCTGTTGGAAGTTTCACATGATTCAAATGACTGGCAGCTATCACTGTATGATTACAAGACATAGGGCCTCATTATACGGTAGGCGGTAAACCATGGCGCTATTAGCGCCATGGTTCATGCCGGAAATTTACTGGTACCGCCTTGGAGGAAAGGGGAATTACCGCCCTATTCCAAGGTTGGGAAGGCGGTAATTCCTCCTTCCTCCATTGCCCTTGCACATTCCCATTTTTGCCCCATAGGGCATAATGGGAATGGGGAAGGCGCTAATTACAGTACCGCAAATTGCGGTACCGTAATTAGCACCCCGGTCCCTTTGCGGGTTCGTTTTTTAACGCCTGCTAAAAGCAGGCGTTAATGTACCAACCCGCAAAGGGACCTCGTAGTAAGGCGGTAAGGGTTTACCGGTACCGGTAAAATACCGGTACCGGTAAACCCTTACCGCCTACCGTGTAGTGAGGCCCATAGTGTTATTCACACTGGTACATGTGCGTGGAACTCACAAACACAATTGTTTCTCGAACACAGTTTGATTTTGCTGTTTGGTTAAATTGAGATGTTGGCATTTGCCAATTTCTTTTGCATTGCATGTCATAAGGTAACACACATCACCTTGAGTTATATTATAGGTTATAATACGTGTCAAATTTCTCCATTTGCGATCTGTTTCCTGGCAAAACCTGCAGTACTCATTGACGGAAAAGCATTGCCTGATATCGGAATCTTGAACCAAAGAATCATTGTGCGTAACACCGAAAATATGCTTTAGAACCGGAACTGGCGTCGGCACTGCTACTAAGCACGTAGTCAGTAAGGCTTCAGCATTGGGCACGTCAGTAAGGCAAAAGTGCGTAATGTTGAGCACCTGTTGTGCCAGGTATATCCACAGATTCTCTGTTTGGGTGATTATGGGAGAAGGTTTTCGCAGTCCTGAAGATGCCTCTCGCATAACTGGCATCAATGTTGTTTTCACTTGCGCCTGACGTGTTTGCCGCATTTCACGAATCCATGTCTTCGGTCTGGCTGGCTTTTCGGCATTGGCATAGGGCTGCTTTTGGACATCATTACTCATCATTATCAGCTTCTCCTTGATCGCTGGCACAGATGTGACATTTTTCATTGGTAGCAGCATGCCATTTAACTCTCCTGAACGGAGTCCATTTAGTCCCACAATTACACCGGCCAGACACAGGATCTACAAGGCAAACCCGGAAAAGAGATATCAGTGTTGTACATCACTCTCTCAGGTAACATTTGTCTGCTGGCACATATTGCCATTTCTTTCTACCGGGCTCCATTACTAAAACTACTTGGTCTTTGCCTGATGCAATGACATCTGTGGGCACTGGTGGACCACTTGGCCTTTCCACCCACACCTTCGCACCCGGTACCATACTGTCTGAAGAGCCAAAACCACGATCCCCACGGGTAGTTAACACTGTAGGAGGCTCCCCCTTCTTAATCCCTTGTGGATCGGTAACAATTGGTCCCCACTATTCATCAGGGTGACTTTGATCTCGCCTTGGTAATCGGCATCAATTACCCCTCCCAACACTTGAACTCCCTTCAATGCTAGGCCAGATCTAGGGGCAATCCATCCCATATGCTGTGGGGGAATTTGTACTCCAATCCCTGTTTCAATTACAACAATTCCTCTTGGGTCTAATCTGATTTCCTCATGGGAATGCAAGTCTACCCCTGCTGACTCTGGAGATGCCCGATAGGGAGCTAAAGAACCCGGGGTAATTTCCCAGTACAATAGGGTTTCTCTGACTGAATTGGGTTGAATCTGTAAAGCAGGAGTCATTAGCCGCACCAAAGGAGTTTCATGCTCATTCACAGGCCTATTGTTTAGCACTTGCACTGCATCAAACGCACGATCACGCCAGCATGCCAAATTGCCATCTCCAGATTTGCACAGCTGTTCTTTCAACAACCCATTCATTCGTTCAATCAGCCCTGAAGCGGCAGGGTGATAAGGCACATGGTAGAGCCACTCAATGCTCTTTTCCTGACAAAATTCCTGTATCAATTTGCCTTTGAAGTGTGACCCATTGTCACTTTGAATCTGCAAAGGCACTCCGTAATGCAATATGATCTGATCTAACAACCTAATGGTGTTCAGTTGTGTGGCATGCTTGCACGGCAAAACCATCATGTATCCTGAGTATGTATCCACAATAGTGCATGCTTACTGACAACCTTTACTGATTGGCAGGGGACCGATATAATCAATCTGCCAAATTTAGCCTGGTAGTTTTCCTCTTCGCAATGTACCCCGAACAATCTGAGGGATCGGCCTATGCTGTTGGTGTTGACACACTGGACATTGCAAAATGATTGTTTTCACTACCTCTAAAGGAATACTGATTCCTCGAGCTTGTGCCCACCTGATAGTAGCCTTTTCTCCAAGGTGCCCACATTTCTGGTGAGCCCACTTGGCCAAACCCTCCAAATCGTCTTCCTGAGCCTCCGCATCCACAGATGAAATCTTGGTGTGTTCATCTGCAACAGAATTAAACCAACGTTCTAATGAGTCTGTAGCACAATGCGCGTCCACGTGATACACAGTGACTTCACTTTGTGATAACATTTCTGCAATATCTTGCCACAGTTCTTTTCCCCACAACTCTTTGAATGAATCTTCCACCCATTCTTTTGCCAGGTTGGCAACCACACCGCCAACCCATTCGCGACTGACCATGAATCCGTGTACACATGACATCGACCAGGGGTCTCTTATTTCAATGCCTGGTAAACTGCGTAAAGCTCTGCAAACTGACTGCTCTTCCCTTTCCCTGATGTTGTCAAAATCTTTTTTGTCTTGGGATTGTACGACACTGCTTTCCAGTATCGCTCAGTTCCCACATATCGGGCTGAGCCATCCGTGAACCAGGCATGCTCTGTCTGCTCCACGGTCAAATCGCCATAAGGTACTCCCCATTTCACGGGAGACTCGCGTTTTTCAGGCACTTCCGGTGGTATGTAATCTGAGGGCGGTATGTTGGCTACTTGCTCATGTAATTTCGCAACTCCACCCTTGCCTGATTTGGCTCTGTCTAGAATGTACCATTTCCATTTAATTATGCTGGCTTCTTGAGCATGTCCTCTTCTATGTGTTTTAGGAGAGCTCAGTACCAATTGCATAATCGGTATTTCTGGCCTCATCAATACATCATGGCCCACCGTCATTTGCTCGGTATCAACAAGGGCCCAATAACATGCCAGCAACTGCTTCTCAAACTGAGTGCATGAGTTACCAGCATCGGGTAACTTACGACTCCAGAACCCCAATGGCACACGTTTCCTGTCCTGTTTCTGCCACACACTCCAGTTAGCATAATTGTCTTGTACAGACACATTCAATTTCACTTGGCCTTCCTTCAATGGCCATAAATCAAGCACCTGCTGCACTGTGTCTTTCGCCAAATCAAATGCTTTCTGCTGCTCTTCCCCCACTGAAACTCATATTTCTTTCGTGTCATTTTGTAGAGGGGGGCCATTATCTGCCCTAAATGGGGAATGTGCTGTCTCCAGAACCCAAACAGCCCTATAAACTACTGAGCTTGCTTTTTGTTCATTGGAGTGGTGAACTCAAGTATTTTCTGTCGGGCCTTCGGCACCATTTCTCGATGCCCATTATGCCACTGAATCCGTAGGAATATCACTGTTTCAGCTGGGCCTTGAATTTTATTCGGGTTAATCTCCAACCCTTCCTTCTTCAATCCTTCCATAATGACTTATAACTGGTTTTGCACACTGTGCTCATCCTTGCCCTGAATCAAAATATCATCAATGTAGTGAGAGATTTGTATGTCAGGTTTACACGGTATCTTGTCTAAGTGCTCTGCCACCAGCCGGTGACAGATAGTCGTGCTATGTATGTACCCCATAGGTGGGTCCTGGACAGGATTCCCACTGGTCAGAATATACAAATTAGACTTTTGGAGCTGGAGAAGAGATGGATCTATAGACTTGACTCCTTGGAACATGGACTCAATGAACAATCTCCTTTTTAATATCTGAGTCCAGGCAACCACTTTCCCACACTTTTTGATACACCTTAGTGGTGGACCACACTTCTTGCCCCCAGCAAGCAACCGCCTCTCCCGACACAGCACTGTCCAGGATGCGGGCCCCCCCCCCCCCAACCCGGCTCAGACGCACTCACATTGGGCATCCATAACACACACCACTTCACTATATCCCCCTCTATACAGGGCCACATATTCCCCCGTGTGTCCATGCACACACCAAACTTCCTATTCTCCACCCTTAGGGAACATTCTGCCTTTTGACCTTCTTTCATCAGCATAGCTATTCCACATGCCCAGGACATGTATCACCTCTACTCATGTATGAGGTGTCCAATACATACTTTAGGAGAGACATCTATCCACCTCGGTCTCATGGCAGTACACGGCATGACCAGGACATGCATCACCTCTACTTACATATGAGATGACCAATACACACCGCAGGAGAGACATCCATCCACTTTGGTCTCACGGCAGCACACGGAACGTTCACGTTGCTCCCTCTGTTTTCCGTACCTCACCCCCCGGAGGGTGAGCTCCCTTTGACTACATTGCAACCAACAGGCTGCTTGACAAAGCGATTTCCGCTTTGTCCCCTCTGCCTCTCCGGACCCCCCCCACACAGTCTGTGAGCTCGCTCCTTGCTGCACCGCGAACAATAGGCAGCGAGGACAGGCATTCTATCACTTGCTTCCCGGGTGATCAGCATTCTTCTTGGACCGGCTTCACCCCCACCCCGCTGGCACTCCCACCCTCTTCCCACCACGTCATTGGTCCAACGGAGTACACACCTTCATGTCACTCCACCAGTTCGCGGCTCCCCAGTGGTTACCTCGCTGACCGGAGGCACCTCCCCACACGTCGTTACCTAATGCGCAGTTTGGTTACTTTGGCAACCGCTCCTGTTCCCTTGCTACACGGCTCCAGCCAGCATTCATGCCGCAGGCTCCAGTGAGGGATGACACAAAGCGATGACTCTGCTTTCCCTCACCTCGTTTTGAAGCTACCAGACTTTGGCACTTCAAGACCTTTATTCACAGGTAACAACACGTAGGCTCTGTTACCAGCTTGGTGTTTTCTCTCAGTAGCCTGACAATCCTAACACCCAGCGTCCGCATGGGCAGTTTTTCCGGCCGTACATTACATTAATCCTGTTTCCCCTTTTTAGCCTTTCTTTCACAGCAGCACGTCCCGGGCCACTCATAAAGAGACGTACTACTTGATGTTCCTTACAGCCCGGTACTCGTGCTACTGGCATCTACTCTTGCAGACCCTTTGTTGGTCCCACGCAATTCAGGTACGACTAGACAATTCCCAGGCAATCTTTCCTGGCTCTTCCTCTCTCCGCCCACGACGAACACTCATTGCCTCCCATTTTCTTTCCAAATGTCCCTACTCCTAAACAGTCACTTTTCTGTTTCAGGTTTCAGTTTTCCAGACTGACCTTTGACAACTATAACTGAACTTCATGAGCATCTCCAGCGCTCTTGCTTTGCTCCACACGATAACGAGTGTCCACTTCCGTTTCACTCATCACCATCCAGCCCGCTTAGAGCTGCACCCTTTTTGATCACCAATCAATGGTCAGTATATCCCTACCTTCTCAGTCCATCCTGTCTCTCTCATCCTGCGTGAAGTCTCCAGACCGGCAGGTGTACACGGGGACCCATGCACTGCTATCCCGAAGGGGACCCAATGCCAGTATCTTTTACGTTTTCAATAGGGGCAAGTCCATCGGCACTGCACCAGAGGACTCCCTACCCTAAAAACATTTAGACCTGGCTATGAGTAATACTGCAGACATGACCATGTTCTTTGCTCTGCATCCAAATATTGTTATTTCCCTTGCATGCAGACTTTAATGTATAAGACAATTCCTCACCCTTCTCCAACTCTCAAATTCTGCATATATTTTCTATCACTCTGTCTTTTTTCTCAACTTAATCTCCTCTCCCCTTTCACAACCACAGGGTCCTGCAATCTATTGCCCTGATGAAGCGGAGCACTTTCCTCTAATGCGAAGAGTATCGTTCCTTTGAACTTTGAACCGCCGAAACGCATTGTTTCCCAGAGGGGACACAAGGTCCTCCACAGAACACTGTGCCAACCAGGATCTTTTTCTTCATTTGATACCACCAATGGACATGGATGGTTTTTCTGCATAGCTCCTGTTGCCAATTATCTTGTTGCCCCTGATGCGTTGGCAGACCCAATCCCAACACACATTAAGATTTGATTTTGGGATTCCCTCACAATTGTATAACTAAACTGGTTACTTGCCTCACCTGTGAAATTCCAGCAAGAATACAGTCATTATCAATATAATTGTTTTTTCAATTCAAAATGTATACTTTCTCTGTTTTGGTTCAAATTGTACACCAAAGTGACACGCTACTAATTTATGTTAATGCTCAGAATTGGTTTATTTTTCACTTGGTTTAAATTGAACTCCAAAGTGACAAACAACCAATTTATGTTACTGCTTAGATTTGATTTATGTTTTTCTTTTATGCACTGTTCTCCGTTTTTTATTATCTGAAGGACTTTACACCCAATATCTGTATGTGCTAATTATATTATTGATTACATATGTCCTTATATGTCGGATTTTACCATGCGCACTACATTTTTGATATAAAAGTTTCATTTCATTCCAACAATTCTTCTTGTTTCTTTTGAAGGAGTGTCTGAACACACACAAATGCATGCAACTTCTATAACTTGAATAGATATATGGGTTTGGACCAGTTGAATGACTTTAATTCATTTACAGTTCACATTGGCCAACCTTTGACGTACCAGGACCTTTTGCCTTGTTGTTAGTATAGGTTCTTTTTGGCCCCCCACTGGTATGTCACCCTTGGGCCAGACCACTGTCGCCACATAGTGGCTTTCTTTTTTGTACACATATGTACCCCATAGATAACCTCGTAAAGGTGTACTGACGCCCGCTCCACGAAAATGCAAACTGCTCTTGGCACTCTTCAGCAATTGGCACAGAGAAAAATGCATTGGCTAAATCTACCACTGCATACCAAGTCCCCTCAAACTTTTGGACATTCTCAATCAAGGTAATGGCATCTGGGACCACGGGCACTAATGGAGGGGTGTGTTTATTCAACTCACAGTAATCCACCGTCATCCTCCAAGACCCATCCCCCTTTTTAATAGGCCAGAGAGGATTGTTCCATGCGGTGGTGACAGGGCGTAACACACCCGCCTCCACATACCCTTTGATGGTGTCTTAAATTTCCTTGTGCCCCCCAGGAATGCAGTATTGCTTCATTGCTACCCGCTTGGTTGCCACAGGCACTTGCACTTGGGGCATCTTCAATTTGCCTACGGTAATGGGTGTGCAGATCAATGCACTCACCCCAAACTGGTACGTTTTACCTCCAAGTCCCAAAGTAAACCCTTCCAGAATGTCAAAGCCAATTATGTAGTCGGGTATCGGGACAATCAACACTTGGTATTTCTGCCTATTCAAATGGCCTATTTTCATCTCCACTTCCGTTTGTACTGCAGGGGTCTCCTTTCCCCCCGAGACCTGTAATAGTAAATTGTCTGCCTTTGAATCGTGCTGGATTGCCATGAATCAGAGAGGCCTTCGCCCCGGTGTCTATCAATGCTCGCACCCCTTGCGTATTTCCTGGCCCCCAAAAAATCTTAACATTAACATGGGGCCACCTATCAACTTTTATGCGAGCAGACGCTGCCGGAGCTTGGCCGTAGCCCTAGTCAAATTTCGAATGAGTGTGACTTGACTGTGCCTCTAGCATTGCACTCACCACCTTCCTCAAATCAGCGTATGTTGGCTGGTACGGGGAAGGTGTCCCCTTACACCCTTCTTCTTGTTCTTCCTCAGGAGGAGCGGAAGGTGAGATTTCTCCCTGTGGCCTGATTACTACCTGTTTCTTAACCTGTTTATAGTGCTCTTTGGCTGCAAGCCCTCTCTTTTTGTATAATTCATACATTACCCTAGTTTCAATGCCATTAATTTCTTCTCGTGGCACACCATCTTTTAACAAAGCCAAAAACATGTCCTTTCTGGACACTCGGGAGTCTCTACTATCTACGTGAATTGCCTCTTTCATAGTATACCACTTTGTTTCCTCGCTAGGCCAATCTGTTGTAATGGGGTATTTACGGTTACATGCTTGGGCTGCTAGGTACAACAAAGACACCTGTGAATCGTGACCATTCTCATCAGGGGGCGGCCCTGCCCTTAAGACCTCCTGTACATTGGTGTCAGTTGACAAGGGTAGAAAATGCGGTGAGTCCGTGGAATCTACCAACAATCCTACAGCGCCCCCATCTAGCAACCTCACCATCCATGTCAATAAAGGTTCCCCTGATTTTTGCCTCAAACGGGTAATAATTTCCCCAACCTCCTGCTGGGTGTAATCCTTCAGCATGGTTAAATCCACAACCCCGCCTGCAGGATTCTGCGGGTGGGGCCCGGCTCACCGTCGTCTAACTGGCTTAGCAACCACTGTCTTCTGCTTAATTTCCATTTTGGGGTTTGACTCATTTGCTGAACTACTCTCTGGACTGGTTGAGTCAAAAATGTCACCATCCCAATTATCCGGATCCCAGTCCACACCGGCAGTAGCGATTACAGCTGCCACCTTTCTTTGGTTGACCCCTCCATGTCTTTTCCTATACTTATACCGGGCTACTCTGACTGCTGCCCTCTCGGCCACAGCCTGGTATGTGTCAGCCTTATCTTTAAAAAGTTTCATTTGAATCTGCTGCATTAACGCAGTCTGCCTTTCTGCAGCCAGCTCTCTTTCCAATCGCAAAATCTCATTTTTAATTTCCAAATTCCTTTGATGTATTTTCCTATAGGCATGCAGGAGGACCCAACCCCGCCTACCCAGCGCAGCGTTTTCCCTGCCCCGTTCCACTGAAACTTGTTGTAAGCACAACATTACATCAGACGGATCAGCATCTCCCAATCCCTGATCCCATGTTTCACTTAGCCCCGCACCGCATGCCCACACCTGGGCCAATTTATCATATGGGCTCTTAGTCCAGCCTGGAATGATAACATCAGAACATTCACCACCAGCGGGAACGCTCTTTTTCCTGAACAAACTATTCATCATTGCAAAACTGTACAAAACCTCTTTATATCTATATATTTTTTTTTCTTTCCACACTGCAGTCACTCGCGCAGGCACGCACACGCCAACAAAGAAAAAAAAACAGTTTAACACAGTTCAACACTCACTGCCAAATTACTTTCGCTTGCAATGTAAACAAAGCCTATCTGCGTTCAAACAGATTGTTTAATATTTGGAACAATTCATCACAAATATCCTGTTCGTGACGCCAAAATGTATTGCTCACCCAGAGTGCACGGACAGTCATTAATCACCAGTGCAATTACGGAGACAATATTTCAAACGCAGGTAGACGCAATGACTTGCAACCACACACACTCTTAGAAAATAATGAGCACTTTTACGGCTATTTATTCAAAGCTTGGAAGCAACAAGTGATAACACAGAAATAAATCACAGAAGAAACAGAGAATTCGAAAGAAAATATATCACCGTGGGCGTAACTGAATCCCTTATCTCGCCAGAAGCAGCTGGAAGACCCCGATAACAGCCAGGCCGAGAGCACAACAGCCCCCAGGTATGCCAGACGGAAGCGTCCCCCCTCCGACTGAGGTCCTGTCTGACCGTTAAGGGGTTCCGCATATATGCACTCCTCAAAAAGGGGTGGTAATTTCTCGAACCTTCTGGCAACGCACTTGCGCATTGATGGGCAGCCGTTGGTTGCCAGCTGGGTCAACCGACAGTAACCTCAAGGAGAAAAAGTGCTTCCCTCCTCTAAAAACAAGCGCCACGGAAAACAGTCCCATAACTCATAACAAGACACAACAAAGCCAGCTTTCCCAGAAGAATGTCCTTGACTGCATACCAGTTTTGGAAAGCATGTTTTCTTCAGCATAGTAAAATGAGTACAGCTTTTCACTGCGGCATGAAGTAAATATCCATTAAGGCTCTGAGTGCTCCCAGAATACACTGCGCACCAGCGCCATGTTTTAGCTCAAGCATAACAGGGGGATGACATTTGGAAGTATATTTGTGTGTCATCTCCATATTGGTGAAAATTAATGTTGTGTTTGCTAAGGGTCTGTCCAAGTGATTCAACATATTGGTTGATGAGGAGTGGAAATAGGAAGGAGCTTTGTGGGACCGCATACTTGACATGGGTGGGGTCAGATCAAAAGGGGGCATGGAGACAAAGTTTGTCCTGTCAGCAGGAAGGAGATGAACCAGTCGAGAACGGTCCCTGAGAGTTTCCTCCTCTGGGATTGGCTGTCCAGTAGAATGGTGTGGTCGATGGTGTTGAAGGCAGCAGAGAGGTCCAGGAGTATGAGTAGTGCTGTGTGTCCTTTGTCAGTGATGTTGTGGGAGTCATCAAGAATGTGAAGTGTAGTGGTTTCAATGCTGTGCAAAGGTCGATGGCCAGATTGGAGGGGGTTGAGTAGATTGCTTGTGGTGATGTATTGTTGCGGTTGGGTAGTGAGTTGATAATATTGAGTCAGTGGGGATCGAGGGTGTAGATTCAATTGGAAGTGGCTTGAGGTGGTCATGCATCATTCAGGAAGCATGCAGGTTTTGCTTTAGTAGGAAGGGTGATCAGGGTGCCTGTGTCAATTGGGTGGAAGGTGTCGTATGTGTTAGAATGTTTGGAAAGGGGGTGGGGGTGGGATTGGGAGCGCAGAGGGGAGAGCTTGCCTGATGTGCATTTTGGAGTGGACATAGTCCATGAGGGAGTTGCATACTACAGTGGATGAGGGTGTGGAAGCTGTGGATGGGGGTTTGGAGAGGGATTTGACAATGCTGACTAGTTTATGTGTACGACTTGTGGTGGATTGGAGTTCTTGGAGGTAAAGGGTGGCTTTCGCATTGCTTATGGTGGTTTTGTATTTGTTTCTTTGTTAATTTTTGTTTTGTTTATATAATTGTAGCAGGCCTAAAATATGTTGGAAAGAGTGTGTAGTAGGTAAAACAAATATTGTTTACCTCATGACGTTTTCTTTCAGCACTAACTGTTCCCTGTGAGAGTGGGTAGATCAAAGTCGGTCACTCGATCCAAGAACAAAGAAGGCTTTCACGCCAGCTCCCTGCTTTTTATTTTCATGTTGATCCCATCCTCGCTCTCTTCCTTAACATCTAAAGCTGTTCTTTTCCCAAGTCTCCTCTTCCTAATTTCCACCTGCACCCACCCTCTCCTGAAAATTCCATATATGTGCGCAGGTCTTGGGCTGCTGGTGCGCCTCCCCACTAGTTGAAGGGCCCTCCAAGACCTTCCTATGGTTGACGAATGCCCAGGCAAATTCGTGAGGGCATCCTAGAAGCCTGTAGTCTGAAACAACAACACCTGCTAAGTCCCCATTGGAATAAGAGTTGAGCTGAAGAAGCTGCATTTGGACCACCAATTTGAATGCCTTTGCCCCTTTGAGAGGCCATTTTGGAAAAAGGGCACCTCCATGATTAGCCCTTCCAGCCCATGTGACTGCAAGCCTGCAGATACATTTTTTCCAGCATTGCCCTGTGCAGCAGTAAGCTTCTCAATGCATCCCAGAAGCCAGAAGCATGTAGTCAGCACCAGCAACACCTACTCACTCCATGGTGGAGTTCAAGCACAGCTGAAAAAGATACCTGCATTTGGACCACCATTTTGCCTGGGTTTTGAATTCATTCCCCAGGCATCCCAAGGTCTTGTGCACCGGGGTTCTGTACTCTTATTTCACCACGTAATTGCTAGCCCATTTTAGCCCTGACATTGCATTACTTCTTAGATACACCAGGTAACTGTACTGTTGCGCTTTTAATAAGAAACATTTTAACATAGCACATTTTATTGACAGTAGCACATACAATATATTGTTCCCAGTGAGGGTGGGTAGGTCAAATTCGGTGACATGATCCAGGAACAAAGATGGCTTTCTACCCATCCCTCGCCTTTCTATTGGCCTGTGGACGACACCCTGCCTCTCTTCCTTACCCCTTGCACCTGGTCTTCTCTCCATACCTCTCTTTCCTAAGTGTATTCCAGAGTCTGCCCCTCCTGAAAATTCCATGTATGGGCACAAATGTTGGGCAGCTGGTGGGTAGCCCCATTAGGTGAAGGACCCTCCAAATCCTTCCTGTGGGCGATGCAGAACTAGGCTAATTAGTGGGTTATTCCAAGAAGCAAGAAGCCTGCAGCCTGCACCAACAACGCCTGCTAATAACCTGGCGGATTTGGAACTCACCTAAAGAATAACCCTACATTTGGACCACCATTGTGCATGGCCTTTGTCAAAAAATACACCTCTCTGTTTGGCCCTTCGAGCCCATATGACTGCACACCTGCAGATCTGTTTTTAGCAGCATTGCCCTCTGAAGCAGTGAGCTTCTCCACGAATTCCTGAAGCCAGAAGCATGTAGTCTGCACCAACAACACCTGCTCACTCCCTGGTAGAGTTGATGCTCAGCTGAATAAGATCCCTGCATTTGGATCACCATTTTGCCTGGCCTTTGTCCCATTAACTGCCATTTTTGGAGGCAGGCAGCTCCACAATTGGCCCTTTGTGGCCTGTGATATCCAATGAATCCCTGTTCAGAGGTGTCCCACCACCTGGTATATAGAGCAAGGGATGCACAGGCAAGGGCAGGCTCTGTTGGGCTGTTTTATGGTTCTTTGAGGTCCCAGGGTCACCCTTTCTGCTTTATCAAACCTTTAATCCATTTTCCCATAAATGCAGAACTACCACATTACCTAAATCTGTGCAATCATTATTATGAACTTCCACAAATGCATGTACCAACTGCATATTGTAAATTGCTTTTCTTGGTTACCAGCACTCTCTCCTCAACTTGCTCACTGCATTGAATTCACAGTCACCAAATTCAACACTGCAACGTCTTTCCCCTTCAATGATCACTACCCTGCCTGCTACTTCATCTTATCAAACCTGAGTCTTCAATCATGGATCTAACCAGCCCTCCAGCTGCTGAGGACAACAATGCATCACTGCTTCTGCTGCTGGTGCTAGACCAATCCCCCATTCTTCACAATGCCATATTCCAGTCCTGGATGTCCACAGCTTACCCGAAGCTCAACCCCTCCAACACTGAATTCCTACGGCTGACCAAATAAATCAAACCCCCTGACATCCAGACCTGGCTCTCTGTTATGAACCTCGAGAGAATCACACCCCAGCTTGCACCCTGTGCCAAGTCCCTTGGGTTTAACATTGACAGACACCTCACGTTCAAATAGCACATAGCAAAGTTGACACAAATGGCCTGGTACCAACTTTCTCTCTTGTGGAATATAAAGCCCGTTATTCCAGAAAACTGTGTCAAATCCACTGCCCAAGCCTTGGTCCTGCCCCACCTGGTGACTGTGCCCTTTTGGAAGGCCTTTTAGTTACTATCCTGGCAATGTGGAATGTATCCTGCATGCTGCTGCAAGAGTCATTAAAGGACTCTGCAAATTCTACCACATCACCCCAACCCTCATCGAACTGCACTGACTCCGACTTCAAGCCTCTACCATCTTCAGATCCTGTTGCATCATCTACAAGGCTGTCATCCTGAATTCCTCAAGCTACCTCACTGAGAAACTCAGCATCTCTGGACGCCTGCAATCCACCAGAAGTAAGTATATGTGCATACTTAAATTACAACAGTGCAGGAAGGAAAGAATCAGAAGACAGGCCTTCTCTGCTTACGCTCCAAGACTCTGGAACCTCCTCTGGGTTAACACCTAGGTCCACACACCCTGCACATCCCACCCTACCTGAGACTTGGTGATCTGCTCCCCACCGTCTTTCCCCCATGCTGCCAATTGCCCACTCTCCCCTGTTAGCTCCCCACTCCCTTTTTCTCTGCTTCCCTCGCTGTATTCTTCCCCCTGTGATTGTAAAGCAAACTGTTACTTCCCAAAGCTAGGTCTGCGCTCAATAAACACCAGATTATAAAACAATAATAATAATAATAATAATAATAATAATAATAATACCTTCACGAGAACTCTTCTGACCCAAGTCAAATGTTTATATTACACTTATGTTGCCTTACTCGGCTTGCACCCCCACAAACTATCCATGCGCCTCCAGGGCATGCTTTTCCTGCCCTGAACACTGCTCCATTTTCTCATTTATCTCTGTCAATAACTTTGTATACTGCATCTCCACTAAAATCACTAAAATATGGGGCACTTTGTTCACCCTTTTATCCCTCATTCTCCCCCTCCCATCTTCTCCACACTCACCTATATATCTCACTTGTCCCCCACGTACCCCACAGAACTTCACTCTGACAACCTAGCCTGTGCTTCAAGTGACCCCTTTACACCTAAAATTTGTAAGGAACTTACACCCATCACCTCCACTCACTCACCTTATTCAATGTATCTCTTTCAACTTGTATCTTCTCAGCCTGTTAGAAAACAGCCAGACATACCTCTCCTAAAGAAACCAATTGCCGAACCCAACAACCCCTCACTCAACAGACTTTCCTCTCTCCTTCGCTAACACTCCAAAATCCTTGAGAGGGTTGACTTCACTGCATAGTCAACTATCTCAAGGTACACTTAGTACGACTGGATGATCCCCATCTCTTTCAGTGCTACTTCGTCAACAAATGGGACTCCATCACCTCCTCCACAACACCCATTCCCACTGGTGTTCCACAAAGATTAGAGCTAGGCCCACTCCTTTTCACTCCATTAACCTTCTCCCCCAACAAACACATTTTTTCCTTTGTCAGTAACTATCGCCTTCAGACTGATATACAAATGAATATTTCTCTTTTCTGAAAGGTCAAGTGAGCTAAAAGGTGTTTGAAGATCCTCCTAGGTGGGAAACCTCCCATAGAACAGGTTATTTTAGCCGTGTTCATACTCAGTAGAGGGACTCCCACATTTATGTGTACCATGTCTCTTAAACACCAACAGAAGGACCCAAAAGCTCTTCACTGTGGATATACAGCTGTCCAAATTCTGAAAGTTCGGTGAAATTATGAATGGCACCCTTTCCTACAGGGATGTGGGAGGATGGTTTATTCATAATCCCTATACATATTTCCACAACAAAGAGGACCAAAGGTTTGTCCGAGACAAACTGGTGCTTTATATGAACATTTGTTTTTTTAGCTATGCAACTGTCAACACTTTTCACAATTTGATACACTTGACTGTTCTGAAGAAAACGTACATGTTCTTATTGCAGCATACAAAATAGCTCAGCAAGCTATTCTTTCCCTTCCAAGGTCTGTGTGCAGTCTTCTGTCCCAAATTCAAATATCACCAAATATCACCAGAGCTTTAGTGGTTCAGTGAGACTTGGGTTAGTTTGACTCTACAGTGCCATCTAGCTTCTCCCCGGACGATTGTACAAGAAACTTGCTTTATGTACAAACGCGCACTCGTTCCTTAAGTGGTGGGCCCACTTTGGGTTGAGGTGATTAGGGGCCTGCCACTACAAATTTAAAGAATAATCAGGAATATTCCCTGTTTTGTTCTTTAATGTTCCACTCTGACTTGTGAACTTTTAAAATTGCATGCACGGTAGCCAGCAGCACGCCAGAGCTAATGTTGACGTTCACCTGCATGAAATGTACAGTTTTTATGAAATGACCATGAGAATAATCAATGTCTGATACACGTGACATTGCATTGCATGGATCTTACCTATGTCTCATCAGAACTGAGAGTCCTTTATGTGATGGAGAAGTCTCTGAACAATATTGCACAAAGTTCAATGCCATCCAAAGAGAGAATAGAGAGGCGGTCAAGGGCAGAAGCATAGGAAAATTGTTAGGCAGAAACCTGTGCAGTTCCCTCTGGGACCACTGCAAAAAGTTTAAGTCTACAGGAGTTAGCGGTAAACCCAATTGGTAGCAGTCTGCACCACACAGATTTACCCGGTAGCTGTGGCTGAGCAGTCAGACTTCTCTCAAGACGGGTTAGGCAGTATTTGGAGTATACAAGATAGGGCAATTTACACAGTAGAACAAGCAGACATGGACCAGAGCTTGGGTGTAAAGATATATAATTATTTATTTTAAAACACATCTATAAAAAACACACTGGCACTAATATGGCAAACAACTTCAATCACAATTACTATAAGTATATATCAATCCCATAACAATATTTCGACAAGTCTAGGTTCAACGGCACCACTTATTTGCAGACAGAGGTGAGTGCTTTAACCCAGATGGCACTCTAATATTCGTTAGAAAGGGAGAGAAAAAGGCAGGGTATGAAACCAACTCAGTACCAACACTTTTACGAAACAAATGCAAGGCAAGCAAGGCAGGGTCTGCTGTAGATCAAAGTTCAGAGGCTAGGCCCACTCGGAGAGAGGCAAGGCAATATGTCCCAAAAGATACCACAGTGGAAATGCACTTCAAGTCTTTGTAGCAAAATGACACAACAAGGTTGGACCAGTTTAGAACAAAAGTTAAGAAGATCTGGAGGCGACCCAGGGGAAAGGTAAGGATTTAAGACACCTCACGCTAACCGTCACAAGGGAAGCCAGGCAGACACAGTCCTTGAAAGTGAAGAGACAGCTCCGGCAGGGGCAGTTGTTCCTGGTGGTGGATGCAAGTCGGGGCTTTGCCAGAAGATGAGAGGACCTCGTCGTCGAGGAAAGTTGAAGATCGTTGCACCACCAGGGAAGAGACCAGCCGCGGAGTGCTCAGTCACAAGGCACCACCTTTTGGTCGCGGTACAGTGGTTAGCGGCTATCCGGTTGCCAGGGTGCTCAGCACGGGCAATTCGACCACTGAACGTCCTAGAAGCGAAGAAAAAGCAAGGGACTGGTTGTTCCCACCAGTCAGGGGAAGGAGACTCTCCAGCAGGGAGATCTCCTCTGTCGTTGGGAAGTGGTGAGTCGGTTCAGCAGTGCTCCACCGGAGGTGTCGTCATTGCAGGTCGGCTCAGCTTTACCCTCGTTGGATTCTTTAGGTCCTGTGGCGACTTCTGAAGTTCCAGTCCCAAAAGCCCTGCTTTTATGCAGAAAACCCCCATTCATTTCAGCCTAGCTGTCAATCAAACATGCTAAGTGGTGAGTGGGGCGGCTCACCACTTGGGCCAATCACACCAGAGTGCGACTTGAGCTGGCAAGGCAACTCAGTCCAGGGTGCCTAAACCCCCTCCGACACCCCCTGTGGTACCCAGACAGAATGGCACCACTCTGGAGGGCTTCTGTGCAGAAGCCCGCCAAAAGTGGAACAAAGGGCTCAACCTTTGGTTTGGAGTTACAGAGGCGAACACATACGCCATTTTAAAAACCGAGTTCTGGCAGAAAATACCAACCGGTGAACTTATTTAAGACAAATAAACCGGCAGTATGTTAGAGACTAGTGTGAAAAAGTATTAGCCTCGAACAATGGGAAGTATCCCATAGGAATATATTTGCGGTCGAATATAAAAAGTAGTATCCACTGCCACCAGCTAAAACTCGATGAGGGGGGACGGGACAGTGCCCCCTCGAACAACAGACCCAGGGGTAATCGAATTACCCCTGCCGGTACGTCCACAATAGGATGGTTTGTACTGGTTCTGTTAGTAAATTTAGGTCTAGAAAAGCCAATGGTGACTTTACATGCCCTGGGAGACAGTAGTCAGTCCCAGGGTATGGAGTCTATGGTGGGGGTCACCTAGGACACCCCAGTGTTACGGCACGGAGGGTGCTGTGTAACACACATAGCAAAACACATGAGGCCCTATGGAGTAAAAGACCCCATAGCCCATAGAACACATTAACATTCAAAGAAATACCACAAATCATGTCCAAGAGTGGGAGGAAAAGAGTCTCACTCTTGGCAGGATGAAAAAACAAACTCCAGAAATCCAGCAAAGCCGCTGGGGGACTCACTAGGTTAGGAAATTCAGCCTAAACAGAGAATTCTCCCTAACAAAAATAAAGGTAATCTTGAGAAGCGCATCTTCACAATTCTTCTTAAAAACCATGGGCGGGATTCTCAAAGATTTACTGGAGCAAATTTGTGAAGTCCATGAGCATTTCTATAGGGGCGTTGCTAGGTATGCAAAAGATTTGCGGCTAGAGCCCATGGCAAGTTTAGATGTCATATGAACGCATGCGCCGCGTCATGCTCTGAGTGTTAATATTTCATACTATACTGCCCACACTCATTTGGAAGTACTGCGCTAATATGCAGCTGTACTGCCACTCCAAAGTGTGAACATTCATCCAATAGTGCTAGGTAATACTTTTTGAAGTTATATAAGACAAAGAAAAGCCTTTGGACAAGCGAGCCAAAGACTGGCTATGGATTGTATTTAAGCAGCAGCTGGAGAGCTACCTGTTTGCCAAATTAGCCATACAGTCCCTTGCTGGTGGTTGTTGGGTTGACAAACTGACATGGGGTGGCTAGTGGGCTTAAAAAGTGGTGGGACATAATTAATTCAATTATACAATGAAGCGAGCGAGTGCAGCGAACAAGTCTGAACTTGACCAGGCAGGTATGGAGGGATTCTCCATCTGTGAGAACATTTTTGAAAAAACGTTCTCAAAATCACACATATTTCAGCACAATTTTTCCAAAATAACCAGAAAAGTACATATGTTTCATAGTGCCCTAAAGGGCTACCGAATAATGTACCACTAATAAGCTGCGGCTAGCGGCAAGCAGGTGGGATACAAATACCCAATATAGCATAACATAACTAACTAATTAAAATCATTTCCAATTCCAACATAGCTTTTTAAATAATTAAATGTTTCGATTTAATCATTACCTTGTGTGTTGCATTTTGCAGAAATGCAGTATGGACAGAACATACTGCAGTAAAAATGAAAGACGCGTTTCCAATTCCAACATAGATTAGCCAATTGTTGATAATACATTTAAATTCAAAGATACATGAGACAAAGCAAATATTATTCTTTGCAACAACTGTGACCTGTACACAGATACTGGATTGGGTTCCTATAGAAACCAAATGAAACAAACCATGTCAAATATGATATACTGTGACGAAGCAACTTCTGAGGTACCTGCGGTCCAGGGGTGAATATCGATTTCTAAACCATCAATCAGCCACACACCTCTAATACACCAGAAAGGATTTGAACAGATTGGAAAAAAAGGAAATTATGAACCTCCTTCTCCAATATTGGCAACACGGACAGAACTGCAGGCTTATCTCCAGAAGGTTGTGGATCATTGGCTAGTTGCAACACAGAAAACATACATTTATTACCCAATGATACAAGGGACTGACCAGTCAAATTTGTATCACAAATATCTACTTTATTTATATCACAACAGACCGTTCTAGCAACACTACGAAATACAACCCACCCTGTAAAGGAATGCAGAGGACAGACAGTTTCAAAGAAGTAAAAGGGATGCACTCTGGATACTGACAGGAGAGTAGTCGGTATGGATCATAATCACAACAGTTTAAGGTTACTTGCCTTCAGTTCAAAGGAAGCAATGGATCTTCTCTGATAGCCTTTTGGGAAGGACCAGCAGGACAGAACCACAATGTACTTTGTTCTGTAGGTGTTCTTGGTGCTTGACAGGGTTGAGTCAGCCTCAGGATGCTTTGCACGCTTCTGGGACAGAGTTCAAGATGGGAGTCAGCTGCGGATATCTGGCAGCAAGAAGGATCAGCGAACGGAGCTGGGTGAATAGCTGCAGGCTAGCCCACACGGCAGCTCGGGGTCAGGAATCGTAGTCTCAGTGCTGATCGGAGGTTCTGAAGCACTGGTCAAGATGTCTCGTATGCCTTTAAGCGACTGCAGCTTGACAATGGTCAGCGTTGCAGTCGGTTGCAGCTCAAGGAACTCGACTGGCTTGAAAATGTCCTTTAAGGCAGACAATGGTAGATGCTTGTCAAGGCACTGCTCCCAGCTTCTTCAATAGGCTTGTGTCGTCCTTTAAGGTGAACGGCCCAACGCTGAGGAGCATGTTGCAGGCAGCTGCCTCTTCCTTGGTTGTAGGTTCAGAGTCCTTCTGGTACTTCCTATCTAGGAAGCTTGATGTAGGCATAGCAGGGCACGCTGTGTGCTAGCTGGGTACTGTTTCTGGAGTGGCTGGAGGGTCCTCTGAGTTCTGTATCCTTCTGTTCCATGGGAGATGTTTACGGGAGGGATCTTGCTTCCCACTTTGAAAATCATGGCCTTCCTTCACTGGCGGAAGATGTAAGGCAGACTGTACATTCAGGCAGGGTCCAAGGTTGAGTTCTTCTTTGTTACTTCTGGTGAAGTCGTCAGATGATCTGCCAAAGAGGGGCTCAGCCCTCTTTTAAAGCCAAGTGGACCACCTCGTTTGGTCTAAGCTAAGCCTACCTTACAATAGGAAAGGTAAAGGAGTGAAAACTTGTGATACTAAGTCCCGTCCATCTTCCTGTCTATTGTTGATAAAATAGTCTCTATGGTTAATGGATCTCTCTGTGGTTCCTGATTAAAGCGCAAGTCTCCCTTGAAGCTGGAGCGAGACCAGGCTCTGTGGTTCCTGAAAACCACATTCTGATACCTTATGAATTGGGTCTCACTAAACACACAGTACCAGACTTGACAGCTCACTGTCATTGATACTGAGGGTGGGAGCTGGCTACAGGTTGACCCAGTTACATATCAGAGGTTGTTGGATTTCCTGTCTCCTTTCTTAACCTCTGCAGCCAGGCCACATGTGGGCCTGTTGGAAGTACACTCTGATTGGTATGTTAGTCGCTGCCACCAGCTGCATGACCTACACAATTGTAGGGCTGATCCATTAGTTAATCAGGCTAGTCATGGCAGGGGGAAGCTTGGTCACCCCCCTTCTTGTAGATGACAAAATGTACTCCTGGCTTTCACATTCTGACAAGATATGACAGGGTGGACTGTGCCTGTAGGCTGTGCCCACCCAGAGCACAGGGGTCAATGCGTTTGTCATGCTGTGAGCATAGGAAAATGTGTGTGGATTAGCCCCACACATGTTCCTGAGGTTGGTCTGCCATCATTATATTTAATAACAATTACAAAAACCCCAGCGCCTGCCCACCATGCGGATGATCGAATTCCTCACAATCACAATCTCAAATAACTTAATTTACTATTTTAACTAGTAAAAATAAGTGCTTGCCTTTGTGCGTGCATGCTAGCAAAACAATCAATAGCATCATCAGAAACTGATTGTAGCCCTCTTCTCTCTACTGAACATACAGCAAGGCCCTGTAATATAGATTGCCCCATTGTACATCTGAGCCAATTGCGAAGTCTCCGTAAAGCACTGAAAGATCTCTCACAGCTATAACTGGTCACTGTACAAGGGTCGTTCCCACTACCTTGAATAGTTGCATTTGGCCTGTTAACTGTCTCCACGGCTAAGAAGGATTCCCTTTCTGTCGAATCCTTAACCACCTTCCAAGCTAAGCTTACACTATGTTTCACCGGTCAATCACCTTACGCTGACCTGTAATTTTTTATTCACAACACATAGAGGTGGTCTCAGGAGGAGCTACCAGATATGGCAAGACCAATAACCGCACTAACCCATTATACAATGTGCACATAGTTAACCTCGCTAACCAATCCCTTCCCCTGTTGGATTTTTGGAGGTGACCTCATTTTTGTGATGTCATGGGTTCACAAAACTGAACGCCAGTCACCTGGAGAGCAAGAGCGCTTGGAGAATGTTGCATTGTTCATGCTGCAATCCCTGTCAGTGAATTGTTACTAAAGACAGTGACCTTTGTCCTATGGCTGGGTCTTCTGTTCTTGGGGCAGGAGATTTTCAGAGATGGAACCTGCCAGTTAGCCAATGCTAGTTAACCATTGGCTACATATCAGACATAGATTTACACATCCAGTAAGTAGAATTGTGATTGATTGCTACTGTAATTTCTAGTGATTTAATGGGATGCAACAGATTCCACGATGTGATCACGTGGATCTAATTCATTTTTGTTGCAGTCAGCAGCAATTACCTTTATTCCAAGAAAGTAGCATATTTGTGAATTACTTTTGTTAATTACTGATAATTTCAGGGAGGGTGTCATTCCCTTCCTTCATTGTTTAGAATGCGAGAGGGGTATGAATGTGTTGTTTTGCACAAGTAATCACCCAACTGGACGTCCTCTAGGATTGAATGGGCGGGCAGTAGAACAGCACACGTGACAGTGAGCTGTTACTCACCTTGCAAAACCAAGAGATGTATCTCTAGTACTGCTAGTGGGGTATCTAAGCAATTTGCACCGGAAACCTTAAGAGATAAGCTTGGCTCAACACTATGCTCTCCAGTCCTCAGTAGCCAGATATCAGGTTTAGATAAAATGCTTTTCAGTGTGGTTAATTTTATTACAGTCATTAACTGAAAGTATTGCTGACATCTTTATTTTTTGTAGCTGATAGTCTTTCACAGTCTCCTGAAGTGGTAGGGGCATGTTCTCCTGCAAAAGCTGCCCAACAAAAAGAATGCCTTTGTTGATCCAATGTGACCATATTATAGCCTTTTAGACTGAGGGAGGGGTCGTTAACATGGAATAATGACTCGCCACCAAGTTCTGAGAGCCATAACTTGGGAAGGGTCATTATCCCAAGCAATAATAACTCCTCCCAAGGTCTGTAAGGCTATTAAGCATATAGTGATAGTAGCAATAGATGTTTTGGAGTATTAGTGCTGGAGTAACACATGATGCTTTAAGAGTGAGTAAAGGATATAGAAAAATTGAGTTAGTAAGTTAAATCATGTTTTGTTTTGTAGTATTTAAATAACCTGGTTGTCTTCCAGCTAAGCATTTTAATTGTAACTTGGTTGAACTTCAACAGGTTTAACATGAGCATATGAGGTGTCATGTAAAAGTAAATTATTATTATTATTATTATTATTATTATTATTATTATTATTATTATTTATTTGTTTTGATTCACTTAAGAACCTTTACAAAATTGAAACAGACAGAATTCATAATTTACCAAAAGATTCATACAAACATTTAAAAACGTTTAAAAACATTTAGCATTTACAGTGTTTAACATTAACAGATATACAATACATTTAAAAACATTTAACATTTAAAAGCATTTAAAACGTATTCACCATTTCTGCCCACGTCACATAATAAATCAATGACCATCAGTCGTTAGTGATCAGTGGTCAATGTAGTTAGTGTCACTGTATGATGTACAGCTTAGGCGTAACTATGGTCAGACCCTCAAGATACCCCACAGTGCACTCCAGATTTTAAATAGCGCCAAGTGAACTCCCTCCGAGTCTGTGTTCAGACAGTAGGCCCAAAATTCGTCAGACTTGATAGCGTCGTAATACTCCACAAACTGCCCCAGCACAGTCATATAGAGGGGCGCCCACTTTGGGCATGCAGTAAAGACGTGCCTTGGGGTTTCAACATTAGATTCAAGCATACACATCCTACATATTCTATTATATTTTTTTTCAGTGATTTTCAAGCACCCCCCCTGCGGTGCCAGCATAGAAAGCTGATTGATCCGGAGGCGCAATCTGAAACTTCGTACAGCAGGGTTAGGACATTTCAATAAATAATACTGAGTCTTCAGGTATCAATGAACAATATTCTCAAGGTACTTGAAGTTACGCGATGATGCTAGATGAGTATAGTTTTTTATCCAGCCCCATTGCTGTAACTTATTCTTGAACAAGACTTTCAGTGTTTCGAACCTTGTGCCCCGTGCAATGTCAGGATGCCAATCATTGCGGTAAAGCATGCCTCATTAAATGTGTTGAAATCTTCCCCGTTGCTGTTGCCTGTCTGAATCGGAACAGTTTTATTGCCCAGCATTTGCAGAATCGGGCACTTAGGATCGGTTCTCATCTTGATGAAGAGTATGCCTCTTCTGATCATCACTTGGTTAGATAAGGACACCAGGCGCAACTCCAAGCAGGGGTAAGCCATTGGTGTTGATGGGGGCGAGCCTCAGGAGCATCCTCCAGAAGAGGCCCTCAGTTATGTCCAGCCATGATAGATGTAGCAGTGCCAGGGCTTCTAGACCATATAATATTGCTGGGGCAAAGCTTTGTTTGCATAGCCTTATCATCCCTTCCATAGAGTAGCCCGCAGTGTGATGTGCAAATGTATTAATAGCAAATGTAAGCTGCCTGGCTTTACTCTGTTTACCGGCAATACGTGGTCTATGGTCACCATCTGTTTGGAGAGACATACCCAACTACAAATAGGTTGGAACATATTCAATGATTTCGGTACCAGTGGCAATGCTTACTTTCCTGAATGACCTGCTAGTGACGACCATCATCTTTGTTTTCGCGATGTTTGTTAATAACCAGCCCATTTTCTTTTGCATATTCTGTGAGGGCTGTGAGCTTGTTCTTTGCTCCACATATAGTGTGGTCCAACAAAATGAGGTTGTTTGCGTAAAGTAAACTAGTAATAGCATTGTCACCTATTTTTACAGAGCAGCCTGAAATGGCAGGCAAATGTGCCAGGAGATCAGCCAGGTATACGTTAAACAACAGGGGAGCCAGGACACACCCTTGCCTGACACCCCTGTTGCTCTCTACAGCCACAGACAGTCCACCCTCACTTGTTAGCCTATTCGCACGCTACTGTTCTTATGGAGAAGTCTCAAGATTGAAATCAGCCATTCCGGGCAACTACAGTTGCAAAGTTTCTGCCGTAATTCGCAAGCGACTTACAGTGTCAAATACGGCACTGAAGTACACATATATTATGTCCAAACCCGGATTTCCCTAATCAGCAAATCCATAACTCTAATGTTATGTGCTGTTGCCGAACCTGTTTGGAAACTTGTCTGGATACAGTGTAGTATACTATTTTCATCTACCCAATGGCAGGGCTTGCAATACAAAATTACAGAAAAGTTTCCTAGGGACATCGAGCAGGGAATGAAGCCTGTAATGTTATAAGCATAGCCTATGTCCCTTTTTATATACTGCTAGTAAAATCGCCTGCTGCTATACAACAGGTACTCTCCTCTCCACACACACCTTATCAAACAGCAGGTATAACACCGTAGCCCTTGCATCAGGGTGTTCTTTCAATACTGCATTAGACACACCACTCGGGACTGGCGCCCGAGAGCCCTTCAAACCCACGATGGCCTCACGTACGTCCACCCAGCTAGGATGTAGAAACCAAGGTACAGGTGCTATTTCTCCTATATCTGTCTCCCCTACAGCAGCGTATTTGGAACCGATAAAAATAACCCATTCAGGCTCTGCTATGGGGTTAACCATGGCATGCCTGACATAACCTTTAGCCTGGGACAATATTTGTCAAATAGGTCTAATTTGGCCCGCAGAGAGAACAGAAAACATTTGCTGCCATTTCACATTTATTGTCTCCTTCTCCAGAACCATTTCTTGTAATCACTTTTTATGTGCCTGACTCGTGCCTCACAAATTCCGCCATCATCCAGCTCTCCTTTGCGGTACCTCATGAGTCTTTTAGCATCTCTATTTCAATATCGAAGGATTTGCTTTTGTCGGCTCGCTGGAGGGCCACACAATAGGCTATACTTGATCCTGTTTGGTAGGCTAGGTTCTTAAGGTAGCTTCCCATCTCGTCTACCACTCGCTGTGGGAACCTGTGCAGCTGATATTGTATCAGATGATTCACTGCCTTGGAGCTTTTAGTAAGATTATGTGATGACCAACAAATCCTGTTCCCCCCATGGTTCACCACCAAACCCTCTCCCGCATGGTGTCTTTCCATGGGATTTCCTAAATCGATTGGTAATATCAGCATATGATGGTCACTGTAAACCATCTTTCCGGGATTCTAGAGATAAAACTCGCTCCGAGCACATATTACTCCCAAAAAAGTAATCTAGGGATGAGACTCTGCTACCCATCCTCCAAGTGCTGTGGCCTGGGCTATCCCCGACTGTAAGGCCATTATACATCAGTAGGGACCATTCATGAAGAAAGTCCAGCCACTGCTTTCCCTTCTGATTCCTTCTCGGGTTAGTCGTGACACACTCAGGTTTAATACATTTATATGGGGCACACAATACATAATCAGTACAAGCAGCATTAAAGTCCCCCCCAGAAGGATGAGTTCATGCTTATGTCCCAATAACCATTCGGTCAACATCTCATCAAGAGTCCCAAGAAGCTCCTCCAGTTGTACCAAATCAGGGGGCACATGAATGTTAATTAGCAAGCATATCAGTATATCAGGGATGTTTTTATTGCTACCTCTATGGGTGCTCATAATGGTCTTTACAGTTATAAAAGGAACTGACTGTTTAATAGCCACTGCCAGTCCCCCAACCGGTTGGCCCTTCACACCTTTGTAGCTACATCTTGGTACATAATAAAGTCCCCCAGTTGTATCCCTGATGTAAGCCATGTTTCCTGTAAAAACAGGACATCAGACTCAGTTCTAACAAATGGGAGAAACCTCTAGTATCCCAGCTAAGCACCCGCAGAGGTCATCTAGTTTCTGTCATCTGCCTAGTCAAGAATTTTCTGAACCAGTCCCAACCCTTGGCATCCTCAGTGGAGAGTTCGTTAGCTGGCAAGCTGGCTTTAGGTGTAGGAGTTGGGATACTCTCAGCCTGCCCTTCCTCATTATTTACGTGGATAACATTATCAACAATAAATCCAGCCTTTTTAATAGACCCCAGGTGGCTACGTATTAAAGCTGGCACATCAGTAGTTGAGCAGTGTACACGTACAAAGTGACCACCCTGTAAGTCCACCGGTTCAACAAAACTAAAATCTGCAGTTGTCAATACGTGTAATGCAGGGATGTTTTTGCATAAGTTTAAAATGTCTGATCTGTTGGTCAGTTTTTCAGTGAACATAGTGGGACCACGTCCAAAGGTAAATGACTTAGGGTCATTCTCTATTAGAGTAGGAGAGGGAGAAGGTGGAGAATTAGGCAGGGGAATGAAAGTAAATGGTGTCTCTATAAAACATTGAAAGCATTTTCCAATGTTTTTCTCTTTCTCTTTTATGTGTTAATTAGCATGCTGCACTAAAAAAAGGTGCTCACCGAGACGAAGTGCCTTGTTGAAACAAAATCTTGCCTGGAAAGGCAATGTTTTTTCCCTGTATGCTTCTGATGGCAGACTGTTTAGAATGAAGTCAACACCAGTAGTTATTGCCTGCACTCTAAATATTATGATTGGCTCAGAGGAAATCAATAACAAATTCTATGTGCTAATACTGGTCGTCACCTAAAGTGAATCTGGTTGTTAACTCCCAGGGAAGTGTCTGTAAAGTGCAGACTACATTAAAATTCTGGTTGGAACAGACAGACCATGATAGAGCAGGTTTGTTTTAAGGGCCCTTAGTTGAGAGCACATAAGTGACTTAATGTGAAAGGATGCACCATCTGCTTTCTAAGTTTAGTGTGAGAAACTGAAGGTTTCCTCACATTTTCTCCCTTTCGGTACTTTGCTCAGGTGGCCAGGGAAGGGCCATCGCACTTGGACCCCGACCCTGGGGGTGGAAAAGCGAGGGAGGATCACCTGAGTAGGTGGTCCTTGGGGAGTGGGAGGAGGATGTCTGAGGGTTAGGGTAAGATGCAGTATACCCCCCTTCCCAGTTATCCATCACCCTACTCCCCCCTCAACCTTCATGGGTGAGACGCGGTATCCCAAAGGGACGATAGGCAAGGAGGAAGAAGCCCCTGAAGAGGGAGGCGGGAGTATTGCACCAGAGCAGGAGCGGGCAGTGAGAAGGGTCAGTTGAGACAACTGTCTGGCTTTGATATCAACACCGGTTTAACTCTCCCTACTTCCTAGGGGGTGCTGTCAAGACCCATGTCTTCATAACAGAGTACCAGAGGTAAGGAATGGCTTGCAAAAAGGAAAATCTTCCCAGTTGTATAAAACCAAGACCAGGGGATTTCCTTCCTTTTACTTTCCATCACCCTCTGATTGGTCCCCCTTTCCCAATTCTATGCCAACTCAGCCTTTATGGGGTATTTCCAGTCTCATCCCATCTCCACTCCCCATTTCCAACAAGTACTGGGACGAAGAAGAGACGACCAAGAGTAGTAAGGATTACCCATAGGAATAACTTTGAGAGGCAGGATGAGGCCTACTACATTTCACCACTAGGTTGTCCCACTAATAGAATCAGGCAAGGTCAGACATTTCACCTTAACCATGCACACCTGACTCTATTTGACTCTCAGCTAGGGTATAAAAGGTGTGGTTCTGCTATAAGAGTTGATCGAGTATCGGTTGCTGGTTGGAACGTGGGAGCAGGAGTCAGCAAGAAGAGAAGCTTGGAAGAATCGGAGGAGAGCGGGATTTCAAGACGCTGACCCAATGTGTCAGAAGGGTTGCAGCGTGATTAGGGAGTTGGAGTGAGGTGTTCTGCCAGATGCTGGCCATGTCCAGGGCAGTGCTCATTCCCTTGGGACGTGCGCCAGTCCGAGGGGTATCTGAGGGGCTAGAGGTAAGACCCTGACATGAACCTACAGATCTTGAGGACTTGCTCGCCAGCGCCATGCTACTGGGTGAGTTTCGCGCAGAAAGAGAGAGATCAACTCAGTAGCGTGCGGGTGGCTGGAGCAGGAGCAAAAGTGATGAAAGATGCAAGCAGCTTGTTAATCAGAAAGCGGAATAAAAGCGAGGAAAACCAGAGAAACAGAGTGCTGGTGGCGTGAAGGCAGAGAAAGATAGAAAGCGTGAATTTAAAGGGAGTGGAAAACAAAAAGAGGGCGGGCGAGCAAACCAAAAACAGGAAAGAGGGCAGGTCCGAAAGTAGAATAAAGAGGTTGGAAAGCCAAGAGAAAGCAACGAGAGGGGGCAAGCGACCGGAAAGCCGGAAGAGGGTGCGAGCGACCCGAAAACAGGAAAGATGGTTTGTGCGACCAAAAAATGGGAAAAGGAAAGTGCACGGGTGCACAGTCAAGTGTGAAGAGGGTGTCAGGGGCACAACAAAGCAAGAGGAGTGTGCAAAAGGCACAATAAAGAGTAAAGGACAGCAGGAGGAGTCTGCAAGAGGCACAATAAGAGAAGAGGAGGTGCAAGTGTGCACAGCAAAGTGGAAAGAGAGTTGAAAGTGAAACAAGAGCAGAGTGGAAAAGGCACCAGAGGGAAAAGATGCCAGAAGACAGATACAAGGTGTAAAGAGAGGGGTCAGATGTCATAGTGGTCGCGCAAGGGAAGGAGCAAAAGCCTGGCATGTATTAATGTCTCTGACACTGCCCCATGAAAGGACTATGGGCCTCATTACATGTAGTGCGGTAAGGGTTTACCGGTACCGGTAAGGGCACCAGTACCGGTAAACCCTTACCGCCTTACTACGAGGTCCCTTTGCGGTTTGGTACTTTAACGCCTGCTTTTTAGCAGGCGATAAAAACCAACCCGCAAAGGGTCCAGGGTGTTAATTACGGTACCGCAATTTGTGGTACCGTAATTAGCGCCTTCCCCATTCCCATAGAGCCCTATGGGGCAAAAATGGGAATGGGGAAGGGCAATGGAGGAAGACGGAATTACTGCCTTCCCAACCTTGGAATAGGGCGGTAATTCCCCTTTCCTCCAAGGCGGTACCAGTAAATTACCGGCATGAACCATGGTGCTAATAGCACCATGGTTTACCGCACTACGTGTAATGAGGCCCTATGTGTTGAAAGGTACATCCTGACAAGGAGAACTTTTTTTTAAACCAGAGAAGCCTAAGCTTGTGGAAGGGAACTCTGAGAGGCCTAACCAGAAACGGTGACTTTTTGTTTGAGACTGGAAGGATCGAAGCTTGGGGAAGGAAACCCCAAGAGACCCAGAGACATTGAGAACTTTAACCCAGAGACACTGATAACTTTATTGACTACCTGGCAGATCCCTATGTGGAAGGTTCCGAGAGCAACCCCTTTGAGTTGAACTATTTTTGTAACTGGCAGGAATACACCTTATGGAAAGACTACCTGAAACCAGTCTTGGTTTGCATTTCTTTTTTTGAGACACCATTTTTTCTTTAAAAAGATCCCAGAACACATTTTGTCTAAGAGTGAGAGCAAGCATAGGTTGTGACACAAACGGATTTTGGTTTCTGACTTACAGACATTGATGGCCCTTACCAACATCAGTTGAGGGAACAACCCTAAAAAAAAAAGAAAATGCAAATAAATAAATAAACCCCCTTAGAGTTAGGACCAGTTAGGTACTACACCCCCACAACAAATATTTTCAATCAAGGTTTTCAAACTGTTGCTTTTGAGTCTTTGTCTCTCTTGATACCATGCCTGCCTCACAGTAACCATGAGAAGGGGGTCCTTCTAAATCTCAGGTGTATAAACCCTTTTCACAGTCTATTCCATGGTAAAGCCCTTGTAATAATTCCAGAAATTAAGTACCCTAATCCTCCTTTGCATTTTCTTTTTTGAAATTGGGTTACTTGATCCTTAGTTTGTGATCTACCCGAAGAATTTGAGGTTAGGATGGAGTGAATTTTATAGGTGAAATCTGGGGACAGCATGATAGGGAGCATTGTCAATAAATGGTATTTTGTTAAATTCTAGACCACCCACAACTTCACGTGCAAAGGAGACCATAGCAAAATCAGGTTCTTGATTTTAGTATTCCCATTGGGCCTCATCAGGACCCTGGCGGCCGCGGAATGAACGGTGCCGGTAAGCGACCAGCACTGTTCATTCCGGGCCGCCCTATTATGAGGTGTGCAGTGGGTCTTGCTCTGGAACGCCTGGTCAGACCAGACGTCCTTAGCGGGACCCGCTAGCAGACCAGGAGGCTAACTACAGGCCCATCATTAACGGGCCCGTTGTTAGCATCCTCCCCATTCACATTGAGCCCAATGGGGGCTCAAATGGGAATGGGGATGCACCAGGTCCGGGTCCCGCAAAAGGGATTTACCGGAATGGCCCAGTAAGTCCCATTTTGAGGGACCCGGACCTGGTACCCTTTTATGGGGGTAGCCATGACGCTAAAAGCGGCATGGCTACCTCCATACTCGTAATGAAGCCCATTGGCTGTGTTCTGTCTACCCAATCTTCTAAAGAATAGAAGTGAGAGTCACCCTGAGATATTTAAAGTTTATGACTTTCCATTTCCATGACTTTAAGAGTGAGTAAAGGATATAGAAAAATTGAGTTAGTAAGTTAAATCATGTTTTGTTTTGTAGTATTTAAATAACCTGGTTGTCTTCCAGCTAAGCATTTTAATTGTAACTTGGTTGAACTTCAACAGGTTTAACATGAGCATATGAGGTGTCATGTAAAAGTAAATTATTATTATTATTATTATTATTATTATTATTATTATTTATTTGTTTTGATTCACTTAAGAACCTTTACAAAATTGAAACAGACAGAATTCATAATTTACCAAAAGATTCATACAAACATTTAAAAACGTTTAAAAACATTTAGCATTTACAGTGTTTAACATTAACAGATATACAATACATTTAAAAACATTTAACATTTAAAAGCATTTAAAACGTATTCACCATTTCTGTCCACGTCACATAATAAATCAATGACCATCAGTCGTTAGTGATCAGTGGTCAATGTAGTTAGTGTCACTGTATGATGTACAGCTTAGGCGTAACTATGGTCAGACCCTCAAGATACCCCACAGTGCACTCCAGATTTTAAATAGCGCCAAGTGAACTCCCTCCGAGTCTGTGTTCAGACAGTAGGCCCAAAATTCGTCAGACTTGATAGCGTCGTAATACTCCACAAACTGCCCCAGCACAGTCATATAGAGGGGCGCCCACTTTGGGCATGCAGTAAAGACGTGCCTTGGGGTTTCAACATTAGATTCAAGCATACACATCCTACATATTCTATTATATTTTTTTTCAGTGATTTTCAAGCACCCCCCCTGCGGTGCCAGCATAGAAAGCTGATTGATCCGGAGGCGCAATCTGAAACTTCGTACAGCAGGGTTAGGACATTTCAATAAATAATACTGAGTCTTCAGGTATCAATGAACAATATTCTCAAGGTACTTGAAGTTACGCGATGATGCTAGATGAGTATAGTTTTTTATCCAGCCCCATTGCTGTAACTTATTCTTGAACAAGACTTTCAGTGTTTCGAACCTTGTGCCCCGTGCAATGTCAGGATGCCAATCATTGCGGTAAAGCATGCCTCATTAAATGTGTTGAAATCTTCCCCGTTGCTGTTGCCTGTCTGAATCGGAACAGTTTTATTGCCCAGCATTTGCAGAATCGGGCACTTAGGATCGGTTCTCATCTTGATGAAGAGTATGCCTCTTCTGATCATCACTTGGTTAGATAAGGACACCAGGCGCAACTCCAAGCAGGGGTAAGCCATTGGTGTTGATGGGGGCGAGCCTCAGGAGCATCCTCCAGAAGAGGCCCTCAGTTATGTCCAGCCATGATAGATGTAGCAGTGCCAGGGCTTCTAGACCATATAATATTGCTGGGGCAAAGCTTTGTTTGCATAGCCTTATCATCCCTTCCATAGAGTAGCCCGCAGTGTGATGTGCAAATGTATTAATAGCAAATGTAAGCTGCCTGGCTTTACTCTGTTTACCGGCAATACGTGGTCTATGGTCACCATCTGTTTGGAGAGACATACCCAACTACAAATAGGTTGGAACATATTCAATGATTTCGGTACCAGTGGCAATGCTTACTTTCCTGAATGACCTGCTAGTGACGACCATCATCTTTGTTTTCGCGATGTTTGTTAATAACCAGCCCATTTTCTTTTGCATATTCTGTGAGGGCTGTGAGCTTGTTCTTTGCTCCACATATAGTGTGGTCCAACAAAATGAGGTTGTTTGCGTAAAGTAAACTAGTAATAGCATTGTCACCTATTTTTACAGAGCAGCCTGAAATGGCAGGCAAATGTGCCAGGAGATCAGCCAGGTATACGTTAAACAACAGGGGAGCCAGGACACACCCTTGCCTGACACCCCTGTTGCTCTCTACAGCCACAGACAGTCCACCCTCACTTGTTAGCCTATTCGCACGCTACTGTTCTTATGGAGAAGTCTCAAGATTGAAATCAGCCATTCCGGGCAACTACAGTTGCAAAGTTTCTGCCGTAATTCGCAAGCGACTTACAGTGTCAAATACGGCACTGAAGTACACATATATTATGTCCAAACCCGGATTTCCCTAATCAGCAAATCCATAACTCTAATGTTATGTGCTGTTGCCGAACCTGTTTGGAAACTTGTCTGGATACAGTGTAGTATACTATTTTCATCTACCCAATGGCAGGGCTTGCAATACAAAATTACAGAAAAGTTTCCTAGGGACATCGAGCAGGGAATGAAGCCTGTAATGTTATAAGCATAGCCTATGTCCCTTTTTATATACTGCTAGTAAAATCGCCTGCTGCTATACAACAGGTACTCTCCTCTCCACACACACCTTACCAAACAGCAGGTATAACACCGTAGCCCTTGCATCAGGGTGTTCTTTCAATACTGCATTAGACACACCACTCGGGACTGGCGCCCGAGAGCCCTTCAAACCCACGATGGCCTCACGTACGTCCACCCAGCTAGGATGTAGAAACCAAGGTACAGGTGCTATTTCTCCTATATCTGTCTCCCCTACAGCAGCGTATTTGGAACCGATAAAAATAACCCATTCAGGCTCTGCTATGGGGTTAACCATGGCATGCCTGACATAACCTTTAGCCTGGGACAATATTTGTCAAATAGGTCTAATTTGGCCCGCAGAGAGAACAGAAAACATTTGCTGCCATTTCACATTTATTGTCTCCTTCTCCAGAACCATTTCTTGTAATCACTTTTTATGTGCCTGACTCGTGCCTCACAAATTCCGCCATCATCCAGCTCTCCTTTGCGGTACCTCATGAGTCTTTTAGCATCTCTATTTCAATATCGAAGGATTTGCTTTTGTCGGCTCGCTGGAGGGCCACACAATAGGCTATACTTGATCCTGTTTGGTAGGCTAGGTTCTTAAGGTAGCTTCCCATCTCGTCTACCACTCGCTGTGGGAACCTGTGCAGCTGATATTGTATCAGATGATTCACTGCCTTGGAGCTTTTAGTAAGATTATGTGATGACCAACAAATCCTGTTCCCCCCATGGTTCACCACCAAACCCTCTCCCGCATGGTGTCTTTCCATGGGATTTCCTAAATCGATTGGTAATATCAGCATATGATGGTCACTGTAAACCATCTTTCCGGGATTCTAGAGATAAAACTCGCTCCGAGCACATATTACTCCCAAAAAAGTAATCTAGGGATGAGACTCTGCTACCCATCCTCCAAGTGCTGTGGCCTGGGCTATCCCCGACTGTAAGGCCATTATACATCAGTAGGGACCATTCATGAAGAAAGTCCAGCCACTGCTTTCCCTTCTGATTCCTTCTCGGGTTAGTCGTGACACACTCAGGTTTAATACATTTATATGGGGCACACAATACATAATCAGTACAAGCAGCATTAAAGTCCCCCCCAGAAGGATGAGTTCATGCTTATGTCCCAATAACCATTCGGTCAACATCTCATCAAGAGTCCCAAGAAGCTCCTCCAGTTGTACCAAATCAGGGGGCACATGAATGTTAATTAGCAAGCATATCAGTATATCAGGGATGTTTTTATTGCTACCTCTATGGGTGCTCATAATGGTCTTTACAGTTATAAAAGGAACTGACTGTTTAATAGCCACTGCCAGTCCCCCAACCGGTTGGCCCTTCACACCTTTGTAGCTACATCTTGGTACATAATAAAGTCCCCCAGTTGTATCCCTGATGTAAGCCATGTTTCCTGTAAAAACAGGACATCAGACTCAGTTCTAACAAATGGGAGAAACCTCTAGTATCCCAGCTAAGCACCCGCAGAGGTCATCTAGTTTCTGTCATCTGCCTAGTCAAGAATTTTCTGAACCAGTCCCAACCCTTGGCATCCTCAGTGGAGAGTTCGTTAGCTGGCAAGCTGGCTTTAGGTGTAGGAGTTGGGATACTCTCAGCCTGCCCTTCCTCATTATTTACGTGGGTAACATTATCAACAATAAATCCAGCCTTTTTAATAGACCCCAGGTGGCTACGTATTAAAGCTGGCACATCAGTAGTTGAGCAGTGTACACGTACAAAGTGACCACCCTGTAAGTCCACCGGTTCAACAAAACTAAAATCTGCAGTTGTCAATACGTGTAATGCAGGGATGTTTTTGCATAAGTTTAAAATGTCTGATCTGTTGGTCAGTTTTTCAGTGAACATAGTGGGACCACGTCCAAAGGTAAATGACTTAGGGTCATTCTCTATTAGAGTAGGAGAGAGAGAAGGTGGAGAATTAGGCAGGGGAATGAAAGTAAATGGTGTCTCTATAAAACATTGAAAGCATTTTCCAATGTTTTTCTCTTTCTCTTTTATGTGTTAATTAGCATGCTGCACTAAAAAAAGGTGCTCACCGAGACGAAGTGCCTTGTTGAAACAAAATCTTGCCTGGAAAGGCAATGTTTTTTCCCTGTATGCTTCTGATGGCAGACTGTTTAGAATGAAGTCAACACCAGTAGTTATTGCCTGCACTCTAAATATTATGATTGGCTCAGAGGAAATCAATAACAAATTCTATGTGCTAATACTGGTCGTCACCTAAAGTGAATCTGGTTGTTAACTCCCAGGGAAGTGTCTGTAAAGTGCAGACTACATTAAAATTCTGGTTGGAACAGACAGACCATGATAGAGCAGGTTTGTTTTAAGGGCCCTTAGTTGAGAGCACATAAGTGACTTAATGTGAAAGGATGCACCATCTGCTTTCTAAGTTTAGTGTGAGAAACTGAAGGTTTCCTCACATTTTCTCCCTTTCGGTACTTTGCTCAGGTGGCCAGGGAAGGGCCATCGCACTTGGACCCCGACCCTGGGGGTGGAAAAGCGAGGGAGGATCACCTGAGTAGGTGGTCCTTGGGGAGTGGGAGGAGGATGTCTGAGGGTTAGGGTAAGATGCAGTATACCCCCCTTCCCAGTTATCCATCACCCTACTCCCCCCTCAACCTTCATGGGTGAGACGCGGTATCCCAAAGGGACGATAGGCAAGGAGGAAGAAGCCCCTGAAGAGGGAGGCGGGAGTATTGCACCAGAGCAGGAGCGGGCAGTGAGAAGGGTCAGTTGAGACAACTGTCTGGCTTTGATATCAACACCGGTTTAACTCTCCCTACTTCCTAGGGGGTGCTGTCAAGACCCATGTCTTCATAACAGAGTACCAGAGGTAAGGAATGGCTTGCAAAAAGGAAAATCTTCCCAGTTGTATAAAACCAAGACCAGGGGATTTCCTTCCTTTTACTTTCCATCACCCTCTGATTGGTCCCCCTTTCCCAATTCTATGCCAACTCAGCCTTTATGGGGTATTTCCAGTCTCATCCCATCTCCACTCCCCATTTCCAACAAGTACTGGGACGAAGAAGAGACGACCAAGAGTAGTAAGGATTACCCATAGGAATAACTTTGAGAGGCAGGATGAGGCCTACTACATTTCACCACTAGGTTGTCCCACTAATAGAATCAGGCAAGGTCAGACATTTCACCTTAACCATGCACACCTGACTCTATTTGACTCTCAGCTAGGGTATAAAAGGTGTGGTTCTGCTATAAGAGTTGATCGAGTATCGGTTGCTGGTTGGAACGTGGGAGCAGGAGTCAGCAAGAAGAGAAGCTTGGAAGAATCGGAGGAGAGCGGGATTTCAAGACGCTGACCCAATGTGTCAGAAGGGTTGCAGCGTGATTAGGGAGTTGGAGTGAGGTGTTCTGCCAGATGCTGGCCATGTCCAGGGCAGTGCTCATTCCCTTGGGACGTGCGCCAGTCCGAGGGGTATCTGAGGGGCTAGAGGTAAGACCCTGACATGAACCTACAGATCTTGAGGACTTGCTCGCCAGCGCCATGCTACTGGGTGAGTTTCGCGCAGAAAGAGAGAGATCAACTCAGTAGCGTGCGGGTGGCTGGAGCAGGAGCAAAAGTGATGAAAGATGCAAGCAGCTTGTTAATCAGAAAGCGGAATAAAAGCGAGGAAAACCAGAGAAACAGAGTGCTGGTGGCGTGAAGGCAGAGAAAGATAGAAAGCGTGAATTTAAAGGGAGTGGAAAACAAAAAGAGGGCGGGCGAGCAAACCAAAAACAGGAAAGAGGGCAGGTCCGAAAGTAGAATAAAGAGGTTGGAAAGCCAAGAGAAAGCAACGAGAGGGGGCAAGCGACCGGAAAGCCGGAAGAGGGTGCGAGCGACCCGAAAACAGGAAAGATGGTTTGTGCGACCAAAAAATGGGAAAAGGAAAGTGCACGGGTGCACAGTCAAGTGTGAAGAGGGTGTCAGGGGCACAACAAAGCAAGAGGAGTGTGCAAAAGGCACAATAAAGAGTAAAGGACAGCAGGAGGAGTCTGCAAGAGGCACAATAAGAGAAGAGGAGGTGCAAGTGTGCACAGCAAAGTGGAAAGAGAGTTGAAAGTGAAACAAGAGCAGAGTGGAAAAGGCACCAGAGGGAAAAGATGCCAGAAGACAGATACAAGGTGTAAAGAGAGGGGTCAGATGTCATAGTGGTCGCGCAAGGGAAGGAGCAAAAGCCTGGCATGTATTAATGTCTCTGACACTGCCCCATGAAAGGACTATGGGCCTCATTACATGTAGTGCGGTAAGGGTTTACCGGTACCGGTAAGGGCACCAGTACTGGTAAACCCTTACCGCCTTACTACGAGGTCCCTTTGCGGTTTGGTACTTTAACGCCTGCTTTTTAGCAGGCGATAAAAACCAACCCGCAAAGGGTCCAGGGTGTTAATTACGGTACCGCAATTTGTGGTACCGTAATTAGCGCCTTCCCCATTCCCATAGAGCCCTATGGGGCAAAAATGGGAATGGGGAAGGGCAATGGAGGAAGACGGAATTACTGCCTTCCCAACCTTGGAATAGGGCGGTAATTCCCCTTTCCTCCAAGGCGGTACCAGTAAATTACCGGCATGAACCATGGTGCTAATAGCACCATGGTTTACCGCACTACGTGTAATGAGGCCCTATGTGTTGAAAGGTACATCCTGACAAGGAGAACTTTTTTTTAAACCAGAGAAGCCTAAGCTTGTGGAAGGGAACTCTGAGAGGCCTAACCAGAAACGGTGACTTTTTGTTTGAGACTGGAAGGATCGAAGCTTGGGGAAGGAAACCCCAAGAGACCCAGAGACATTGAGAACTTTAACCCAGAGACACTGATAACTTTATTGACTACCTGGCAGATCCCTATGTGGAAGGTTCCGAGAGCAACCCCTTTGAGTTGAACTATTTTTGTAACTGGCAGGAATACACCTTATGGAAAGACTACCTGAAACCAGTCTTGGTTTGCATTTCTTTTTTTGAGACACCATTTTTTCTTTAAAAAGATCCCAGAACACATTTTGTCTAAGAGTGAGAGCAAGCATAGGTTGTGACACAAACGGATTTTGGTTTCTGACTTACAGACATTGATGGCCCTTACCAACATCAGTTGAGGGAACAACCCTAAAAAAAAAGAAAATGCAAATAAATAAATAAACCCCCTTAGAGTTAGGACCAGTTAGGTACTACACCCCCACAACAAATATTTTCAATCAAGGTTTTCAAACTGTTGCTTTTGAGTCTTTGTCTCTCTTGATACCATGCCTGCCTCACAGTAACCATGAGAAGGGGGTCCTTCTAAATCTCAGGTGTATAAACCCTTTTCACAGTCTATTCCATGGTAAAGCCCTTGTAATAATTCCAGAAATTAAGTACCCTAATCCTCCTTTGCATTTTCTTTTTTGAAATTGGGTTACTTGATCCTTAGTTTGTGATCTACCCGAAGAATTTGAGGTTAGGATGGAGTGAATTTTATAGGTGAAATCTGGGGACAGCATGATAGGGAGCATTGTCAATAAATGGTATTTTGTTAAATTCTAGACCACCCACAACTTCACGTGCAAAGGAGACCATAGCAAAATCAGGTTCTTGATTTTAGTATTCCCATTGGGCCTCATCAGGACCCTGGCGGCCGCGGAATGAACGGTGCCGGTAAGCGACCAGCACTGTTCATTCCGGGCCGCCCTATTATGAGGTGTGCAGTGGGTCTTGCTCTGGAACGCCTGGTCAGACCAGACGTCCTTAGCGGGACCCGCTAGCAGACCAGGAGGCTAACTACAGGCCCATCATTAACGGGCCCGTTGTTAGCATCCTCCCCATTCACATTGAGCCCAATGGGGGCTCAAATGGGAATGGGGATGCACCAGGTCCGGGTCCCGCAAAAGGGATTTACCGGAATGGCCCAGTAAGTCCCATTTTGAGGGACCCGGACCTGGTACCCTTTTATGGGGGTAGCCATGACGCTAAAAGCGGCATGGCTACCTCCATACTCGTAATGAAGCCCATTGGCTGTGTTCTGTCTACCCAATCTTCTAAAGAATAGAAGTGAGAGTCACCCTGAGATATTTAAAGTTTATGACTTTCCATTTCCATGACTTTAAGAGTGAGTAAAGGATATAGAAAAATTGAGTTAGTAAGTTAAATCATGTTTTGTTTTGTAGTATTTAAATAACCTGGTTGTCTTCCAGCTAAGCATTTTAATTGTAACTTGGTTGAACTTCAACAGGTTTAACATGAGCATATGAGGTGTCATGTAAAAGTAAATTATTATTATTATTATTATTATTATTATTATTATTATTATTATTATTATTATTATTATTATTTATTTGTTTTGATTCACTTAAGAACCTTTACAAAATTGAAACAGACAGAATTCATAATTTACCAAAAGATTCATACAAACATTTAAAAACGTTTAAAAACATTTAGCATTTACAGTGTTTAACATTAACAGATATACAATACATTTAAAAACATTTAACATTTAAAAGCATTTAAAACGTATTCACCATTTCTGCCCACGTCACATAATAAATCAATGACCATCAGTCGTTAGTGATCAGTGGTCAATGTAGTTAGTGTCACTGTATGATGTACAGCTTAGGCGTAACTATGGTCAGACCCTCAAGATACCCCACAGTGCACTCCAGATTTTAAATAGCGCCAAGTGAACTCCCTCCGAGTCTGTGTTCAGACAGTAGGCCCAAAATTCGTCAGACTTGATAGCGTCGTAATACTCCACAAACTGCCCCAGCACAGTCATATAGAGGGGCGCCCACTTTGGGCATGCAGTAAAGACGTGCCTTGGGGTTTCAACATTAGATTCAAGCATACACATCCTACATATTCTATTATATTTTTTTTCAGTGATTTTCAAGCACCCCCCATGCGGTGCCAGCATAGAAAGCTGATTGATCCGGAGGCGCAATCTGAAACTTCGTACAGCAGGGTTAGGACATTTCAATAAATAATACTGAGTCTTCAGGTATCAAT